>NC_054377.1:11213633-11864633 GCF_017654675.1 Xenopus laevis | reverse complement strand
TCTAGGGTTTTAATTTAGGCTTGTCTTAGAGATTGTGTGTATTGTGCTGGCACCTTGTGGTCTGTTGATAGTGGAGTTCAGGTTTAATGGGAACATGTATATACATCTGTAGAAATGAGCCAAATCAACTGGACTTGCTGTGTTTTTCTTGAAGACGTTTCACCAGTCATCCAACTGGCTTTCTCAATTCAGAACTGAGAGATTTCTGAATTGAGAAAGCCAGTCGATTGGTGAAGCGTCTTCAAGAAAAACACAGCAAGTCCAGTTGGATTGAATTCTACAGATATATCATGACCTGGCTGAATGAGAATCTTCACAAACATGTATATATCAATGCAATTAAAGGGCTGATCCTAAGGGCGGAGCTTGAAGGATGTAGTCCAAGTCCTTCTGATTCTCCATTCCATCTTCACCTGTCCCTGACAGCACCGGCCGATGCTGAGAGTTGTAATCAAGACATTTCAATAGTATAGAAAAATGTCCAATAAGAAAGTGTTAATAAGAGTTTCTTTTCTTTAAAAAGTGTGTTCATGAAGCATTTCTTACTCTTATTCATTATTCGTGTTCTCTCTCTCTGTACCAGGCAGTAGTCAGATTGAAATTTTGGAGCTGCGAGATTTAGAAAAGGAATATGTTCTTGCGCAGACGAGGCTGACTCTGGCAAAGCATAATCCCAGTACGGCAGCTATCGCAGGTAATGGCGAACTTTTCATTGGGTCTGCAGGAGTGGGGGGAGGGGAGGTGTCTTTTTTTTTTTTTTTTTTTTTTAATTTATTTATTTATTTTATACTAGATCCAGCTAGGGTTGCTACCTGGCTGGAATTTTATATGCTTGGTACCAATGTTATTAAAAAAAAAAACCAAGAATATAGTTAGGAGGGTATTTTTTTCCAGGAAAGGTTAGCTAGCTTGACCCTAGATCCAGCTCAGAAAAAGGGTAATTTAGCTTGACTGTGTTGTTAGAAATAAACATGAATTTCCAGGGATAAAGAAGAGTCTTTCAGTGACCCAAAATGGCAAGTGCCAAATACAGTGTTTGTATATTTATGTAATATCTGTACTGTACCTGTATTGATAATTGAGGCAAGTGTTACATGTCAGACATGGAGTGTCCATAGAGTGATGTTCTCTCTGTTACGCAGGGAGTTCGGCTGCTGAAGAAATGGTGGCTCTTTTGGTACAGGCCGGCCTGTTTGATACAGCAATATCCCTGTGCCAGACATTCAAACTTGCTCTGACATCCGTGTTCGAGGGGCTTGCTTGCAAGTAAGTGCTCCTCATTGATCGACTCAGTTGGCAACTTCTATTGGCCAATGGTGGGTTCCTCACATTATTCCAGGACACCCTAAGTGGCCCTGACAGGTTGTGCCAACAATCAAGGTGGTTGTGTTACAGAAACTACACAATATATCTACACAATATATTTCCTGCCTAGGGTGGGATCATCTTATCTGCAAACATCTTTCAGTGGCTCTTTCTTGCCCAGCTACCAACACATATATATACTGTATACACTATATATAGACTTATGTGTATATGAATATAGCTCTGAAGGTGGTGTAATGCTCTATAAGCAGGCATTATATTTTTTTCTACAGCCCATCTCCTGCTTTCCTAAACTAATACCTGTTGTTCCTCTGTGTGAGTCTATTTAGGGAGTACAAATATGGGTTACTGGCCTGAGGCTCACATAGCAGTAGCTTGTATTGTCCACCTGGAGCCCTTCAGCACCCAAAAGCTATCAGGGGATGCTGAGGCTTGTATAGCTGAAGGGCCACAGGCTGATCAAACTTCCCTTCAACACTTATGTACCAACTTCACTGATGACATAAACCTGACATATAATTTGCTTGTGGTTGTCGTTTTATCAATTTATTTCCTTATTTTGCAAATACACCGGACATCTGATTTGCTTTTGTTTGTGGTTTTATCATGGAACATGAATGGTTCATCTTGTCCCCACAGATGCATCCGATTGCAGCAGGGCGGGGAAGCTGCTCAGGCAGAAGCGTGGGAATGGCTGGCAGCCAATCAACTGGCAACTGTTATCACTACAAAGGAGTCCAGGTATTTGTTTTTTTTTTTTTTTACTAGAACAGCTTCCTATTTAATGATAAAGGAAAATGCTTCTACCTAAATCATCTGACGGCTTCCGAGCAGCATGCCTAAGGATATGGCATGTCATGGGACCTCTGTTAGTGAGTCTGAACGGCGCCCAAATTAGTGAGCATTCCAGTAGAGCTGGGTGCAAGTAGAAAAGCCCAAGAATTTTCTCCACCATTGAACACCCATTGGAATGGAGGCATTGTGTATAGATAAATGTTTTACATAACTGTGTAAGGTAAGGACCTATAGGCAAGATCCCATAGCCCCTTTGGTTTAGACCCCTGACAGAGTCCCTACTGGATGGTGTTTGATCCCTTATTGCAGAGAACGAACCCTTCCATGTTGGTCGAGCATCACCATAAGATATTGGTTACACGACTTTTATAACCTGCTTAGATACAGACTGAATGTGGCCAGACAGGTTATATACTGATGAACGTCCCATCTCCTGTTAGTGCTACAGATGAAGCATGGCGGTTAATGATCTCCTATCTGGATAAATACGAAGCAAAGAACACACTGTATCATCACTGTATCATCAATAAACTGCTGTCTCATGGGGTCCCTCTGCCCAATTGGTTAATAAACCGTTACAAGGTAAGCAGGGCCGCCATCAGGGGGACGGTAGTCCCGGGCTTGCGTATTTTTGTGTCTATGGGGGGCCCGGCCTGCTGTCAGCCTGCTGCAAGCTTTAGAAGAGAGGACGAGAGCTCCGGCACCAGCATGATTTTTCTCCTGTTCAGTTCTCTGCACCCTCATTGGTCGCTTAAGTTTAAGTCCCTGTAACGCTGTACAGGGATTGGATGGGTAAAGTAGGAACTTCCCCTCCAGCCTATCCAATCCCAATGCAGCTTCAACGGGACTTAAAACTTAAGCTACCAATGAAAATGTTGCTGTACAGGGCCCGTGATTTCTGAAGGTAAGTACCCTATTGCTTTATAGGGTGGACCGACCCATACCTCCGAACTCCTGTAGTATTATCTTTTATGTATAATAATATGGCAGCCCAGTCTCCTGGAAATATTCCTAATAAATATAAGATGTTGTTTGTTCCTTGCTTGTTCCCCACTGAGGCTCTGCTTCATGATATGTCCCCCTACCTGATTGAAGAGGGATTGATATTTGCATGTGAAATGCTTGTCTCACTTTCCAGGCTATGGATGCAGCAGAACTGCTCCGACTTTACCTTAAATACGACCTGTTGGAAGAGGCTGCAGAGCTGGTGTTAGAATATGTCGACGCACTTCTAGGCAAAGGACACCAGTATTTTGGGATACAGGTAAATTTCACAAAGACCCTGATTAAACGGGTTGTTCACCTTTAAATTAACTGTTAGTATGTTGTAGAGAGTGATGTTCTGAGACAATTTGCAATTGGTTTTCGTTTTTTTATTATTTGTGGTTTTTGCGTTTTTTTGCTTTTTATTCAGCAATCTGGTTGCTAGGGTCAAAATAAGAGATTGGAATATGAATAGGAGAGGCTTGAATAGAAAGACGAATAATAAAAAGTAGCAATAACAATACATTTGTAGCCTTACAGAGCATTTATATTTAGACGGGGTCAGTGACCCCCATTTGGAAGCTGGCAAGAGTAAAATAATTCAAAAACTATTCAAACTAAATAATGAAGGTCAATTGAACAGTTGCTTAGAATTAGCCATTCTATAACATACTAAAAGTCCACCCCTTTAAGAAGTAATCACCGCACTTCTGTGCTGCCCAATATGGCTTCTTCCATGAATCCAAACACACATTCTCCAGCGAGGACAGGGGTACTGAGTTTATTATATTTACAGCACTATCCATATGAAGTCCGTTTCCATTAGCGATGCACTGAATCCCCTATTTTGGATACGGCCGAACCCTCGAATTCTTCGCGAAAGATTCTGCCGAATCTGAATCCTAATTTGCATATGCAAATTAGGATTTTTGCATATGCTTCCTTGTTTTGTGACAAAAAATCACGCGATTTCCCTCCCCACCTCTAATTTGCATATGCAAATTCAGATTTGGTTCGGCCAGGCAGAAGGATGTGGCCAAATCCTGCTGAAAAAGGCTGAATCCTGCCCGAACCGAATCCTGGATTTGGTGCATCCCTAGTTTCCATGGGTTCCCCCACAAACTGACTGATCACTTTAATGCCTTCTGAACCGAACCAATTGTGCTTGTGTGACTGTGATAGGGAAATTGGATTGTAAGTTCTGCAGGAGTAAATGATAACAAAGCGGTTTCTTTTTCCCTCTCAGGCTCCTCTCTCTGCAACCTCTCAGTTGGTCTGGTTCCCTTATTCAGCCATTGACCATCTCCGGCAGGCTCTGGGCGAGAATGAAAGTAACCAGCACAATCAGGCTGTGAGTTCTCTGCTTTACCTCCCCGTTTCATAGTAATCACTTCTGTTCAGGCTCCAAAAGGGGAACTATCGAGAAAATGAAAATGTAATATAAGCTCCCTCATACTGAAATAAGAAACTGTCTAAATACAATCAATTTAAAAATTCTGCATTGTTGTATTAGAGCTCACTCAAATAACTGATTCCAGTACAAACAAAATAACTGCATTTTGCACAAATCCTGCATGTAGAGAGACGCGATGCCTGGTGATTTTAATAGAGTGAGGTCTAATACATCTTCTAGGCAAAAGGAGCCCCCCTATAAGATATATTGGATCATTCCTCTGACACCCAACTGCTGCATGAAGACAGAATAAGCAGAAACCCGATTCTAAACAGTTCTCTCTTTCTCCTTTTTGATTTCTGCAGATTCTGAGCAAACTCCAGCGCAAGATGGATGAATATTTCCAGAAGCTGAAGAAAGCCACCGACGACTACAAAAAGCTGGTGCAGAAGCCTCTACGGGCGTAAAGCTGCTCAGTAACAGGCTCCGAAGAACGGAGAAAAACCAGGCGCCGTGTTTATAATTCAGTGTAGAATTCATAATTATGTCATTAGTTTTCTGTTTTGTAAAAATAAACTATTTTGTAAGATGTTCCTCTGTTTGTCTGTTTGTGGAACGTTTCATTATCAGATCCCAACCCCGTGCCACATGTCCTATTGTAAATACAGTCTCTGCTTAGATCCACTGATATCTGAAATATTCTCTCTGGGTCATCAACCGAATCTTTTGTGGAACATTGGGTCATCTGGTGAGTCTAACAACTATGCGCTGGTGCTTCCCTGGTAATAAAAAAATACATTCTCAAAGGTTTTCTGCCCCAACCTTCTTTTAAGGAATTGGTTCCTTCTCTCATCTTTGTACTTAGGATTTAAAGGGGAAGTAAAGTCTAAAATAGAATAAGGCTAGAAATGCTGTATTTTGTATACTAAACATAAACATGAACTTACTGCACCACAAGCCTAATCAAACAAATGATTTATGCTTTCAAAGTTGTCCACAGGAGGTCACCATCTTGTAACTTTGTTATACATGCAAGACCAAGACTGTGCACATGCTCTGTGTGGTCTGGGCTGCTTAGGGATCGTCATAAATGATCAAAACAGCACAAGTCAAATAATATCTGCCAGAAGCCGATACAGCAAGACTAATTAATAATCAGACTATACAGACTGCACTGGGTCCTGTGTCATGTAATCTAATGTGGATTTTATAGTTTTTGCAGCAACACTAGATCTGTTTCTAGATGCAGCAACGCTAGATCTGTTTCTAGATGCAGCAACGCTAGATCTGGTTCTAGATGCAGCAACTCTAGACGAGCAAAACCTTTTGGGAGCAGCTGGAATAAATGTTTCTGCATTCTCTGATCACTAATGTAAAAGTTGACTCCGGATAACTGAAAATGGCATTTAATTTACTGAAGTGCAATTCAAAACCAAACAAATGGACCTGGGATCCCCAGTTCTGTCACGTGATGCTCCACCATTTTATATGACGTAAGTAACAAAGTATTATTTGTAAAGATGAACGAGAGAGAACGAGTCCCAGGTCAGGGCGAGTATGTGCGGGACAAGGAGCAAAACAATGAGCGCAGGGACTGAGTGAGTGAAATGAAGCCGCACTATTGCAATTTATCTGCTGAAATGGGGAAAGAGCAACTTAAATTTAAAATGACCGGAAAGAAAATATTTCAAGGTATAATGGGCCTTATTTATTGTTATGTGACGTGATCTACTTCAATAACACTGATACTCCCCGGCCCGCCATTCAGTCCCCATTAGAACTGACGCTACTTCCGCACAAATCGCGCACCGTCACTCGCTGACAAATGTCATTCTTATGCCCCGCCCTCACACGCTGGTCACATGGTTTTCTTACGTCGCGGACCAGCGGACTGCAGCTTCCCGATTGGCGGCGGAGTGTTTTTCAAGTGGCACCGGAAGTGTATTCATTAGTAAAGTCCCTTTTCTTCCGCTGCTGGAAGTGCGAACTCACCCGGCCTGTCTGAAGCAATAAACATGGCGTCTATATGGGAAGAAACGGAGGTAAGGGAAAAGCAGGGTATGGATGGATACAGGGGATTGCCACGTACTGAGGATTGAGAGACTGCGGGAAAAATGCCGGGGGCTGGATCGAGAATAGAGACGGGACATTAGGAACAAAGAGAATGGAGACACACTCAAGTCTCAGCCGGGGATATATAATGTGTTTGGAAATGATAAAGGGAATAGGGAAAGGAGAACAAAGAAAAGGGAATGGGACAAGGAAGGAGAATGAGAGGGAATGGGACAAGGAAGGAGAATGGGACAAGGAAGGAGAATGAGAGGGAATGGGACAAGGAAGGAGAGTGAGAGGGAATGGGACAAGGAAGGGAGAATGAGACGGAGAGTGAGAGGGAATGGGACAAGGAAGGGAGAATGAGAGGGAATGGGACAAGGAAGGAGAGTGAGAGGAATGGGACAAGGAAGGAGAATGAGAGGGAATGGGACAAGGAAGGAGAGTGAGAGGGAATGGGACAAGGAAGGAGAGTGAGAGGGAATGGGACAAGGAAGGAGAGTGAGAGGGAATGGGACAAGGAAGGAGAGTGAGAGGGAATGGGACAAGGAAGGAGAGTGAGAGGGAATGGGACAAGGAAGGAGAGTGAGAGGAATGGGACAAGGAAGGAGAATGAGAGGGAATGGGACAAGGAAGGAGAGTGAGAGGGAATGGGACAAGGAAGGGAGAATGAGACGAAGGAGAGTGAGAGGGAATGCGACAAGGAAGGGAGAATGAGAGGGAATGGGACAAGGAAGGAGAGTGAGAGGGAATGGGACAAGGAAGGAGAGTGAGAGGAATGGGACAAGGAAGGAGAATGAGAGGGAATGGGACAAGGAAGGAGAGTGAGAGGAATGGGACAAGGAAGGAGAATGAGAGGGAATGGGACAAGGAAGGAGAGTGAGAGGGAATGGGACAAGGAAGGAGAGTGAGAGGGAATGGGACAAGGAAGGGAGAATGAGACGAAGGAGAGTGAGAGGGAATGCGACAAGGAAGGGAGAATGAGAGGGAATGGGACAAGGAAGGAGAATGAGAGGGAATGGGACAAGGAAGGAGAATGAGAGGGAATGGGACAAGGAAGGAGAGTGAGAGGGAATGGGACAAGGAAGGGAGAATGAGACGGAGAGTGAGAGGGAATGAGGAGGAAGGAGAGTGAGAGGATGGGACAAGGAAGGAGATGTGAAGAAGGAAATGGGACAAGGAAGGAGAATGAGAGGGAATGGGACAAGGAAGGAGAGTGAGAGGGAATGGGACAAGGAAGGGAGAATGAGAGGGAATGGGACAAGGAAGGAGAAGTGAGAGGGATGGGACAAAGGAAGGGAGAAATGACGAAGGAGAGTGAGAGGGAATGGGAAGGAAGAGAGAAGTGAGAGGGAATGGGAAGGAAGGAGAGTGAGAGGGAATTGGGACAAGGAAGGAGAGTGAGATGGGAATGGGACAAGGAAGAGAGTGATGAGGAATGGGACAAGGAAGGAGAGTGAGAGGAATGGGACAAGGAAGGAGAATGAGAGGGAATGGGACAAGGAAGGAGAGTGAGAGGAATGGGACAAGGAAGGAGAATGAGAGGGAATGGGACAAGGAAGGAGAGTGAGAGGGAATGGGACAAGGAAGGGAGAATGAGACGAAGGAGAGTGAGAGGGAATGCGACAAGGAAGGGAGAATGAGAGGGAATGGGACAAGGAAGGAGAGTGAGAGGGAATGGGACAAGGAAGGAGAGTGAGAGGGAATGGGACAAGGAAGGAGAATGAGAGGGAATGGGACAAGGAAGGAGAGTGAGAGGGAATGGGACAAGGAAGGGAGAATGAGACGAAGGAGAGTGAGAGGGAATGGGACAAGGAAGGGAGAATGAGAGGGAATGGGACAGGGAAGGGAGAATGGGACAAGGAAGGGAGAATGAGAGGGAATGGGACAAGGAAGGAGAGTGAGAGGGAATGGGACAAGGAAGGGAGAATGAGAGGAATGGGACAAGGAAGGAGAGTGAGAGGAATGGGACAAGAAGGAGAATGAGAGGGATGGGACACAGGAAGGAGAGTGAGAGGGAATGGGAACAAGGAAGGAGAGTGAGAGGGAATGGGACAAGGAAGGGAGAATGAGACGAAGGAGAGTGAAGGGAATGCGACAAGGAAGGCGAGAATGAAGGGAATGGGACAAGGAAGGAGAATGAGAGGGAATGGGACAAGGAAGGAGATGAGAGGGAATGGGACAAGAAGGAGAGTGAGGAGGGAATGGGACAAGGAAGGAGAGTGAGAGGAATGGGACAAGGAAGGAGAATGAGAGGGAATGGGACAAGGAAGGAGAGTGAGAGGAATGGGACAAGGAAGGAGAAATGAGAGGGAATGGGACAAGGAAGGAGAGTGAGAGGGAATGGGACAAGGAAGGAGAATGAGAGGGAATGGGACAAGGAAGGAGAGTGAGAGCTTGAATGGGACAAGGAAGGAGAGTGAGAGGGAATGGCGACAAGGAAGGGAGAATGAGAGGGAATGGGACAAGGAAGGAGAATGAGAGGGAATGGGACACAGGAAGGAGAGTGAGAGGGAATGGGACAACAGGAAGGAGAGTGAGAGGGAATGGGGACAAAGGAGGAGAGTGAGAGGTGAGATGGGACAAGAAAGGAGAAATGAGAGGGAATGGAAACAGGAAGGAGAGTGAGAGAGGAGCAGGAAGGGGAATCCAGGAAGGGCAGTAATGAGACGATGAGGAGAGTGAGAGGAATGCGACAAGGGAAGGGAGAATGAGAGGGGAGATGGGAGGACAAGGAAAGGAGAGTGAGAGGGAATGGGACAAGGAAGGAGAGTGCAGAGGGAATGGGACAAGGAAGGAAGAGTGCGAGGAATGGGGACAAGGAAGGAGAATGAGAAGGGCAGTGGGACAAGGAAGGAGAGTGAGAGGAATGGGACAAGGAAGGAGAATGAGCAGGGAATGGGACAAGGAAGGAGAAGTGAGGGGAATTGGAGACAGGAAGGAGAGTGGAGAGGGAAGCATGAGGGAGAGGGGAGAATAGGAAGGAGAGTGAGGAGGGAATGGAACAAGTGAAGGGAGATGAGAGGGAATGGGACACAGGAAGGAGAATGAGAGGAATGGGACAAGGAAGGAGAATGAGAGGGAATGCACAAGGACAGGTAAGAGATGAGAGGAAATGGGACAAGGAAGGAGAATGAGAAGGAATGGGAACAAGGAAGGAGAGTGGAGAGGAATGGGACAAGGAAGGAGAATGAAGGGATGGGACAAAGGAATGGAGAGTGAGAGGGAAATGGACAAGGAAGGAGAGTGAGAGAATGGGACAAGAAGGGAGAATGAGACGAAGGAGAAGAGGGAATTTGTAGAGGGAATGGGAGGAGAGATAATGAGGGAATGGGACAAGGAAGGAGAAGTGAGAAGGGATTGGGATTGGAAGAGTGAGAGGGAAATGGGACAAGAACCGGAAGAGTGAGAGGAATAGGACAAGGAAGGGAGAATGAGAAGGGAATGGGACAAGGAAGGAGATGTGAGAGGAATGGGACAAGGAAGAGAGAATCAAGGAAGGAAAGAGTGAGAGGTGAATGGACAAGGAAGGGAGAATGAGAGGGAATGGGAAGGAATGGAGAGTGAGAGGGAAATGGGACATAGGAAGGGAGAATGAGACGGAGCCGACAAGGGGGAGAATGACGGACAAGGAAGGGAGTGAGAGGGAATTGAGAGGGAATGGGACAAGGAAGGGAGAGTGAGAGGGAATGGGAAAGGATGCAGAGGAAATGGACAAGGAAGGAGACTGAGAGGGAATGGGACAAGGAAGGAAGAATGAGAGGGAAATGGGACAAGCAGGGAATGGACAGGAAGGGAGAATGAGACGATGAGAGGGAATGGACAGGAAGGGAGAATGAGAGGATGGGGACAAGGAGGAGAGTAGTTATGGGAACAAGGAGGAGTGAGAGGGAATGTGCGACTTGGGACAAGAAGGAGAATGAGAGGGAATGGACAACATGAAGGGAATGGGACAGGAAGGAGAGTGAGAGGGAATGGGAAAGGAAGGGAGAATGAGAACGAAGGAGAGTGAGGGGAATACAAGGAAGGGAGATTCAAGGAAGGAGAGTGAGAGGAATGGGACAAGGAAGGAGAGTGAGGAATGGGAACAGAGAAGGAGAATGAGAGGGAATGGGACAAGGAAGGAGAGTAGAGGGAATGGGACAAGTGAGACGAAACAAGGAAGGAGAATGAGAGGGAATGGGACTGTGAGAGGGAATGGGACATAGTGTAATTCAAGGAAGGGAGAATGAGACGAAGGAGAGTGAGAGGGAATGGGACAAGGAAGTGTTAGAGGCAGACAACAGAAACTGATGAAGGGAATGTCAGCCGACATGATGGGACCAAGGAAGGGAGAATGAGACGAAGGAGAGTGAGAGGGAATGGAACAAGGAAGGGAGAATGGGACAAGGAAGGGAGAATGAGACGAATGGGCCAAGGAAGGCAAATGATAAGGAATGGGACAAGGAAGGAGAGTGAGAGGGAATGGGACAAGGAAGGAGAGTGAGAGGGAATGGAAAACAAGGGCTTTGTGTGTAGTCAAACAAAAAGTGTAGTTGAGCTAAAGCAGAAAACATAACTGCGATCAGACTATGGAATGGGGAGAAGACATAAAGCCAGCTATACATGTATAGATTATTATAAATAAAATCAGCCTTTGATGGAGATAACTCCCTGTATAATGTGCTGCTCTTTATTACACAGGCCATACATATTCTGATAGCCCAGTCAGACCTGGACATGTTACTAAGGCAGTAAATGGTGGAAGGGATAGTTTGTTTGAACGTGGTTTTACTTAAAAAGTATCAAAAGCCACATTTCCCAACTAAAACACTAAAACCCATAATATTGTTTGAGCCAAACCCACCACAATGATTGTGTCTGATCTACCAAGCGACCAATATCCCTGGGTCTGTTCTGATAGTTCCTTGGAAGCAAATGTCCCATATTAGGGGCCTTTGTAATGTTATTACTCCAACCGAACACTTCAACTCTTTGCTTGCCAGCAACATAGAATCTGACGATAAAGTTAAGCGATTGCAAGGGGACATTAATCCCTGTGTTCCTTTGTAGAATATATTTGCTGATTGTAGTGCTATGAATAATGACCCATGTAAGAATCTGCAGACAATTTAGCCTTACAGCGCTCCCCATTTCTGGTGGGAACAGATTGGATTTTATAGACTTGATAGAGGGAGTGAACAAAAAAATACAGAAATTAAAAAAAACTAGAGTCTGACTGTAAAGTTAATATGTGAAGTCTTTAATTTCATTAAGAAAATCTGTATTTTCCATGGCGTTGTCACATGGGGTGCAAGGTGGGTTTCTTGGACTGCAAGTGACTTATTAATTTTTTTTTTCTTGTCTATGTGCAGGCAGATGGGTTGGGAGAAGAGGTCCTCAAAATGTCCACGGAAGAGATAATCCAGAGAACTCGGCTGCTGGACAGTGAAATCAAAGTGAGTTACTTCCCACTTCTGCTTTGCCCTCAAGGAGCGCTTTACAAATAAAAATATACATACATACATACATACATACATACATACATACATACATACATACTGATGAAAACATTCCTATTTTGTACCTTGTGTGAATGGCGAGGCCAATAGGCTGGTTTTGCTTCCAATAAGGATTAATTATATCTTAGTTGGGATCAAGTACAAGCTTCTGTTTTATTATTACAGAGAAAAAGGAAAACATTTATAAAAATCTGGATAAAATTGTGTCTATAGGAGACGGCCTTTCCGTAATTTGAAGCTTTCTTGGTAATGACTTTCCGGATAAGGGATCCCATACCTGTGTATGAGTGGTGCAATATTTTAATGAGCACTAGATATTATTGCACAGTTCCCACAAGGGTATTGTCTTCTTTTTTTTCTTCAAACCCTTGCCCCTTCCCTAAGCCTGTCTTTTCTTTAAGCCTGATTTTTCTTTAAAGAACAAGGAAAGTTAAACTAAAAAAGTAGATAGGAATGTTGTACATTATGTTATGGGTTTCTGTACCAGCCCAAGGCAACCACAGCCCTTTAGCAGTAAAGATCTGTGTCTCCAAAGATGCCCCAGTAGCTCCCCATCTTCTTTTCTGCTGATTCGCTGCACATGCTCTGTGCTGCTGTCACTTACTGAGCTTAGGGACCCACTCACAATATACAGTACACATAGAATAGAAATGTCACAATATAAGGCTGATTAGTAATTAATACAGATAATTACTACATGGCAGCACAGAAACCAGTGCAATTAGCATCAGAATTTAATAATCAGCAAACCTGTAGCATCAGCTTATATTACAGCCAGGGAAGCTCATTTTCTGCTGGATAATTAGGGACGAGCCCTAAGCTTAGCTTCTCAACAGCCAATCAGAGCCCACTGAGCATGTGAGTGTCACAGACACTTTCCAAGATGGTGACCCCCTGTGACAAGTTTGAAGTCCTGGATCATTGCTGCTATTGACAAGCTGAAACTTTAGCCTCGTGCAATAAGTTCACTATATAAAATATGGCATTTATAGCCCTATTTATTTTTAGGGGTTAGTTCTCCTTTAAGCCTGACTTTTCTTTGCAGTGCTTTGGCCTCCTTCTCGGTCTGTGGTCTGACCTGATTGGTTGAAACTCCTTCCATAGTTACCTTGTATATTATTGAGGCAAATCATCATGTTTTTTTTTTCTTTTAGATCATGAAAAGTGAGGTTTTGAGAGTCACCCACGAGCTGCAAGCAATGAGAGACAAAATAAAAGAAAACAGTGAGAAAATCAAAGTGAATAAAACCCTCCCATACCTGGTGTCCAATGTCATAGAGGTAAGGTTGGTCGATTCCCAGTTGTCCCCGATATCTTCTTTCAGACTCTACGGGGGATATTTAGCAAAATCTGATTTTATAAGTAAAAAAAAGTCCAACCAAACTAGAATGCACAATTTGACTTTATTTATCAGTGAAAAAAACTCGATAAAATCGGTTCGGGAAAAAACCTGAATTTGGATATTTGCGAAAGAAAAACTCTGAATTTTTCAGGTTTTAATTCCAAAACGCTTGAAATTTTCATGAAATGGCTCGAAACCCCCGTTGTTTTTTTTCCGGATTTTTGGCCAAAAAAAAAAAAGTGCAGAACAGGATATCTTCAGATTTGTAATGGGACCTTTGCCAATGACTTCTACAGGACCCCGACAGCTTGGAGATGGGAGTATTTTCGGATTTCTGACTTTTAGCAGCCTCCGGGTATAATAAATCACTAAAAATTTGAGTTTTTTTTTTTCCCTCTAAAAATTTGGATTTCATAAAAAAAAAAATTTTTTTTGGCATTCGGACTTTAATAAATTACTACATCTCACTTTCTTGCACTTTTAGCTCCTGGATGTCGATCCTAACGATCAGGAAGAGGATGGAGCTAACATTGATTTAGACTCTCAGAGAAAGGGAAAGTGTGCTGTGATTAAAACCTCAACTCGACAGGTAAGAACTTGTTTCTTGTGTTGTTCCTGGTCTATATGAAAGTGACACTGGCATATTTAAACCTATGGCTGTCCTGATTCCTTCAGTAAATTTACTAGGGATGCACCAAATCCACTATTTAGGATTTGGCCGAATCCTTCACAAAAGATTCGGCCGAATACCGAACCGAAACCTTAATTTGCATATGCTAATTAGGGGTGGGAAGGGGAAAACATTTTTTACTTCCTTATTTTGTGACAAAAAGTCACGCGATTTCCCTCCCCGCCCCTAATTTGCATATACAAATTCAGATTCGGCTGGGCAGAAGGATTCGGTCGAATCCTGCTGAAAAAAGCCGAATCCTGGATTAGGTGCATCCCTAAAATTTACCTTGTACTATTGGGTGATCTTTAACTCTAAAAGTAGGCTGGTTCATCTTTAAGTTAAATTTTCGTATATTGTAGAATACTATATTCCTAGTGACTATGCTATTGCTCCTCATTTGTTTTTTATTTTCATCTTTTTTTCCAATTTGCCCTTCTTTCTTCTGCCTCTTTCCAGCTTCCAAATGGGAGTCAATGAGCCTGGAAGCCAAAAACGATGGCTCTGTGAGGCTACAGTTTTATTGTTGGTTTCTTTTTATTACTTATCTTCCTGTTTAGACCCTCTCATATTCATCTTCCGGTCTTTCATGCAAACCAGTGGCTGGTTGCTAGGGTGAATAAGACCCTAGCAACAAGATAGCTGCTGGAATACCAAATTGAAGAGATGCTGACTAAAAAGCTGAATAACTGAATAACCACAAACATAAAACAAATGAAGACCAATTGCAGATTAACTCAGCATATCAATGCTTACACCATGCTGAATGTTAATTTAAAGGGGAACTTCAGCTTCCAAACCAAAATGTGTTAAAGAGGCCCACATAACACAGAAAACTCTAATATACCCATCACAGTTACCTGTTTCTTCAAAAAGTATGAATAAATGCCATTTTCTATGCTGAAATCCAGCTGTTTAACAGTTCTTTTCTTTCTGCATCATTTGAAATCCTGGCAGGGAAGGAGGGACTAAACACTGATGATACAAATTGTAACAACTTCTCCACAGCTTACAGACATCATGCAGGAACTACATAACCCACAATGCATTGCACTGGGATGTTCCTTTCCTTATTGAAATCACATGTGCAGGGAATTGTGGGGTTTGGAGGAAGCAGGCTGAGGACAGATGGCTGTTGATCCAAAGTAACAGTAGTCAGCCAGCTCAGCAAAGTAGTCAGACAGATCAGGAGGAGAGCAGGGGGCTAGGCTTAGGGAACTATCAGAAACCATTAAAAATCATGAAAAGTCAGCATATTTTTTAATTGGCGTATATTGCAAAGTTGCTTGACGTGTTTACTTTTCAAAAAGCTTAAGTTATGTTTTTGTGGAGTTCCCCTTTAAGTAGTTACCAAGTGAGTTAATGACTCCCAATTCCTTAAGGGCTGTGGAACACGAGTGGCTGCCTGAATATGTCATAGTACTCTGCAAAGGTGATCAATCAGTCTGTGTTCCGTAAATATGTTTCCAGCTAGGTAACAAACATTAATATTTTGTGTCCCTTTTGTTGAGTAGACCATTACCAAAAGGGACGCTTGTTCCTACAAAAAACTTTTTATGCTCCACACTGGCTCATGAGGTTTATATTGTCCTTTTTAAGAGCTATGGTATAGCCTGTCCATTCGCAAATCTGATTGAGCGTCAACAACTCATTAAAGAGCCATATGTACGTCTGATACAAAATTATTTTTCCATCGTTCTTCAATGATTCTCTCTCTTTAGACCTACTTCTTGCCAGTCATTGGTTTGGTCGATGCAGAGAAACTGAAGCCTGGAGATCTTGTGGTAAGGGGCCGGAAGGCCATATTTGACACCATTATTAGGTGGCTGGTGATGCCTTTATACCTTAAAAATAAGTGAATATAAAATTGATGAGGGGTGCTATTCTTTTGCAATTGACATTCATTAGTTATTTTCTTTTTATTCCCAAGATTTTAAGGGATACATGTACTGTTAATATGAATGAATTTTGTTACAACAGCGCCACCTGCTGGTCAGTTTCCCACCAGTCTGACCACCAAGTAGTCAAGGAAGTTGTAAGGAGAAAGAAAAAGGCTGCTCTGATGTTCTTCTGCTTAGGAAAGATTTTGAGAGGTTTCTAATTTTTTTTTAACCAAAAGGAGCAGAGCAGCCTCTTTCTTTCTCCTGACAACTTCCTTGACTACTTGGTGGTCAGACTGGTTGGAAAATGACCAGCAGATGGCGCTGTTGTAACAAAATTCATTCATATTAACAGTACATGTATCCCTTAATATCTTGGAATTCAAGAAAAATAAATAATGAATGTACATTGCAAATGTTTTTAGAATAGCCTCATCAATTTTACATTCACTTATTTTAAAGGTTTACTTATCCTTTAATGCCGGCAGATAATTCAATAATGTATTAATTTTCTTCCCCTGCACTTGTGGGTTTTTTTTCAGGGAGTGAACAAAGATTCTTACCTTATTTTGGAGACTCTTCCTACGGAATATGATTCTCGTGTGAAGGCCATGGAAGTGGACGAGAGGCCCACCGAGCAATACAGTGACATAGGAGGTCTGGATAAACAGATCCAGGAGGTAATGTGTGATTGCTGCTGTTATACAATTCCCCGAAAGCCGTTGATGTAATTTTTCCCAAAATACATTTATGTTTTCCCTTTTCCTGTAGCTTGTTGAGGCCATTGTACTGCCCATGAACCACAAGGAAAAGTTTGAGAATTTAGGAATTCAGCCCCCTAAAGGTGTTCTTATGTACGGCCCCCCTGGAACTGGGAAGACCCTGCTGGCTAGAGCATGTGCAGCTCAGACTAAGGTATATGTTCATTTTATAGAGTTCAGCTCAGACAAAGGTATATGTTCATTTTATAGAGCTCAGCTCAGTCAAAGGTATATGTTCATTTTATAGAGTTCATCTCAGACTAAGGTATATGCTCATTTTATAGAGCTCAGCTCAGACTAAGGTATATGTTAATTTTATAGAGTTCAGCTCAGACAAAGGTATATGTTCATTTTATAGAGCTCAGCTCAGACTAAGGTATATGTTCATTTTATAGAGCTCATCTCAGACAAAGGTATATGTTCATTTTATAGAGTTCAGCTCAGACTAAGGTATATGTTCATTTTATAGAGTTCAGCTCAGACTAAGGTATATGTTCATTTTATAGAGTTCAGCTCAGACTAAGGTATATGTTCATTTTATAGAGTTCAGCTCAGACTAAGGTATATGCTCATTTTATAGAGTTCAGCTCAGACAAACGGTATATGCTCATTTTATAGAGCTCAGCTCAGACAAAGGGATATGTTCATTTTATAGAGCTCTACTAACTGTCATACGTATTAACTGCATTAAAGGCTAATGATTCTTTTTCTTTCAGGCTACCTTTCTGAAGCTTGCCGGCCCACAGCTAGTGCAGATGTTTATTGGAGACGGTGCCAAACTGGTGCGAGATGCTTTCGCTCTGGCCAAGGAGAAAGCACCTTCTATCATTTTCATTGATGAACTTGATGCTATTGGCACAAAAAGGTACACATTGCTTGCTAACAACAAGCTGGTGGAAGATTTCCTGCTTGTAGGATAAGTAAAATAAGAGAATAGCACCCTCATCAATTTTACATTCTGACCACCAAGTAGTCAAGGAAGTTGTCAGGAGTAAGAAAGAGGCTGCTCTGAAGTTCTTCTGCTTAAGGAAGATTTGAGAAAGGTTTTGCAATTTTTTTCCTCCGCAAAAGAACATCAGAGCAGCCTCTTTCTTTCTCCTGACAACTTCCTTGACTACTTGGTGGTCAGACTGGTCAGAAAATGACCAGCAGGTGGTGCTCTTGTAACAATCATTCATATTAACAGTACATGTATCATTTACTATCTTGTTATTAAAAATAAAAATAAATGTACATTGCAAAAGTGCTTAGAATAGCCATACATTCACTTGTTTTTAAAGTTTACTTATCCTTTTGAGTTCCTGTGCCTGTGTTTACATTTTAAATACACATTTATTCTTCCCCACAGATTTGACAGTGAGAAAGCAGGAGACAGGGAGGTGCAGAGAACAATGCTTGAGCTTCTTAATCAGCTTGATGGATTTCAGCCAAACATGCAAGTCAAGGTAAATTATTATTTTTTCTTTCTGGAAGTTATTAAAAACATCTGAGCTTGCCTCGGCTGAAGGTTCTTCTATACAAAAGATAGATTAATCTTACATTGCATCTTTAAGAAGATCTTGATTCAAGGCCAGTACATGCATTATGGTCACTGACTCAAGTTTCTTTGCTGTGGTTGTGTAATGGGTAACACGGCTACAGTATCTACTGAGATTTACAATGGTTCGGAGAAGTATTTGCTTTTTAAAGGAGAAATAACTCCCCTCCTTGTAATAAAAGCCCCATCAACTTCCTTCCATCAACCCCTCCCCTCTCGACACTGTGCCTTAGTTAAAAAGAAGCTCCTGAAAAAAACTCTGACCTTAAACTGCAGAGCAGTTTTTTTCAGGGGGCTTCTTTTTAAATAAGTGTGGAGAGGGGGTTGATGGGGCTTTTATTACCGGGGGGGGGGGTTAGTTCTCCTTTTAAAGGCTGGGTCACTTTAACTTTTATTTTGTTACAGGATGTTGAATTGTGATCAATTTTTCAGTTGGTCTTCATTATTTTTTTTTTATAGTTTTTAGAATGATTTGCCTATTTCTTCTGACTCTTTCCAGCTTTCCAATGGGGGGGGGGGGTCACTGACCCCATCTAAAAAACAATGCTTTGTAAGGCTACAAATGTACTGTTGTTGCTACTTTTTATTAATTCGATTTCAGGCCCTCTCCGATTTATATTCCAGTCTGTTATTCAAATAAACACATGGTTTCTAGGGTAATGTGGACCCTAGAAACCAGAATCTCCTATCCATATTCCTGTTTCTCATTTAATCAATGCATGGTTGCTAGGGTAATTTGGACCGTAGCAACCAAATGGTTGAAATTGCATACCGGAGAGTTGCTGAATAAAAAGCGAAATAACTCAAAAACCACATTGTCTCAGAATATCCCTCTCTACATCATACTAACAGTTAATTTAAAGGTGAACAACACCCTGCTGGCTCTGCTTCTTCTTGCCCTTTCCCAATGTCAAAATCTCCCGCCCCAGTCCCCAGAATATCACTCTCTAATATCCTACTAAAAACTTGATGAACTACCACTTTAAGCTCTGCCTTATGGTGAGAAATGTAAAGCTTATTTGTGTGTTGTGGTGCAGGTGATTGCCGCTACTAATCGTGTGGATATCCTGGATCCGGCACTGCTGCGTTCTGGGCGTCTAGATCGGAAGATTGAGTTCCCCATGCCCAATGAAGAGGCCAGAGCACGTATCATGCAGATCCATTCCCGTAAGATGAATGTCAGGTAAGGATGAGATGCAATTTTAAAAGCTGTCTCCCATTATAATTAAATAATCCAAATATTAAAAAAATGATTTCCTTTTTCTGTGTAATAATAAAACAGTCGCTTGGACTTGATCCCAACTAAGATATAATTAATCCTTATTGGAAGCAAAACCAGCCTATTGGGTTTATTTCATGTTTACATGATTTTCTACTAGACTTGAGATATGAAGATCCAAATTACAGAAAGATCATTTATCTGGAGAACCCCAGGTCCCAAGCATTCTGGATAACAGGTCCCATACCTGTACTATAACTAATCCTTATTGGAAGTAGGGATGCACCAAATCCAGGATTCGGTTTGGTATTCTGCCAGGATTCGTCTGTTTTCAGCAGTATTCGGATTTAGCCGAATCCTTGTGGCTGGCCGATCCAAATCCTTAAAATCATGTGACTTTTCGTCACAGAACAAGGAAGTGTAAAATTCTTTCTACCCCCACCCCTTGCTGATTTGCATATTCAAATTCATATTTGTTTCAGTATTTGCCCGAATCTTTCTCAAAGGATGAGTGGGTTCGGCTGATTCCAAAATAGTGGATTCGCTGCATCCCTAATTGGAAGCAAAACCAGCCTATTGGGTTTATTTAATGTTTACATGATTTTCTAGTAGACTTAAGGTATGAAGATCCAAATTATGGAAGGATCCGTTATCCAGAATACCCTAGCATTCTGGATAATAGGTCTCATAACTGTATATGTAATTGATATGCATATTGAATTCCGCTGTGCAGTTCCCAGCATTGAGTTTTAATTTTCCTTCTGGTTCTGCAGCCCTGATGTGAATTATGAGGAGCTGGCTCGCTGTACCGACGATTTCAATGGCGCTCAGTGCAAAGCAGTTTGTGTGGAAGCCGTAAGTATTTCTCTACCCATTTGATTGGCCTTGTAATCTCTATCCCTGCCAACGATACACAATCTACTTGGCTGGCAAGGAAGCTACATAGAGATTCTATATTCCTGGGTTACATTTAAAGGAACAGTAACACATAAGTGTTTTAAAGTAATGAAAATATCATGTAGTGTTGCCCTGCACTGGTAAAACTGATGTGTTTGCTTCATCGCCTTCATCACATTAGGCTGACATTTTACCTTGTCCCATGTTGAAATGATGGATTGTGGGAGTTCCTCTGCTTTCCACGGTGGGTTTTTGCACAAATTGCACACGGGTCTCACAATTCATGAATTCAACGTAGAACAATGTGAGAGAGAGAGAGAGAGAGAGAGGGGTTGAATGACTGTGCCAGGCCTAAGTAAAGGGGGGAGGGGAAAGGAACCTGAGAGTCAGAGGCAGATGGAAGTCATGGCTTCCTCTCTCTTATACCGTTTAAATAGCACTGTTAGTATCAGCTTAAAGGATAAGTAAACCTTAAAAATAAGTGAATATAAAATGGATGAGGGGCTATTCTAAGCACTTTTGCAATGCACGTTTATTTTTTTTAATTCCAAGATATTAAGGGATACATGTACTGTTAATATGAATGAATTTTGTTTCAACAGCGCCACCTGCTGGTCATTTTCCCACCAGTCTGACCACCAAGTAGTCAAGGAAGTTGTCAGGAGAAAGAAAGAGGCTGCTCTGATGTTCTTCTGCTTAGTAAAGATTTGAGAAAGGTTTCTAATTTTATTCCTAAGCAGAAGAACATCAGAGCAGCCTCTTTCTTTCTCCTGACAACTTCCTTGACTACTTGGTGGTCAGACTGGTCAGAAAATGACCGGCAGGTGGCGCTGTTGGAACAAAATTCATTCATATTAACAGCACATGTATCCCTTAATATCTTGGAATTAAAAAAAAAATAATGAATGTACATTGCTAAAGTGCTTAGAATAGCCCCCTCGTCAATTTTATATTCACTTTTTAAGGTTTACTTATCCTTTAAGTTTTGGCTGATGTTTGTGCCTTTTCTTCCAGGGAATGATTGCTCTGCGCAGAGGAGCCACTGAATTAACACACGAGGATTATATGGAGGGCATCTTAGAAGTCCAGGCCAAGAAAAAAGCCAATTTACAGTACTATGCATAAAGCACAGGTGGGAAATCAGTGGGAGGATCTGCTACGTGTTGAAGCTTTGTTTGTTACAGCAAGAAATAAACCCGACCATTAAATGTACAAACCTCTAACCGTGACGTCTTTGATTCATTTGATACCAGTTGTCAATCTAACACACACACTCTTTTTTTTTTTTTTTTATATTTAATTTTGAAATCTGACATGGGGCTAGACATAATGTCAGTTTCCCAGCTACCCCCAGTCATGTGACTTGTGCTCTGATAAACTTCATTCACTCTTTACTGCTGTACTGCAAGTTGGAGTGATATCATCAGCAGCCTAACAACAGAACAATGGGAAGGTAACCAGATAGCAGCTCCCTAACACAAGATAACAGCTCCCTGGTAGATCTAAGAACAACTCAATGGTAAAATCCAGGTCCCACTGAGACACATTCAGTTACATTGAGAAGGAGAAATAACAGCCTGTCAGAAAGCAGTTCCATCCTAAAGTGCTGGCTCTTTCTGAAATCACATGACCAGGCAAAATGACCTGAGATGCACCTACACACCAATATTACAACTAAAAAATAAACTTGCTGGTTCAGGAATTAAATTTTATATTGTAGAGTGAATTATTTGCAGTGTAATTTAGAAATAAAAAGGACACCATAAAAATCATGACATAATCCCTTTAATATAGTGTTTCTTCTTGGCCATTGAGCTAACAACCTAAATATATATATAGATATGATTTTTCTGCTTGTGTTTAGCAGCTTATTGTCCTGGTGCATGCTGTGCTTCCCTAGGCAAGTAAAACCTATTGTGTATATGGAAATGCAGTATCTGCCTTGTGAATCAGAATCCCTTTATACACCAGCTGTATGATTTCCACATGTTTCTGCAGGTGCTCAGTGGCTGCAGTTGATTAATCTACCTAAAGACTTAAGGTGGCCTACAAAATAAAATCAATGGCTTTCACTGTAGGATGTCTAAATGTATTGAAAATACAGGTGTGGGACCTATTTTCCTGAATGCTCAGCATCTGGGGTTTTCCAGATAAGGGATCTTTCCGTAATTAGGATCTTCATACCTTAAAGGGCATGTAAAGGCAAAAAAATAAAATCCCATATTTACTTTAATGAAAAAGAAATCTATCTCCAATATACTTTAATTAAAAAAAGGTGTACAGTTTTTTATAAGAAACCTGACTGTAGGCAGTGAAATTGTCCCTTCATTTACTGCTGTGGATAGGAATTGTCAGACGGTCCCTAACTTCTCTGCAGGGAAACAATCATACTTATGAACAGCAGGAGGAGCCCCCTTTGTTTGTTTCCCTGTAGAGCAGTCAGCAACTGTGTAGACATTTGTATTGGATTTTATTTTGCCTTTACATCCCCTTTACTGTTTCCAACTCCAGCTGCAGGGACAAAGATCATGGAGCCGGATTTAAACAGATAAACTGGGATTCTATTTGGAGGATTATTTTGCTGCAGCCACTGGTTCTGCAGAGTTGGAGAAAGTTTGTATTAAACAACACAAAAACGATAAAATCCACATTAGATTACATGACAACACAGGACCCAGTGCAGTCTGTATATTCTGATTATTAATCAGTCTTGCTGTATCGGCTTCTGGCAGATATTTGACTTGGTTTTTTTTTTGATCATTTATGACTATCCCTAAGCAGCCCAGACCACACTGAGCATGTGCACAGTCTTGGTCTTGCAAAGATGTATAACAAAGTTACAAGATGGTGACCCCCTGTGGCCAACTTTGAAAGCATAAATCATTTGTTTGATTAGGCTTGTGGTGCAGTAACTTCATGTTTATGTTTAGTATACAAATTACAGCATTTCTAGCCTTACTCTATTTTAGACTTCCCCTTTTACGTCTACTAGAAAATCATATAAACATGAAATAAACCCAATAGGCTGGTTTTGCTTCCAATAAGGATTAATTATATCTTAGTTGGGATCAAGTACAAGCGACTGTTTTATTATTACAGAGAAAAAGGAAATCATTTTTAAAAATTTGTATAAAATGGAGTCTATGGGAGACGGCCTCGATTTTATCCAAATAATCCAAAATATTTAAAAATGATTTCCTTTTTCTGTGTAATAATAAAACAGTCGCTTGTACTTGATCCCAACTAAGATATAATTAATCCTTATTGGAAGCAAAACCAGCCTATTGGGTTTATTTAATTTACATGATTTTCTAGTAGACTTGAGGTATGAAGATCCAAATTATGGAAAGATCCATTATCCGTAAAACCCCAGGTCCCGAGCATTCTGAATAACAGGTCCCATATCTATACCTGTACCTGTAGGCAATACCAGCCTATTGGGTTTATTTAATGTTTACATGATTTTCTAGTAGACATTAAGGTGGCCATAAGTGGGAGATCTCCCCCGATATGCCCACATTGAGGTGGATGATATTTGGCTGATCCGAATATCAGAATGGAGGCGGTTGGATGTCACCAAATGAGCTGATCTCCCCCGATATTCCCACATTGAGCTTGGTGATATCTTTCTGATCTGATTGTGGGCCCTAGGGCCCAACGATCGGATCAGAATGGAGGCTATATGGGCGGATCGCGGGACTGCATCTGCGAACAGATGCAGCCGCAATGTGACGGGATTTTTTACCCTGCCTAATTGGCATATGGCCGACTTTTGGCCAGATAACGATCGGGGACACCCCTCAGGTAGCCCCACACACAGGCCTTTAAGGTATGAAGATCCAAATTCTGGATAACCGGTCCCATACCTGTAGTGTATCAGAGAGCCTAATTCAGTAGAGCGCTAGGGGCACGTATTGGAAAACTACCTTCTAAAGTGCAACGTCCACTGTATCATATTGAGCAAAAAAGCAGATTCACTCTACGGTAAGATTTTTATTATGTTCTTTAAGACCATTATTGATCTTCCAGTCTGTAATGCAAACTGCTGCAAGGAGCCAGTGACCCGAGCAACCAGGCAGCCATTTAACTGTCAGTTTTGAGATTTACAGAACAAATATAAAATAAAATTTTATAAATAAATTTAAAAAAAAAGAAACAATGGCAAATTGTATTTGAAAGCCTCTTCCCTGCAGCAGTAGTCCCACTTGCAAATCTTGGCCCAAGTAGACTCCTTGTTCTCTGTATTTGTTTCATAAAGGCAAAAGTGCCAAAATGTGGCAGTTGGATTTATTTTCAGTCTTTCCCCAGGGAGTTCTCACCTTTACTCGACCCCCTTCCACCTTAGCTCATAGCAAGGATACAGATACAGGAAAACATTGGGGGTGTCAGTGATTCAGCCATAGGTACAAGAATATTTTGTTTTTCCAAAATCTCACCCTAACGGACCTTGGAGGTGGGCTTTCATGCGTAGGTTGGATACGTGGCACGGGTGAATTACCCAATTAATGGACTATTAGCCTTTGGCTGTGTTCATGGAGCAGGGCAAGGACTGATAGGCTTTTTATTATATTCGATTATTTACATGTTATCTACAGGTTCCGTAATTAAAAAAAAAAAATGATGGACCCAAAAGAATCATCCTAGACTAAAAAAAACCTACACAGCAATCCAGATAGTTGGGTAACCTTGGGCCTTCTGTTCATTCCTGACCAGCACCAGACAGATCTACATATAATTCATATTATATAACAATTCAATCAGAATAGATGAGCAATTAGCAGTGACGATACAAAACCTAAGTCTATGTGCTTCTTATAATCGTCATGGACCACAAACCCAACCCCCAACTTCTCTCCATTCCCACAACCTTTTGTGAGGTTCCAGCCAATTCCGCATTAAGCAGTGGAAGGACTAACCCTGTGTGTGCCTTTTTGTCTTTTTTTTTCCATGTTGCCTCTGTATCATCTCAGCCTGAGCTCGTGTAGGCTTGTCCGGCCTACTTAAAGGCACTGCAGGAGGTTCGCTTGGGTCTGATGGTTCCAGAATTGATGAGGGCGCTTTGATACTCCGTTCCTCGTATAGGAAAACTGAAATTCAATTGGAAAAGCTGCATTTTTGGACTGTATTAAAAAGCAATTAACGGTTGTGTATACAAAAGTCCCAAATACTGATCCCATAACCGATAGCTGGCACCGGTCTTACACCCCAGTGTCTCTGAAGAAGGAGTGTAGAAGCTGAAGGAGATGGCTATCCTCAAAGAAACTAAAATGTCTAAACCACACAGCTGTATAGGCTTCACTTCTCTTGAATTGGGGAGGCAACAGCACTGTTGAAGTTCCTCCTTGCGGCACTGATGGGATTTCGGCCTTGCAGAAAAAAAAACAAAAGTTTCCCTCCGCGCAATTCCATTTTATAAACGTGAGGTTCGGACTTCTGCACTTTTCACAAGCAAAACCACATGGTCAGACCAAACAAACAGTTGGACAGAAAAACTTCCCGTTGAGGCCCACAAATGCCCCAAGTCATATGTTTAGTCCAGCCCCTGAGTGGGGGTCTCGCTTCTCTCTCCCTGTCAGACCGCCCCGTTCTCCTGCCGTGGTTTGTGTACGGCCGATTGTGACGCGTTGAGGGATGGAGCCAAAGTGCAGAGGAATCCGGACAGAAGGGTGAGTCCCAGGCCGCCCCATGCGCAGAACATAGACCAGCCGTAACCGTGACTGATTTCCTCCGGCAGAGAGTATATGGAGCGAGGATACCGGGAGAGCTCAAAGTTAATCCCAGCGACGCAGGTACAGAGGGATATGATACAGCAGGTTCCTACGGATAAAGAAGAACAAAGTCAACTGCAAGAGTATTCGGAAAGACACACTGGAATATCAACAAAGGACCTGGATAGAAAAGTAATACCGTGTGTGGCCAAAAGTATAGAAAAGGTTCCCATTAGATGGTGGCACTAGAGATGTGCGGCCAGTCCAACGCCTGTGGGAGCCCTGGGTTTGGACTGACTGGCAAACACATTCTGTGGGTCACTGGTGGGTTCAGGTTGAGCTTTTCCACTCTCAACCAGCAACCTTACCCTGATGGCTTTCAGCTCCGGCAGCCTCCATTTATAGGCCCTAAACCCTTCTTTTCTGGGTTCAAAAATTAGATTTTTTTTTTTATATAAATTTAGATTGGTCGAATTTATGGGAATTTAGGAGAGTTTCTAAAAACTCACATGAATTTGAAAATCGACCTTTGATAAATATGCCTCCCCGGCTTCATTATTTTTGATCAGATCTAGTCCGTTTATTGGTGTAAATAAAACATGTTTTTTACTAGATTCAAGTTTTTCAAAAAATTAGATTTTCAAGATTTATTATACTCTGGCCAGAGTATAATAAATCTTGAAAATCTAATTTTTTGAAAAACTTGAATCGAATTTTGTGTTTTGAACATAAAAAAAAACCTTGAAAATCCGACCCTTGATAAATCTGCCCCCTAGTCTTATTAATGAGATTTTTGTTTTGCATTATTTAATTGTATTGGTATAGTAAAAAACATGTTTTATTTACACCAATAAATGGACTAGATCTGATCCTGGTTTCTTGTTACAAGACATATGAGATTCCATACAAGCTAAGGAGGAAACGTGTGGTGTCCCCGCTGGGAACTGAAATATTGAACGTGCTGCAATTCCGACCACCCCTCCCCTCGGCCTCATGTGGAAAGCCCGACATCAATCCCCATTCTCTATGTTCCAAGTCAAGTCTATGGCTGATAATTAGCTCCTTCCATGTGACCCTTAAGAGGAATGTTGAAGTCTTCTTACCTCCCATGAGGAATAGGAGCCCGGCCACGTATTGCATGAGATCATGCTGCTTGCAACAGCCCAGCACTCCGACCAGCCACCCAAACAGGATAATGGACACGGCCATTCCTATAAAGCCGGCCGTCATTCTGCGCAGATCTGTCAGGAGAATTTAGAGAATGGAACCTGTGATATAGACCTGCCTAACCTGGAGCTGCATTTTTAATATCAGAAGTCAGGGCCACAATCAAGGGGGTGCAAGGGGTACTGTAGTCAGGCAGAGGGGAACCCTGAGATAGAAAAGTGTGATTTGAGGGTTGCAAAAGGGGTGGGTTCATGGTAGAGTGGGTGTGACCTGGACAGATTGTGGGTGTGGTCTGTATGGATTGTGTACTTACGCAGTGCGTGCCATTCATCTTGGCGGATGGTCTTGGTTACGTTGATGGACAAGTTGGGGGGCAGGGAGGACGATGTGTAATAATAACGGACCGGAGTGCAACGCTCAACGATTCCTGAAATGAAAAGCAGTTTCGGCAAAGTCATTAGCCCACTTTGAGCGACATTTGTAAACAAGGCTTATTAATTACATCAGTTGCAACATTTTAAGGCCTTTAAACAGAGTTTCCCAAACGGTGTGACCAGCACCCCTAATAGAGTCTAATCCACTGTATCGGGGACTAAGCCTGGATGGGCAGTAAGGGGTATTCTACATACCGTGTTTATAACCTTGTTGTGAGGTCAACAACTGCTAGTGCCATGAATGTGTTACACAAGCGCCCCCTGCTGTTCTGTTCGGGCACAGGCCAGACTGGGCTTGTTACTCATGTAGGAAGCATCTCCTGAGGGTTCTCGGCTCGGTTTTCTAACTCCCATCACACTGTGCAATAGAACTGAGCAAAGAAGCATCAGGAGACGCTTCCTGCATTACTTAAGCTTCTGACATTTTGTCTGACCTGTGTATAGACAGAACAGCAGGGGACACTTCATTCTGCCTATACTTTGCTTGGAATTATCCAGATCAATTACTTGTTGTTACAATTATAGTTGCCCCTTTTTTTAAAAAAAAAAAAAGACATTTTTTTTAATGTGGGATCTGCTGCCAGTTAGTGAATATTTAATAAAACAGATGCATTTATGTTATGTTTAAGATTTATGTTAAATGCCACAGAATAAAATTAAAGGGCCACTTAACCAAAATGTCCCTCATGTGAATATGCTGCTGCTGCTGGTAATACAGAGGCAACAGTCTCGGATGTAAAGGGATCTGGGTCGGCTGTGGTTCTGATTAATGCACTGAATCGGGTCATCGCTCAGCCTGTTCTTTTGGCTGTCAAACAATGGGGTCAGCGATTTTTGGCAACCAGGGCCGGATTTCCATAGCAGGTGCCCATAGGCCCGTCCCCATCCCCTTCGTGTACATGTGCACATTTTCAGCATCGGGTCTGGAGTACTGGGGATTGGTGCACAGGAGATTTTAATAATGATTGTATTCCCTGTGACTCCCCAGTGCTTCTGAACCAATGCGGGTGTGCTTGGGCCTTTGTGACCCTTCCACAAATCCTGGCCTGTGGGTAACACATGCACCAATGGTGGTACCTAGTGATGGGCGAATAAATTCGGCAGGCGCAAATTTGCGGCGAATAAATTCGCAAACTGTCGTGAGAATTCGCAGGCGTCAAACATTTTTGGACATGCGTCGGAAAAGTTGCTCACATCAAAACCGTTGCGTGTTAACAATATATATATATATATCCCTAAGGCTAGCACCAACACTTTGCTTTCCCTTTAAACATTACCGGGCTAAATGCTTTATCTTCTCAAAGCTGGGAATTTCAATGGGAAACTGCCTGACTTCATCTTCTGCCAATCATTTAAGTATTTAATCAAGTTCAATGCAGAAGGCATTAGTGTGTGTGTGGGGGCGCATTTGTCTGTGTTTAGTTACCCATGTAAGATCCTATGCACATGAAAGAACATGAAGGATAGAACCCGGGAGGATACACTGTGGGTCGGACCCACCTGGCAGGTTACCAAGGAATCTCCCGATGGGCCCAATGTATTAAATCAACCGTCCTATTTCTACCATAGAGCTGTAACACACAGATACTATTTATTACTCTTTATAATGATGCAGAGAGTGGGCCCTAAACGTCAGGTTCTCTGGTGGGGCCCCAGGAGCAGTGTGGGACTGGCCCATTGGGTAACCAGGAAAACTCCCGGTGGGCCCAGTTATAAGTGGGCCTCTTGCTTCTAACCATGTGGCCCATTTCATGGTCATTCTCTATTTCTTTATGGGGGAAAAATGCTTAATAATTGAAGAATATAGTAAGTAGATATATAAGACAAGAGGTTGAGAGAGGAGAGGAGGAATAATAGTTTGGAAGGTGGAACCACGGTCTAAGGTTTTCTGGTGGGCCCCTGACATCCCAGTCTGACACTGCCCCGGAGCCTCGGTCCAACACTGGGTTCTAGAATTCTATCAACTCTCTCTACAATAGAGCTGTGACACACAGATACCAATTAGTACCCTTTATAATGGTGCAAAGAGTGGGCCCTAGAGGCCAGGTTCTAAGGTGGGCCCTAGGGTATTGGCTACAATTCTATCACCTCTCTACCATAGAGCTGTGATACACAGATACAATTTAATATACTTTATCATGGTGCATAGGGTGGGCCCTGGGAGGCTCGGCCCTACACTGGGTGCTGGTGAATAGAGGGGCCGTTAGGAGGCTAGAGGGGCCCCATCTGTGCAATGGGAATAAGGTAATTCAGAGATGTAAAACCTGTAACTCTCTCAGTGCCGACAGGCTAGGGTTGCCACCTGCCCGGTATTTTAATAGCCTGGTCGGTAAAAATGAAGCTTGATCCCAATGTTATTAATAGGGGAAATGCGTAAAAATATAGGAAGGCCGGTATTTTTTTCAAGAAAAGGTGGCAACCCGGTCGGCTACTTTGACCCCCGGCACAGCAGTGTGCAACAGAGCGCAATTGAGGACACACGTGCGCAGCTATGGTCGTGCGCAAAGCACTTTGACTTCAGAGAACCCCTTGCCGGACTAGGTTGTTTTTTTTGTTTTTTTTTAAATACAACTCCCAGCAGCTCCAGCAGCAGTTCAGCCATGGCAGTAAGGCTGCAGTTCAGACATCCCTACAGTACTTAACATTTCTGCTACACCTTAGGGGTCATGAAAGTCAACCTGGGGCAGCGAGTGGTGCACGAGACTAGATTTTTAAAAAATGTGGTGCAAGGTGCAGATCTCAGTGTTATTGGGGTGCCGGCTGGTCCTGTATTTAGGGCAGGAGATAAGCAGAGGATCCCATTGTGGTCTGCAACATTCTCTAACTTGCACCTCTGTATTCATGGGATAGCTACAGAGTTTTGCACTCCCAGCAAAGTATATGTTCATGTACCACTATCTTTGTCCCCCCTTATGATGTTGGGGTACCCTACTCTAAACACAGGGCGCAGCCTGGTTTAATTGGCCGCTGTTTGTAGAGTAGTCTGAGAGGTTTTGGCCGGCCTACAAATTCTCTTTATCCTGGGACAAGGGTTATTGGATTATAATGGATTAAGGGAATCTCTTCATTGGTAGGAAATCTACTCTTTATATGTTTGATTGCTTGAGTGGAACACCAGCCAGTCTTCTCTGGAAACAAAATGTAATCCCATTTCATCCAATACATTCTGCTGCTGTCAGAAGCAATACCACATCATCCCTGGCCAAATCATATATAGGGCAGCCGGGGATGCTAACACACTTCAGCAGCTGTTGAACTACAATTCCCAGAGTCCCCCATCAAGGTGAAAGTTGGTCAAGCCTTTGGGTATCTCTTCTTTAGAATAAATACAATCAAAAATGAGAAGCGAGCCCCCCTGCACACTTTTTAGTTAACTTTCAGTATTTTATAGAATGGCTAATTCTCAACAACTTTTCAATTGGTCTTCAATTTTTCTTTTTTATAGTTTTTTTTAATTATTTGCCTTCTTCTTCTGACTCTTTCCAGCTTTCAAATGGGGGTCACTGACCCGATCTAACAAACAAATGCTCTGTAAGGCTACAAATGTATTGTTATTGCTACTTTTTATTACTTGTCTTTCTATCCAGGCCTCTCCTTTTCATAATTCAGTCTCTTATTTAAATCAATGCATGGTTGCTAGGGGAATTAGGACACTAGCAACCAGAGTACTGAAACTGTAGAGCTGCTGAAGAAAAAGCTAAATAACTCAAAAACCACAAATAATAAAAAATGAAAACCAATTACAAATTGTCTCATCATACTAAAAGTTAACCCCTTTAATGCTTCTAATGTTTGTGACAATGGACCCTCGGTATCAGTTTCTGGCCCAGTCTTGTACAGGTATAACGGTGTTTAAATGTGCATCTACGTCCACTGAATCCAGTATTTAAAGGGGACATAAACCACAAAATAAAATGTCCAACGAATGGCATTTTAATTCTATGCAACTTTCCATTATATACATCCAGCGTCTGTATTTTGCTATTCTCTGCACTGGCCTCTCTGACAATGGAAACTTAACAAGCCTGCAAGTCTGACTCTGCTACATTATTTCTAGAGACAGGACCAGCAGTGCCCAAAAGGGAGACAAAAAAATGGGCTTTAAATTGCAAGTACATTTAGAAATAGCTTTAAAAACAGTGGGGTTATTTATAAACACTGGGCAAATTAGCACCACCCATGGCAGCCAATGATATGATTGCTTTCAGTGTTCAACCTACAGTTGGCTGTAAAAAAAGTCAATCACTGATTGGTTGCTATGGGTTACTGCCCAGGTGCAAATGTGCCTAGTGTTTATAAATGAGGCCTGTATATTTTTTTGCAAAGAATTACATTTTCTGTCATTAATCAAAAATGTTATTTTTGGGTTTACGTTCCTTGAAAATACCTTGCTCGCATAGGAAGCTACAGAAACATGTTGTTCTATAATAAGGACTGTGCTGCCAGTGAAATGTAAGTGAATGATCAGCCCCATTGTGATACAGAGAGATTTCAGCACCACGGAGAGCGGCACAAGCCTCACACTAATGTTCCCTGACTGACACTGACTCACACAAGGAAGCGCTGATCCCTTTCTGGAATTCGGAACAAATAATCATTTGAATAACAAAGAACATCATCTGCAGGAAGTGTCAGCTTCTCCCCCTTTATCCTGAATAAAGTCCCGGCCTCACGTCTGCAAGCTCTTGCGGTTGCCTCATCCTCTAATGAAGCGACAAGCAGTTCATGGTCAATAAAAATAGGTTTTTGCTGTATATATCTACATCTCTGTCTCTATATTATTGTGTCCTGCTTTACAACGACTGTCCCTAGGGACTTGTGACCCACATTCCTCCCTTCCCACTCCCTCCCGGAAAACACACAATAGAGATGATATCTCCCTGATTCAGGATCACCCTATACCGGTACTTATCAGACTTTTTCAGTTCAAGCCCCCCTTAGAGGCCCAATCTTCACTTTGAGGTTAACTTTTTTTTTAATATGTTATAGAATGGCTTTTTTCTAACCAACTTTTCACTTTTCAATTGGTCTTCGTTTTTTATTTGTTATAGTTTTTGAATTATTTGCCTTTCCAAATTCCAAATGGGGGGGGGTCACTGACCCCATCTAAAAAAAAACAAATGCTCTGTAAGGCTACAAATGTATTGTTATTGCCACTTTCTATTACTCCTCTTTCTATTCAGCCCCTCTCCTATTTATATTCCTGTTTCTCACTTAAATCAATGCATGGTTACTAGGATAGTTTGGACCCTAGCAACCAGACTGCTGAAATTGCAAACTGGAGAGCTGCTGAATAAAAAGCTAAATAACTCAAAAACCACAAATAATAAAAAATGAAAACCAATTGCAAATTGTCTCAGAATATCCCTCTCTACATCATACTAAAGGCTAATTTAAAGGTGAACCACCCTCTTTAAATCTCAACCCAAAGATGGCAATACATGAGCTGAGCTGTACAGTAGGTCGTCCGATTGTCCCACAGGCCAACTGGACGGATAACGTATGAGGGGTCATACATGGGTCTGGCCTGCTTTTCATTGTTCAAGGAACAGCAGCAGGATCTTCAAAGCGTCAGCTCCTTTTCACTTACTTTTGACCGATCAACTTTCATTAGGACTGGTGATCTTTAACCTGCAAGTCGTCGAAATCGGCCAAACTGCCAGACCATATAGGGTCAGCTAAAATGAACTTCAAACTTGGCTTTGAGGTGTATCTAGAAGAGAAAATCCGCATTCTCCTCAAACTCTACTCTAACCAGCATTCATGAGCCCCCCCAATACCATTGCTCCAAGCCCCACCCTTGACTCTATTTGGGAACCAATGTCCCATACTTGGCCTCACCTCTTCAAAACAGAGATTTATACAAATTCCCAAGAAATCTCACCTAAACATATGCACCAATCACAAGAGAAGCTGGGATATGGCGATACCCACTCATCACTCTACTTAGACCGGCCCACCAGCAGGTGAGATGCAAACAGGCCCTGGCATTTCAAGCCCACAGACTGACACCGACCCTCCTAGGTAGGCCTGCCCACCATTGATAAAGAGGATTCAGTTATTATACACTGGTAGAGAAAAGAGGAAACACAGTATGAATAGTGGCCCCTATGGTTTTTTTGATGGGCCCTTGGCACCCACTGTGACACACAAGGCAATGGGACACGACTCTAGAAGACTCTGATGCTCTTGATTTAAACAATGATCCAAATGCCACACGTGCCATTAGTCTAATGGAGCAGCAAAACCCTGAGCTTGCACTCCGTCGCCCTCCCTAATCAGCCCCCTCCGTTATTGATCCCCCCTAATACGGTTACAATGATTAATTCCTTGTCCAAATAATTAGCAGTGTAAGTTAAGTTTCAAAGTGCTCAAGAACAGGAGATTATTGATGTCAATCGTCACCTCAACCGCACGATTGAACTTTACCAGGCAGGCGGGAAGTCTCTTCCCCATGGAGCTTGCAATCTATGGTTGACGGCTGAGGCTGACCATATGCAGAAAGCTATTATCCTCATTTGGTATGGGTATGGGGATGGGGTGTCAGTTTATGTCTTTGTAAAGGCCAAAAGAAAATGCCTTCATGTCTAAGGGCAATCCATGATGTCACAATGGGGGGGGGGGGGTGACAAACAAGAGAAAGGTTAGAGAAGCTTTATGGGCAATATATGTTGTTGTAAGGCTTTAGTTACCCTTTAAGTGACACATCTAAGGGTAATAAAAGGCTTGTGTTGTGCTTTGTGCCTTAGTCGATGTCACAATGGGAGGGTGACAAGCTGTTGCACAAGTAAAAGGATAGAGAAGCTCTATGGACAGAATAAATGTTGTTGTCAGACTTTAGTTATCCTTTAAGTGACACATCTAAGGGTAAGAAAAGGCTTGTGTTGTGCTTTGTGCCTTAGTCAATGTCACAATGGAGAGGGTGACAAGCTGTTGCACAAGGGAAAGTGTAGAGAAGCTCTATGGACAGAATAAATGTTGTTGTCAGACTTTAGTTATCCTTTAAGTGACACATCTAAGAGTAAGGAAAGGTTTGTGTTGTGCTTTGTGCCTTAGTCAATGTCACAATGGGGAGAGTGACAAGCTGTTGCACAAGTAAAAGGATAGAGAAGCTCTATGGACAGAATAAATGTTGCTGTCAGAGTTTAGTTACCCTTTAATTGACACATCTAAGGGTAAGGAAAGGCTTGTGTTGTGCTTTGTATCTTAGCCGATGTCACAATGGGGAGTGTGACAAGCTGTTGCACAAGTAAAAGGATAAAGAAGCTCTATGGACAGAATAAATGTTCTTGTCAGGCTTAAGTTGCCCTTTAAGTGGCACATCTCGGAGGAATACCCCCCCCCCCCCGCGCGGATTGCCAATCTGTTGCACTTTGTTTATTTACGCTGGAGATCTCGGCACATGGTCCCCAGGTCCCTCTCACCGACATTAGCGCTTGAATCAGGGTGGACAGTTCTGCAGAATTCTGGGCTGTACCGACATTTCTCAGCAGCGGGGGAGAAGCACAATGGCTGAAGTGTAGTCCATAGAAAAATAATGATTTAAAGAGGTTTGTGGGTGTGTATTTAGGGGGCTCAATGGGGTTAGAGGTAGCGTTTCGGTTTTAAGATGATGGGGTCCCCAGGTACGATGTAAATACCCATAGAATCAGAGAGTGGTACAGTGGGAGCCCAGTTGTGTTACATCATACAGGGGGGATAATACAGTAATACTTTATAATGGAGTTCAGAAACCTGTGGCCTTCCAGTTGTCAAACTGCAACTCCCACAATCCCACCAGCACCGGAAGGACTGCAGATTGGACACCCAGATTCTAACTCCATCCCTGGATATTATCAGGCCGATTTCTACCGACTTCCCTGGCAGAAAGCCTCAGTCCTCCCCATAATAAGCACAAGCAGCATCTGTCCATGTGACATCATCAGGGGGCAAATGTGACATCATCAGGGGGCAAATGTGACATCATCAGGGGCCCATGTGACATCATCAGGGGCCCATGTGACATCATCAGGGGCCCATGTGACATCATCAGGGGCCCATGTGACATCATCAGGGGCCCATGTGACATCATCAGGGGCCCATGTGACATCATCAGGGGCCCATGTGACATCATCAGGGGCCCATGCAATAAATATGGTTTGTGTCAGCCCCAACATCCCTTATATAGGCAGGGGCCCCTGTATCACAATTATCCGTTCTATTGGCAGGGGCCCCTGTATCCCCAGTATACAATCTATAGGCAGGGGCCCCTGTATCCCCAGTATCCCTTCTATAGGCAGGGGCCCCTGTATCTATTCTATAGGCAGGGGCTCCTATTTCCCCAGTATCTATTCTATAGGCAGGGACCCCTGTATCCCCAGTATCCATTCTATAGGCAGGGACCCCTGTATCCCCAGTATCCATTCTATAGGCAGGGACCCCTGTATTCCCAGTATCCATTCTATAGGCAGGGGCCCCTGTATCCCCAGTATCCCTTCTATAGGCAGGGGCCCCTGTATCCCCAGTATCCATTCTATAGGCAGGGACCCCTGTATTCCCAGTATCCATTCTATAGGCAGGGGCCCCTGTATCCCCAGTATCCCTTCTATAGGCAGGGGCCCCTGTATCCCCAGTATCCATTCTATAGGCAGGGACCCCTGTATTCCCAGTATCCCTTCTATAGGCAGGGGCCCCTGTATCTATTCTATAGGCAGGGGCTCCTATTTCCCCAGTATCTATTCTATAGGCAGGGACCCCTGTATTCCCAGTATCCATTCTATAGGCAGGGGCCCCTGTATTCCCAGTATCCATTCTATAGGCAGGGGCCCCTGTATCCATTCTATAGACAGGGGCCCCGTATCCCCAATACCTATTCTATAGGCAGGGCCCTTGTCTCCCCGCTGCGGATCCAACAGACGAGGAACAAAATGCGGCCGTTGCCCCGTCTCCCCCGACCCCTCCCAGTCCGTCTCCATCACCCCGGGGTCGGTACCTCTCAGGATCAGCTCCTCGGTGTCTTTATCGAATCCGTCCCGGTGACATTTGCGCCACAGTCCGGACACGGTGGAGTTGAAGCGGCGGCTGCAGTGAGGGTCGGTGGCCAAATAGGGTCTGGAGAGGGGTAGGTCCCCGGTGGGTCGCTCCCGAAGCTCCGCGACCCCCAAAGCCTCTGCCCTGGAAATGGTGCGGACTCCCCCCGACTCCCCACCGCGAGGGCTCCGGACTCTGCTGCTGCCGCCGCCCGGGGGGTCTCCGCGGAGGGGAAGGTGTTGGCCGGGGGTGTACATGTAGCCGGGGTCGTTCCGCTTTCCTCCGGGTTTTCTGCAGCGGTCCCGGTGCCTCCGGGCGTCCGTCTCGTACCAGTGGTCGGTGCAAAGAGCCACGGCCAGAAGGGCGAGAGCGGCCAGAGCCAAACACAGACCCGCACCGGCCAACAGCCTCATAGCGCCCGAGAGACGGATCACTGATCACCGGAGAGGAGGCTCCCCCTGCTGCCCGCGCTGCTTTACTGCTTTACTGCTGCTACTGGTGCCGGGAGGGGCCTAAACACTGGAGCTGCTGCTGCTCCCTCTCTAGTCCGGCCTCATCCCCATTGTGTCCAATGTTCCTTTGCTCCCCTCCACCCCTATTTATGTTCCTTTGCTCCCCCACCTTTATTTATGTTCCTTTGCTCCCCTCCAACTCTATTTATGTTCCTTTACTCCCCTCCACCTCTATTTAAGTTCCTTTGCTCCCCTCCAACTCTATTTATGTTCCTTTGCTCCCCTCCAACTCTATTTATGTTCCTTTGCTCCCCTCCAACTCTATTTAAGTTCCTTTGCTCCCCATCACCTCTATTTATGTTCCTTTGCTCCCCTCCACCTCTATTTATGTTCCTTTTCTCCCCATCACCTCTATTTATGTTCCTTTGCTCCCCTCCACCTCTATTTATGTTCCTTTGCTCCCCTCCAACTCTATTTATGTTCCTTTACTCCCCTTCACCTCTATTTAAGTTCCTTTGCTCCCCATCACCTCTATTTATGTTCCTTTGCTCCCCTCCAACTCTATTTATGTTCCTTTGCTCCCCTCCAACTCTATTTATGTTCCTTTGCTCCCCTCCAACTGTATTTATGTTCCTTTGCTCCCCTCCAACTCTATTTATGTTCCTTTGCTCCTCTCCAGCAGTATGTATGTTCTATTACAGAGATATATTCCCTTACAGACAGTCCTCAGGCATTATACAGTATAAATACTGGTGGAATGGGTGCTTGGTGTACTTGGGCATTGGTTCTGACTAATAAAAAAGTGGGTGACAGTCACAGGTGCAGCTGACTGAATGGCCCCATGTTGTGGCTGCTGTAAAAGCTGAATGTTTGCACTGGGCTGTTGTTCTGATTATCCTTATACAACAGGTGCTACTGTATGTGCAACCGCCATATGTTTTTAGACACACGCTCCAACTGCTGGAATCTGTCTCCACTACTCATTTACTGTAGGCCCCTGTTATAGCCAATATATCCCTGTAAACAGCAGTATATACAGTATTCCAGTGTACACCCACCTGCCTTACAAACTCACACCCCACTCACATTTTAATTATTAATTTCCGTACAGTCACCCACTGACCAGTCTGTTAGTAATTCCCCAGTCCCCACTGCATTTATTCTACTCAGGTACTATCAGGTTGAAATTCACTTCTTCTTGTTTCCAATGGGGAAGACTGTGTCTGCACTAACTACAACTGAGAGCTCATGTGACAGCGTCCATAGAGAACAATGAAACCTATTTTTAGCTACAAAGTCCCACAGGTAATATGGTCCTTAATTAGTCTATAATTACCCACCTACCACTGAGTAATTGCCCGCCTGTCTAACAGTCTGACTGTAATTACCCACCCATTAGCTTATTATTCTTCTTCTTCTAATTAGCTTACAGTCTGTTAGTTTGTCCCTACCCAGATATGTCTGTACCTTCCCTCCTGTTTGTTTGTAATTAACCATCTATAGTCCTGTCTGTACCTACCTAAACACCTAGTTATCTAGTTGTCATTACCTGCAAATCAGGTATTAGTTTACTTGTACCACTAGTGGTGTGTGGGACAGCCTGAAACCTGGGGGACCCATAAGATTATCCTCAGGTTGGACTGAAAATTTACTTCTTGAGCAGGTTGTGGGCAGGTGGTGGCCATAACTGCGCCAGGACCCTCCTCACTGGTAATCTCATTCCACCACCAAAACTCCAGTTTGCATCACAGATGGGTGGGCCAGGTACCGGTATATAAGTGATGGTTGGGTGGTTTAGGGCCAGTTAAAGGGTCATCAGTTTGTCAATAATAAGTCGACCCATGCATCACTACTAACCACTAGTGACGGGCAAATAAATTTGGCAGGCACAAAGTCCCCTCGAATTTCCGTGTTTCGCCGCTGGCAAAAAAATCGATGCGACCAAAAAAATTGCTACATGTCAGAATAGTCGTGCACATAAAAATTGTCATGCGTCAAAATTATTGGGACGCCCATTGACTTTAATGCATTTGGACAAAATAGTCGCGCGTATAAAACTTATCGTTCGCGTCAAAATTGTCGAACGTAAAAATTATTTTGATGCCCATTGACTTCAATGTGTTTTGCAAATGTTTTGCCGTTTTCCTAATTTTTCAGTAAATTTGCTATTTATTTGGTATATTCGCAAATGTCTACAAAGGTACATTATGTGGGTCCTCTGACAAGCAATTTGGTCAATCAAAAAAACAAAAAACGGGTCAGTAGGGTTATCAGCAAGACAAACAGGCAATGGTAATCCAAGGATCTATCACTAGTGATAGAGGGGGTTGCAGTTTAACAACATCCATGCCCTTGGCTGATGTATACAATAGAGTAAAGGCATCAGGAGAATTAAAATAGGCCCTGGCATTTCAGGTACATAGAGGCCCAAACAGCCCCCACCAGCCCACTAAATACTGACTTTCTATGGCACCTTATAGCAGAACCCACAGATTGCCAGTCCGGGCCTGAAAGGCATGCTGAGAGTTGTAGTCCAACACCGTTAGTTGAGGGTAATAGTTTTTTAAAGGTTTATATTCCCTTTATGTGACAGTATTGCAGTGTTACAGTGTTGGGGTCCTGGGTTGGATTCAAGCCACAGCATTGTTTACATGGACTTTGTATGTTCTCCCAATGTCTGTGTGTAATTCCTTCCACATTCCAAAAAATACAAGAAGGTTAATGGGCTCCTGATAAAATTGACCATAGTGTGTGTGTCAGCGACATTGGGACCTTGAATTGTAAACTCCATCGTCAGCCAGAACCACAACCTCCCCTTCGCCTCCTGGGCCCCAGCTCCAACCCTCCTCCACCCCGGCCCCGTGTGCACCTTATTCTTTTTGCTGCTGAAATTGTCAGGGTCAGATTGGGCTGGCGGGACACCAGGAGAAAACCCAGTGGGTTCCGCCGACCCAGACTCTCACTCTGCCAGTAAACCCAACCCCTGCTCGCTGACTTGCCCTAATGGCCTCTGATCTCACTGCAGGAAGAAACCGTGCACGTGGTGCCAAGCAGGGGGGTTGCGGTTATGGAGGGGGACCAGTGTATGGGGGTTGCAGCTATGGAGGGGGACCAGTGTATGGGGGATGTGGCTATGGAGGGGGACCAGTGTATGAGGGATGTGGCTATGGAGGGGACCAGTGTATGGGGGATGTGACTATGGAGGGGAGGGGACCAGTGTATGGGGGATGTGGCTATGGAGGGGGACCAGTGTATGGGGGATGTGGCTATGGAGGGGGACCAGTGTATGGGGGATGTGACTATGGAGGGGGACCAGTGTATGGGGGATGAGGCTATGGAGGGGGACAAGTGTACGGGGGATGTGGCTATGGAGGGGGACCAGTGTATGGGGGATGTGGCTATGGAGGGGGACCAGTGTATGGGGGATGAGGCTATGGAGGGGGACCAGTGTGTGGGGGATGTGGCTATGGAGGGGGACCAGTGTATGGGGGATGTGGCTGGGACCCTGAGATGGAAACCCTGGCAGGCTCCGGACCTACAGTCAGAGGCTGGAGATCTGGGCCAAGGGGGGATGGTTAGGGGCAGCAGCCATAGTTTGTGCTCGGGAGTTGGTGTGGGTCAACAGGGTCCACTGGGTTTTGTCCTACTGGCTCATTCCGACCCTGATAAGTTCTGCTGTCCAGGGAACAGTGAATACATTTTATTGTTTTCTATGGGGAAATGAAGCCCCTTTATTTGAATTAAACTTTATGTGCTTGTTGGTTCCATTCAGTACAATCACCAGGGATCATTTATAAACAATGGGCAAATTTGCACCTGGGCAGTAACTTATAGCAACCAATCAGTGATCAGCTTTTTTCAGCTGTAGGTTGAGTGCTGAAAGCAATCATCTCATTGGTTGCCATGGGTTACTGCCCAGATGCAAATTGCCCAGTGTTTATATTTGACCCCCAGTGTCTATTCTGTATTCTCCCTGTAGTCAACAATAAGGTCCTTCATTGTGTTCTGACTGCCCAATCTCCATCATTTAATGGCAAATAGGAGCCTGGTGCCCGTCTGTTCTCCTGTTCCCTGTGCCAGTCTTTCTCTCTCTGCCCTGGTGTCTCCTCATTCTGTCTCCTCAATACATTCACCTCCCCCTCCTTCCCAAAATGTTGATTTATGAATAGACGGCGTCTCTGTGTAAATGTGATCCACCCCCAGCCGGAGTATTAGTCCCCAGAAAGAAGCTGTGAGTAGTCTGACCTGCCATCTGTCCCAATAAATTAGCCCAGGGGATAGGGAGGGGCACCTACTAGTAGTGAATTGTGGTGTGTGTATATGTGTGTATATATAGTGTGTGTGTATATAGTGTGTGTATATATATATATATATATATATATATATATATATATATATAGTGTGTGTGTGTGTATATATAGTGTGTGTGTTTATATATATAGTGTGTGTGTGTATATATAGTGTGTGTGTATATATATATATAGTGTGTGTGTGTATATATAGTGTGTGTGTTTATATATATAGTGTGTGTGTGTATATATAGTGTGTGTGTTTATATATATAGTGTGTGTGTGTATATATAGTGTGTGTGTATATATATATAGTGTGTGTGTGTGTATTTGTGATTATTTTTGTATATATGTATCTATCTATCTATAGTGTGTGCGTGTATATATAATGTGTGTGTATATATATGGCGTGTGTGTGTATATGTGTGTATATGTGTGTATTTATATGGTGTGTGTGTGTGTATATGTGTGTATATATAATGAGTGTGTATATGTGTGTATATATAATGAGTGTGTATATGTGTATATATATATATATGGTGTGTGTGTATATGTGTGTATATATAATGAGTGTGTATATGTGTGTATATATAATGAGTGTGTATATGTGTGTATATATATATATGGTGTGTGTGTGTAAGAGGCAGTGGATGCAGCTGCTGTGTGTATAAATGTGTCAGATCTAGAGGTGCTGGGGCACGTGTGTCCCCAAATAGAACTCAGGGATCTCATTGGCTGACACTTTTTCCTCTTCTATTTTTCCCCCCTGTTATTTACTAATAATGAAGCGTATCACTGGCAACCCCCCCCCCAATTAGCTCTTTCACACAGTTTGTCCATGTGCCCCCTCCAGTTCTCAGTGTAACCTGCTCCAGCTGCTGTCACAGCGTTGATATTCCCAGCAATGTGCAGCTCTAGTTATTCTTATACACAAGGGCAGCATTGCTGTGATAATAATAATGTCAGTGCCAGTTTGGGCTGTGGCTCTTCCATGATATCCTTTCCCCGGCATGGATTTATTTCTAGGCCAGAAACCCAACTTTAATGGGTCAAACTCTTATTCCTCCCGTGGCCACTTATCGAAGGGGTTGTGCACCTTTAAATTAACTTTAAGTATGATGTAGAGAGTGATATTCTCAGACACATTGCAATTGGTTGTCATTTTTTATTAATGATATTTTTGGGTTATTTAGCTTTTTATTCAGCAGCTCTACAATTTGCATCTGGTAACTAGGGTCCACATTCCCCTAGCAACCATGCATTGATTTGAATAAGAGACTGGAATATGAATAGGAGATGGGCATGGATACAAGGATCAGTAATAAAAAGTAACAATAACAATACATTGGTAGCCTTGCAGAGCATTTGTTTTTTTAGATGGAGTCAGTGATCCCCATTTGAAAGCTGGAAAGAGTCCGGAGAAAAAGTCAAATAACTATAAAACTATAAAAAAATAAATAATGAAAACCAATTGAAAAGTTGCTTAGAATTGGCAATTCTATAACATAATAAAAGTTACCTTAAAGGTAAACCATCCCTTTAGGGCAGAGACACATGTGGAGATTCGGGGAGATTTAGTCGCCCGGCGACAAATCGCCTCTTCTTCAGGCGACTAATCTCCCTGAACTGCCTTCCCACCGAAGTCGCCCCGAATCTCCACATGTGTCTCTGTCCTAAAGCTGCAAATCAATTAATGTGTAACATGAAAGTTCCCTGCTGTTCTGTCCGGGTGCAGGCCAAACAGAAGCATTGCTGATGCAGGAAGCATCCTAGGATGCTTCCTGCATCAGTAACTTAAAGGAGAACTAAAACCTAACTAAAGAAGTAGATAGAAATGTTGTACATGATGTTTTGTGCTTCTGTACCAGCCCAAGGCAGCCACAGCCCTTTAGCAGTAAAGATCTGTGTCTCCAAAGATGCCCCTGTAGCTCCCCATCTTCTTTTCTGCTGATTCACTGCACATGCTCTGTGCTGCTGTCACTTACTGAGCTTAGGGACCCACTCACAATATACAGTACACATAGAATAGAAATGTCACAATACAATGCTGATTAGTAATTAATACAGATAATTACTACATGGCAGCACAGAAACCAGTGCAATTAGCATCAGAATGTAATAATCAGCAAACCTGTAGCATCAGCTTATATTACAGCCAGGGAAGCTCATTTTCTGCTGGATAATTAGTGACGAGCCCTAAGCTTAGCTTCTCAACAGCCAATCAGAGCCCACTGAGCATGTGAGTGTCACAGACACTTTCCAAGATGGTGACCCCCTGTGACAAGTTTGAAGTCCTGGATCATTGCTGCTATTGACAAGCTGAAACTTTAGCCTCGTGCAATAAGTTCACTGTATAAAATATGGCATTTTTAACCATATTCATTTTTAGACTTTAAGCTTCTGTCTGGCCTCTCACACAGTCATGATATTGACGAGCGGTGCTCAGCTGAGGAATGTCATCCTTCCTACCCAACATAGAGAAGCTTTGTTGGTTTGTACTACACTGAATATTTCCTTTTTATTATTGCTGACTGGGAAATATGTGGGTTATGAATACAATGGGAATTGTATTCATAACCCACATATTTCCCTGTCAGCAATAATAGAAAAGAAATATACAATATATAATATTAAATGAATACAATTGCCTTGCAGGAGGGTTAGGGGCCGAAACCAATCTGTTCTTCACCCGTTAAATCAATGCCAGTAGCTTCTGGGGGGCCCTCCGGCCCTACAGCAAATAGATGAAAGTGATTTTTAAAGGGGTTGTTTACCTTTAAATGAACTTCTAGTATGACGTAAAGTGTGATATTCTGAGAAAATTTGTAATTAATTCTCATTTTTTATTATTTGTGATTTTTTAATTATTTAGCTTTTTATTCAGCAGCTCTCCGGTTTGCAATTTCATCCATCTGGTTTCCTGGGTCCAAATTCCCCTAGCAACCATGCATTGATTTAAATAAGAGACTGGAATATGAGCAGGAGAGGCCTGAATAGAAAGATGAACAATAACAATAAATGTGTAGCCCTACAGATTATTTTTTTTTTTTGATGGGGTCGGTGACCCCCATTTCAAAGCTGGAAGGAGTCAGAAGAAGAAAAAAATATTTAAACAATGAAGACCAATTGAAAAGTTGCTTAGAACTGGTCATTCTATAACATACTAAAAGTAAAGTTGAACCACCCCTTCAATATCATAAATAAAATATATGCTTATAATTAGTGATTTATGATGTCATCAATTATTTTACAATAGGCCCTAACAGGGGGTAACCCCCCCCCCCCTATATATCACGGAGTCAAGGGCAACCTAATGTTGCAAGGTACAAGTTGCAGTTAAACACAACCTGGTCGGCTTCACGCTCCACAGTCGCCATGTAATAAATATTATCGACAATAATAAAGAAAAACTGACAAATGGGAACGTTGGCCGGTTGTGTAATAAATCAGACCCATTGTATGCAATGACAAGGCCACGCCCCCTTCCCAATGGCAGATGTCAGTCTATTTACTGAGTTCTCTGTGATCAGCTGGGGGTTCCCTAAACTTCATCAGAAAGTAATCAGACCCAGTCAGTCCCGGGAGACACATGTAGGGGGCAGTGTTCAGCCAATTAGGACCCTGTTATTAGCCTCCACTTTAATTTGGGAGGAGGGTTCAATTAACACATTGGCATGAACAGCTGTGCCATGTTAGGATATTTATTGGTTATTACTCAAAGTCCATCTTGTAATTAGGGGACAATATACCCAGAGCCTGCTGTCCTTGGACTACAGTTCCCAGCATCCCCTCCAGCCAGCAGTTTCTGGGAAACTGGAGTTTGCTTCATATCTTAATCATACCTTAATTTAGATGGAGATTGCAGGCTGCTCTGATTTCTATAAAGCCAAGCAGCAATTACTTTGAACTTGATTTGAATATGAGACTGGAATATGAACAGGAGAGGCCTGAATAGAAAGATGAGTAATAAAAAGTAACAGTAACAATACATTTGTAGCCTTAGGGTCAGGGCACACAGGCAGATTCGGGAAGGTTAATCGCCCCGGGGACAAATCTCCTCTTCTTCAGGGCGACTAAAATCCCCCAACTGCCTCACAAGGAAACTTCAGGCGACTTCGGAAAAGTGCCATCCCGCCGCCGATTTACATTTTAGCCAGCGGGAAGGCAGATTCGGGAAGATTAGTTGCCCTGAAGAGGAGTATTTTTTGTCACGGGGCGACTAATCTCCCTGAATCTGCTTGTTTGCCCTGACCCTTACAGAGCATTGGTTTTGGGTCAGTGACCCCCATCTGAATGTTGGAAAGAAGAAAAAGGCAAATAATTCCAAAACTATTAAAAAAAAAAAGGTAATTTACAAAGTTCCTTATAATTAGCCATTCTATCACATACTAAACATTAATCTAAAGGTGCACCACAAGGGCATCTATCATACGTTTTTCCTCCACCCAGAGGTGGGGGAAGGTGGCTATTTTTACTGGGGTGGGAAAAAAAATTGTCCTAGGAGCCCTTGAAAGTTACTGAAGCAGGAAGCGTCTCCTGTCACATTTAGCAATAGAACCGAGCAGAAAAGCAGCAGGGGACAACTGTCTGGGTTGCACCTGGACTGAACAGGTGGCTCTCATTGTTTTTAACTGCTAAAAATGGAAGGGAAACATGTAAACTGCTCAGAAGAGCAAAGTCAGAAGGTACATGTCCTCTATAAATGCTATTTATTCATGTATCCAATGTTAGAACCAAGGGCATCAACATCTCCCCTTCTATGGTTGGGGCCCAGAGCAAATGCCGCTCTCTACCACCGGCCTTGATTTTATGTTATGTATAGAATGTCTAATTCTAAGCAAATTTCTTTTTATCTAAGCAACTTTTCAATTGGTCTTCATTTTTTCATCGTTTTTTATTTACCTGCTTCTTCCGACTCTTTCCAGCTTTCAAATGGGGGTCACTGACCCCATCTAAAACAAATGCTCTGTAAGGCTACAAATGTATTGTTACTTTTTATTACTCAGTTGTCTATTCAGGCCCTCTAATATTCATATTCCAAATCAATGCATGGTTGCTAGGGTAATTTGGACCATAGGAACCAGATTGCTGAAATTGCAAAGAGCTGCCTCGGGACTCAGTCCCATTATATGGAGTCATTTCACAGCAACCAATCAACGGTTAACTATGAAGAGAGACTTCTAAAAGCATTATTCTGATTGGTTGCCATGTGCTCCTAATCTGCATGGAGACCTGCCCCAACATTTCTCAGTTGTACCTCTATTCAGACTAAAGGGGAAGCAAACATAAATGATGGAGGCAGAATCACAAAAATTCCTTTTGAATCTCAACTGGTGTTTTTGCAAGATTAAACAATTGTTTTTCCACCAAATTAATATTTATATTTTGCATTTTCCTGGTGCAAAGTTAAATTATCCTATATAACAAAGTTGAAGTGTCTCTGCGTCCAGTCCCTGTGTCCGTGGGATTGCGCTACTGCGCATGTGCCCCACGGACCGTCTCTGGCGATTTTTTTTAGACTAGAACAATTCTGTTTTTATAAATGTTTGACTACATATGTTCTAGCGCCCGTTAATTTAACGGGCTTAATGTCTAGTAATAAAATAAATTTCCCCCGGCGTTGGCGACAATAAAGGCGGCGTAACTGTAATAAATAGAAACATTACTTTATTCATGCAAAAGATAAAGAATATAATAAAACTCTCATTGTTGTAGTGTTTCATATGCAAAATAACATCTATGCAGCTCTTGTTAAAATAAAGCAGAGACTCTAACAACCCAATATATAAAATCCTATGAAATGACAATCACACAAGCCCCGCCCTCCTCTTAAAGGGCCAGTCCAGCCGTGTAGTGAATGATGTACGAGGAACTAGAGCAGTGGGTCCCACTCGGGCAGATCGTGTCACTTGGGGGAAGATACTAAAGAAAAAGAGCGATTCCGTTTGGGCAAGAGGGTGCAATTGCAACCAAACGAACAATTATGAAATCAGATGCAATTCGGGGTGCAAAAGTAGCTGCCCACTGCAACATGCCCATATTGTCGCTGGTCTACTTGTTCCCCTTTAAAAAGCGAGGAAGAGAGATACAAAAATGAGTCTCACAGGTTAAAGGGAACCTACCACTGGCAAATGCCGACTAATGGCGTAGGCAATCTGATTGGGTAAACAACACCAACATGGCCACCAGCATGGGAGGACTAGTAACATGAAAAAATTTCCTTCATTTTTTATAGTTTTTTAATTATTTACCTTTTTCTTCTGACTCTTTCCAGCTTTCAAATGGGGGTCACTGACCCCATCTAAAAAACAAATGCTCTGTAAGGCTAAAAATGTATCATTATTGCAACTTTTCCTCTCCTATTCATATTCCAGTCTCTTATTCCAATCAATGTATTGTTGCTAGGGAAATTTGGACTGTAGCAACCAGACTGCTGAAATTGCTGAATAGATGAGTAATAAAAAGTAGCAATAACAATAAATGTGTAGCCTTAAAGAACATTTGTTCTTTAGATTGGGTCAGCGACCCCAATTTGAAAGCTGGAAAGAAGACCAATTGAAAAGTTGCTTAGCCATTCTATAAAATAATGAACATAAATGTAAAGGTGAACTACCCCTTTAAGAAGAGCGGGTCATCCCTGGATGGCTAGAATAAGTCATGGAGGGGAGTCCGATGGGAAAGATGTCAGAGGAGATTGGAGACAAACTGAATTTGAGTGGGCTATGGGTTATCTCTCAAGGCAAAAAGTGAATGCCTCCCAATAATGTGATAAAACAGAAAGAAACAAAGCAAAAAAAAAAGAGGGGGTAAAAAGACAGAAAAAGGGGCAGGATGGCACAGACCCAAACGGTGTCCTGAAACTGCCTGAGTAACAGCAACGGGTCCTTCTAGGTTGGCATGGACCCAGCGCATATTCATGTGAAAGATATTTAGGGATGCACCGAATCCAGGATTCAGTTCGGGATTCGGCCTTTTTCAGCAGGATTCGGCCGAATCCTTCTGCCCGGCCGAACCGAATCCTAATTTGGGCAGGGAGGGAAATCTCATAACTTTTTGTCACAAAAGGAAGTAAAAAATGTTTTCCCCTTCCTATCCCTAATTTGCAAATGCAAATTAGGATTCGGATTCGGTTCGGTATTCAGCCGAATCTTTCAAGAAGGATTCGGGGGTTAGGCCGAATCCAAAAAAGTGGATTCGGTGCATCCCTAATGATATTCACTGCTCTGCCCATAGTGTGACCCACTGCCATGACTCCACGCTGCCCCCGGATACAATACTGGGCTCTGTACCTCGTACCACTGACTGAGAGCAGGGGCAAGTGCAGACAAACCAGGACTCTCAATCCCAATGTGCAAACAGCAACTTGTTCGTATTGCTTTCAGCTTAAAAAATCATATATAGATATAGAAAATCTGTAACAGTTATAAACATTTAAAGGGAACATTTTAAGGGAAAATAACAACTAGAATAAAAAGCAGTGACTACCTTTAAATGACCACTATACTCTAAAACTTTCTTTAGTATACATGTACATTAGTGATGTACAGGTTGGGTTTTCCCCGCCTGGCACCCGCCCTCGACCCGTGCCTGCCTACCGGCTTCCTTTTATAGACCCGCCCTGCTGACTATGTCACAAAAGGGGCGGGGCGAGCATGCACGTGTCTAGTCTAGTCTAGAAGTCGGAATTTGGAAGCTGGCAGCGTAAGATGGCGGGCGGGTAGAGCAGGAGAAGATCTCAATTCGGACCCGCCCCCCACCCACGAATAGGAGTGCGACGTTGGCCCACACCCGCGGGTATTGGGCCAGCCCGCACATCACTAATGTACATGTAGTATCAGACCACTCCCCCAGGTAGAGGCTACGCCTTGAACACTTTCAGGCAAAGTTTCAGGCAACTTAAGTCAGTTGCACTAGACAATAATCACCTCTAGACAAACAAAGAAAAATTAATACATATGGAATAGTTGCCCTTTAAATATAGGGCATACTGAATGAACAAACACACCTTGGTGCCGGAGCCTTGCAATCTGACTTAGTTTATGCAACTCTATATTTTTACTTGGATGACTGGCCAAATATATCCCAACGCATGGCACTAGGCAAGGATGCCCACCGATACACTAACACTAAGAACAGATTCCAAGGCTCCGACTCCCTTGGCAGAACATACAAAATACTCAGAATTAAAAGCGGTGTTTTGACTTGTGTTCATTACGTGTAACATTTTTGTGCAAACACACGGGATGAAGGTCAGAGTATAAAATACAGACGGGGGAATACATGGGACCCTCTGTAACAGTAAGAAAACATCATGTTCCAGGCATGAAACTGAAGTTAATGGAATGTAAGGACTCGGGTATTAGTAAATATGCTCAGATTCCTCCCTTTGTAAGATGCGGTTAGCTGCTTTAAGGGGACGAACACAATTAGCTTGGAGTGCTCTTATGAGCACTTTTACAATATACATTTTTTAATGTTGTTTTAACAAATTAATATTTTAACCTAAGCACCACCTGCAAAAGCTGGATTTACTGAAGCAAGAGGCATCTCTTGATGATTCCCTGCTCAGTTCTAGGACTCCTGTCACGCTAAGTAATAGAACTAATCAGGAAAGTGTCAAGAGACGTTTCTGGCTTTATTTTTTATTCCTTCCTCTCCGGAAACAGCAGAGCGTGTTCGCATTTCATGTTAATTGCAAAAGTGCTCAGAAGAGCATCCTGATGCAGTGTAACTAATGCAAAGTCGTTAAGCTGCAATATGCTTAGGGCAGGACTTTTAGCATATTCACTTGAATATAATCAGATTGCATTTAAAGGATAAGTAAACCATTACAATAAGTGAATGTAAAATTGATGAGCTGTTCTAAGAACATTTGCAATTGACATTCATTATTTATTTACTTTTTCCCCCCCCAAGATATTAAGGGATACATGTACTGTTAATATGAATGAATTGTGTTACAACATTGCCATCTGCCACCTGCTGGTCATTTTCTGACCCGTCTGACCACCAAGTAGTCAAGGAAGTTGTCAGGAGAAAGAAAGAGGCTGCTCTGATGTTCTTCTGCTTAGTAAAGATTTGAGAAAGGTTTCTAATTGTTTTCCTAAGCAGAAGAACATCAGAGCAGCCTCTTTCTTTCTCCTGACAACTTCCTTGACTACTTGGTGGTAGACGGGTCAGAAACTGACCAGCAGGTGGCGCTGTGTGGTAACAAAATTTCATTGATATTAACAGTTCATATTTCCCTTAATATCTTGGGAAAAAAAGAAAATAAATAATGTAAATTGCAGAAATTCTTAGAATAGCACCCTCATCAATTTTACATTCACTTAGTTTAAAGGTTTACCTATCCTTTAAAATAAAATATTTAGGTTAAATACATATATATGTATATTCTATTGGCACTGCACTTTCAGCAGTCTGGGGTAGCAGTTTTTCGTTACCCTCCCCACTTCCTGTTATGACGTACTGAATAGATATAATTGCGCCCCTTTGCGTTTAAAGTATCCGCCGTTGCAGTGGAATGGAGTACGGTGCAGACAGTGGAGAGACAGAAATCTGAGGTAGCTCCGGCACTCATTTAAAGAGACAAGCAGACACAATACAGAGAGAGAAGCTGACAGAATGTATCAATACGAGCGACCACGTGCTTAAACAAGTGATAGAAGCACAGGGCAAGGAGCGTGCGAGTAAGAGAACAATTCAGAAACCATAGATAGAGACGTGACGATTCAACCATTGCTCTCATAATCCTCTCTGGCAGCTGGATTGCCCAAGATGATTGGCTAGCAGCAGTGAATGGAGTGCCATGGGTTTGGCTGAGGGTCTACTGAAAGGAACAGGTACAGGTAAACCAAACCAGAGATGTTATTTCTGGTTGGTCCTCCCCTGGCCCATTGCTCTTCTCATTCCACTACCAGAGACAAGGCCGTCATCACTGCAATCCCACAGCAGATCAACAGGACCTGTCCGAGAGAGTTCCTGGGGGGGGGAAAAAAAAAGGAGGGAGTCAGAACCAGCAGTGCAATCAATTGGGATGAGTTATGCTGCAGCGGGGATGTTCACCTGACATTTTTCTCCTCTATGAGGTCGGGTAGAACGGTCACTAGTGCAATGTACAGGAACCCCCCAGATGTGAATGGTAGAATCCAAGCCACTGCCTCCCCTGTAGGAGTAAGTAGAACACGTGATGTCAGTAAAGGTGGCAGAGGTTGCATGTGTCTGTCTGTCCAGCCAGGTCCACTGCTCACCTGCTCCCTTTGGGGACTGGGCACAAAGAGCAAAGGCAGCTCCCAACATTCCACCCAGCGCTGTGGTCAGTTGCAGCCTGGCGGCATTCCATCGGTCGAACCCGGCCCGCAGCAGGATTGCGAAATCCCCAACCTGCCAGCAGGAAAAAGATCGAAGGAGGTCAGATGTACAGAGCTGCAGGACAGACACTGGACAACAACATGACAACAATAAATAACGCGCTCACCTCATGAGGGATTTCGTGTAACAAGATGGCCACGGTAGTGAGGATTCCCACCTACAAGGGGGAGAGGACAGCCACTATCAGAGTCATCTATCCAATCAGAAAGCAGAATGGAGTCTCGGAGGCAAAAGCCTTAGTACTTACCTTTCTACTGACTAAGAAACTGCCTGCTACTGCCATGCCATGCGTGAAGTTATCAATGGTGTTGGCCAGAAGGTTGAGATAGCCACTGACCTGTAAACAAAAGAGAGGATACAGTGGCTAGGGCCAAGTTTCTTAAAGGGGCTGTTCACTTTCCAAACACTTTTTTCAGTTCAGTTGTTTTTTGATTATTCACCAGAAATAAAGACTTTTTTCAATTACTTTCCATTATTTCTTTTTTACTGTTTAAAGTTGAATGTCCCTGTCTCTGGTGTTGGAGTCTGGCAGCTCCGTAATTCAGACGCAGACTCTGAACTGTTACAATTTTGCAACATTTAGTTGATACATTTCTCAGCAGCATCTCTGGAGTATTAACAACTATTGTATCAATTCTAACAGCTGGCCATAGATGTTGAGATTTTTAAAAGATCAGATCCTGATCGTGAGACCACGATCTTCTCGGAAACAATCTTACGATCATACGAATTTACCATCAACTAAAAAGACCAATTTGCCAGGAAAACAAAGGGGAGCTGTCTGCTTAGCCCTGCAAACATAGATACATTGCACTGGGACTGGGATTTTTTTGACCTGGCCGATCAATTTCCTGACAGATGTCGGCCGAAAAATCGTAAGATGTACGATCGTTCGAACCGCACTAACCGCACGATAATTTCGAAGGATTGGTCGGACTTCCCTAAAATCGGTCGTTCGGCAAGAAAAATCTTTGCGTCTATGGGGACCTTAACAGCTGCCTTTGATGAAACCCAGAGATTCTGCTCAGCAGGGACAAAGATAAGAAATGTATCTATTTGGAACAGTTTACAGGGTCGCCGACCCCCCCTTCCAGAGCTGCTTTAGAAGGTGAAAAATTACACTTTATTATTTTATTATACTATACTAATATACTATACTATATTAGAAAAACAGTGACACATAGAAAATAGAAAGTCATTAGAAAAAGTTGTTATTTCTGGTGAATAATCTGAAAACAACTAGTTTGAAGGCGAACAGGGGTTGTTCACCATTGTGAGTGAACTTTTAGTATGATGTAGAGAGTGATATTCTGAGACAATTTGCCATTGGTTTTGTATTAATTATCCATAGCTCTACTCTAGAATGGCTAATTCTAAGCAACTTTTCAATTGATCTTCATTCTTTCTTTTTTATAGTTTTTTTGAATTTATTTGCCTTTTCTGACTCTTTCCAGCTTTCAATTGGGGGGGGGGGTCAAAAACAAATGCTCTGTAAGTCTACAAATGTATTGTTATTGCTAATTTTTATTACTCCTCTTTCAAATTAGGCCCCTCCTATTCATGTTCCAGTCTCTTATTCAAATCAATGCAGGGTTGCTAGCAGGTCTGGACTGAGAATTAAAATAGGCCCTGGCATTTCAGGTACACAGAGGCCTAATCAGCCCCCACCAGCCCACTAAATACTGACTTTCTATAGCACCTTATAGCAGCCCCTCTGGCATTTGCCAGAACCCACAGATTGCCAGTCTGGGCTTGGTTGCTAGGAGAATTTGAACAGGAGAGAGGCATGAATAGAAAGAGGAGTAATAAAAAGTAGCAATAATAATACCTTAGAGCATTTGTTTTATAGATGGGGACAGTGACCCCAATTTGAAAGCTGGAAAGAAGGTAAATTATTTTTTTTAGAAAAAAAAAACTATAAAAATAAATAATGAAGACCAATTGAAAAGTTGCTTAGAATAAGCCATTCTATGACATGCTAAAGGTTAACTTAAAGGGGAACCACCCCTTTAACCATGGGTCCCCAGATGTTACTGGACTACAGCTCCCAGCATTCTTCACTATGTAACCCAGCAACATCAGGGGGATTGGAGTCAGTCTATAGTCTATAGCAGGTGACTTACTTACCTTGATGTGGTCATTGGATGGTTTGTGCGTGGGGCTTTCCTGCTTGCCATTGTGCTTTCCATTTATCACACTCTCTCTGGCCACTTTCTGCAAAAATAAACAAACAAATGCTACTGAAATGCATGGGGTGCAATGCTAGACCTGTTGCTGAATGACTGGGGAACGTGAAGTTGTGTTTTTAAAGTGACATGCCCCTCACTTTCAAATGTTTGTTTTTGTGCTGAAGTAAAAGTACAGTTTAGATTTGTTCCAATTTTATTAGCAGAAAGTCTGTCAATACTTTACATCCCCTTTAATCAGACCCACTACAAATTTTGATACGTTGACCTATTCTACAAGGATATATTGAAATTCAATAGGCCCTTACTGGGCCCTCTACACTCCTGTCCCCCCTGCAACCGGGATCTGCTTTCTTTGAAGTTACGCCCCCTTGCCTTTAATAAGAAATATTGATTGTATGAAAACTGGCAATTATTAGGGACGTTGGCAGTTGGAGCCCACGCTATAGAAATGACTATTCGATAACATTGGGAATGACCTGCGCAATGATGCACCCAGGCGCAAGCGCAATGCACCGTGATAACGGCGGCAGCGCTGACTTCACGCTTGGCCCCCAAATTTGAATTTAAAAGGCGCATCTCTGACAGTACTCATTGCTCAAGCTTGTCTTCAGCTCCCCTGAACTTGCTAAATCGTTATTCGACTATCCTTTCTGGTTTTTGACTACGAATCTTGCCGCCAGCCTTTGAACACTGCCAGTTTCGACTAAGCCGCTGTTTTTGTCTCTGTTCGCACACTTCACTTGTGAATAAGATGCCTGCCTTTTTCCGCAGAAGAAAGTCCCAAAAGAGCGTCTGTGAATTCCTGGGAAAAGTGGGGCTCTCTTGTTCACTTAGAAGTTGTTCCGGGCAGTACAAGGGCTTCTCAGCATACAGGGCATAACATCAACCGTATAGATTTTTTTATGTCACGCCCGGAAGAAAATCAACGTACAGATAGCGTTGTTGTTTTAGGTTAGGTTTATAGCTTTATTTAAAAACACAGTGATGTATGGGGCAGTAACTTACAGCAAGCTCAGGTCATCTTGCGAGATACATATATAATCACTTCAAGTATCGGCACTCACCCAATTTTCAATTAAGTCCCAATTTTTATATTGCACCCAATATATGCAAAGTTTGTAAACTCACGGGTTTAAATGTTGAAAAGTTTATTGGATTTTTCACATCTTCCCACACAGAGTGAGTGTGAGTGTGTGTGTGTGTGTGTTGATTAGCCAGGCCCCCCATCTTTCTGAGAGCTGCTGACTTTGGGAAGGGATGGGCGTTTAAGGGGCCCTGGCCACCAATTTTCTTATAATGTGGGGGAAGGGGGCTTGCCACAAATTTTGGCCACCAATTTTTTTTCTCATGGGGGGCCCTGGCCACAAATGTTTTTTTATGGGGGGCCCTGACCACCAATATCTTTTTATTAACATGTGGGAACCCTAGCCTGGGTGCAGAACTGTATAAACGTATGTACAAGAGCCCAATAGAAGCTAGCACTCGCAGGACTTATGGTGGAAAAAAGGGTTTTATTTTTCCCCCCCAAACAATCATTTTGAAGATAGAACTTCTATAGTCAATGCAGTGAGAGCCAGTGGTGTGACTCATGTGCTCACCAGGTGCGTGGCCACATCTTACTGCCAGTTGGACAATGCCATCTTACGCACACAGAGAGGGGGGCAACACAGCGAACCAGATTCTCTCGTTTGGTCAATTCAGCAAACCTGAATCCCTCTAACGGGCAATTAACCTTTTGAACCTTCTAAATATTTGCACTGGGATCCACAAATAGACACATCATTGGCCAGTTTGTTTAAAAGCAGTGCAAACGTTCAGCCTGTGTACCTAAAGGGGCTGTTCACCTTTAATTAACTTTTAGTATGATGCAGAGAGTGATATTCAAAGACAATTTGCAATTGCATACTAAAAGTTAATGTAAGGGTTAGGCCACACTGGGAGTTTTGTGGAGATTTAGTCGCCTGGAGACTAATCGTCTCGTCTTTGCGGCGACCAATCTCTCCAAACGCCTTCCCTGACTCTGCGCCGGCTAAAATTAAAAAACGATCTCCCCAAAACGCACAGTGTGGCCTTACCCTAAAGGTGAACCACCCCTTTAAAGGGTAAATAAACTTTAATTGAAACCAGGTCCTTGGTTAAAACGAACCCAAGCGTCCACTACTACTTAGTGAAATGATCTCTGATTCTCTGTAATTGTCTCATCAATCAGTCCAAAGTGATCACTGTTTGTTTCAGGCTCCGTTTGTTTGTCATCTTCCTGTGGTCTCAGTGGGGTGGGAAGCTGGGGTTGTGCCCCTTTTCATTGTTTCTCTGGAATAGAAGCCAGAGAGAAACCAGAGAGCCCACCCCTTGCCTGGCCACCCACAGACATCAAACAAACTAAAAGTGAGTCTGAACGGTGTGATAGACAGGATATAGCACTTCTTTTTTTATATCGCTCTACTGCTATGCCATGCATAGAATGGAAAAAAAAAAACATTGAGGACCTCGTAAAGTAAAAACCACTGTTTATTGTAAATAACAGGTGGCTGCTGTGAAATGGACATCTAATGCGTTTTGAGAAGACCCCTTAATTGTAGGGAAACACATTAGGACACATTATGAGCTAAGGGGGCCACATTAGGACAGCAGCTACCTGTTACTGTTACAATAAACAGTGGTTTTTACTTTACGAGGTCCTCAATGTTTTTCTTTTTAGGTCTTCGATTCAATGCATGGCATAGCAGTAGGGCGATATAAAAAAGAAGTGCTATATCCTGTCTATCACACCGTTCAGACTCACTTTTAGTTTGTTTTTTAATGTTACAATAAACAGCATTTTTTATTTTACAAGGCAGTGTGCCTTCATTTTTTTTTTCTTTTTTTGGTCTTGGATAATGGCAGTTTGAGCAAGTCTGGGCACAATCCTCTGCAGGCTGTCTGTGAGATCTAGTGGAGGGATCAGGGCTGAGTCGGCATTGTTTTGCTGAACCGTGCATAGAATGGAATTAAAAAGAAATAAGGTAAAGCCATTTCATGGAGTTACTAGAATTCAGAAACCTGTTATTTCTAAATGGGAAGCCACTATAAAACTGCCTCAATGGTCAGTATAAAATAATTGAAAAAAACCCAAAAAACTTTACTTCTACAATTTTAATATTTACATCTGTTGTTCCCAAACCTCAAGGAGGGACACGTCCCAAATTCCAGAACCGATTTAGCCTGCAGTTTCCTGCTGTCAGCTAAACTTACCCACTTTGTATTCCATGCTCTCTCTTTCCACAGTAATTGCCAGTTGTATTACAGGCTTCCTTTCCACAGTGTTTGGCTTTTATATTAAGGTCGTAGTTTCCCAAGACTTTAAAGGGATATTGCCACAACTGCCACAGGTTAAGTTTGTGGCTGGCAGTTTTTTTTTTTTTTACAACTGTCTACCACAATACCATCACACTATCAGCTCTAGACAACATAAGTCTCAAGTAACCTTTTATAGCAGTGGTCGCCAAACTGCAGGGCTGCTACGACAATGTTTCTATATATCTGTAACCTTGTTATGAGCTAAGGGGGCCCAGCCTGAAGTCCAGTTAGGGGGAGATTTGGGGTGAGTGTTTATTTGTGCCCTGGGTACCCCTGGAACTATGGCAGGGTGACTGTTACCCCAATGTTTCCAGTGGCGGAACTACCAGGGGAGCAGGGGGTGCGAGCGGGCCAGGGCCCGCACCCCCTCAGGGCCCCCCGGGAGTCCATTCGCCACTGAAAATGCGGCCAAATGCGGCCGTACGGAGGGGGGCGGGGCTCGGCTGCGCGTCACGCACCAGGGCCCGCCCCCCTCTAGGATCGCTTCTGAATGTTTCTATATATCTGTAACCTTATTATGCGCTAAGGGGGCCCAGCCTGAAGGCCAGTTAGGGGGAGATTTGGGGTAAGTGCTTATTTGTGCCCTGGGTACCCCTGGAACTATAGCAGAGTGACTGTTACCCCAATGTTTCTATATATCTGTAACCTTGTTATGAGCTAAGGGGGCCAAGCTTGAAGTCCAGTTAGGGGGAAATTTGGGGTGAGTGTTTATTTGTGCCCTGGGTACCCCTGGAACTATAGCAGGGTGACTGTTACCCCAATGTTTCTATATATCTGTAACCTTGTTATGAGCTAAGGGGGCCCAGTCTGAAGGTCAGTTAGGGGGAGATTTGGGGTAAGTGTTTATTTGTGCCCTGGGTACCCCTGGAACTATAGCAGTGTGACTGTTACCCCAATGTTTCTCTATATCTGTAACCTTGTTATATGCTAAGGGGGCCCAGTCTGAATGCCAGTTAGGGGTAGATTTGAGGACTGTTACCCCAATGTTTCTATATATCTGCAGCCTTCTTTTGAGCTATGGGAGCCAGATCACAGGAGAGACAAGTGGGCTTAGAACATAGTAATTTTTTAACTCCAAAGTGACAGTTAGTGCTTGTATTATTGGCCAAGGATTAAAGATACACCACAACCAATGATGACCAGTTTTTTAGTGCAAATGGACAACCTTTAGTCCATTCAAGGGAAAGCACACCTAAAAGGCACATAATTAGACTGAACAGAGCTTTGCTACTCACTGTGGTGGTGGTGTCAACTTGCTCTTCATGTTTCTCATCCGAAAATGTTTTCTCCAGGATTAAGAAGCTGAGGAATCCAATGATGACCCATAGGCCGAGGAGCCTTTGCTGCTGTAGGGACTGATAACTCCCTGGAGAAATACAATCAATGATGGAGTCAAGGAGGCAGTTAATAAATAAAGGCAGTTGTTCCTAATGAACTAATCAATCAATGAGCTAATTAATCACTGTGATCCCAGGAACACATATAACTTTAGTAAAACCTTAGGGAACCTACAGAAGTACAATGTACTTCCATTTATATTCATTCTTGTCTAGACTTGCCACATGCAGACGTGACACTGTAGAGGAATCCACCCGAGGCTGTTGCATGAAAACACACACTCCTAAGGTGAAGTCAACTTACAGCGGCTTTGCACTTTCCCTTTTTCCAGTTGAAATATGGCCTCTCCGGTTAGAAAAGAAAGGTTTATGGACAGTGATGCTTTGTACACAAGCAGCATTTTTGATGGGAAGGGGGTGGCACATAATCCCAAACTCTGCCGAGCTCTCAGATCAGGGTAGATGTGGCTTTAAAGGGAACCAAAACAACAACCCTTTAAATAAATATTTAAGGGTAATTGTTTCTAAAAGGAACAGTAACATCAAAAAATGTAAATGTTTTAAAGGAAAGACTATATAATGTACTGTTGCCCTGCACTAGTAAAACTGGTATAGATTATATAAACAAGCTGCTGTGTAGTCATGGGGGCAGCCATTCAAGCACAGGATACACAGTAGATAACAGATAAGTACTACTATAGTTTATATAAAAAAGTTGCTGTGTAGCGATGGGGGCAGCCATTCAAGCACAAGATACAAAGAAGATAACAGATAATCTCTGAAGAATCTAATTGTACACTACAGAGCTTATCTGTTATCCTGTGTATCCTGTGCCTTTTCCAGCTTTGAATGGCTGCCCCCATGGCTACACAGCAGTTTGTTTATATAAACTATAGTAGTACTTATCTGTTATCTACTGTGTATCCTGTGCTTGAATGGCTGCCACCATGGCTACACAGCACCTTGTTTATATAAACTATAGTTGTATTTCTGAAGCAAACACACCAGTTGTACCAGTGCAGAACATTATATTCATTCATTACTTAAGAATACTTCCCTTTTCTGGTTTTACGGTTCCTGTAAACAGTTCTGGTTCCTGCTGCAGGTACCATATTGGATTTTCAGTATAGCCAGACCCTCTGCAGTGTGACTGAGCCCCTGGTTTATTGAAACTATTGTCCTTGTACCAATGGCCCAATCAAACTAGTCTTTGTATGGGAAATGTAACCACTTGTGATATCACTCACTGTCTACCCACCCAGTCTGGGTGAATAAGGGAATACAGGGTGCATACAGTACTCAAGTTCATTTGGAAGCCCTGGCAGAGCAAGATATAAACATATAAGTACCAGGTACCTGTTGTTGCACTGCAGGTATAAGCCCAGGCCTCAGGTAACAGATGCAGGAACACATCGCCCAGTAATCCACCAATCGCAAAGCTCAGAAGCCGTTTCAGCCTTTGGGAGTTCTCTAAAAAAACCAAAGATTGAAGAGGCCTTGTCACGGTATCCCATGGACCTATCCCTTACTCCAACCCTTTTAGATTGCCTATGACTGTGCTGGGTAAGCATGAAACGCGATAGGCTACATGAGGGGAAATGCTATGTATTTTAATATGATATAATAAATTACTTTTTTAACAGCATGAATATAGAGTAAATTTTTTTTGCAACTATGGATTTTAGGCAGGTGATATAATTGCCCAAATGTTAAGTGTTTCCCTAACAGCATGGAGAGACTGATCGTCCCCAATCCTTTATAATTGGAAGATTAGATCTTTATTATTCTAGTTTTCAAGATCCCAGAGGAAAGGCAGGAAAAAAGGACTTACTTTCTGACCGCAGTTCTGCCCCGGTTTCAATGGGAATGATCAGCAGCGGAAAGACCCCGCTAAGCCCCACAAGCAGGGAGCCGATTATGGAGCAAATCCAGGCATCCAAAGAAGAGAGGCTGGCAGGCTCACAAGCACGACTGCCCGGTGGGCACGTAGCACCGAGTTGGAAGGCTAGGCATATCAAGCACAGCAACAGGACTCTTCCTCCCCACATCATCCTGCACAGAGAAAGCCAGAGGCCTTAGTACCTGGGCACAAATGATGACAGGGATATCTACAAATATAAATATATATAATGCAGAAATAGCTGTAGGTGGACACTGATTTAAAGACACGTCAAGATGCTCATCTGCAAATGCTGGACCTGATGCCCTTGGGGCAAAGGGATAAAGCAAAGTCTGGGAAAAACAAGCCAATTAGGAAGATTATCTTCCTTTATCTCTACCTGCACAGTCATTTTCATTTAATTCCTCTTCTCATTTGTGCAGCCTCAGGGCACCAAAAGTTGCATTCAGAAACCATGATATAACTACACAGCCCCAGCCCTCTATGTGGTTAAACTTCAAATCCCATCATTCCACCAACAGCCAAATCTCTCACCCACGCAAATATAAACATTCTAAACTCTCCTACCCAGACCCTTAAATTCTCTCAGCCCAGCTTTACCAACCATGCAAGTTTCAACTGGCTCTAAACCGACTTCCACCTCATCCACCCATGTCAACTCTAATCTCACCCTCTCAGCCTCATATACACTCACATTCCCACCTCACCCACCCATACCAACTCCACCTGGATCCCAAATTGAGGGTTGTGCAGAGGCACAGGGGGCAGACTGAAGTCCAAACAGAGTAAAACAGGAAAAACGGCTACTTGCTCTCCAACATTCTCCTGGAAACCCAGCTGGAAGGTCAATTAGGGTCAGTGTGGGGATGAACTGTCCTAGGTTCTTGTAAATGCGGTTGGTTGTTTGTTAGAACAATGGTTCATATACTCTTAGCCATGTTTTGAGCTATGGGGGCCCTTGAAAATATTGATACCCAAAGTAGGGTTGGAACAAAAAAAATAGAAAACCTCTGCTCTACTACATACTATATATTCTCTCAGCTCCCATACATGAAAAGCTATTACCTTACCCTGCCTATAGCTTTCTATACATTCTCATCCCACCCATACCAAATCTAGCATTAGCCTCTATAGCTTTCTATACATTCTCACCCTAACCATACCAAATTTAGCATTAGCCTCTATAGCTTTCTATACATTCTCAAACCCACCTATACAACACATGACCACTGACCCCTTTCCTGACTCCTATACACTCTCATACCCTGCCTGCCCCCAGGACAATTATAATCATATTATGCTCTGTTGCCAAATTCTCCTCCTCATACTTTATCCTCTCCAGTCTTATATAAATTGATTCATAACTACCTATAACAGTTTAAACCTACACTGACCATACACTTCTGCAACTGATTGACTGGCGGGTTAGACGGCTGCACCAGGCTGACCGAAATCACTTTGAAACCCATTTATTGGCAATACCAAGACTGCTCAGTATACACAGAACACCAGGTTGTCCCAATAAACCCCATGCATGCCCATTAGGTTGTGCTTGAATGCCCATGTTTCACCTGCTCTGGTCAAATCAGATTTAAAAGTATGGGTGTGAATGATCACGTAGGGACCTAATGGGCAGAAAATGATTTCTAAATGAACTAATTTGTCCTCTTCTAGCAACCTGCCAGCTATGAACTTATCCCAGGGAAAGTCCACCTTCCTTCTCTGGCTCAGGATGAATCTCCATAACTTCTTCACCCATTCCTGCCAACTAAATCCTCTCTGCCAGCGATTCCCACATCAGCTCATCCTTTCTGCCTTGGTACATACCCCCCTCCCGCTGCTGCTGCCCACCTGCCTAATCAGTGCTGCCCACCTGCCTAATCAGTGCTGCCCACACAGCCAGCAGCAATCACCTCCTCATAGCCTTATCTATTCACTAGATATGAAACTACAACTCGCACAACCCCCACATTCCCCACTGCAAGTTGACAGAGTTTAGCAAAAGTCTCAACAAGTGCCGATTGTAGTTCAGACCAGAACCCAGTTATACCCTTTCATGTCTGCCCATCTCCCTCCTCACACAGTGCCCGGCTCCTAATACAATAACACACCCCACAGGGCCCATCTAAATCGATTCAGTTAGGGAAAGATACAGGAGATTCCCCTTACCGCTGTCCGATCTCCTCTCGACCCCTGCCATCACCAGCTGCCTCCACCCTCTCTCCGCCCCCCTTCCGGAGCCACGTGTCATTCCTCCTCCGGAACCATTACACTGCTGCTCAAAGCCCCCGTGGAATGGATTAGGAGGGTACTTCCTGTTTGCCTTGTTACGGGGGAACGTAAATAATGAGACACGCCCGGAAATAGTATTTTATTATGCTCTTACAGACACTCAGACAGACGTCAATATACAGGTCATTAATGGAGTAGTTATGACTGTTTCCAAGGCCAGTGCTTTGTTTTTTAAATTGGCCCCCGTGCTACACACATACCTCCCAACATTTTGGAAGTAAAAAGAGGGACAACATTTTCTTTTCCGTACATAGCACAGCAATTTTTTGACCACACCCCTTTTGGTGGCCACACCCCCTAATTACCATGATTGTTTTACAAAATTTGGCAGGTTATGAAAGTTTGAAAATATTTCTCCTTATCTAAACTGTGTTTTTGTGTCTCAAAATTGTTACAAAGTATCTTATTTGCACCTGTTAGCTGTTCTGGGCTCTCTGCTAAAAGCCAATTAAGTGAGAAACGTTGTTTCTTTTTCTGGCCGTTCAGTGCAGAGAAAAGAGGGATTTTCCAGTACAAATGAGGGACTGCGGGTTGAGCTGTCAAAAGAGGGACTGTCCCTCGGAAAAAGGGACAGTTGGGAGGTATGTACACATCCCATTCCATGGTCAATAAAAGTGGCAGCTAGAGGTTGGATGCAAGGGCTCCAGCGTTTTTATTGCTATTTAGGATTCTGCCAGGTTGGTATATTTTATTTCGAGCTTAGCTAGTAAATCTGACACGAGCCCACGATTATGAATAGGGAGGCTGGTGATGCTACTATTGCAGTAACCCTACCCCATAAGCTGACAGAAATGACTGCAGGTGAAGTTAGGGTTGCCACCTTTTCTGGAAAAAAATACCGGCCTTCCTATATATTTATCTTTTTTCCCTATTAATAACATTGGAATCAACCATCATTTTTACCGGCCAGGTGGCAACCCTGACTTAGTGGCTTCAAGTCAGTACAAGATGCTCCTCTGCAAATGTTGGTCCTGATGCCCTTGGGGTAAAGGGATATGGCAAAGCAGTGTCTGATTGGGATACCAGTGGCCCACCTAGGGTTGCCACCTTTTCTTGAAAAAAATACTGGCCTTCCTATATATTTATCTATTTTCCCTATTAATAACATTGGGATCAGCCATCATTTTTACTGGCCAGGCCGGTAAAATACCAGCCAGGTGGCAAGCCTAGGCCCACCAGAAAACCTTAGGCTGAGGGCCCACTTTCCAAACTATCCTCTCCTCACTTAACCTCTTTATTCTCCTGGTCTCTTTTCTCTACCTACTATACTCTATTCTTCCATTATTAAGCCTCTGTGTTCCCATGAAGAAATAGGGAAAGACCATGAACTAGTGAGAAGCAAGAGGCCCACTGAGACCTGGGCCCACCGAGACCTGGGCCCACCAGGAGTTTTCCTGGTATCCCAGTGGGCCAGTCCGACACTGTGGCAAAGTCTGGAAAAAAAAGCTAGTTAGGGAAATTATCACTCTACCTGTACCTGAACAATCACCTCATTATTTAGTTCCTCTTATTATTCACGGGAGCATCAGGATCAGATAGGATTGCACCTTTTCTGGAAAAAAATACCAGCCTTCCGAATTTTTACCGTCTAGGTCAGTAATATACCGTTCAGGTGGCAACCCTAGAGTCAGAGCACCAAAAGATACACTGAAATAACTACACAGCCCCAGGCAGTCTATGTCGTTGAACTTCAAATCCCATCACTGCACCAACAGCCAAGGTCTCTCACCCATGCAAACATACACATGCCAACTTTACCCACAGCTAAAGGTACTTTAACCAGCCTCTCCTACCCAAGCCAGTTCTAACTGTACCCTCACAGCTTCATATAGACTGACTGCCACCTCACCTACCCATGCCAACTCTAATCTTACCCAACCTTACTCTCATATACACGCACATTCCCACCCATACCAACTCTAAACTTACTCTAATAAACACCCACATTCCCACCTCTCTCACCCATACCAAATCTAATCTTACCCCTTACTCCTATATACACCCACATTCCCACTTCTCCCACCCATACTCCCCAACCTTTTGAACCCGTGAGCAACATTCAGAAGTAAAAGGAGTTGGGGAGCAACACAAGCATAAAAAATGTTCTTGGGGTGCCAAACAAGTGCTGTGATTGGCTATTTAGTAGCCCCTATGTGGATTGTCAACCTACATTGAGGCTCTGTTTGGCAGTGCACCTGGTTTTTATACAACCAAAACTTGCCTCCAAGCCTGGAATTCAAAAATAAACACTTGCTTTGAGGCCACTGGGAGCAACATCCAAGGGGTTGGAGAGCAACATGTGGCTCACGAGCTACTGGTTGGGGATCACTGCTCTAATCTAACCTCCTTACTCTCATATACACCCACATTCCCACCTCTTCCACCAACTCTAATCGTACCCTCTTACTCTCATATACACCCACTTCTCCCACCAATGCCAATTTGCCAAACTCTAACTTTACATTATAACCCCATACACCTATGACAACTCCATTCCCATCATGATGACCTAGATTCTCAGTTTTTTTTTATTTTTTCAAACTAATTCCCCACCACATTAATGGTAACATGAAATATGGTCTCAGAAATGCCTTGAAGTGGAGCATTATCGCCTTTGTACTTGGACCCTCCTCACCTGGTTACCCAGAGCTGTTTACCCGTTTGCTTTTTAGGGATGTTACCTGATTCAGAGACCCTCCCCTGACCTCCGATCTCTCTATGGCAATCCCCTGGTTTTAAAAAAATGTCCCCATCTTTATAATCTGCACATGCATAAAGAGCATTCTTCTCCTAGGAAAGCCCTGTGCGCACTGAACATCTAGCGGTGGCAGTGGTGACACTGGGTCCCCATGTTAAGTCATATGGCCTGTTTTGTTTCCCCCAGACCCCACAGTTAAAAGTTGACGTCTCTGGGTTACTTGCAGTACCAGCGCCGTCTCCTTCTTCCTATAGTTTTGCACCCAAATTAATATTAACCCAACCCCTTATTGGAAATGCCTGAAACCTTGCTGTGAATGTTGCCCTGCTAACCAAAAGAAAGGCTTTTTATTAATAATAATAATAATAATAATAATAATAATAATAATAATTAATTGTGGAGTGCTGCCCATCTCAGATTTTTACAATGCCTGAAACCTACCCAAAATTACCTCAGATGCAGGTAGTAAAACCAGTCAGGCAGTCTTGCAACAACAAGGGACTTTGGAAGGTAGGTCATCTTCAGCTTCTAGGTCCTTCCCTTTTAGAAATCTGATGATGGGCCAAGTAACTGGTTATTAAGTAGCACGGACACTCAAACTGCTGTAGCTTAGAAATACAATATAAACTGCAAAACCAACAGCTCCTGAGCCCTTCTAATTGGAGCAGAGCAGAACAAATAGTGTCTCAAGAGCTCAAGTGTTGGACCTTGGGGGTAGGTTTGCCACCCGGCAGGTGTTTTGCACCTGTAAAAATGATCGTTGGTGCCAATATTATTAATTATTAATGTTATCAATAAGAAATTATTTAAAAAATATAGGAAGGTATTTTTTTCTAGAAAAGTCGGAACCCCTGTCTGAAGAGGGCAGAGCCAGACCTTGAAAAGCTCAATTGTTAAGAGGTTAAGGCAGGCCAAACATGGAAGTGTCATGCAAAAAAAATTCAATGACAAAGTCAAATATCTGTCTTGATATCTTTCTTGCATATATGGCAGTAAATATGTAAAACCACCTTTTTGGCAGCATTGTGGCCATGCCTCTTTATACTCCCTAGCCACACTTACTAAATTTGGGTTAAAATTATGGGAAGCAGGAGATTAGGGTGTTACTGTGGGAGACAGGGATAACGGGCCAAAACCAGATGAACAAAGCCCCAAAATTCTGATGGGGATACTTTATACCCCATTTGTTGACAATTTTCATGCAGAACACTGGCCTGGGGAAAAGTGCCCCTATAAATTTTTTTCAGATGTTAATTTGGGTTGTAAAAAAGACTCAATTAATATATTAATCTAATCTATTTTCTGGAAAAAAAACACCAGCCTTCCTGTCTCTCTTATATTTTTTTTCCCTATTAACATTGGCATCAAGTCAAGTACTATCCAGGTGGCAACTGTAACCACCATCATTTACCCACATTAGCAAAAGGAAGCTCCACATTATCTGTGCTTCTGTCCCTTTCTCTGCTTAGACCCACGCATACATGCCTATATGTGGAAATGTATGTATATTTTTATTTATATAGTGCTATTTATATACACAGTGTTGTACATTCAAACAACACATTCATATAACTGACAGGGAACAACACAATGATAGAATCTAAAAAGCTGTATAATATATATTCAATGACTAAGAATAAGGATCAAGAGTCACTAAAGGTAAAATGTTCCTGCTCTGTAGAGGTTATAGTCTAAATACATATAGGAATGTTTGCAACATATTGTACTTACTGTATTTGTATCCATCCATAAAAACATACTTGTGTATATAGATAAGCCAGTCTATAGGGCTCATTTACAACGCCCCACATATGATGCAAAGTGCAAAAAAAGGCCCCATTTTTTTTTCTAATTCATCCACTCCATGGGGCTTGTGCAAATAGCCACAGGCCACTGCACTTTGTATGTATATATATATATATATATATATATATATATATATATATATATATATATATATATATATATATATATATATATATATATATATATATATCTGTGCAAGGTAACAGGCTTGCTTTAACTCCCCCCAACCCTGGGGTAGACAAGCTAAATATTCATACTTTTGGAACACAGCATCCTGTTTGGTGGGTTGTATGAATTAGAATTAGAGCATGCATACATCCTGTGTCTAAAATAGACATAAATAGATAGATAGGGGATAGAACAGTGTGTATAATGGCAAAGCAAATAATAATAATGATAGCATATCTGGAAAGTAAAAATCCATTAAAATCCCACTGTAAGAAAGTATTATACATTATATTCAGAGCTGGGTGCTTACTGGGCGCTTCTCTGGTGACTCTATCTAAGCTGATCAGATAACCCTGCACTACACTGATGAGCCTCAAGAAAGGCAAAACCGGTCTTTATTTGGGAATCTGATCAGCTATTATCCTGGCTTCTGCTTTAAAACCCCAGTGGGTGAGCTTAAGCCTATAGGATAAACCCATGTAAATGGGATTTTCTTGGCGCTTGTTTGGAATTCATTCCCAGGATTACTTTTGTTTATTTAAATCTGTATGAGGCAGTCTCCTCAACCCTAATGACTTGAATGCGAAGACACAGGGATGAAACTGGTTGTAATGCGTTATTCTCAGATGTAATGGCAAGAGGCATCCACATGGTGGCCCTGACGTACAACTGTCCCTTTCCGTTATTCTTGAATTTTTTATTTTTATTCAAGATAAACAGTGGCATCTGTTCCTACAACATCCATGAAAATACAGAACAAATACTTTTTCTTCTTACAATTAGGTTTTATTTTAGTTAATATAGAGGCATGACCTCCGAATGCTCCTTTTTTTTTATTCTGGGGAACTGAACTGCTCCCCCACATCTGCAATTCTAATGAACACAGTTTGAATACTATAGAAGTTCTTATCTTTGACCAAAATAACCTTGCTATAAATGTACTGAATCTTTCATATCACCATAACAACAATGATCGTGCTGCTCAAATTGTTTTCAAGGGTTTCCAAACTGAAGCCCACCCTTTGTCATTAAATGATAGCAACTTCTTTGCACAAAAAATGTAACCACCCCCCCAAGTTTCCGGGCCAGACTTGCTTCGCTGGTGTTTTTTGGAGTTATTTAGATTTTTATTCAGCAGCTCTCCAGTTTGCATTTTCAGCAATGTGGTTGCTATGGTCTATTTTACCCTCGTAACCATGCAAGAGACTGGAATATGAATAGGATAGGCCTAAATAGAAATATGAGTGTTAAAAAGTAGCAATAACTATACATTTGTAGCTTTATAGAGCATTTGCTTTTTAGATGGGGTCAGTGACCCCCATTTGAAAGCTCAAAAAAGAGTCAGAAGAAAAACGCAAACAATTCAAAAACTTTAAAAATTGTTGCTTAGAATTGGCCATTCTATAACATACTAAACGTATGAATCACCCCTTTAAGGAATGGAGGGTTAATTAACCCTCGATATTCGACTAGGAATTAAAATCCTTCGACTTCGAATATCGAAGTCGAAGGATTTAGCGCAGATAGTTCGATAATTCCTTCGATCGAACGATAAAATCCTTCGAATCGAACGATAAAATCCTTCGAATCGAACGATAAAATCCTTCGAATCGAACGATAAAATCCTTCGAATCGAACGATTCGAAGGATTTTAATCCAACGATTGAAGGAATATCCTTCGATCAAAAAAAGTAAGGCAAGCCTATGGGGACCTTCCCCATAGGCTAACATTGACTTCGGTAGCTTCTAGATGGCGAACTAGGGGGTCGGAGTTTTTTTTAAAGAGACAGTACTTCGACTATCGAATGGTTGAATAGTCGAACGATTTTTACTTTGAATCCTTCGATTCGAAGTCGTAGTCGAAGGTCGAAGTAGCCCATTCGATGGTCGAAGTAGCCCAAAAAAAACTTCGAAATTCAAAGTTTTTTACCTTCGAATCCTTCACTCGAAGTTAGTGAATCGGCCCCTGGGTGTTGGGCAAGTTGGAAATTACTTTGTATATGGTGTGAGAAGCCATTTAATAAACACTCAGATTTGTATATTTTAGGGCTGTCTGCTAGCAAATCCAGGTGTCCTAATACAGCAGCCACAAAAGATGTTTTGGGTCCTGGTGGTAACCACTGCGACGGTGGGACAGATCAGCAGCACAAACTAAAATCAGTACTGAGGAATACAAATTTTGTGTCCCTGGTAAGTTTGTTACAGTATCAGTTTATTTTAAGTTCTTTTTTATTATTCTTCATTTGTATGTTGTCCTTCGTTTCCAGCCCCCTGACTGCAGTGTAGTTAAATGTTTGTGGGGGAGAGAGACAAGCAAATCCTGAAAGGGAATCTCAACCCGAAAACTGTGTATGACATAATGAAAAAAATACCATTTCAAGAGGGCTGCAATATCCATTGATTAAACAAACTTAATTTGTTATAAAGTTATGTTTAAAAGTAATTGCTATTGAAAGCTATTGACGTTTTACATGCTTTACATCTGGTTATGACTCTTGAAGCAATGCTGCAGATGCTAGCTGCGGGAACTGACCTGCTCCAGTATATGTTTCTAGAGTCAGAACAAGAGAACACAAAGACCCAGACAAATACTGAAATATGTTTAATGAATGTATATCATATTTGATTTGATCCAGTCTGTCACGTACCTTAATAAGGGAGCATATGTGAAGTTCCGGCAACCCATGAAAGCCTGTACAACTGCTGCGGCTGAAGCGGGAGCAGAGCAACAGATGGAGCAGATAGGCAAACGGGCAATGGAGTTGATGCAATAGGGACAGCTTGAGCAGCTCTCACAGGGGCAACAGGGTTGATGCCCAAAATAGTAGACCAAGGTCAGGACAAACCACAAACATGTAAAGATGATAATCAGGCTGAAGTTGCTACAGACAGGGCTGGAATTAGGGGTAGGCAAAAAAAAAGCATGTGCCTTGGGCACAATGGTGGTGGTGCTAGGTACATACTTATTCTTCCTGCCTACCCCTAGTTCAGCTCATATACCTCCTTTGATGGCTGATGATGCAGTAGGATTTGTACTCAATGCTGAGGAGCAGAGGATTCCCTTTGGCTAGAGTCCTGCTTGGTACCAATTTTTGAAACCCGGACCCAACCCAGACCTCCAACTTGCCACCCGGACCAGCAACACACATTTTTACCCACAACTGCCTTATCCACAACCCGCAGTCCTCCATCCATACCCGCATCCCATAATCCTACCCACAACCTGCTGATTACCATGGATACCCAACCTACTGCAGGAATCTACTTTGGGCATCCCGCCATTTGCCATTTGGCTTGGCACTGCCCAGGAGCTACCAGACTGCAGTACAAACACCAAACGATAATTGTTTGCATTGCAAAGTATGGGTTACCACCTGTCTTGTTTGGAACTATAGAGTCCAGCTGTAAAACCCAGCAATAGAACAAAGGTCTCAGAGTCTGCACTGTTTTGGTGCATGATAATGGAATGCTCTACCTGTAGAATTTCCACTTGTTGAAAGTGGTGGGTGCTCGACCAGAAATCCCCTTCCTTGCACGGGGATAGTAGTCAATATTAGAAAAGCACACCAAAAGATTGCGATTGATTTATTTAGCCCATTAGCATTCAAAAGCAAAACAGAGTTTCCGACCCCTCCGGGCCCTTTATCAAGCCGCTAAATAAACCACCTATTTTCACACAATAATCTTTTGCTGTGCTTCTGGATTTTGTCTGCACTGTTTTGGAGCACAGCACTGGGTAGCAATTCTTCTATGTACAAGGCAGGGAGCAAAACACAGAGGGCTGTGCACATATGCTGCACTTTGCACTCTTCATTGCACATATTAAATCACCCCTTGTATCTATCTGTCTGGTCCTTGCCATTCACTGCAATGCTGGTTCTGACTCTTGATACAAAAGGCCAGCTGATAACAGGCCTGTGAATAAGACATTGTGATTGGCATCCTGGCTGGAGGAGGGCTTCTGCTATTCTATCAAAAGCTAGAACCTGCAGTTCAAGGGGCAAACAAATGCTGCTTGCAATCGCTGTTACATTTATGAATAATTGAAGAGTTTAAAAGAACATGTATGGCATTTTATTGGGCAAAATTAGATTTGTGGCTTTAGATTCCCCTTTAAACGTGTCAAGTCTTGATCGCAAAGGAAGAATCTGTGATATTGTTGGGCATTATTATACAGATGTATTTATATAGCAGATATAAAAGCATTTATTTTCAGCACTTCTGCTTTATTCTGTTATGTACTGAGATATGTTGCCTTTTTCCATGGAAACGGGCGTTGGCACTTTATGTGCTAATGTAATTACCCTCCTCCTCCTATGCCGTTTTATAAAGCCCCTTTAGTCCCATTTTGGCAATGTATAACCCTATAACCAGAAGTTTGTTTATTCTAGGGTTCAGGGATCTTCTTTATCACCCTAGACCTTCATGTCACTGTTGTGAAAATGCAGTTACTGAGCCCCTTTAGTCCCATTTTGGCAATGTATAACCCTATAACCAGAAGTTTGTTTATTCTAGGGTTCAGGGATCTTCTTTATCACCCTAGACCTTCATGCCACTGTTGTGGAAATGCAGTTACTGAAGACCACTTGAGATAAAAGACAAAGAGTCAGAACACCAAACAAAGAGTTCACAGGGTCTTTATAGACTTGTAAAAAGGGGGTTACCTGTGGGAGAGCATAGAAAAACAAAGTACTGCTCTTACAGTCAAACAGGTGGTTCTGCCCTCAAGGCCAGGATGCAAGTGTCACGATCGCTGCCCGGAGCTCCGGGCGGCGCGTCCCTCCTTGCCGGCGTCGCTCCCAAAATGGCGGCGCCCATGGCCGCCACGTGGGTAGCGGCGCCGGCGCGATGACGTCAGCGCGTCGACGTCGGCGCAAGAGCGTCAATGATGTCAGAATGGCGCCAAATTTGAAAATAAAAGCGCCAACTAGACGCCAGAATGGCGCCCAAGAATAGGAATACTTTCCCTCAAGTGTATCCTGGGTTTCCTGTGTGCCTTATTGCCAAATCTTGTTCCTGATCTGTTTCTTGACCCTTTGCCTGGACTTTGGACTTTGTTTGTATTCTGCCTGCCTGTGAACTCTTGCCTGATCCTGACTATTCTTCGTTTAACCCTTTGGACACCGCGACCTTGTTCCCTCAAGAGGGCTTCCTCCTTGATCCTGACAACCTCCCTGGAGGGAGCTCCCGGCTCCCTGACATTATTCTTGGGCCATGGATCCTTCTGAGGAAGCCACACCTGATGTCGGACGAGCACTCCGCGGACTGGCATCCCGCATGGAGGACTACGAAAACCAGCAGGTTCGCATTGGGCAAGCACTCGATGTCCTGCTTGCTCGAGTGCCTTCTGCGCCCTCCGCTGCTCCACCTACTGGAGATCCCCCCATGGCGGCAGCCTCTATGAACGCAAGCTACCCGACAGGTGAGCCTCGCATTCCACCTCCCCTTCGCTTTAGTGGGGATCCACAAGCCTGCAGGGGATTTGCCACACAGTGCCAAATTCAATTTGAGTTCCAACCCACACAGTTTCCAAGTGAACGTTCCAAGGTGGGGTATGTTATGTCTCGATTGGAAGGCAAGCCACTGGAGTGGGCAACGTCTCTTTGGGAGAAGAATTCCCCGGTGACTTATGATGTTAAAGACTTTCTCCAAGCTTTTCGCATAGTCTTTGATGCTCCAGGTCGGGTCACGAACGCCCCTGCCCGTCTCTTGCAGCTCCGGCAGGGAAGCCGCAGTGTCAATGAGTACGCTATAGACTTCCGAACACTGATGGCGGAGACTTCCTGGTGTGATGACGCTTACAAGGCCGTATACTACCAAGGCCTATCCATCCGCATCAAAGATGATCTCGTCTCCAGAGAGACTCCTGACACCCTGGAAGGACTGATCGCTCTATCTATTAAGGTGGACACCCGCCTCAGAGAACACCAGGTGGAGAGAGAGCGCAGCAGACGATTTTCTCCCATGTTGGCCCCTCGCTTTCAAAGGCCGATTCTGCAAGCACCCGCTGTCCCTGTGACTCATGTGTCCACGTCTCCCCTGGAGGAACCTATGCAAGTAGGAAAAGCTCGCCTCTCCGAGCAGGAAAGACTCCGAAGACGTATGGCAGGGCTCTGTTTGTACTGTGGTGGGCATTCCCATTTTGCCAACGCCTGTCCTGCCAAAGCCAAGAGTTTTGTACCCCGAGGTATGTCTCAGGTTTCTCATGTAGGGGGCATCACTCGAGGTCCTCAGGAGAAGTATCAAGAAAATTCACGCAGACTTCTCCTTCCTTTGCAGATTCATCTGGCAAGTAAGTCTATCTTCGAAAGGGCCTTCCTCGACTCCGGTGCGGATGGCAATTTCATGGACGCCTTCTTTGCCGAACGCATGAAGATTCCCCTGCTTCCATTGTCTTCACCCCTGCGAATTACCGCCATAGATGACAAACCCCTGGAGTTTGAATTCGTCACAATGTTCACGGCGGAACTATCTGTACAAGTTGGGGCGCTGCATCAAGAAAAACTTTCATTCTTCATCATTCCCTGTCCTTCTACTCCAGTAATATTGGGTCTTCCATGGTTACGTCTGCATAACCCCACCATAGACTGGTCCACTGGGCAGATCTCTCGTTGGAGTTTATTTTGCCTGCAACATTGCCTTCCGCCAAAACCCCTCGAGAAGGTGAATGTCTCCACTGCGGAACTAAAGACCTTGCCCTCCACTTACAAGGGATTTTCCGATGTGTTTTGTAAAAAGTCTGCAGAGTTCCTTCCCCCACATCGCTCCTATGACTGTCCGGTTGAACTCCTGCCAGGGGCCATGCCCCCCAGAGGGCGCACTTACCCTCTCTCTCCTGCTGAGACTACCGCTATGAAGGAGTATATCCAAGAAAATCTCCAGCGAGGGTTTATCCGCCCTTCTACCTCTCCTGCAGGGGCTGGGTTCTTCTTCGTGGAGAAGAAGGACGGAGGCCTTCGGCCTTGTATAGACTATCGGGGCCTGAATAAGATCACCGTGAAAAACAGGTACCCCCTGCCCCTGATTGCCGAGCTCTTTGACCAGCTGAAAGGAGCAAAGATTTTCTCCAAGTTGGATCTCCGGGGGGCCTACAACCTCATTCGCATCCGGGAGGGTGACGAATGGAAGACGGCATTCAACACTCGGGATGGGCACTATGAATATCTTGTCATGCCCTTCGGCCTATGCAATGCTCCTGCCGTCTTCCAGGAGTTTGTTAATGATGTGTTCCGAGATCTCCTAGGAAGGTTCGTAGTCGTATACTTGGACGACATCCTGATCTTCTCCAAGGACCTTGAAAGTCATCGCTCCCAGGTGAAGGAGGTACTCTCTCGTCTGAGGAAGAACTCTCTCTTCGCCAAGTTGGAGAAGTGTGTCTTCGAGGTATCCAAGATCCCCTTCCTAGGGTACATTATCTCTCCAGAGGGATTTGAGATGGACCCCGTGAAAGTGTCGGCCATCCAGGAGTGGCCTCTCCCACTGAGTACCAAGGCAATCCAGAGATTCATCGGATTTGCTAATTATTATCGACAGTTCATCCGGGGGTTCTCTTCCCGCATTGCACCTATCCTGGCCCTCATCCGGAAAGGGGGTAAACCAAGCCTGTGGCCTCCATCTGCCTTAGAAGCCTTTCAGTCCTTGAAAGAGGCCTTCACGTCCGCTCCTGTTCTCCGACATCCCAATCCCGCACTACCCTTCTGCATCGAGGTTGATGCTTCAGAAGTCGGAGCCGGAGCTATCCTTTCTCAGAGACACTCCACTGATGGAAAATTGCACCCCTGTGCGTATTTCTCCAAGAAGTTCTCATCCGCAGAGCAGAACTATGATGTCGGAAATCGAGAACTCTTGGCAGTCAAGCTTGCCCTTGAAGAATGGCGTCACCTCCTGGAGGGCTCTGAAATTCCTGTCCAGATTTACACAGATCACAAGAATCTGGAGTTTATACAGTCCCTCAAGAGGCTAAATCCCAGACAAGCCAGGTGGGCCCTTTTCTTTTCTCGATTTAACTTTGTTTTGACTTATCGCCCAGGTTCCAAGAATCTGAAGGCCGACGCCTTGTCTCGTAGCTTCACTCCGGTGAACCGTGACCCTGAGAGGCAGGAACCAATCATTCCACCAGTCAAGATCATTGCCTCTCTGTATCCCCAATTTGCCGACCAGATCTTGGCTGGGCAGTCCTCGGCTCCTCAAGATACTCCGATTGGCATGGCCTTCGTCCCTCCAGAACTTCGCCTGGCCATCCTGCAACAGACCCACTGCTCCAGGCAAGCTGGACATCCTGGTCCGGCCAAGACCCTTGAACTCTTGAGGCGCCTAGTCTGGTGGCCTGATATCCGCAAGGATGTAAAGGACTTTGTGGCTGCTTGTAATGTCTGTGCCACTTCTAAGCCTAGCCATTCCCGCCCCAGCGGGTTGTTACAGCCTTTGCCGGTTCCCTCTCGTCCGTGGACGCACCTCTCTATGGACTTTATTGTCGAACTTCCTCCCTCCGGTGGGAATACTGTGATCTGGGTTGTCATAGACCGCTTCAGCAAAATGGCCCATTTCATCCCTTTGAAGAAGTTACCCTCTGCGGTGGAATTATCCCAACTCTTTATTAAGTACATCTTCCGCCTGCATGGTTTCCCGGTGGAGATCGTCTCCGACAGAGGCACCCAGTTTACCGCCAAGTTCTGGCGTTCCCTATGTAAAGACTTGGGAATAACACTTCAATTTTCGTCTGCCTACCACCCGCAGACGAATGGGGCAGCTGAACGTGTGAACCAAGCCCTGGAACAGTTCCTGAGGAACCACGTATCCCTCTGCCAGGATGACTGGTCTGATCTCCTCCCATGGGCGGAATTCGCTCATAATAATGCTTGTCATTCCTCTACAGGGAGGTCTCCGTTCATGTCGGTGTATGGTCAGCATCCTCAAGCTTTTTCCCCAAGACTTTGTGCTATCTGACGTCCCGGCTGCTGACGATTCCGCAGCCCATATGTCTGCTATTTGGGCTGCTACCAAGTTGAACCTAGAGAAGAGCGCTCTTGTTCATAAGACTTTCGCGGATCGTCGTCGAAGATCCTCTTCTCCCTACAAGGTGGGTGATAATGTCTGGCTCTCTTCCAGAAATATCCGGTTGAAGATACCATCTCCCAAGTTGGGTCCAAAATTCGTGGGTCCATTTCCCATCTTGGAGATAATCAACCCTGTGGCTGTCAGACTCCAGCTTCCACCAGAGATGAGAATCCCCAACGTGTTCCACGTGTCTCTGGTGAAACCCGCCATCACCAACCGGTTCTCTGGCGGTCAATCTCCTCCTCCTGCCATCTCTGTGGAGGGTCAACTCGAGTACGAGGTGGAGAAAATCCTAGACTCCAGGATCTCCAGAGGGTCCCTTCAGTACCTCATTCAGTGGAGGGGCTTTGGCCCTGAAGAATGCTCCTGGGAAGGACACCGTGATGTTCACGCTCCTCGTCTGGTGAGGGAGTTCCACTCCAAATTTCCCCAGAAGCCAAGTCCTGGTGGTCCGGAGGCCCCCCGTGAGGGGGGGGGTACTGTCACGATCGCCGCCCGGAGCTCCGGGCGGCGCGTCCCTCCTTGCCGGCGTCGCTCCCAAAATGGCGGCGCCCATGGCCGCCACGTGGGTAGCGGCGCCGGCGCGATGACGTCAGCGCGTCGACGTCGGCGCAAGAGCGTCAATGACGTCAGAATGGCGCCAAATTTGAAAATAAAAGCGCCAACTAGACGCCAGAATGGCGCCCAAGAATAGGAATACTTTCCCTCAAGTGTATCCTGAGTTTCCTGTGTGCCTTATTGCCAAATCTTGTTCCTGATCTGTTTCTTGACCCTTTGCCTGGACTTTGGACTTTGTTTGTATTCTGCCTGCCTGTGAACTCTTGCCTGATCCTGACTATTCTTCGTTTAACCCTTTGGACACCGCGACCTTGTTCCCTCAAGAGGGCTTCCTCCTTGATCCTGACAACCTCCCTGGAGGGAGCTCCCGGCTCCCTGACAGCAAGTGACCAAGGCTAGCTTGAGAACAGAATTCATCCAGAGGGGAGAATCTGCATGCACAAAATTGTATTCTCTATCATCACCACCACCGGTTTCTTGTTCCTTCCTCTCTATGCTCTCATCCTCATCGTGTTGGAATGTGCTTTGGTTGTGAGATCCCTGAACAAGATCCATATAGGTATAAAGGTCATTGTGGGTCCCTGCAGTGCACCGTGGGAATTAGGTAGCTAGGGGATAGAAAGATGTAAGTGCAGTTGCAAGTTGGGTTTGGTCAAACATTTTGCTCTACTTTTCTGTAATCATTGACTCTGCTTCTCTTCCAGCCTTTCACCCACACTCAGATGACATCATTTGAACATATCGATGATGTCCCCTCCATGCTTTACGGCGAGTTGCAGATAAACTTTTTGCTCTTTCAGTAGGATGGCTTGTCTGCTTGCAGGGCGTGACATATGAAGGGGGGGGGGTTGTAGCCTGGCATTGATGTCACCAACAGGGAGGGTTTACCAGAAGGTAACGTGCAGGTGGCAGGTCTGGAAATACCAAAAGCTGGACCAACCACTCGTCCAAACCCACACCAGCAACCCCACTGTTGTTACCAGAACCTGCTCAACCCCTTGGGGTCCTGTGGGTTTTGGCTGGTAGTCTTCCCGATTACAATTTTCATAAGTGTCCAGCCTGAACCTTCTCCAGCCAGTGTCAGACTGGCCCAACGGGATACCAGGAAAACAACCGATGGGCCCAGGCACAAGTGGGCCCTCATGCTGCTAAACATTTGACCTATTTCATGGCCAATCCCTATTTCTATGAGAACAACACGGCTTAATAGATGGAATAATAGATTATAGTATGTAAAGAAAAGAGACTAGGGAGGAGAATAGAGACTGAGTGAGGAGAGGAAGAATAATAATACTGAGATTGGGCACCTGGTGGTTTTTGGGTGGGCCCCTGGTGTCCCAGTCCGACACTGCCTTCAGCTGATGGTCCTGCATATTAGTTACAATGCCTGAGTGAAAATTTCAGGTGATCATTTACAAACAATGGACAACTTTGCTGAACAGCAACCCCTTGACAAGAGGGTTTCATTGGTTTTAAAGATATTTGTAAATATAATTGCTATTGAAAACAAATATGTTTCTGTTCCTTTCTGTTTTCTAGTCTTCTAGTTCTGATTCTTGAAACATAGTATCAGGAGGAATTTCTCCATCAGCTGCCTTATTTAGGTAGGATTCTGATTAGGTAACCCGATCGTTGACCTAGGCTTATTCTTCATGTTGTTTCCTGCCCCTGATTCTGGGCCTATACAGAGTCCTTCTGGACCATTAGCCTAAACTAGACTGGTGCTACTGCTCATTGCCCAAATTGATCTCTCTGCCCTCTGAGCCCTTTCCTAGGGTAAGATAGCATATAATATTGGAGACATGCTGTCACGATCGCCGCCCGGAGCAGGACCAGGAGCTCCGGGCGGCGCAGCTATCACTTCCGACGCCGCTCCCAAAATGGCGGCGCCCATGGCCGCCACGTGGGTAGCGGCGCCGGCGCAGAGACGCCTGCGCGCAAGTGCGCAGGCGCGAAGACATCACAACGACGCGACGGACGCAGGCGCAGCGCGTCGGTCGCAGACGTGCTGACGCCGACGCAAGGGCGCCAAAAATCCCCTTTAAAAGGACGCCTGAGGCGCCAAGATGGCGCCCGAAAATAGGATCTTGTTCCTGAATAGATTCCTGGGTTCCCTGTTGCTGTTCCTGTTATCCCTGAGTATATTCTTGATTGATCTCTTGTTGTTGACCCCCTGCCTGGACTTTGGACTCTGCTTATATTCTGCCTGCCTTTTGACCTGTTGCCTGAACTCTATTACCCCTTCTGCTAAATCCCTGGATACCACGATCCTGATCCCTCCTGAGGGGCTTCCTCCTAAATCCGGACTACTCCCCAGAGGGAACTCCCGGTTCCCTGACATTATTTTCGGGCCATGGATTCCACTGAGGAAGCTCAGCCAGAAGCTCAGCCAGATTTCGGCAGGGCCTTTCGGGGCCTGCATTCCCGCATGGAGGCGTATGAAGCCCGGCAGAATTACGTGGGACTCACGCTGGAGGCGATCTTGGAAAAGCTCTCCTTGTTGACACCAGCGACCCCCCGGGCGGCACCTCCTCCGCAAGCGGCTGCTGCCATGGCTACCCAGCCCTCCACTTCTGGTCCTCATATTCCTGCTCCGCCTCTCTACGATGGCGATCCTCAAGCCTGTCGAGGATTCGTGAATCAGTGCCAGATTCGATTTGCCCTACACCCCACTGAATTTGACTCTGAACGTGCTAAGGTGGGGTTCGTGATTACTCGTCTGGCAGGGAAAGCTCTCGAGTGGGCATCTCCACACTGGGAGAAGCAGTCCCCACTGATGGATGACGCAGAAGCATTTCTCAAAGAATTTAAGATCGTCTTCGATGCTCCCGGCCGGGTGACTTCCGCTGCTTCCCGTCTGTTCCAAATCCGCCAAGGGAGTCGCAGTGTAGCGGAGTATGCTATTGAATTCCGTACACTTGCTGCTGAGACTCGTTGGAACAACGATGCATACCATACTGCATTTTATAATGGTCTCTCCCTTCGCATCAAAGATGACCTGGTCTCTCGTGAATTACCCACGCAAGTTGAAGACCTCATCGCCTTGGCTGTCAAGGTGGACACTCTTCTGAGAGAGCATCAAACCCTGAGAGTTCGTGTCAGGAAATTTCAACCCATGTTGGCACCTCGCTTCGAGAGGCCTCTCCTGCAGGCTTCTGTCACCTCTCCTGCCCAAGCATCCATTTCTCTTCAGGAAGAACCCATGCAAGTGGGAAGAACTCGCCTCACTGAACAAGAAAGACTCCGCAGACGGATGTCAGGCCTGTGTCTGTATTGTGGCGGACATTCCCACTTCGCTAATGCCTGTCCTGCAAAGGCTAAGAGTTTTGTACCCCGAGGTATGTCTATGGTAACTCATGTAGGGGGCACTACTCAAAAGTCTCGAGATAGGTCTCTGGGGAAGACTCAAGAAAACTCACACAGGTTTCTCCTTCCCTTCCAGATTCGTCTGACCGATAAGACTATCTTCGGGAATGCTTTCCTCGATTCCGGAGCCGGGGGTAACTTCATGGACGCTCTCTTTGCTAAGAACATGGGAATCCCCCTATTTCCTTTGCCTTCTCCCATGAGGATTGTCGCCATAGATGATAAACCCCTGGAGTCTGTACTCACGATGACCACTGGTGAACTATTTGTGCAGGTTGGGACCCTGCATAAAGAGAGACTTTCGTTTCTTATCATCTCTTGTCCCGATGTTCCTGTTGTTTTGGGTCTCCCCTGGCTGCGCCTGCACAATCCCACCATAGACTGGTCCACAGGGCAGGTCTCTCGTTGGAGCCCATTCTGCCTACAGCATTGCCTTCCTGCTAAACCCCTCAAGAAGGTAACTATTTCCTCAACCGAGTTAAAGTCTCTTCCCTCCTGTTATAAGGAATTCTCCGATGTGTTCTGTAAGAAGTCTGCGGAATTCCTTCCTCCACATCGCTCTTATGACTGTCCTGTCGAACTCCTGCCTGGAGCCATGCCCCCCAGAGGCCGCACTTACCCTCTCTCTCCTGCTGAGACTACTGCAATGAAGGAATACATCCAAGAAAATCTCCAGCGGGGGTTTATCCGCCCTTCTACCTCTCCTGCAGGGGCTGGCTTCTTCTTCGTGGAGAAGAAGGACGGAGGCCTTCGGCCATGCATAGACTACCGGGGCCTGAATAAAATCACTGTAAAAAACAGGTACCCTCTGCCCTTGATCGTAGAGCTCTTCGACCAGCTGAAGGGGGCGAAGATATTCTCTAAGTTGGATCTCCGAGGGGCGTACAATCTCATTCGCATCCGTGAGGGTGATGAATGGAAGACGGCTTTCAACACTCGTGATGGGCACTATGAATATCTCGTTATGCCCTTCGGCCTTTGCAACGCCCCTGCCGTCTTCCAGGAGTTTGTTAACGATGTGTTCCGGGATCTCCTAGGAAGGTTCGTAGTCGTATACCTGGACGACATCCTGATCTTTTCTAAAGACCTAGAAAGCCATCGCTCCCAGGTGAAGGAGGTACTCTCTCGTTTGAGGAAGAACTCTCTCTTCGCCAAGTTGGAGAAGTGCGTCTTCGAGGTGTCCAAGATCCCCTTCCTAGGATACATTATCTCCCCTGAGGGATTTGAGATGGATCCCGTGAAAGTGTCTGCCATCCAGGAGTGGCCTATTCCGCTGAGTACCAAGGCAATCCAGAGATTTATCGGATTTGCTAACTACTATCGGCAGTTCATCCGGGGGTTCTCTTCCCGCATTGCACCTATCCTGGCTCTCATCCGGAAAGGGGGTAAACCCAGCTTGTGGCCCCCATCTGCCATTGAAGCTTTTCAGTCTTTGAAAGAGGCCTTCATGTCCGCTTCTGTTCTCCGACACCCCAATCCTGAACTACCCTTTTGCATCGAAGTAGATGCTTCTGAAGTCGGAGCCGGAGCCATCCTGTCTCAGAGACACCCCGCTGATGGGAAGTTGCATCCCTGTGCTTATTTCTCCAAGAAGTTCTCGTCCGCAGAGCAGAACTACGATGTCGGGAACCGAGAACTCTTGGCTGTTAAACTTGCTCTTGAAGAGTGGCGTCACCTCCTGGAGGGTTCTCTGATTCCTGTTCAGATTTACACCGATCATAAGAATCTCGAGTTCATCCAGTCCCTCAAGAGGCTAAACCCCAGGCAAGCAAGGTGGGCTCTCTTCTTCTCTCGGTTTAATTTTATCTTGACTTTTCGCCCAGGTTCCAAGAATCAGAAGGCCGACGCCTTGTCTCGTAGCTTCACTCCGGTGGACCGCTCTCCTGAGAGACAAGAGCCAATCATCCCTCCAGTCAAGATTATTGCCTCCCTGTATCCACAGTTTGCTGATCAAATCCTGGCTGGTCAATCTTCTGCTCCTTCAGATACTCCCATTGGAATGGCATTTGTTCCTCCTGAGCTGCGTCTGCCTATTCTGCAACAGACCCATTGCTCCCGGCAAGCCGGACACCCTGGTCCAGCTAAGACTCTTGAACTCTTACGACGCCTGGTCTGGTGGCCTGATATCCGCAAAGATGTGAAGGACTTTGTTGCTGCCTGTAATGTTTGTGCCACATCTAAGTCAAGCCATTCCCGCCCCAGTGGGTTACTACAGCCTTTGCCGGTTCCTTCCCGTCCCTGGACCCACCTGTCCATGGACTTCATTGTCGAACTTCCTCCCTCTTGTGGGAACACTGTGATCTGGGTTGTCATTGATCGATTCTCCAAAATGGCCCATTTCATCCCTTTGAAGAAGTTGCCCTCTGCGGTGGAGTTGTCCCAGCTATTTATCCAGTACATCTTCCGCCTGCATGGTTTCCCGGTGGAGATCGTCTCTGATAGAGGCACCCAGTTTACTGCTAAATTCTGGCGTTCCCTATGCAAAAACCTGGGAATTGTTCTTCAGTTTTCTTCTGCATACCATCCACAGACGAATGGGGCAGCTGAACGTGTCAACCAAGCCCTGGAACAGTTCCTGAGGAACCACGTATCCCTCTGCCAGGATGACTGGTCTGATCTCCTCCCATGGGCGGAATTCGCTCATAATAATGCTTGTCATTCCTCTACAGGAAGGTCTCCGTTCATGTCGGTGTATGGGCAGCATCCTCAAGCTTTTCCCCAAGACTTTGTACTTTCTGACGTCCCGGCTGCTGACGATTCCGCAGCCCATATGTCTGCTATTTGGGCTGCTACCAAGTTGAACCTAGAGAAGAGCGCTCTGGTTCATAAGACTTTCGCGGATCGTCGTCGAAGATCTTCTCCTCCCTACAAGGTGGGTGATAATGTCTGGCTCTCTTCCAGGAATATCCGGTTGAAGATACCATCTCCCAAGTTGGGTCCAAAATTCGTGGGTCCATTTCCCATCTTGGAGATAATCAACCCTGTGGCTGTCAGACTTCAGCTTCCACCAGAGATGAGAATCCCCAACGTGTTCCACGTGTCTCTGGTGAAACCCGCCATCACCAACCGGTTTTCTGGTGGTCAATCTCCTCCTCCTGCCATCTCTGTGGAGGGTCAACTCGAGTACGAGGTGGAGAAAATCCTAGACTCCAGGATCTCCAGAGGGTCCCTTCAGTACCTCATTCAGTGGAGGGGCTTTGGTCCTGAAGAATGCTCCTGGGAAGGACACCGTGATGTTCACGCTCCCCGTCTGGTGAGGGATTTTCACGCCAAGTTTCCCCAGAAACCTTGTCCCGGTGGTCCTGAGGCCCCCCGTGAGGGGGGGGGTACTGTCACGATCGCCGCCCGGAGCAGGACCAGGAGCTCCGGGCGGCGCAGCTATCACTTCCGACGCCGCTCCCAAAATGGCGGCGCCCATGGCCGCCACGTGGGTAGCGGCGCCGGCGCAGAGACGCCTGCGCGCAAGTGCGCAGGCGCGAAGACATCACAACGACGCGACGGACGCAGGCGCAGCGCGTCGGTCGCAGACGTGCTGACGCCGACGCAAGGGCGCCAAAAATCCCCTTTAAAAGGACGCCTGAGGCGCCAAGATGGCGCCCGAAAATAGGATCTTGTTCCTGAATAGATTCCTGGGTTCCCTGTTGCTGTTCCTGTTATCCCTGAGTATATTCTTGATTGATCTCTTGTTGTTGACCCCCTGCCTGGACTTTGGACTCTGCTTATATTCTGCCTGCCTTTTGACCTGTTGCCTGAACTCTATTACCCCTTCTGCTAAATCCCTGGATACCACGATCCTGATCCCTCCTGAGGGGCTTCCTCCTAAATCCGGACTACTCCCCAGAGGGAACTCCCGGTTCCCTGACACATGCCCAATGTAATACTTTGCACCAGACATTATTTTCCCATGGCTGACCCTAGCAGCACTGTGTCCAGATCGGATGAGGATCGGGCCAAAACAGACCTGCCATATTATAAACCAGGACTCTAGGATGGTCAAACCTACGACCCTTCAGCCCTTTAACGCCCAAAACTGCCAAAGAATCATAGTGCGCCAGGAAAGAATCATACTCACCGGTGTCTTCAAGCTCCTAACACCAGGCAATATACTGTATAAGGGACAATGAAAGCCTGAAACACTGTGGGGGTCCAATTTGTTGAGCAGTTCCAATTGGTGAAAATTGCTCCTTTTTTTGCCCCCAACCCAATGCACCTCTTCTTTAAAAAAAAACACCCCAGTATTGGTTCCTTTATGGCTATGCTGCTATTTTTGCCAGCTGTCCCTTGTACCTCTCTGGGTGGATACATGTACAGTCCCGGTATGGGACCAATTATCCAGAAAGCTCAGGACCTGAGATTTTCTAGATAATGGCTCTTTCCATAATATAGATCTTTATACCTTACGTCTACTAGAAAATAGACTGGTTTTACTTCTAATAAGGATTACTTATATCTTAGTTGGGGCCGAGTACAAGGTACTGTTTATTATTACAGAGCTTTCTCCAGAATTTTGAATTGGCACAAGGGATGCAAGCAAAAAATGGCGAGCCAAGCGACAATATGGAGGGAAGGGCCTCAGGGCTGAACTGTTTTTCTTAAAGTAGTACCAGGTGCAATGAGGTGTACCTGACAAATTTACATGCCAAGTGCTTTAGGCTTTCCTTGGCCTTTAAAAACAAGCTACTGTTTTTTCACTACACGATTGTCAGCCTTGCCCATTGTATTCAGCAATGCTCGTACGTGATCTTTAGTCAGCATCTTTAAGATATGCTCACTTTGCAATCCAACCCGTCGCTTAAGCAAAACGGCAGCTTGTGAAACAGTGGGCTCGCTCCGAAAATCTGCTTCCTGTGTGGCAATGGCTTAACGGCCTGCTGTCAGGGCTAGACTTGAGCCGGAGTGGGCTGCTTCTTATACGCTCTAAGCTTTGGGTTTCTATAGCCCCCAATGACAGACCGTGGCAATGAGGTGGTCCCTGCAGCTCCAAAGAAACCCCTATTGCTTTGGCCGATGAATGGTCAGTTTGTGCCCTAGAGTATTTTCACCCCTTTATTCCAGAGACCCCTAAAAAGCAACATTGTCCCTTGCTCCATTACTTTTTTATGGTATGGTTCTTTTAACTAAAAATAATTTTCATCTGTACATAGCATTTCTGAGCAGCCCAACATCTATCCCAATCGCATTGTTCCTTTAACTAAAAATACATGCTCCATTCTGTAAATATGACAAAGAGAATAGCTGCTGGCTTCATTATTCTGTTTTGCAGAATAGGTTGCCCAACATTTAGTTCTCCTTTTTCTTGTTTTCAATCTGATCTACAGAGATGTGTTTCTACAGAGAATAATGACCTCTCCCCCAGGGCTGGGCTATGCTGCCCATCGCTTTAACTCTTTCCAGTGGAACCCGTAGAGTTTTCACTGCACCCAGTAGTTAATTGTGTGCCAGCACAAGGCAGAGAGATGGACTTCCACCTGTAAGAGAGAGCACCTATGGGCACAAAGTGACACTGGGAAACCCCCTCTACGCCGACCCAGACCTGCTCCCTGGGTTCTGCACCCTTACATTCCCCCGGGCCCGATTGCAGATGCAACAAAACTAAACTAAGTTACATCTGAGGGGAGGCCCAGGGGCGGAGAAGGGTTGCCACTGGGGTGGGGGGCCCATTGTGCATGGGGATTGCGGCTGAGGCTGGGGCCCTAACTGTGAAGAACCAGCTAAGCTGCTTCAAATGAAAATTCAGTTCCTTGAGTCTAAAGGGGTGGTCTGTGGTTCTTTGATCCTTTCTATGGGGAAAAGTGATCCTCCACTATTGTCTTTCATGCCCTCTAATATAGTCGTAAAGAGTAATCATGTTATTTTGCAAGCGTCTCTTCTCCATATAATACAACCCTGACATTGACAGTCTCTCCTTATAGTTTAAATCTTCCATCCATTTAACCAGTTGAGTTGGACATATTTGCTCTCTCTCTCTCCCGCTCATTAATTTCCTTCTTAAGGACTGGAGCCCAAAACTACACTGCATACCCCAGATGAGGCCTTACCAGGGACCTATAAAGAGGCAAACTTAAGTTTTCGTTCTTTCAGTTAATGCCATTTTTATGCAAGACTGAACTTTATTTGCTTTAGTACTCAATTTATGAAACTGCCTAGAGTTGCACAGCTTGTTATCAACAAAAGTACCCGAATCCTTCTCAATTAAGGAGGCCCCAGCAATACAGCAGGATACAATAAGTAATTTGTGATTGCTGGGTAAGCAGATAATACAGAGAGAAGTACAAGATGACTGTGGGTTAGGGAGGGGGTACAGGGTATAGGATTGACCTGTGCTGGGAAACAATGTGCCCTACTATACATGGTGGTAAATCATTAACAAGTCAAAAAATACATGTAAATCCTTACAAGGATTCTTATAACACAAAGAACCACAATCTTTTTTGTTTAAAAATAAATCTCCCGAAAAAGAATTCTGTGAATTGGTGGAGTTGCTGGAGTAGGGGGGAAGCTGGGGGGATTTTTGACTCATTCTGATAGTCGGTTATGCAACCGATTTGGAGAGAAAAGGGGAAGTGGGGTCCGGTCACAGCTTTTTAGCCACTGGAAGGATTTAGGCATGGAATTTTACTCTTGCTCATCACATATTTTTATATATTCTTTTTTTTTACCTTGTTTTTTTTGAGAATGTGAATCATAAAGTTACTGCCACAAAATGTCGGCCTTGGAGTTACTTCCTCTCTGGCATCTGCTTTGGAGAGACGTTGAGTTCTTTTTGCCAAAACAAAGAATATCTCATCCAGACAAAAGCTGTAGACAGTCACTCCTTGCAGTTTGAGACCCTCCAGCTGTAGCTGATCTACAAACCCCAGCATCCCAGAGCCATAGGCCACTGGCAGATGGTGGGAGTTGCAGTTTATCAACAGCTGGAGGCTTGCATGTTGGATATCCCTGATATAAGTTATTCTCCCTCACATTGGGACTCTAGCATTCATGTTTTGCCTAAGGGGGTCTTTTCATTCACTTGTGCCCAGCAGACAGCAGACAGGTTTGGAATTGCATAGGGACCCTTGGTTCTTGATTGATGAATAAAGATTATAGGGCAAAAATTGGAAATGATAAATCCTATAGCAACCAAGTAGGTAACTTTGTATGTGATTCAGATATTCCTTTGAGTGTGGTTGGCACAATGTACTTTTACAATAGGGATCTGTGCTTGATTCATTCTGGGGGGGGTCTTATTTTCTGTGGGTCTTTTTTTGTCTCATGACCAACGCAGTGAGCTGCCTCTTTGATCATACATTACACACACACGCTGTACAGTGACGGAAGTGACTCACATGCAGATGCCTTCATAACACTGGCTTTATATAGTGTGGGCACCTTGGAATAAATGCTATTTCAGTAGAAATGTCTGCTTTGTTGTAAAAGCATTCCCTATGCTGCACCAGCCCTGTTTTTTAGCTCCCCTGGGCCTGCCCAGTCTGCCTCCTACTGTTCCCTTGTGGCCAGCATTCATTGTGCCCCACTATATCCTTCCCCCTCTATTTCCCACAGCTCCATGTCCCCCCTTTGCTCTGTGGCCCTCTGTACAGTATTATATATTCCCTATTCATACTTTATCTGCCTTTGGCTCTGCTTTATGCCTCTCTGACTCCTTTTACTTATACTGATTGCTTATATAATATATATTACTTATACAGTACCACAGGGCGGTTGTTAATGGTCCATTCTCTACTTGGAGTAAAGTTCTAAGTGGGGTCCCTCAGGGCTCGGCATTGGGTCCACTTTTATGTAACTTATTGATTAATGACTTAGGGGAGGGTAAGTAATGTTTCAGTGTTTGCAGATAACACAAAAATATCCAGCCCAATTAATTCCATCCATGATGTGGCATCCTTGCAACAGGATCTTGACCAATTGTCAGTCTGGGCAGCTAAGTGGCAAATGAGATTCAATGTTGATAAATGTAAAGTCAGGCACCTGGGATGTAAAAATATCCAAGCCACTTATACCCTTAATGGTACTGCACTAGGCAAACCCATTATGGAAAAGGACCTTGGAGTCCTTGTAGATGATAAACTTGTCTGTAGCAAGCAATGCCAGTCAGCAGCATCAAGGGCAAATAAGGTCTTGAGCTGTAATAAAAGGGGCATAGAGTCAAGGGAGGAGGGGGTCATTCTTCCACTGTATAGAGCACTTGTAAGGCCCCATCTAGAATATGCCGTACAGTTTTGGTTTCCATCACTCAAACAGGACATTATTGTATTAGAGAAGGTACAGAGAAGGGCAACTAAGCTGGTAAAGGGAAAATCTTAGCTATGAGGAAAGACTGGCCAAATTGGGGTCCTTCACGCTGGAGAAGAGGCGCTTAAGGGGAGATATGATAACTATGTATAAATATATAAGGGGATCATATAATAATCTCTCTAATGCTTTATTTACCAGTAGGTCTTTCCAGCTGACACAAGGTCACCCATTGGATCAACCACTCTGGATCAGCTGGCAGTTCGGCAGGTTAGAAAAAGTTAAAAGGTTGAATTTGATGGACGTGTGTCTTTTTCCAACCTTTTCTAACTTACTATGTTACTATATATTTCTTACTTGCCCCATCCCTTTGCACTGTCATAACTGCCCTCTGCACTGGGTTATCCTCTTGTCCCCAATTCCTGTCTGTTCCCTTTCCCTGTCTCACATTCTCCTGACACTACGGTACATTTCCTGCAGGGACTTGGCCTCCCTTCCCCAATGCCTTGTCTTTCCTTGTGCAGGGAATTAGAACCAGTTTGGGTATGTATTCAAGTATGTATTCAAACCTGATTCTCTGCCCCACTTGCTTTGTTATTTGCATCACTACCTACACACTCTTTATGTGTCCTCCAACTGTAATATTCTTATATCCACTCTCCTTCTGCCTGTGTGTCCTGCTCTCCCTGTTCTACACCGTCTGTGTGTCCTGCTCTCCCTGTTCTACACCGTCTGTGTGTCCTGCTTTCCTTGTTCTACACCGTCTGTGTGTCCTGTTTCCTTGTTCTACACCATCTGTGTGTCCTGTTTCCTTGTTCTACACCGTCTGTGTGTCCTGCTCTCCCTGTTCTACACCGTCTGTGTGTCCTGCTTTCCTTGTTCTACACCGTCTGTGTGTCCTGTTTCCTTGTTCTACACCATCTGTGTGTCCTGTTTCCTTGTTCTACACCGTCTGTGTGTCCTGCTCTCCCTGTTCTACACCGTCTGTGTGTCCTGCTTTCCTTGTTCTACACCGTCTGTGTGTCCTGTTTCCTTGTTCTACACCGTCTGTGTGTCCTGCTCTCCCTGTTCTACACCGTCTGTGTGTCCTGCTTTCCTTGTTCTACACCGTCTGTGTGTCCTGTTTCCTTGTTCTACACCGTCTGTGTGTCCTGCTCTCCCTGTTCTGCACCGTCTGTGTGTCCTGCTTTCCCTGTTCTACACCGTCTGTGTGTCCTTTTTTCCCTGTGCATTACTGTCTGTGTGTCCTGCTTTCCCTGTGCTACACCGTCTGTGTGTCCTGCTTTCCCTGTTCTACACCGTCTGTGTGTCCTTTTTTCCCTGTGCATTACTGTCTGTGTGTCCTGCTCTCCCTGTGCATTACTGTCTGTGTGTCCTGCTTTCCCTGTGCTACAATGTCTATGTAGAGTTTTGTCCTGGTTTTATACCTTTGAAACCTGGACAGGCAGATTTTGATGCCCGGATTACTGTTTCAAAACAGGACAGGTATCAACCCTAGCTATGTCGTCGATGTATCCTGCACCCTCTATACTCTCTGTTCTCTGACATTTGCACCCAGGCCAGTAATAAACAAGCCCCTGTATGTTCCTGTATGGCCGTGCCTGGGCTCCCCTCCCTGTGGTTTAGAGGCTGCTGGGGGCCACAAGGTGTGTGACTGTCTGTATGCTGTAATTCAGTCTATGGTGGTGAATGTGGGATGTGAGGCTACAAGAGGAAACTGCTTGTAGGAGATAAGATATACACAGACCTGAACAGACAAACCCTCACAACCACAAGGGCAAGTCATTAGTCTCATGGCTCACAATACACAGGTGCCCCTGCCAAACACACTCCTCATACGGAATAGTAAAGGCCACGTTAAACCCCTGTCTGCTGGATGCCAGTCCCCATACATGGGTCACATGTTACAGTCAGAGGTAACTGTAGGAAAGACTGTAAATAACAAGGTCCAAAAAATAGGCCAGATCTGCCCTAGAGGTTTGACCCCAGTCATCATGCGAGATTTTTCTACTAGAAAATGGGGTTTTGTCACATTGAGTGTCACAATCATACTGGAAGTGGCAGTTTCTGCCTCAAGACTGTGGCCATATAAACATTTATAGGAAAGGGAAAGTAAAGGGGAAATAGTTACTAAGAATTATGCCTGCCCCTGTTTCATTGGGTATCCTATATGAGACTGCAGATATTTCCCACAAAGGGGTGGCTCATTTAGTATGTTATAGAATGGCTAATTCTAAGCAACTTTTCAATTGGTCTTTATTTTTTAAATTATTTGTTATTCGCCTTTTTCTTTTGACTCTTTTCAGCTTTCAAATGGGGGTCACTGACCTCATCTAAATAACAATTGCTCTGTAAAGCTACAAATGTATTTTTTTACTGCTACTTTTCATTACTCATCTTTCTATTCAGGCCTCTCCTATGGTTGCTAGGGTAATTTGGACTTTAGCAACCAGACTGCTGAAATAACTGGAGAGCTGCTGAATAAAAAGCTAAATAACTCAAATAATAATAAATAAAAACCAAGTGCAAATTATCTCAGAATATCACTCTCTACATCATACTTAAAGTTAACTGAAAGGTAAACAACCCCTTTAAAGGAAAAATAAACCCCTCTAAACAGTATTTCACCTTTAAGTTAGTATATTCTAGAATGGCCTTTTCTTAGCAAGTTTTCAACTGGTCCTTAAATGAGGTTCACTGACCCTGCAATGCTACAATTTCCTTGCTATTGCTCCTTATTCCTTATCTTTCTATTCAGCCCCCCTACTATTTATATTCCAGTCTCTCATTCAAGCCACTGGGGTAAATCAGACCCTAGCAACCAGATAGCGGCTGAAACATCAAACTGGAGAGCCGCTGAACAAAATCTAAATAGTTAAAAAAATATGAGCAATGGAGGAGCAGGGCCATTGATTTCTACTTCATGGTGCATACTGTTAATCCGTTTAAGAATTTAAACCCCTATTACACTCTCTTAAAGGGTATAAACCCATAATGAATGTTTTGGAAATAAAATATAGCTTCAATAGCAGTTGCAATGACAAATAACTGTAACTCCATTGAACATTTGTAACAAACATATATTGGAAAATTAACATTTTCTTTTATTAGGCAAAATTTTATTTTTGGGTTTACATCCCATTTAAAGGGGTTGTTCACCTTTGAGTTCACTTTTAGTATGATGTAGAGAGTGATATTCTGAGACAATTTGCATTTGGTTTTCATTTTTTATTATTTGTGGTTTTCGAGTTCTTTATCTTTTATTCAGCAGCTCTCCAGTTTGCAGTTCTAGTAGTCTGTTTGCTGGGCCCACATAACCCTAGCAACCATGCATTGGTTTGAATATGAGACTGGAATATGAATAGGAGAGGCCTAAATAGAAAGATGAGTAATAAAAAGTAGCAATAACTATACAATTGTAGCCTTACAGAGCTTTTTTTTGTTGTTGACCCCCCCATTTGAATAAGTCATAAGAAAAAGGCAAATAATAAAAAAAACCAATTAAAAATAAATAATGAAGACCAATTGAAAAGTTGCTTACAATTAGCCATTCTATAACATATTAAAAGTTGACTTAAATGTGAACAACCCCAAGTAGGTCTGGTTGGCACTCCAGTGTTCATAGGCAGTGTATCCATCACTATCACCTAGTAACCAGGCTGTACTCTCCCCTGCAATAAATCCTTTCCTGACATACAGGGACGCATGTATTGCTGCACAGGGGCCCGTTAGGAGAAGTAATGGCACAGAGAAGTTACTACTTTCCGTAGCAATATAAGGGAAGTCAGCTCACTTCCCCCTTTAAATTTAAAAGCAGTCTTTTCTTTGTGTCCCCAGTATGGAGCTGGGGAGCAGGTCTGGGTCTTAGGGTCCCTTGCTGGCTCTTGGGGGGCTTCGGGTACAACAGGACTTGGGGCTGGAAGTGCCTCACACAGACAGTGGCTAATGGTTGTGATCTGATTGGTGGAGAGAACAGAATGAACTGCAAATGGGGCGCAGTGCCTCTTAAGGTAGGCTGACCTTATTGGTGTTTGAATGTCTTCAACGTTCTCTCTATCAAAGGGGAAAACTGAATATTGGCAGCTAAAGTTTATATATATGTATATATATATATGTGTATATATATATATATATATATATATATATATATATATATATATATACATATGAGTTAATGTATATTATTGTATTATTTATACATTTATTTCTATAAGTAAGGAGTGGTTCACCTTTTAATTAACTTTTAGTATGTTAAAAAGAATGGCTAATTCTAAGCAACTTTTCAATTGGTCTTCATTTTTTCATTTTTTTATAGTTTTTGAATTATTTGCATTTTTCTTCTGGCTCTGTCCAGCTTTCAAATGGGGGGTGTAAGGTACAAATTTATAGCTATTGCTACTTTTTATTACTCATCTTTCTATTCAGGCCTCTCCTATTCATATTCCAGTCTGTTATTCAAATCAGTGCATGGTTGCTAGGGTAATCTGGACCCTAGCAACTGACTATTTCTATTGTACTTATTTATCTATGCTTACCTTTATAATAATGCCTGCCCCAATTCATCTTCCATCATGACTTCCAAAGTGATGCCTGGTTGCTAGGGTAATTAAAAACGAAGAAAGATTGCAAATTGTTTGAAAGGAGCTGTTCACCTTTGAGATAACTTTTAGTATGAATAGAAAGATGGATAATAAGAAAAAAATAAGCTGGAAAGAGTCAGAAAAGGTAGGCAAATAATTAAAAAAAATTAAATAAACAATGAAAACCAGATGAAAAGTTGCTTAGAATTAGCCTATAACATACTAAAGTTAAATTAAAGTTGAACCACCCCTTTAAAATATTAATGTCTACACTATACAAAGAGTTCATTTTTAAGGTGAGCTACCATTCACCTTAATGTGCTTCTGTTTTTTTGAATGAGGTGCAAATACCAGGTATGAATAGGATGTGTATGTGCTGCCTGAATGCACACCTGTAGCATAGTATCATAGCATCAGTTGCAACTTTGTGAGCTCCATAATGGAGACAGAGCTAAGTGCTACAAAGGGATTTAAGGTGCATTGTGCTATAATATATGTATAGTCATTTGCATCAGGTTTTTTAGACTTTGTCAGGGTCAGACTGGCCTACCAGAGTACAGCGGTTCTCCCGTGGGCTCCAGCCAAGGACAAATCCCTTCAACCCTTTCCTATTTCCACCATACGTTTGTTTGGCATATTTTATATTAAAGGAGAAGGAAAACGATCGAAGCAGTATATTTCCAATAGATAAGCCACAATGGTGCAAGCTATAGCACTATATTTATTATAGTATGTATAGAATGCTTTACTGTATTAAACCATTCTAGAAGCTCTCTCTGTTTGTTTAGGATAGCAGCTGCCATATTAGCTTGGTGTGACATCACTTTCTGCCTCTACCTGCTCACTCATAGCTCTGGGCTCAGATTACAGCAGGAGAGGGAGAGAGGAGCAAACTGAGCATGCTCAAGCCCTAGCCCTGGAGATTTGAGCTGAAAACAGGAAAACTAATACAGAAGCCCATGAGTACACAATAGAAGGAAAGAAATGTGGTGTTTCTGAGGACTCAGAGCAGGTTTTACTGGTGTATTTATATAGACCTTTCTGGTAAAGCTTACTTAATTTTATCCTTTCCTTCTCCTTTAAGCCCTGATAACGCCTACGTTTTGTGAGTGTAGGCCCTCAATTTCAGGTTCTCTGGTGGACCCTAGAGAGCCCAGTCCAACACTATCCTTCTAAAATGAACATTTAAAGTATGGATGTGTGGTGTGGTGGCGCCCTAGGCAACCTAGCTTATTCAGCCACCTTTCATGAGCTGATGCTCATGAGAGGGGAACGGACTAGAAGTTGGGGGCAGAGAGGGCACCCCCTCTGTAGGCATTTGCCTACTCTGCTTACCCTTAGTTCCGTCCCTGGTGGTGGCTGCCTAATTTCTACATTGAGATGATTTCAGAATGCAATAAATTGCATGGGAGGGCCCCTGAGGGTGTCTCAATTCCTCACAGACAAGTTTTTCCCCTTATTTGCTCAATAATCCACAAAGCCACTACTCCAAACATGTCATATCTTGTTATTAACCACATGAAGCTGAAACATTTGTTTGGGTAAAGTTCAGCTCTGTGGGAGTGCCAGTGACTTTCCATGGTGGCAGTTGTCACCATTACTGGAGCGTTGCCTGTGGCAATATTCACTATACGGTAGAAACTGTACTTGTGCCTGTTGTCCATCTTGAAATATGCAAGTAGGTCAGACACAGGTATAGTATTTTTAGTCTACTCCTTGTTCCCACCTCTTTATCAGATGTGAAATACCACCAACCAGTTGGGTGCCCAACCAAAGTGCAGTTGATGGCACCACCCATGGATCACATGAAAAGTTCTTGGGTTTAGAGGCCCTAAGAGAGAAAAATAACACAGGTGAAACAGGGGAGTTGTGGTATGCGCTTTGGAATACTTTGGGAACAATGTAAATGATATAAAGGTCCTCATGTATTAGGAGATACAAGCTCCTGATTCATCCTTCCTTGGTCGCCCTTTGGCCTGGGTATGGGACCCCGTTGTCTCAAAAAAGAAACAACAATATCCTTATATTCTACTGAAGGAAAGTTGTACTGGTCAATGAACAGACTCAATGAATTCCTGAAGAGGGTGGAAGTTGCTGAGTCCCTGTTAGAGGAACATTTAACTATTGTTAGGTCAGAGTAGGATGCAAACTCCCTACTCTTTGGACTCCTGTGGGCCAACATTCATTTAGGATCTCCTTACCCTATAGGGAACTTAGTTGCTCCCTCAGGCCCCACCCCCCATACCTACTTATTTGTTCCTGCAGTTAATATGTGTGTTTACACCATATATTAGCTTAATTGGACATTATTTTGTGCTTCTAGAAATGTCTAGGAGAGCAAATTACCATTAACCCGGGAATGGCACCCCAATTAGCCTTTAGATTTCGGGTAGGAAAGGGATTTCAGATAGGGACGGGCATTTAGTCAAGCACAATTCTCCATGACTATGTTATAAGCCCAACATTGGAGGCTCAACCAGTAACACTTCTCTTGAAACTAGCTGCAGAAAGCAAAGATACAACATATCTTTATTTCATCAATTAAAATTTCCATTAGACAAATTAGAAAGAAAATAAAATAAATTCAATAAATTGAAATATATGTGTGAAGCTGATTACTTTAACACAGCATTGGACATTTTGAGGAGACAAATTCAAATTCTGGGCGAATATTTAAAAGAAGTGGGACCATCCCGGGAAATTAGAATGTGGTTAGCCACAGCAGTGACCTGTTTTCCCCTTCATGTTCATGCTTACTTTAGCCATAACGGACAGTAAAGGTTTCAGGCGGAACTTGGAGACACCTCAGTCTTCTTAAGTTGTTTTTTTCTGTTTTTCTATTGCTCATGAGTATGCAGTGCATGTTGTATTTTGGCTTACTCCTTGAGATATGGAATACCCTGCAGACACCTTGCATCAATGGTTCCAAAACTGCAAGTTTTGCCGCACTGGGGGGTGTGGAGCAATGGAATGCCAGTTGGGGTAAGATTTGGGGAGAATCCCTATTTGCTTTCCTGGATAGACCAGAAAGCCCAGCTTGAAGGTCAGAAAGGGTAAGATTTGGGACCAGTGGTGTAACTACCACACTGCAGACTCCACAACAGTGGGGTCAGGATAGTTGGGTGGTGTGCTGTGGTGTCCTGACCCCCTGACCCTTACGCTAATTAGCATTTGCACCCACTGCATACAAGAGCTCTGTTATGATGTGCCACTATTTTGGGGCAAAAATTATTTGCTGCCCTAAATATACTTAAAACTATGACTTAAAGACTAATATACCTTTGAACTAGGAGCTATGGGGGGCATGGCCATAGGTCAAGGGGGTCTTGAAAAGTCCCACACCACTGCCCTTTGTTAGAAGATGGTCCTTCACCAGTGTGGTGCAACTGTACTCAAAAGCAGCTTCAATGGATCCTAAACAGAAAATATATTTTGTTCAAACAGATTGGATAATAGAGTGCTCCAGATGAGTCCATCATAGGAAATCAGCAGACAACAGCTTACAATATAGGATAGTAGTGCAACCTTGAGCAGTCAGAAAGCATCGCATTAGGCATTGCACTAGGGCTACTAACCCTTAAACTCTTGGGCTGGTGGTTACCATATAGGTACTAACCTATCATGCTGTCTTTGTGGAAATAAGGCTGCTTAGCTACCCATCCTGCTCTAAACGTGCCAACCTTTGCCTGGTTATGTGTTCATGTGAAGACAACATTCTTGGTAAAGGCTGGCTCTGAAGATTAATAATGCAAGCCTACCAAATCCCTTCTTCCATTATTCATGCCTGAGTTGTCTTCATGGAGCCCAAATAAGTGGAACTGTAGAGGGCTCCAAAGAAAGTAAGTAGAAAGAGCAAGTGGTAGCAGGTATAATAGGGCATGATGGCAGTAGTTACACATTGGGCCTTAGACTGGACAGCATAGGTGGAGAATAATGAAGATTTAGGGAGGTTCAACATCTCCAAAAATAGACTACCTGCTATATATTGATACAGTATATATTGATAATTATAAAGCTGTTCTACTTGACAAAAACAATCAAGCCCTACAAAGTCTCCACTATTATGAACTAGTTGTGACCACTTTATTGTATAAGGAAATAACTTGAGCAAGGATTCTGCCTTGGAAGGGTTAAGGCCCAGAGCATTGTTTGGTTTAGCTTGTAAGGTAACTGTTCCCAAAACTATTCTTATTCTTGACCAAAGAGGAAGTTATGTGAAAGTGAATGGTACTACCTGTGTTCCTTGTTCTGATTCTCCAAACAAGGTGAGCGGGGGGAAAGCAGAAGCTGTGGCCATAGTAGTGATACAAAAAGAAGGAACTCTATAAGTGCCTAATTACTAACAGGATTAGAATCCCGTGGCAAAGGAAGACTTTGCCCCCATCCTTCCAATGGCTGTATCCCTAAAACCAATGGCAACAGGACTCATTTACTAATGCTTGAGCAGGGTGCAAAGTGCAAATTAAAGAACCCAAAGTACCATGTTTTTTGCACTTTGCACCTTTGTTTGCATCCTTACTGTATTGAGGAATATACAAGCAGGCATTACTTATTTTGCTTTATACGGAATGTCTATTGTCTTAAAGCAAAACAAGCCAATGATAGTATCCCTCTCTGGTCTGTTTTATGAGCTGTATGTAGTAAATTACACTGCTTCCAGGGGGGCCCAGGAGGTATAGGGGCCCCATGAGGCCCTGATTCATATATCATTTAAATAAATATTGGTAAAAGAAGTCAACCTCTAGACATTTTGCTGGCCTGAAAAATAATTTGCTGTGGGGCCCAGTAACATCTACAGTAGTTACGCCACTGACTGCTTCTTTAATTACACATCTTTATATGTATCTTGTTTGTGTGTTTCTTCATGTTGGGCGACCATTCCACCATAGGGCTATATAACACCTATAACATTTGGCACTGTATATATGTAGTGGTTGTGTGACTAGGCCATGGATGTCAGGTTTTCTGGCCCAGTTTCACATTGGAATGACCAATTTAAGCAGTGGGCTGGACTAGAACCCTATGACTACAGTTACAGGGGGAGTGGCAAGAGGCTGGACTACAATGTTCTGATGCAGTGGCATTACTGTAGAGAAGGTAGACCACATGGCTGAGGAGGGGCCCAGGGTCTGCTTCCTCTATACAGGGGCCTAGTGTTGCCACCATTTGTAAAATTAAATACTGGCCTGCTTGTGAGAGGGGGGGTGGGCCAAAGACGTGGATGGGTCTGCCAGTGACATATGAGGGGCATCCCCAAGAATCAGGTCCATTTCCCACCCATAAGGGTGGGTTGTGGGCCGGATTTATGGGGATCAGGACAAGAAAGGCAAGATTGAGCAGCAAATTGGATGGATCAGGGGCGGAAAAAGAGGTTATAACTAATTTACCGGCAAATATATTGCCGGTAAATTTGTAATACCGGCTCGGCCTTGGCTGCTATTTTACCATTTAGGCCAGTAAAATACCAGCTGGGTGGCTACTCTATATGCACAAGGGGGATGGAAAATATCTTTGGTGGGGGGGGGGTCCAGAAGAGGTACTCCATTGTTCAGTGTTATTCTGCCATGTGTTCTGGGTACATTATATATAGAATTGTCACTGTATTTATCCTGATATGTGTTCTAGAGGCTATATACATGGAATTGGCACTGTATTTATCCTGGCATGTGTTCTGGGGGCATTATATCTGGAATTGTCACTGTATTTATCCTGCCATTTTTTCTGGTGGTATTATATATGGAACTGGCACTGTATTTATCCTGCTATGTGTTCTGGGGTATTATATATGGAATTGGCACTGTATTTATCATGCTATGTGTTCTGGGGTATTATATATGGAATTGGCACTGTATTTATCCTGCTGTGTGTTCTGGGGTATTATATGTGGAATTGGCACTGTATTTATCCTGCTGTGTGTTCTGGGGTATTATATGTGGAAGTGGCCATATGATACTATGAAGGAATCAGTGTAGAAAATGTCTTTACTTCCCCAAACACAAAAATCATCCTCTGGCTACATATATAGATATATTCCCTTAACCGTGGGATCCAGTTTTGCAGTTAAAATAATCTTACCCCTTTTAAGACATTGATCCAATCAATCTTTTTGAACATTTCCTGAAATAGACTGATGCAACTCTCATAACCCTGTGTTTCTAGGCTTCGCAGCTAAATCCTTTTAGGTGAATTGTTTCTCAAATGCAGTAGTTAGGACCCCACAAGGCTATATATATATTCCAACTACCCCATGTCTCTTGTTGTACCTCTGCAAATTAAATTATGGGTGAATTATTTAATGAATTAATGAATAATTAATTATAGCCTCCCCATCAAACACATATATGTTTATAACCACCCCTGCAAGACACTTGCCACCAGGTATATAGGACATAATGTACCCCCCCTACTGTCATACATTGGGATATTCCCATGACCATATGACCTTTTATGTAGGTGACTTCTAAATCTCTATTTTACAACAGGAGGATACCTATCTATTTATCCCTCTATCTATCTATCTTTCTGAACCAAAAGCAGTTATTATGTTGTATGCTGGAAAAAACATCTGAGGTTACCCCCCCCCCCGTCTGCAGGGAAAATGTTAACAATCCACTCAGTGTTAATTATAGCAAAGCCAACCATTATTATTGTGTTGTCCACTTGGTATTGACTAGTCAATGAATTGAAATAACCTGCTATGTTAAAGTATTGGATATTGTGCTTTTTAAATGCTCAGGTTACTCCATTGTTGTCAAGACTATTCATCTATCTATCTATCTATCTATCTATCTATCTATCTATCTATCTACCGATCTCACTATCTATCTATCTATCTATCTATCTATCTATCTATCTATCTATCTATCTATCTATCTCACTATCTATCATCATTTGTCTATCATCTATACATATCTATCTATCTATCTATTTATCTATCTATCATCATCTATCATCTATCCATATCTATCTATCTATCTATCTATCTATCTATCTATCTATCTATCTATCTATCTATCTATCTATCTAGCTAGCTAGCTATCTAGCTATCTAGCTATCTAGCTATCTATCAATATCTATCTATCTATTTATTCCTCTATCTATTTATCTCTCATCTATCTATCTATCTATCTATCATCTATATATATATATATATATATATATATATATATATATATATATATATATATATATATATATAATATCTGTATTATATGATTATGCATTTCCCCTTTGTGCAAAAAACAAATATATATATATAAATATATAGACAAATACAAAATATATAAATATATAATGATGGCTGTAATGGGGAGTAAGTAGCGCTGTGAAGTCTGCAAGTTCCATTCGTCTGGTGTATTTGGGGGAGAGGAAGGACTGATCAGTTACATACAATACACAGCTAAGGGGACAGGCTTCCTGTGTGACGACCTAAAAGGATATATATGCAAAGGCTTACGTGATGTCACAGCATGTTAAATGGTCAGTGCTGTGCTCGGCTCACAGTTATCTAAAATCAGGAACTTGGGTTAAGAAAGAGGAAAAACTGCAGTATCAGGGTTGTGAGGTCGGCGTCCTCCCTCCCCTACAATCCCACACAAAGGGGGGCACCAGGTGACTCCATTTTGACCCCCTTGATCAATTTTTCGACTCCCAGGGGAGCTGGGACCCAGAGAAAAAAAGACAAACCAAGGTCACAGAGAAGTCCTGATTAATAGAATTTTGGATGTTCCCAGCGGGCAGGATGGACGGGTTTACCCTTATCTCTACGGTGAGTTCTGCCTTCTATCTTCTATCATCTTATAGCACTTTGGAAGAGCACCTAGTTTGTCCAAAGCGGCAGTTGGTTGGTTGAGTAAAACTTCTAATTAGCAGTTATTAATCGGCGAAACTAGATTAGGAAGTCAGCTATGTCCTTCCTAATATACAGGCCTGCCCCTAGAAGCCCAGTATCTATCAAGGCATCATATTGTTATTGTATAGAGAAGAAGAAAGTTGTGACCTCATGGCTTTTGCAATCCAAAAGCCTACAAATGATGCCGAAATCTATAAATGTAGGACAAATCTATGGCGATGATACATGTTATACTGTAAACCCATGGAAACATCTATCACTATCAATAGAGGCAATGGAGTGTTAAATTCACAGTTCTGCAACTGCTCTTAGCTGAGACTGCTGGATCTTGTAGTCCATCTCAACTGTTTTGTTGTGGGTAGTAGTTTTATTGTCCTACAGAGCTGCTCATTTTTGGGTATTGCCTTTATACATAAGCTCGTCCTCCTACTGATAGTGAAACACTTTAGGGCACACCAGCTGCTTTGTTATAACTCTTTGGACAGCTGTGGGTTGTGTCGCACTTTTTGGACAAAAACATCCAGCAGATCATGGGCTCGTGACTATGTGCATTGCTCCATAGAGTTTTGACTCATGCTACAACTTCTACCCCGTATCTCATTCCACTGTGACAGATCCAAGGACATATTGCCATAGTAGTCACCCTGCATTTGTTCCATGAATATCTAGGACCTCAAATCCGTGTGCACCCCATATTTCAACCTTAGTGGCTGGGCTTTTAGAAATATCCGGGGTAGCAAATAAGCACTGATCATCCTTACTGGACCTTTGACTGATCTCCCTTTCTTCTGTTTTGGACCTATATTGAGGGGAGTGGGATGTTTGTAAGGATATAAAAAACACACTTATTTTATAAAATACTAAGTAAGATCAGACATTCATTATTATAGTGCATTATAAATTGGCTACATGTTAATAATAGTAAACCCACCTCCTGTCTTGGAGAAGGTATTTTATCTTCAGAAGACCATGATTTCCCATGGCATGCTGGGATGCATCTAATGTTTTAACCCACTATCCAAAAATGTGGAGGTAAATCCAGAGAGACCTCACACTTCCAGTAAAGACTTATTTGAGTCTTCTGCCCTAAGATGAAAGGAGTATTAAAGGGGTTGCTCACCTTTAAATTCACTTTTCCTAAGATATAGAGAGTGATATTCTGAGACTGTTTAAAATTGGCCTCCTTTTTTTTAGCCTTTGCGGTGTTTTTACGTTATTTAGCTTTTTATTCGGCAGCTCTCCAGTTTGCAATTTCAGAAATCTGGTTGCTGGGGTCCAAATGACCCTAGCAACTATGCACTGATTTGAATAAGAGACTGGGATATGAATATGAAAGGCCTGAATAGAAAGATGAGTAATAAAAAGCAGCAATAACTATAAATTTGTAGCCTTATGGAACATTTGTTTTTTAGATGGGGTCAGTGACCTCCATTTGAAAGCTGGAAAGAGTCAGAATCTTTCAAAATCTATAAAAAAGAAAAAAGGAAGACCAGTTGAAAAGTTGCTTAGCATAAGCTACAGTATTCTATAACATACAATAAGTTTACTTAAAGGTGACCTACCCCTTACTTACAACCAAAGCTGTTGGAGTTATGTATAAATAATACAATAATACACATGAACTCGTTTGGAGGCATAAATCTTCAGCTGGCAAGTTAACTTAAAGGTGAACCACCCCTTTAATCATCAGGCTCTTTTGGGGGATATTTAGCTCCACCTAAAGCTATATTTTTTTATTCTCTCAGTGAAACCTTATTTAAATATTGTAATAGGAAAATACATTTGCAGGTTTCTACAAACGACCCTTGTGCTTCCAATTTCCAGATTTTTGTAGAATTGTTTTTATCTCTAAACTGACTTAAAGGGCAATAACTTGGGGTGCCAATTTATTAGCCCCCCCTACTTTGGGCTGGTTTGCCTTTTCTATATAAAAAAAAAAGACCTGCGGTAAGTTGTTGGGGAGGGTGGACTGGAAACCCCATGTTTATAGCAGTATAGAAACTGTCAGCGCCTAACAAATTGCTTCCCCAGTGATTGCAACATTAATTGCCAAAGAAATAAATAGAATTATATGGGAGTTAGTTTCTATGTGTCTTCTGCCAATCATAATGACTACTGTATGTTACTATATTAAGGTAGGTGGAAACAAAAAGGCGGTCCCTGGCAATAGAGAAGGCCGGGCCCCTATTTTAGAGGGGGGACATACATCTTGGATGTCCTACATCCCTCCAGCAGTTTTTGAACTCCCAGCAGTTGGATGTAGGTTGGATATCCCTAATTTATTCTGTGGATAATATAATTGAAATCATGAAAGCAGTATGAAAGTTAAGAGAATTTCAGTTACATTTTTTATGTACATGGGGAGGGTTATTTACTAAAATCCGAATTCATCTCATTATTTAAATAAAAAAGACCACAACCAAACTCCCATACCCGATTTTACCTTAATGATTTTTAATGATTAAAAAAGCTTGATTTAATTGGCTCAATAAAAATCGATACTTCTTTTCTGAGTTCTTTCCCCAATCGCTCGATTTTATCTGGCTTTTTCCTGAAAAGCCCAAATTTTTCAGATTTTTGCCCGAAAAGCCTGAAATGGTCGGATTTTCGGGCCAATTCCAGCGCAGACTACAGAAACTTCAAAATAGGATAGGGACCTCTGCCATTGACTTATACACAACCTCGGCAGGTCTGACATGGCAGATTTTTGGATTTGGACTTTTTCCTACATCGGGCTTTAATAATAAATAAAGCCTGACCTGATTTTAGTAAATAACCCCCCCCCTATTCTGCTATCAACAACTATTGCTTTAGCAATAGGCTATTCTGTTTTGTCTTACATCTTATAAGTAGAGGCTCACAATCTGAATTAAGTCCAAATAATTAGTCAGGTTGTCTAGAGGAGTTTGTGTTCTTCTAAGAGCAGAGACAAGCTCAGATTCAGGGAGAGCCTAATCTTCCCAAACTGCCTCCAGTCATTTCGAATGTAAATCGCCGTCGGGATGGCAATCGGTGAGCTTAGTTTTCCAAAGTCGCCTCACGAGGAAACATTCTAGCCCTGCGGGAAGGCAGTTCGGGGAGATTAGTCACCCGAAGAAAAAGATATTTGTCGCTGGGCCCTTAGACTCCACATCACTCCAATTATATAACAACTAGAAAAACTCCAATGTAAAACTTCAGCATCTAAAAACTTGCAAGGCCATGGGAGTTGTCCTTTGCTAAATGTAAATTACAGGTATGGGACCTGTCATTCAGAATGCTCGGGACCTGGGGTTTTCTGGATAACAGATCTTTCCGTTAATTTGGATCTTCATACCTTAAGTCTACTAGGAAAATATGTAAACATTAAATAAACCCAATAGGCTGGTTTTGCCTCAAATAAGGATTAATTATATCTTAGTTGGGATCAAGTACAAGAACGATTAAATCCTTCGAATCGAACGATTCGAACGATTTTAATCCAACGATCGAAGGAAAATCCTTCGATCAAAAAAAGGTTAGCAAACCTATGGGGACCTTCCCCATAGGCTAACATTGACTTCGGTAGGTTTTATCTGCCGAAGTAGGGGGTCGAAGTTTTTTTTAAAGGGAAAGTACTTCGACTATCGAATGGTCGAATAGTCGAACGATTTTTACTTCGATTTGTTCGATTTCGTTCGAATTCTAACGAATTTAACCAATTCGATGGTCGAAGTACCCAAAAAATACTTCGAAATTCGAATTTTTTTCATTCGAATCCTTCACTCGAAGTTAGTGAATCTGCCCCCAAGCTTATGGATAACGGATCCCATTCCTGTATTTTTTCTTTCAAGGTTTTTTTTGAGCTTCTAAAAAAAATTATACTCTGATTGTTTTTCATAAATAAGGTCAAATTTGTATTTTGTTTTAAAATTAAGAGTTTATTCGAAGTAGAAAAAAAACCCCTCTAAAATTACACAAATCTGACTTTTGATAAATGAGGCCCTCCCTAATTTTATTGGTTTCTCCCCAGTTTTTCGCCGCAAAGAGAGACAATTTCTGAGCAATATCCCAGTGCTGAATAGATTAGACTAAGCTCTCACGTTTCTCTTACTATTGCAACAAAATAAATTATTAAGCACTAAATTGCAACATAGATGTGAAATATATCTCTTTGTCTTTTTAATATTAGTATGGAAAAGGAGAACAAACATTTTGGGAAATGTTCATCTTTCTGAACCAAAAGCAGTTATTATGTTGTATGCTGGAAAAAACATCTGAGGTTACCCCCCCCCCCCCCCCCCCCGTCTGGCAGGGAAAATGTTAACAATCCACTCAGTGTTAATTATAGCAAAGCCAACCATTATTATTGTGTTGTCCACTTGGTATTGACTAGTCAATGAATTGAAATAACCTGCTATGTTAAAGTATTGGATATTGTGCTTTTTAAATGCTCAGGTTACTCCATTGTTGTCAAGACTATTCATCTATCTATCTATCTATCTATCTATCTATCTATCTATCCAGTTATCTCTCTATCTATCGCTATAAATCTGTCATTTATCCATCTCTCTTTCTATCTATATCGATCTAATCTTTCTATCCAGTGTCGGACTGGGATGTCAGGGGCCCACCAGAAAACCTTAGACCACGGGCCCACCTTCCAAACTATTATTCCTCCTCTCCTCACTCAACCTCTTTATTCTCCTAGTCTTTTATATATACTTACTATATTCTTCAATTATTAAGCATTTTTACTCCATACAGAAATAGGGAATGACCATGAAATAGGCCAAATGGTTAGAAGCAAGAGGCCCACTGACACCTGGGCCCACCGGGAGTTTTCCTGGTATCCCAGGTTGATGGTTCTATCCATATTGAAGCCAAATAGCAATGGCAGAGTCACCACTAGTTTCTTAATTCAACCCCTCTGTCTATCTATCTATCTATCTATCTATCTATCTATCTATCTATCTATCATCATTTGTCTATCATCTATACATATCTAACTATCTATCATCTATCTATCCATCTATCTATCTATCTATCCATCTATCCATCTAATCTATCTATCCATCCATCCATCCATCCATCCATCCATCCATCCATCCATCCATCATCTATCTATCTATCTATCTATCTATCTATCTATCTCACTATCTATCTATCTATCTATCTATCTATCTATCTATCTATCTATCTATCTATCATCATTTGTCTATCATCTATACATATCTATCTATCTATTTATCTATCATCATCTATCATCTATCCATATCTATCTATCTTTCATCTATCTATCTATCTATCTATCTATCTATCTATCTATCTATCTATCTATCTATCTATCTATCTATCTACCTATCATCTGTCATCTATCCATCATCTATCCATATATATCTATCTATTTATCATCTATCATCAGCTAACGATCATCTATCTATCTATCTATCTATCTATCTATCTATCTATCTATCAATCATCATCTATCGATCTCTATCTCATCTAGTTTTCTACCTATCATCTGTCTATCATCATCATCTATCTATCTATTTATCATCTAGCTAATATATATCTATCATCTCTCTTTCTATCAATCTATCTCAAGCTGATCAACCCTGCCAATCTTACCGTGATTAAAGTAGAAATTTAAGAAGGTGGCAAAGGCTGACAGTCATTTACTGTAAATTCATTTTGTCCCCAATAGAAGAAACAAATAGCCTGTGCTAAACTGTCACACAATTTGTAATGCATGAGCCATGAAAACTGCATTGCCACATCGCATTTCCTTTGCACACAGTTCCTGTAATAAATTAAGACATTGTAAAATGCGTCATGTCACTTGGTACATTTTACTTGGCACTGATCACACAGAACTATATTTACAATACTGGCGTTTACCTGTGGTGTGATACATATTATCATCCAATATGTACTGACTTTCACTAGTCATGAAGGCAACATGGCAGAACTATACCAAGGTTGTCTATCTGAGAATAATATAAAGGTATGGGACCTGTTGTCCAGAATGTTTGAAACCTGGGGTTTTCCAGGGATCTTTCTCTAATTTGTATCATACTTTAAGTCTACTAGAAAATCATATAAACATGAAATAAACCCAATAGGCTGGTTTTGCTTCCAATAAGCATTAATTATATCTTAGTTGGGAACAAGTACAACTACTGTTTTATTACGTTAGAGAAAATGGAAATAATTTTTAATTTTTTTTTATTATTTATTAAAATGGAGTCTATAGGAGATGGTCTTCCCGTAATTCTGAGTTTTCCGGATAACAGATCCCATACTGTGAGACAACTACAGGAGGAGGAATAGATATTGTTTCACACACAATTATGTTGGCAAGAACAATAATAATGCAATATTTTAACTAATTTAATGTTGTTTTAACTTAACAAAGGGCAAACAGGACCAGGGTCTCAACCACTGGAACAATAACCTCCGTCATAGTTATTATTGTTACAGATGCCCAGCGTCATCGAACCTGGGTTCTGGGTGTCAGGGCCCCTACTCCACCCCCCAGCCACCGTCCCAGGAACAGACCCCCCTCCAACGCCCCCCTGGAGCAGGCACAACCCCCTCCAATGCCCCCTGCCTTGTGGGCCACTAGGGGAGGTCAAGAAGAGGCACAGGGAGTGGCTCTGGGCTGGCAGGGCCCACCGGGATTTTTCCCGGTGTCCCGCCAGCCCAGTCCGACCCTGCAGATGTCTGTAAAAATGATTGTTATAAATAGTTTTTCATTGGCTACATAGAAAAGGCTCATAGGTGTGCACCATTCAGGCACAAAAGTTAGGGAGTAGGGGTGTAGTCTACAATGGAGCCCTGTACTGCCCTATGGCAGGTGATAAGGACATTGTTCTTTTCATAGCTGGGTACACTAAAAGGGGTCCCACTCCCTGCTCCACAGCTGCTCTCTCGTCCCACCCTGTACACTTGCTGTAAGAAGAAGCAAGATGTACGTGTTTAGGGTTTTAGCGCTCTCCAACATTGCACCTTAGTCACATGTGTACCCCTAGTTCTGGACCTGTTTGCCTTCCAAAGTTACACCTAGCACAGTCGGATCCCCCGACCAAAGAATTTTTTTAAATGTGCACCACGAGGCACCCTTGTACTTGCACTTTCATCTTGGGTCAAAGTAAATGACGACTTGAGAGTCTGGCATGCATGAGGAGAAAGAAGTCCACTTGTGATCCCACAAAATTTGAGATATAATGGACCCAACTTGTGCCATAGCTCTTCCCAATATATTCTTACTGGGCAATAATTCTTCCAGTTAGGCATCATTTCTAAGAAAACCTTTGTCTCTTTCACTGCAAGTTACCCCAAAACTCTGCCTTCTTCACCACTACCCCCAAAAGTGATTTTGATGATTTCAGATAAATGAGTACAACTCTTTTTGCAAATTCCTCCAATTTCACAACTTGGCCTCAGTTTTATTTGCGGTAGACAAAGTGGACCAGTTTGTGGATGGCACATTAATGCCTTTCCGTGCCTGAAAACAAAACATTTCCCTTTTCAAGTTTCAAAAGAAGAGGAACAAGAGGGCAATATGAGAGCTGTGTGTGTATCCTATATTTTCTATGGGCCCTGTAATGTGCATCTGATATCTCAAACACAACATGGTGGCAATTGGCCGGGAGACCCTGCCAGACTGTATTGTGCCTTAAAAGCCCAGTTAGTCAATGTCAATGTAGTTGCCGGTAAATTTATAATACCCTTAACAAAAGCCCTTGGCCCACTGCTGGAAACGTACCTTTTCTCTGTCTTCTGCCCATTGCGCCATGTGGCTCCGCCCACTTGTTCGGCATGGTCCTGCCCCCTTTTGCATCACAACCCGCCCCCTTTACATCACAGCTCACCCCTTTTGTTCCCACCCCCACCACTGGCCGGTAAAAATATTGAGAAAAGGTGCCAACCCTAGGTAGAAGTCAGCTTTATTACTGGCTGTGTTTTCTGGTGACTTTTCTCAATTTCAGACAATTTTGGGGCACAAATTTGCTGGCCTCCAAAATGTCTAGAGGTTGAGCTGTTTTGTCTCATGGGGTCCCTATACCTCCTGGGCCCCCCTCTGTAGTGACAGGCGAATCTGTCCCATTTTGCTTCATGGGAAAATTTGCAAATCAGTGAAACATATATTTTTTAAAAAAACAACAATTTCCACTGCACATATTGTGCTATTTTTTGGCTACTTTTGAAGTGCCTCTTGGCTAGTTTGGGGGCTGGTTTTGTAGCTGATTTTGGCTGGTTTTAAAAATTAGACCTGACAACCCTGTTTAAAATGAACATTAAACATCGCAGGAATGGATGGAACAACATTACAGCAGGACATCTCAGTGTGCCAGTCCATACCTGCTTATTGCTACAGTATGTCTTTTATTGACTTTCTGGGCCAGCTGGTGGTGCTTTTTGGCACATCGTCCCGGAATAAATAAAAACAAAACCATTTATTGTTACTATTTAATTGTGTTATATGCTCAGGACCTGGGGATTTCTGGATAACATATTTCGATCTTCGTAGAAAATCATTTAACATTAAATAAACCCAATAGGCTGGTTTTGCCTCCAATAAGGATACTAGCAGTTTTACACTACGGATATCATGCTTTTAGTGACAAACACACCACATTAGGGATCTAAAATTCTAATACAAGAAAAACAGGGAAAAAATAAAAAATTAAGGTAATTTACAGCACTGAGAGCAATATTACATTACATTTGTAGGGTTATATTCCCTTGAGAAACTAGTTTACATCAGTGGTCTTTTTTTGTAAAATGCTAATATCTAAAATCAGTAAATTAACTTAACTAGCAGCTAGGCAGGTTATATATAGACATAAAAGGTTGAACTTGATGGACGTGTGTCTTTCTTCTTGGGATGCACCAAATCTAGGATTTGGGTGGGCATTCGGCCAAGATTCTGCCTTTTTCAGCAGGATTTCGGTGGATACAATTGCCTGGCCGAACCGAATCCAAAAATCAATCATTTATTAACCACCGCTGTGTGTGTGTTTTTCCCCCTCTTTCTCCCTAATTTACATATGCAAATTAGGGTTCACAAAGGATTCAGGATTTTGCTGAATACTAAAATAGCAGATTCCGTGCGTCCCTGCTTTTTTTTCATCCGAACTTACTATGTTAAAATAGAAATTGGAGCAACATTGCATTAAATTTGGGGGGGGGGGGGTTAGATCCCCTTTAACGAACAGATTGCAATTACAAATGACATCTATTAACTTTTTTCAACATTTAAATAAAAAATAATCATATGGAGTGACATTTTTGGATAAGCACTCACCATCCATCTTTGGTATAAAAAACCTAAAATGTGGTGTTTTCATTTGGCTACAGTACTATAGCGCCCGAACGGTAAAATCCGGCACTACTAAACCTAGGAAATGAGAGAGCGATACGGGAGAGTGTTGTAACATCCCGAGATATATATCAAATTGTTTTCAGAAGTTGATGGAACATGAGATATAGGATGCTGCTTTACTACAGAAACCCCCTGCTTTCCTCACTTCCTGCTGTCTTATAATAAAAGTTTCATTATAGGAGTTCAATTCATCTTAAAATTAATTCCGATACTAAATTAAAATATCTTGTAGAGGTATGGGACCTGTTATCCAGAATGCTCAGGACCTGGGGTTTTCTGGATAATGGATCTTTCCGTAATTTGGATCTTCATACCTTAAGTCTACTAGAAAATCATTTAAACATGTAAATAGGCCCAATTTGCCTCCCATAAGGATTAATTATATCTTAGTTGGGATCAAGTACAAACTACTGTTTTATTATTACACAGAAAAAGGAAATTCTTTTTTAAAAATTGGATTTTTTGGATAAAATAGAGTCTATGGGAGACGGCCTTTCCGTAATTTTGAGCTTTCTGGATAACAGGTTTCCGGATCCCAAACCTGTAGAGTGTCAAAAGGTGGTTATACCATGTATGAGCCCTCACATGTTATCCGTTGAGCCTTCCTACTAAAGTGCAAAGTGGCTAACGCTAGTGACTTTTCGCCAGAAATCACATCCGCAGGGACATCGCCAATTCACTAACAGGCGCAGACGACAATTCGCTAGAGAAAGAGACCGTCGCTAGCATCCGTTCGCACTCTATCACCAGGCGACTTTTCGCTCTGGCGAATGGTCGTTGCTCCGCAAATTCACTAAATTGCTGATTTTGCTGAACGTTACCTCTTTCGCCACCTCAGACCAGCGAACTGCTGAAACGAAGCTACATCTTCCTCAATCTGATGTCAGTGACATCATATCCCGTACCCCGGAAAGTCATACAAAGTGTAAAAAACGCAAGCGTTCTGTTTCTATTTTTAAAGCAGGATTGCCTTCAAAAGTCCGAACTATTAAAGATTTTTTTAACACATTTGAGTGGCATGCCACATATACATACCTCCCAACTGTCCCTTTTTCAGAGGGACAGTCCCTCTTTTGACAGCTGAGCCCGCACTCCTCTACTGGAAAGTCCCTCTTTTCTCTGCACTGAACAGCCAGAAAAAAACAAAGTTTCTCACTTAATTGGCTTTTGGCAGAGAGCACAGAACAGCTAACAGGTGCAAATAAGATTCTTTGTAAAAAATTTGAGACACAAAAAACAGTTTAGGTAAGGAGAACTATTTTCAAACTTTCATAACCTGCCAAATTTTGTAAAATGAACATGTTAATTAGGGGGTGTGGCCACAGAAAGGGGCGTGGTCAAGAAAATTTGCTGTTCTACGTGCGAAAATTTTTTTGTCCCTCTTTTTACTTCAAAAATGTTGGCAGGTATGTATATATTTTAGGGTGGGCTCATGTCTAGGGCATAAGAGGAGCTTTTATGTCTTTATTAAGCTCCCTTGGACATTTGTCATAAAAAGTGGCCACTTCAAGCATTTACACCAAGATCTCTAAAAAAGACGTGTATGTGGCTTTTATGCTCCTCCCATAGGCAAATTGACCTAAGCGTAAGATTGCTAGCTAGGCACAAATGAACGCTAGCGAATCTTTGCTATGAAATGCTCGCACTGAAGAAGTATCGCAAGGACTGTATTTAGGCCCTAGGGATTGGACCTAAACATGCCCTTGCGTCGTGCTCGCTGATATCACGATTGTACGTTTTGATGTCAGGCATCGTGTGCGATGACATCATGCGAGGTATTCAGCGGAAGTGGCGTCAGTGCGCCGGGCACGTGACGTCACTTCCCTACGCTTTCTCGCCCCCCTATCCCTCACTCCCTCAGCTCTGTCACCGGATTTCCTATGGAAATCCATGGCGGAGGGTGGGGGGGTTTTAGAAAAAAAATTGGCACCCTGAGGGCCACCCCCAAAACCGCGCCGCTCTAGGCACAGGCCCTCAATATAAATACAGCCCTGAGTATCGCAGCGTTCGTCGCCCAGGACGCAACCTCGCATTTTAGTGGATTAACGTAGTGGTAATGCCTGGAGAAATCGTGCAAGTATTTCACCCTTTAGGGAATCTGCCCCATAATCTCTTCAAAATGTTCCTGTACTAAATATTGTCAGTAAATAAACTTTCATAGACAGAAAAGAAAAAGAAAACAAATAAAACCAAACAAAGCAATGCCATGGCTTCCAAAATGAGTCTCAAAGATATTCTCTCACCATTTTGTTAAATGGCGACAGCTTTCTCATATAATCCGCACTAAGGGGCCGATTCACTAACTTCGAGTGAAGGATTCGAAGTAAAAAAACTTCGAATTTCGAAGTTTTTTTTGGGCTACTTCGACCTTCGACTACGACTTCGAACCGAAGGATTCGAAGTAAAAATCGTTCGACCATTCGATAGTCGAATTACTGTCTCTTTAAAAAAAACTTCGACCCCCTAGTTCGCCATCTAAAAGCTACCGAAGTCAATGTTAGCCTATGGGGAAGGTCCCCATAGGCTTGGCTAACTTTTTTTGATCGAAGGATATTCCTTCGATCGTTGGATTAAAATCCTTCGAATCGTTCGATTCGAAGGATTTAATCGTTCGATGGAATAATCCTTTGATCGTTCAATCGTACTATCTGCGCTAAATCCTTCGACTTCGATATTCGAAGTCGAAGGATTTTAGTTCCTAGTCGAATATCGAGGGTTAATTAACCCTCGATATTCGACCCTTATTGAATCGGCCCGTAAATGTTGTACCTTGTCAGTCCATTTACGGCCACCTTGGCATCTATTTAGTCTAATAGATATAAACTGCCACATCTCCCTTTCCAGATCAGTTGGTTTCTGTGTGGCACCCTTGTGAGGGTCTGCTCAGCGTCGGACTGGGGGGTGCTGCCTCTGGCCCCCCCAGTTCTATATTCATGCACAACTCTGTTCCTACAAACTCTTCCCCTATGGATTCCTTTAACCTCAGTTCCTGGGGGTATTGCCTGGCATTTGAGGTGCATATGAAGCTATATGAGGATATGAAGAAATGCAGGTACAACCTATCCTAAGCATGGGAGCTTTTTTATCATTTATTATTAAATTCATTTGAATATTCTTACGTCCTAGATGATCTGCTGCTCCGTTATAGCTTGACCGTTTTCTTTTTTAGAACCCCTATTTACATAAGAACAGGGCAACATGGAAAGAGCAAAAACATACACTTTGCACCTCGCCTCACTATAATAAATGGGCCTTATGATCAATAATCGTGCAGACCCTACAAGATCAGTTCTTGTAAATACCTTGGGCTTTTTTTTGCAAATAAAGGGGAATTTGGTATAACCAACCAACTGGGTGTTATGTATTTATTTAAAGCCATGCTAAAATGTGTGACCATCAGTTATTCCAAGTGACAACATGTAAAAACCAAACGGCGACACTAGAGGAGTTGTTAAAGAATGCGGCGGATCCCATGCACGTCAGTTTCACACCCCTCAGTCCCGATTACTGGCACCATTCACAGTTATTGTATGTGTGTATGTATAACTTTATTTGTAAAGCGCTGTTAAGGAGCCGCAGTGCTGTACAGTGCATAAAAGTACATAAAAGTACGATATATATATATATATATATATATATATATATATAAAATTATACATGGGGGAGACGAATCACATAATAAATATATACAGAATCATAGGACAAAGAGCTTAAGTGCTATGTGCTAAGAGACATAGTGGGAATGGGGTCCCCTGCCCTGTAGAGCTTACAGTCTAAAGTTGTAAAGTAAATAACGGAAGGAAAATTGTTTCCATTTTTTTTTTTTTTTTTTAGAATGTTGGGTTTTCTTTTGTTTCTGTTTTTATTAGGTTTTGACATCAGACATTAGCATTTAATAATGGATGTAACGATAAATACACAAATATTACATATGGGGTGATAGTAGATACAATAAGGCATGAACTGCTTTGGGCCTCATTACTGTTATGGTCCTGGGGTCCCAAATACAGGTATGGGATCCGTTATCCAAAAAGGGACAAATTAAGGAAAGGCCGTCTCCATTTTATCAAAATAATTCAAATTTTTTAAAATGATTTCCTAATAAAACAGGAGCTTGTACTTGATCCCAACTAAGATACAATTAATCCTTATTGGAAGCAAAAAAAAAAAAAAAGCCTATTGGGTTTATTTAATGTTTACATGATTTTCTAGTAGACTTAAGGTATGAAGATGCAAATTCACACTATATTCAATAAATCCACAATATATTCTATAAATTCACGATATATTCAATAAATTTGTGCTATAATCTATAAATTCATGCTATATTTAATAAATTCACGCTATATTCTATAAATTCATGCTATATTCTATAAATTCACACTATATTCAATAAATTCACGATATATTCTATAAATTCATGCTATATTCTATAAATTCACGCTATATTCTATAAATTCAAACTATATTCAATAAATTCACAATATATTCTATAAATTCATGCTATAATCTATAAATTCACGCTATATTCAATAAATTCACGCTATATTCCAAAAATTCACGCTATATTCAAAAAATTCACGCTATATTCAATAAATTCACGCTATATTCAATAAATTCACACTATATTCAATAAATTCACACTATATTCAATAAATTCACGCTGTATTCAATAAATTCACGCTATATTCAATAAATTCACACTATATTCAATAAATTCACGCTGTATTCAATAAATTCACGCTGTATTCTATAAATTCATGCTATATTCTATAAATTCATACTATATTCAATAAATTCACGCTATATTCTATAAATTCACACTATATTCAATAAATTTGTGCTATAATCTATAAATTCACACTATATTCAATAAATTCACTCGATATTCATTAAATTCAAACTTTATTCAATAAATTCACTCTATATTCAATAAATTCAATTGATTTTCAATAAATCCACAAACATGACATCCATCAGGCTGGTGTATGAATGATCTTGTAGGCATTGGTCAGGTTTCCTGACACTTATTGGTCTGTCTCTTCCCTCCTCAGGCACATCCGGAGGAACTGATCGCTTATGATGCCGAGCTTTACCGCCAACATCATGAATACTACCCGTACATCAGTGACAGTGAGAGCCATGGTAAGCTAAAGGGACACTTGCACTGACTATAATGCAGTAGACAGCAGAGCAATTACCATAGTCGCAACAGTTTCAAATACCGTATGAAATGGAGGTGACTATTAGGGGGTTATTTACTAAAATCCAATTTTATCTAATTTTTTTAATGAAGAAAGCTCAACCAAACTCCCATCCACGATTTTACCTTATTTATCATTAAAATAACTTGAAAAAATGGTTTGGGAAAAACTCGAATCGTATGATTTTTTCGGACTTCTCTCCCAAATCACTCGATTTGTTTGAGTTATTGCCACGATATCTTCAAATTGGGATATGGACATCTGCCATTAACTTATACATGACCTTGACAAGTGTGAGATGCCAGGTTTTTGGATTCTGCTTTTTGCTGCATCGGGGTATAATAAATCTCAAAACATTTCAGCTTTGTTTTCCCACGAAAATTTGAGTTTTTGCCCCAAAAAGCCCAACCACAGAAAATCGAGTTTAAGTAAATAACCCCCTTAGTGTGGCATGAAGGATAGACTGCACCTAGTGATATCAACTCTGTGTCAGCTTCCTTCTTAGAACATTACTGGGAGTATCCTAACCCTCATCTACATGGAGAACTGGAAGGATTCCCTGATTCTCAGCTCACGGAACTGCAGAGCGTTCAACCTCCCCAGCTGCAGCAGCTCTACAGACACATGGAGGAGCAGATGCATGTTCTGGAACCTGGGTTGCCTGCATCACATCCTCACCTCACCCTAGGCCATCAGGTACCTCCTACCTTAACGAGCGAAATGGTTCCTCTAATGCATGCGGGTTCCTAAGTCACTGGACCCCTTTCATAAAAGAGTTAAGCCTAAGACCTCCAGCCCATTCATTGGTATTTATAGCCCGATTCATAAATAAAGAACAGCTTCCTTCTGTATTTGACCCTGATGGGTAAAACCAGATACACGGACATGCAAAGTTTGCCCTGATCTAGGTCTTTTTAACTTTTTCAGCTGCTTACTTTCAATAACAGGTGACCATTACTACTTGTTGATTGGTTGATATGGGACCAAGTGCACACTTTTGGATTTGTATTACATTAGCACAACCACAACCCTTTTCAACTATGCTTCATTAAATTTGCCAGAAACATGTTCCTGCATTATTATATGGAACAACCTAGATTATAGAATCTAAGAGTGAAAGACTTCTTTGTGTTGATAACTATAAACATGTATTCCTGTGCACCACTGCAGGTCTCCTACATGCCCCGTGCAGGTCTGCAGTATATAACTGCTGGACAACCCAGTTCTGATGAAGAGGAACATGAGAGACGTAGCCCACCACTGGAAGTTTCAGATGGAGAGATGGACTCTCGGGAACCTACTTATGGCATGTTACAAGTAGAACCAGGTGAGAGACATGTTAGCTTGACTCCACGACCCACAGAAAAACCCAACTGAGAGGCAGAGAGAAGCACGAAGACATCCCGTGTAAAGTCCCTTGTTCATTAGTAGTTGAGTCTAGATTTTGGTGCCATGGATTTACAATATTTAGAAATGTCCAAATGTTGTCATTATGATCAAACTGCTTGGCCTAGGGCCCAACAATCAGATTAACACCCATCTCGAGGTCTGCTTTTATGTCGGTGTGATCACAATGTTGAGCTGTAGGGCCCAACAATCAGATCAGCCTGATAACAACTATCTCAAGGTGGGTGTATCAGGAAAAGATCCACTCATATTGCAAACTCACCAAATGAACTGGTCTTCAAGTGCATGGCCAGCTTTACCTACAGTAAACTGCAATTGTTTCTTGGTCTGATTGGCCACAACACTTTGTTTTGGTCACTCATAGACCTTCTATCGTGTTATAATCTCCTACCAAAAAGCCTTAATGGTCTTGTTATCTCAAGAGACATAGGGGCAGATTAACTAACGGGCGAATTTTTGCCAGTGTCAGCTTCGCACCCATCTCTCCACTTCGCCAGGCGCAAATGCGATACCAATACGATAATTCACTATAATGCAAAGTTTTGTCCCGTGCGTCGAACGCTGGCGACTTTTCTCTAGCATAACTTCAGCTGTACGAGCATTTCATAGCGAAGATGCGCTACCGTTCATTTGTGCTTAACGAAAATTCACTAGTGATCTTGCGCTTAGGTCAATTTGCATTCGTTGGGTAATTTAAAGTTGTATGGACGTCTTTATTATAAATGTTTTTCTTACAAATGTCCAGGGAACCTTAATAAAGACGAGAGTTAATATAATGTACTACACATGAGCCCACTGTAAAATGAATGTTCCATATGTTAGGAAAACCGGTTACCCAAAAAAAAGTTTAAGTCAGCCAAAAAAAGTTGAAGTCAGGACTTTTGTAGGCAATTTTGCTTTAAAAAAGGAAAAGTCGCCAGCGCTTTTGGAACTTTAATGCATTTTCGGCAGACAGGATATGATGTAAGTATACGATTTAGGAAGATCTAGCTTCTTTTAAGTACTTCGCCTGGTCTGAGGTGGCAAAGTCAACTCTGGCGAAAGAGGCAACGTTCAGTAAAATCCGTACTTTAGTGAATTTGCGGAGTAACAATCGCTCACCAGAGCAAAAAGTCGCCTGGCGATAGAGTGCAAATGAACGATAGCAACGGTCCCGTTCGATAGCGAATTGGTGCCTGCTACTTAGCCCTTTAGTAAACCTGTCCCTAGGTATGATGTAGTTGGGGGTTTGCCAACTATTGGATACATTGGACTCCGTATAGCAGAGGCAATTCCTTAGGTTTCTTATAAGCTGTGCAGATCAATACCTTACCACAATGATAACATAGGTATTTCCCTATACTAAGCATAATTCTGCTCGATTTTTTGAACGTTTAGAGGCATAGCAAGTTATTGGACCCCTTAGCAAGTCATAGTCAGACACTGATGCCTATGCCTGATACCTAAACATGGCTACTAACAAGGAACATGGATAAACATGGCCACCTAGAACTAAAAACAGAACTAAAAGCTCCTGTATGTCTGGAAAGATTTTCACACCCTCTTCTTCACCTTCAGGGAGCAAGAAAAAGATTCGCCTCTACCAGTTCCTTCTGGAGCTACTGCTGAGCGGAGACATGAAGGACAGTATCTGGTGGGTGGATAAAGATAAAGGCACATTCCAGTTTTCTTCAAAGCACAAAGAAGTCCTTGCCTATCGCTGGGGCATGCAAAAAGGCAACAGGAAGAAGATGACTTATCAGAAAATGGCCAGGGCGTTGCGTAACTATGGCAAGACTGGCGAGGTGCACAAGATCAAGAAGAAACTGACATACCAGTTTAGCAGGGAGGTACTTCAAAAGTCTTTTAACCCAAGGAAACACCTCCATCACTGAGCTTAAATCTCCTCATGGCTGGGCATTGCCAGTACTTGCTCTTGGCATTTTGGTACGAAAGACTCCAAGGCTTCCATGTGTGGAACAGAATAAAGCTGTACATATTATTGTAATTATTCAATTGTATGCCGTACACAAACAGGCAAAGCGTGTCCCTGTCCTGTAAAGCTTAATGACCTTGGAGTCTAAAGAACAGTATGATCAATATTACAGGGAACTGACATGGGAGCCATGCTGAAGCTCCTCTATGTCAGAGCCCAAGACATACCACCACCTACCCCAGAATTTTAGGGTGTTTTTATCTGTGTTCAGTTACATATCTTTTCTCCATTGCCCATGTGTTTTACATTCTTGCTTCTCTCCTGTCCTTTAAAACCACCTTCACAATCTCCTTCCCTCCAGCTTTGCATTAGGCCTATGGCCAATTACCTTTGCTTTTATGCACACCCCCATACCTTCTTCTACACTTTCTCTTTTGTTCTTCACTTCCACTTTCTTTTCTGCTTTCACTTTCTTCTCCCAGACCTTTCCTCTTTCTCCTCTTGCTAGACTTTGCCTTGGGCTCTCTCCAGTTACAGGTCAGGTCAGCTTTTTATTGGCCCAGATCTGCAAACCCAAGTAAACGTAATGCACGGCAGTCTTTGAAAAAAGTTGTAGCCTTCAACTCAAGAGTCCATTGTAGAAGTGCAGCCATAGCAAGTTCCATAGCTTTTTGTTGGGTTTTTCATTACCCTGATTACTCCATCAACTCCTTGCTCTGAAACAGAGATGCCTTCTTCTATGGATTATACCCATTTAATGTTAAACCCTCTCCCCTTGCTTTGCTCAGATTTTCTTCTCTCTCTCTTCCTCTGTGTGTTTCACAACCTCATACCTTCTTCTACACTTTCTCTTTTGTTCTTCACTTCCACATTCTCTTCTGCTTTCACTTTCTTCTCCCAGACCTGTCCTCTTTCTCGTCTTGCTAGACTTGTGCTCTCCAGTTGCAGGTCAGCTTTTTATTGGCCCAGATCTGCAAACCCAAGTAAATGTCATGCACGTCAGTCTTTGAAAAAAGTTGTAGCCTTCAACCCAAGAGTCCATTGTAGAAGTGCAGCCAAAACAAGTTCCATAGCTTTTTGTAGGCTGGGTTTTTCATTACCCAGAATACTTTATCAACTCCTTGCTCTGAAACAGAGATTCCTTCTTCTATGGATTATTCTGCTGCACTCATACCCATGTAATGTTAAACCCTCTCCCCTTGCTTTGCTCAGATTTTCTTTTCCCTCTTTTCCACTGTGTGTTTCAAGGAAGAGTTGGGAGTGAGCCATACAGGTGTGAGCGAGAGCTGAAACAGTATATGCAACCCTTCTTATTTTAATATTTCTCTGAAAATATGTGTTTAGAGAGATAGAGCAAGGTGGATCAAGCAGGGTCACATCTAGGGATGCACCGAATCCAGGATTCGGTTCGGGATTCGGCCTTTTTCAGCAGGATTCGGATTCCGAAGAATCCTTCTGCCCGGCCGAACCGAATCCAAATCCTAATTTGCATTTGCAAATTAGGGAGGGGAGGGAAATTGTGTGACTTTTAATCAGAAAACAAGGAAGTAAAAAATTATTTCCCCTTCCCACCCCTAATTTACATATGCAAATTAGGGTTCGGTATTCAGACAAATCTTTCGTGGAGGATTTGGGTGTTCGATGCATCCCTAGTCACATCAGACAAGCATGAATGCAGCAGAGAGACTTTGCTATGGGATGAAACCAGAGACTCAGGGGTAATCAGAACACTTAGGGGCCGATTCATGAAGCTCGAGTGAAGGATTCGAATTAAAAAAACTTCGAATTTCGAAGTGTTTTTTGGGCTTCGACCATCGAATGGGCTACTTCGACCTTCGACTATGACTACGAATCGAACGATTCGAACTAAAAATTGTTTGACTATTCGACCATTCGATAGTCGAAGTACTGCCTCTTTAAAAAAAACTTCGACCCCAAAATTCGGCAGCTAAAAGCTACCGAAGTCAATGTTAGCCTATGGGGAAGGTCCCCATAGGCTTGCCTAAGTTTTTTTGATCGAAGGATATTCCTTCGATCGTTGGATTAAAATCCTTCGAATCGTTCGATTCGAAGGATTTAATCGTTCGATCGAAGGAATAATCCTTCGATCGTTCGATCGTAGGATTTGCGCTAAATCCTTCGACTTCGATATTCGAAGTCGAAGGATTTTAGTTCCTAGTCGAATATCGAGGGTTAATTAACCCTCGATATTCGACCCTTCATACATCTGCCCCTTAAAGGTAACACCAGAAAGCCTTATGCATGTGGATATTACTTACTATATGAGTAGCCTCAGCTTTGTGTATAGCTTAACGCTGTACCTTCCATATGATAAACCTGGTTCTTCTTCGAAGCAATAATTTTTAAATTGGGAAGGTGCTACTTGCTATGGGTCCCATTTTCTAAGGCTCGGACCTTTAACAAGATAAACCTGGCACCAGCCCTTTGGGAGAAATCATTTTGCCCCAGCACCTACGCATTAAGCAAGTCAACTGGCTTAACGTGCTGTTTTGTATGCACAATGTTTAAGTTATTTTTGGTTTATTTTGTATATAAAGTACAAAATTCTGTATGTCAGAAAAAGGTGATTTGCTGTACCCGGTTGCAGTAAGCACTCGCACCTCTTTCTTCTTGGGTTTATAACTTTAATTGCATTAACAGTTAAAACTTGAAATACAAGATGTTATTTTCTGTTCTTCAAATATACATTTATAATTTTCCACGTGTGGAGGTTGTGTCTTTTGAACGTCATATTCAGGATTTAAACTTCATTACTATAAACAAAGATTTAGGAGAACTAAAGGGTCCACAATGTTATTTGGATCTTTTTGTTATCTTAGAGCCAGCTTCTTCAAGGAATCTAGAAATTGCACCAAGGGACTTGGATGGAGTTGGGCAAGTACCACCTAAATGACTGGTCTAGATTCTAGAAACTGTGCCAGGTGCAAGGCTACAGACCAAGTGTTTTTATGAGGGTCATGGAACTTCTAGGGGAGTTACATCACTAACAGGGTTCTTAATGGAGAAAAGGTTTTCATCCGTAATGAGGTTAAAGGATTTGTGTTGCCCCAGCTTGGGAGGAAGCTTTATGGAAAGTTCATCCTTTTAAGAACTTCAACGATGGTCTAAAGGTGGCCATCATCTACAGCCCTAATTCCTAATCTTGAGTTTCCAGATGCTGTGGGGCTACAACTCCACACTAAGAGCAACATCTGTGGACCCAGTGTTAAGAAACAGTGCCTAACAGTATCCAACTGAATGGATAGATACCATACTGGTGACAATACAAGTCCTTCATCGTTCCTCCTTTAGACCCAACAATCAGAACTGTGGGCGTAACGGCTCCTCTTCATGGTACATACATAATGCATCAGACACTCCATAGCTTCCCCCTGATCTCATCTAAGTGGCCTAACTGTTGGGTGGTATGATGGGCAGCTTTAGTTCAAACCCCAGACAAGCCTTTTCTTAAGTTGGTTGATATGATCTTGCAGTAAGTGATACTGATGAGTGCATGTCTTTGTGGTCTTTTGGTTTAACACTTACAAATGGGGTTTTATTAAAACTGGAGAATTCCATGCAAGATGTGACTTATCTACTGATGGACACTGTTTGATAAGAAACGACTGTCTGGCTCTGCAACCAAATCCCTACCCAAAAAGTCGTGACTCTTTCGCAAACAGGCACCGCATAGTCTTTCACTTCCCCTTAGAGCTCGTTCCCAGATGCTTCAGGGAGTTTCAGGCTTGCTCTTTCTGTATTGCTCTGTTCCACATTAGGAATCAGACTGACCCAGGGAGAGGAAAGCACGGACAAAGCTCAGCACTTGTGGGTGGCACTAAAAAGTCATTCAATTTAGTTGTTGCTCCGCAGAGCAGTGACTAATGCAACTGAACGTGTCTTCTTCCAATAATCACTGCAATGTGAAGCAACAACTAAAACAGTAATAAAATACGGGTAAAATTATGGTTGATGAAATTTAAAATCAAGAAAATTGTTCCCCTTTACAAGGCTGAGCCTCTGAGAAAGTCGGTAAGCGGCGAAATGCGTCAGGCAGAGGCGGGCCAGGCGCCCTAGGCAAGCCGGGCAGTAGTGGCGTCGCATGCGCGAAATGGAGTTTTCACGCATGCACAGAAGCGAAAAAGACGCAATAAAAACCAGACAGTTGGGAACCGGACTTGGGGTAGGCGACAGAGGAGGTACGTGCCTGGCACCCCCCCAGCTTTGCGCCCTAGGCACGTGCCTACTCTGCCTACCCCTAGTTCTGGCCCTGGTGTCAGGTGTCTGTTGACGCCATCTCCAAGCGCCGAGGAACCTACACATGGAACGAAGACACTGCGGGTTGGAATCAAAAGGGGGTTATTTATCAAAGTCCAAATTTATCTGCTACAAACTCCGATCAAATCCACTTGGTTTTTACGCTTATTTATTATTACATTTTCCCGAAAAATTCGCTTTATGGAAAAAATCTGATTTTCCAAATTTTTTTCTGATCTTTCATCCCCTTTTCATGATTTTTTCGGATTTTTCACCCGAAATCTCGGATTTTTTCCTGAAAACTCTGAAAATGTCAGGGTATTGCACAAAACCCAGCGCACATCATAAATCATTGGGACTTCTCCCATCGAGAGGTCTGAGATACTGGATTTTCTGACTTTTCCATCCTTTGGGGTTTAATACATTCTGAAAAATTTGTGATTTTTTAAAAGTCAAATTTTTTTAAAAAAAAAATCACAAATTGTTCATGATTTTTGCATTTGGAGTTTAGTAATAATAAACTTTTAAAAAAATGACTACACCATAAGATCTTTCTGTACTATATTCTTATTTCCCCTAGCTGTAACGCTGATCGACACAGGGGCAAGTTTACTAACCTCCGAAAATTCGCCAGCGACAGCTTCGCTCACAGCACAACACTTCGCCAGACGTAGATACGCAAGGACAAACGCTGTTGAAGTTGCGCTAGCGTTAGTCATTTCGCCCTTTAGTAAATTTTTCCCACAGTTTGTTGGTTTTTGGTTGAACATTACGCTCGAGTATTTTCGGGTCAGATTAAAGGGGAAACTCCAGAGACTTTTGGACATTTTTGAGCATAATTTGGTCTATCCAGTGGCATAACTAGATGTTACTGGGCCCCACAGCAAATTAATTTTAGGGCCCCCAACATATCCAGAGGTTGTTCTATTTTATCAATATTTTTTTAAATTGTATATGAACTAGAGCATCATGGGGCCCCTATACCTCCTGGGCCCCCCTGCAGCCGCAGGGTCTGCTTCCTCTATAGTTACGCCCCTCGGTCTATCCCTTTAAGACTGTCTGTCACCTTAAAATACAGGGTAACACATGCAAAATGTGAGACTGTAGCTGCTGTCCCACTTGTTAGAATCAACTAATATTTATGGGGTAGTGGTGCTTTAAAAAAAAAAGTGTTAGAATCTTGTTTTGTAGATAAATTAAAAAATTGCTTTAGATGTCTTTATGGAATAACATTCCTCTTGGTTTATAATTAACAGATATTAAAAGTCAGAAACGACACCAGTAGAACTTTTCATTACATGATGCACTGTACCATTTAGTGATATCAATTCTTATATTTGTCACCCTCTGACATCACAAAGTGTCAAATATAAAGATATATGGGTTTTTTTTTTTTGCTTTTTTATGTAACACACACACACAATATATTGCTGTGTTATATTATAATATAACAATATATTACTGTAAAATAATACGTTTTTTTTCCATAACAAAAGAGTGATGAATCGTCACTGCAGAAAAAGCCCCGGGTCACATGCTGGCCGTGTGTCTTTCACAATCCCTCTTGAGAAATCTTCAATTTTAGCTGATGTTGGGCAATCTCAAACAGGCCACAAACCCTTTTCCCCCCTCCATGAAAGCAGCGAGGGAACATCTGCACAGCTCGGTGACACATTGGGGGCTCAAAGGCTCCTTTTCATGTTCTTTAAACAAGACTATTATTGTGTGACTTTCATTATCGGAATTTCCCAGTTCTCCTGTATCAGCAGATACAAATGGGGATTACGATTTCCTCAGACGTCTAGAAAAAGGAAATATTCCCGGCAACATTTGTAAATCTCGCAAGGTAGAGGTGATGTCCTTTCACTTTTGCCCATTGATGGGCAACACCCCTCCCTCTGGCCAAATAGAGGTTGATTTTGTTTTACCGATATTTATTAAAATTGTATATGAATTTGGGCCTCGTATGGCTCCTATAGCTCCTGGGCTCCCCCCCCTGCTTCCAAAGGATCTGCTTCATCTCAACCCTGGAAACGAATGTATTTATGTAATTCTTTATTTCTGATCTGATTGGCTATCGTATGATTTTATAAAATTACCAGCTTCTCAGGGTAGAGTCCTGCAGCAGCTCGGGTACCTGTGGGTTACCCGCAAAAACCTGCAGTACCCTGCAGGTTGCGGGTAGAAGTTCCGGGTGCGGGTATATACGCGGGTCAGCGGTTCTGTGAGTTTGCGGGTCGCGCGTTGGGCCACAGGTCTTCTCAATAGCAATTTTTACTCTTTTTTTCTGATCACGTCTACTTCCGATGATGTCACTTTCTGTGTACAATGACAGCACTTCCTGTTTTACCCCTTTTTTTCTGACCACGCCTACTTCCGATGATGTCACTTTCTGTTTACAATGACAGCACTTCCTGTTTTACCCCTTTTTTTCTGACCACGCCTACTTCCAATGATGTCACTTCCGGTGTACAATGACAGCACTTCCTGATTCTTGATGGTCAGCGGGTCGCGGGTCCAGGTTGCAGATAAGGTACTTGCTGGTCGGGTAGCGGGTCAAAGCGGGCACATTAATACACTGATCAATAATCTCAAAACAAAGTGCATTCCATAAAAAACATCTATGGAAGAGTTAAGGTGGCCATAAGAGCGAATCTCGCCGATATGCCCACATTGAAGTGGGCGATATCGGGCTGATCCGATCATGGGCCCTAGGGATCCGACATGCACGGTCGGATCACGGGACTGCATAAACGCATGGATGCGGCCACGACCCAACGGGATTTTTTAACCTGCCGATCGCGATCTGGCCGACTTTCGGCTAGATATCGATCGGGGGAAGCCCATCGGATGGCCCCACACACTGGCCAATAAGCTGCCAACAAGGTCTGTCAGCAGCTTTTATCAGCCCGTGTATGGGGGCCTTAAGAAGGTCTTGAGTTTTACTAATAAGTACTTAAAACACCAGTCGTAATGCATGTTCACCTGCCTCACAGCAGGTGAACATGCACTGCTATCAGCAACCATCTGATTGGTTTCTCTGGGTGCAAAGACTTGAAATAAACATTATGACTATTGTCAAATAACCCACAACCAGTAGGATGAAAAGGGTTCTTTGCTTTGTAAATAACTCTCCAAATATCCAGGTTTGACCACCAAGATGAACCTAAAAATGGAGGAAAGCCACAAATGTCAATCAATGGAGGAGTAAGAAGATCACAAGTCTCACCAATAAGTACTAAACCATAAAAAATGAATATGGCTAAAAATGCCATGTTTTATATAGTGAACTTATTGCACGAGGCTAAAGTGTCAGCTTGTCAATAGCAGCAATGATCCAGGACTTCAAACTTGTCACAGGGGGTCACCATCTTGGAAAGTGTCTGTGACACTCACATGCTCAGTGGGCTCTGATTGGCTGTTGAGAAGCTAAGCTCAGGGCTCGTGACTAATTATCCAGCAGAAAATGAGCTTCCCCTGTAATATAAGCTGATGCTACAGGTTTGCTGATTATTAAATTCTGATGCTAATTGCACTGGTTTCTGTGCTGCCATGTAGTAATTATCTGTATTAATTACTAATCAGCCTTATATTGTGACATTTCTATTCTATGTGTACTGTATATTGTGAGTTGGTCCCTAAGCTCAGTAAGTGACAGCAGCACAGAGCATGTGCAGTGAATCAGCAGAAAAGAAGATGGGGAGCTACTGGGGCATCTTTGGAGACACAGATCATTACTGCTAAAGGGCTGTGGTTGCCTTGGGCTGGTACAGAAGCACAAAACATAATGTACCACATTCCTAGTTACTTCTTTAGTTAAGCTTTAGTTCTCCTTTAAAGCACCAGTTGTAATGTCCCAGGACAACCAGCAGGTGAACCTGCACTGCTGTTAAAAGCTAACAACTGGTTGGTTGCTCTGGGTTACAAGACCTGAACCAAACATTATGAGTGTTGTCATATATCCCATAACAAGTGAGGAGAAAAGGGTCCTTTGTGTAATTAACTCTTCAAATATCCAGGTTAGTCTTGGAGACCACCAAGATTGATGAGCAATGAAACAATAGGCTTTGCACTGGGTAAACTGGTATTAAACTTAAAGGGGAAGTTCAACTTTATGTTACAGAGATACCTTTTCAAAGTAACCCATCCATTATTCTTCTATATTTAGTGTGGCCTTGGAACTAATAACGTTTTTATACTGCTTATTTTTCTCCTGCAACAGTAAAAGTCTCCTGGTTGTAAAGAGTTGAGTTGTATTCTTATTGCTAATATTTCCTTTCAGACCCTCTCTTGTCGATCTTCTACTCTGACTTCCAAACTGATTTCCAAAAGGGAAACTATGAGTGGCTATTGCTACTTCCCTATGGTATACTGAAACAGTTGGTGAGTGCAACTGTCCATACAGTGAAACCCTCTGTGGTTTGGCACTACTGTGCGAATTCTAGAGATCCTTCCCCCGCAGAAGTGTATTTGGTACAGGTCCATCGTGCTCTGTGATTTGGCTCTTGTAGGTAGTCTTCTGCTGGCAGAATTATGCTAAGCTTATAGTAAAACCACCTTTGAACATGTAACTTTTAGGTGGACTATACGTTTAGCTTCAAATCATTGGGCAATTAGAAAAGCAGGGTGACAAGAGGCACCCTGAAAACACCCCAGGAACCTAAGAGAGACTCAAGAACCTCTGCCACCCAAACACGTCTGTAGACATTGTAGGGTTGTCACCTGAGAGTTGGCCAACGGTGTCAGGTTCTCTGGTGGGTCATAGCAAACCTAGTCTGAACCTGTAGGGCTCCAAATAAGGTGTCTGATGGGTGTCTGATGGGTGGGAGGAATTGGGTGTTTCTTCAGTTTATAAGGGTTCCAGTCCAGGCCACAGAAAGAAAAGACTATTCACTGAAATCTAAATATAGAGGTCATAACTCAGTCCATGGAAAGACTCTAGAAGTCTCCTAAAGATGGCTGCTTGTAGAGAAGATACCTGTGTTAGGCGCTGCTTGCTTTGTTTCTTGTATCAGCAATATTAATGGGTCCTCCACCCAAATAAATGCATCTTCCACCCAAAAACTGATTTAATTTTGCCCAATGAAAGAATATGTACCAGTTGCAATTACAAATAACTTTATAACCACTGACTGTTGCTTAGAAGGACATTCTCTTTCTTTATACTCAAACTCTGTTTAGCCGAAGTTCCCCTTTAATAATTTCTATTTCATTGAATACAAGCTGCCCTGGGACGTCCTTGTGCTGAGCAAGCGGGTGCAGATATTATTTCTGTGGGAAGAAGAAGAATGAAGGAGGGCGTTTATCCAATGAGCACCTGATGTGCGAAGAATGTGCTGCTCACAAAGACAAAGGAATTTAGTTGGCCGACTCCAGAATGTCACAGCCAGGAGCTGCAAAAACGCCGGACATTGTTCAGGGCACAGACCTGCACAAACAAGAGCTCACAGGATTTGCAAGTAATTCGGCAGCTTAAAAGCTCTGAACGTACACTTCGCTCAAAATGCTCTGAACACTCATTGCTGAGAGGCTCTGCATAGCATTCTGAGCATTGACACCCAAGGCTGAGAGGCTCTGCATAGCATTCTGAGCACTAACACCTACAGGAAAAGTTAGAGGGACTTTGAGCAGTGACACCCACAACTTGAAGGTGTCAGCAAATACTGAGAGGCTCTGCAATCAGTATTATAACAATGCGACACCCCAGCTACTGTATGCAGCTCTGCATATCGTTCTAAGCCCAGATCAGTGGTCCTGCAAATCATTCTTAGCACAGAGAGGCTCTGCATATCATTCAAAGCATAGAACAGCACCTATAGCTCAGAGGCTCTGCATATCTTTCTAATCGAAGGTAGGCCTGGATTTGTGGAGAGGCCACCAAGGCCCAGTTATAGGGCGGCAGGATTTTAGGGGGCGACATGCTTCCCAACCACACCCACATTGGTTCAGAAACACTGGGGATGCGCATGAGATACAATCGTTTTTTAAATTACCCATCTGACAATCCCCATTGCTCTAGTCCCGATGATGAAAATTTGCACGAATAAAAGGGAAGGGACAAGGGCGATGAACGTCAGCGGGGGACTAGGGGTACCCGCTATGTAAGTCCGGCCCTGAGCACAGGACAATATTCCCAGCTCAGATGCTCTGCATAGATGTCTAAGTTTAAAACAGCGCCTATAGCTTAAAGGTTCTGCATAACATTCTAAGTGCAGAACATTATCCCCAGCTCCAATGCTCTGCATGTATTTCTAAGTATGAAACAACACCTATAGCTCGGATGCTCTGAATAGTATCGCAGAACAGTATCCCATACCTCCCAACTGTCCCTTTTTCGGAGGGACAGTCCCTCTTTTCACAGCTCAACCTGCAGTCCCTCATTTGTACTGGGAAGTCCCTCTTTTCTCTGCTCTGAACAGCCAGAAAAAGAAACAAAGTTTCTCACTTAATTGGCTGTTAGCACAGAACAGCTAACAGGGGCAAATGAGTTACTTTGTAACAATTTTGAGACACAAAAACACAGTTTAGATAAGGAGAAATATTTTCAAACTTTCATAACCTGCCAAATTTTGTAAAACAAACATGGTAATTAGTGGGTGTGGCCACAGAAAGGGGTGTGGTCAAAAAATTGCTGCTCTACATGCAGAAAAAAATTTTTTGTCCCTCTTTTTACTTCCAAAATGTTGGGAGGTATGGTATCCCGAGTTCAGTTGCTCTGTATGTATTTCTAAGAATAAAGCAGCACCTATAGCTCAGATGCTCTGCATATCTTTCTTAGCACAGAACCACATCTACAGGTCAGTTGCTCTGTATATACTTGTATTTCTAAGGATAAAGCAGCACCTACAGCTCAGAAGCTCCGCATATCATTCTAAACACAAAGCATGACTATTTTAGCGGCTCTGCATATCAGTATAAGCACATTGTGTCACTCCCAGCTCAGAGGCTCTGTACAGCATTGCAAAAACAGGGCAGCACCCCAGCTCATGGGTTGTGCATATTTCTAAGCACAGTTTGTCACCCCCATCTCTATAAGCATTGCCCCCAATTCACATAGTGTTTTCCCCAGTTTAGAGTTTAAATAATTTTAAGCACAGAACATCACCCACATTTTACAGGCTCTGTATATCACTCTAAGCACAGAGCAGCACCCACACTTCAGAGAATCTACGCATCATTCAAGGCAGAGGGCAGCACCCCAACTTAGAGTTTATCCATATTATTCCCAGGCTCTGCGCAGCACCCACAGCTCATAGGCTCTGCATATCTCTCAAACACAGAGCAGCACCCACGGCTCCCAGGCTCTGCATATCACGCACAGAGCAGCAACCACAGCTCCCAGGCTCTGCAGATCCCTCTAAGCACAGAGCAGCACCCACAGCTCCCAGGCTCTGCAGATCCCTCTAAGGACAGAGCAGCACCCACAGCTCCCAGGCTCTGCATATCATGCACAGAGCAGCACCCATGGCTCCCAGGCTCTGCAGATCCCTCTAAGCACAGAGCAGCACCCACTGTTTAGAGAATCTACACATCATTCTAGACAGAGGGCAGCACCCCACTCCCTCAGAGGCTCTGAATATCATTTATACCTTATTATTTCCAACAACACAAATCCTGCGGTTGCAGTGCAACGAAAACAAAAAAAAACCCTTTTTGTTTTTCAACCACAACAAACAGTTGTGATACAGATCAACAGAAGCCACATCAGCACGAAGCAGAAAGCAGAACAAAGGGCACCCACACCACATCACTTGTAATGCCGTCTGTCTCCCTGCACCCCCAACTCTCAAGGTAACAATCACGCTAGGTGCTATCCACGTGTTGTGCCTATGTGTGTGTGTGTGTCCTCATACGTTCACAAAATAAATATGACGTTGCTGCAGGTCGACTCTTCAGGAAAGATTAAAGTGAATATTAGGGGATGATTGTGCCAGGCCAGGATTGGCTTGCTGGGCCTACAAATAAGTAAAGTATAAAGTGCCCGGTATAAATATATGTGAACGTATTAAATTAAAGGGAAACTTGACCTAATCACCATTTTTGCAAAACAAAAGAAAATGTTGCTCTAGCAACTTCACAACATCCATTCCTTATACATTTCCACTGGTTTTACAGTTGTGCTTAATTATTACTATAACTGTCTTTGTTTATCTCTTTCTTTTCTCCAGTAACAACCACCGCCATCCTGCCCCACCAAGAAAATCCCTCCATATATGTGATATAAGCTGCATTTATTTATAAGGCATTTACCAAATGATTCATTTTCAAATTCAAGTGTAGGAAAATAGTTTTTTTTTGTTCGATCGCTAACATAGTTAGGAAAAACTCAACCTCAACACAAATTACATTGTTCCACTCATTCCTTTGACTATAATGTGACTTCTGACAAAAAAAAAAAAAAAATACAAAACAAAAATGGAAAAACAGCCTGAATTTGGAAAATACACACCCTACACCCAGTATATGATAATTTTTTGATTGATAAATCTCAGGAAAATAAGGGGTTATTTACTAAGGGGCAGATTTATCAAGGGTCGAATTGAAAAATTCAGGTGTACTTCAACTAGGGAATAGTCCAAATTCGATTAGAATTTGAAAAAAAAAAAAACGAAAAATTTGAATATCAAAATTAATCATGTACTGTCTTTTTAAAAATTCGACTTTGGCTTTTCGCCATCTAAAATGTGCCAAATTGCTGTTTTAGCCTATGGGGGACTTCCTAGAACCTTTTTGGAGTCATTTGGTGCAATATACATGAATATGATCAGAATTTGATTTGAATGACTGAATACAGCCTATTTACTCAAAGTTAAAAATTTTAATTTGTTTAAAGAAATTTCGGCTGGTCTTTTCGGCTGGTTAAGGATGAATTCATTGGTGGGGTTAAGGATGATTTCATTGGTGGGGTTAAGGATGAATTCATTGCTGGGGTTAAGGATAAATTCATTGGTGGGGTTAAGGATGAATTCATTGGTGGGGTTAAGGATGAATTCATTGGCGGGGTTAAGGATGAATTCTTGCTGGGATTTAGGATGAATTCATTGGTGGGGTTAAGGATGAATTCATTGGTGGGGTTAAGGATGAATTCATTGTTTGGGTTAAGGATGAATTCATTGGTGGGGTTAAGGTTGAATTCATTGGTGGGATTAAGGATGAATTCATTGGTGGGGTTAAGGATGAATTCATTGGTGGGACTAAGAATGAATTCATTGGTGGGGTTAAGGATGAATTATTGCTGGGATTAAGGATGAATTCATTGGTGGGGTTAAGGATGAATTCATTGGTGGGGGTAAGGATGAATTCATTGGTGGGGTTAAGGATGAATTCATTGGTGGGGTTAAGGATGAATTCTTGCTGGGATTAAGGATGAATTCATTTGTGGGGTTAAGGATGAATTCATTGGTGGGGTTAAGGATGAATTCATTGGTGGGGTTAAGGATGAATTCATTTGTGGGGTTAAGGATGAATTCATTTGTGGGGTTGAGGATGAATTCATTGGTGGGGTTGAGGATGAATTCATTGGTGGGGTTTAAGGATGAATTCATTGGTGGGGTTGAGGATGAATTCATTGGTGGGTTTAAGGATGAATTCTTTCGTGGGGTTGAGGATGAATTCATTGGTGGGGTTGAGGATTAATTCTTGCTGGGGTTAAAGATGAATTCATTGGTGGGGTTAAGGATAAATTCTTGCTGGGGTTAAGGATGAATTCATTGGTGGGGTTAAGGATGAATTCATTGGTGGGTTAAGGATGAATTCATTGGTGGGGTTAAGGATGAATTCATTGGTGGGGTTGAGGATGAATTCATTGGTGGGGTTAAGGATGAATTCATTGGTGGGTTTAAGGATGAATTCATTGGTGGGGTTGAGGATGAATTCATTGGTGGGGTTAAGGATGAATTCATTGGTGGGGTTAAGGATGAATTCTTGCTGGGGTTAAGGATGAATTCAATTGTGGGGTTAAGGATGAATTCATTGGTGGGGTTAAGGATGAATTCATTGGTGGGTTTAAGGATGAATTCATTGGTGGGGTTGAGGATGAATTCATTGGTGGGGTTAAGGATGAATTCATTGGTGGGTTTAAGGATGAATTCATTGGTGGGGTTAAGGATGAATTCATTGGTGGGTTAAAGATGAATTCATTGGTGGGGTTGAGGATGAATTCATTGGTGGGGTTAAGGATGAATTCATTGGTGGGTTTAAGGATGAATTCATTGGTGGGGTTGAGGATGAATTCATTGGTGGGGTTAAGGATGAATTCATTGGTGGGGTTAAGGGTGAATTCATTGGTGGGGTTAAGGATGAATTCATTTATGCTGTTAATAATGAGCGGGATGTGTTTCTAATAAGAAAGAGCATTTGCAGTTATTCTTAATTATTATTAAACACAAATTAACATATAACATATAAGAAAATGCACAATTACAGGACAATTATTTTTGTGTTTACAGAATATGTTCTTTGCGGACAGAATTTATTTTCTGAATGCAAGAATAATTTGTGTACTCGTGGAATTCATTTTGTGACACCAAATTAACTTATGAGAATAAGAGGCCTATTTAGTAAACATTGATATTTTTTCTGCTCAAGTTTTGTTAGAACGAAAAAAAAACTTGCATTTTTAGAGATTCATTATAACCCAAAGCTGCTAAAAATCTGAAAATACTAGGGATGCACCGAAACCATTATTTTGGATTTGGCCGAACCCCCGAATCCTTCGTGAAAGATTTCGTTGAATACCGAACCGAATCCGAACCCTAAGGGAAAACATTTTTTACGTCCTTGTTTTGTGACAAAAAGTCGCGCAATTTCCCTCCCTGCCCCTGCATATGCAAATTAGGATTTGGATTTGGTTCGGCCATGCAGAAGGATTCGGCCGAATCCGAATCCTGCTGAAAAAGGCCGAATCCTGGCCGAATCCCAAACCGAATCCTGGATTCGATGCATCCCTAGAAAATATCTCAAACCTGTCCGTGTCATGTAGAAGTCAATGCAGATGTCCCTGTAGTTGTTTCTTGACATCGGGATCTGCGCTGATTTTTATTCGACAATCCAATAGATTCGAGTTGTCGCTGCAGTAAAGTTGAGTTTTCGAAATGGCAATTAGAAAAAGTTGCACGATTCAAATTAACGCACGATTTTGTCACAACATTTTTTTACCGCACAGTCTTTTTTTCGTTAAGAATTATTGGTAAATTAAGGGGATTCAGGTTTGGGAGTTTGGTTGATAAAAGGCATGATTGATACTCAGTAGGGGAATCAGATAAGCACAATGTCATACCTCCCAACATTTTGGAAGTAAAAAGAGTAAAGTAAAATTTTTCCCGCATGTAGCGCAGCATTTTTTTGACCACACCCCTTTCTGTGACCACACCCCCTAATTACCATGTTTGTTTTACAAAATTTGGCAGGTTATGAAAGTTTGAAAATATTTCTCCTTATCTAAACTGTGTTTTTGTGTCTCAAAATTGTTACAAAGTATCTTATTTGCACCTGTTAGCTGTTCTGGGCTCTCTGCTAAAAGCCAATTAAGTGAGAAACTTTGTTTCTTTTTCTGGCTGTTCAGTGCAGAGAAAAGAGGGACTTTCCAGTACAAATGAGGGACTGCGGGTTGAGCTGTCAAAAGAGGGACTGTCCCTCCAAAAAAGGGACAGTTGGGAGGTATGCAATGTAATTTCCTATTTATACAGCAGTCATATCAGTGTAATTAGTCACCCACACGGTCAATCAGAGGTGTCCCCTTTTCATACAAACAAACAGTGACATCGTATTAACTGAGGCTCATGACATTACAGAAATGAAATACAAAATCAGCAGGAGGCTCATGATAACAGATTGGGGAACACGCCAGTGACACACGGAAATGCACCAGTCACCAGGGTCACACGGCAGCACAAGGACTGGAAATATCACACACACTCACTTCACTATTGGGGTTTTTAACGTTTGTTTTTGTTGGCTTTCAAATTCATATCCAAAATCATAATGGAGGGTGAGGTTAGAATGGGGTGGGATGTACTTTTTCTTATAGCGAAGAGTGTTTACAGTAATTATTTATTCTTCACAAATTCCTGATTCCCAGTATCGGACTGGGCCGGCAGGACACCGGGAAAAAACCTGGTGGGCCCCGCCGGCCCAGTCCTTGTATGGATGCCGGGAACTAAAAAGAAGGTAGGCACGGGGGGCCAGGGGGGATGTTGCTGCTCAGGGAGGGGGGGCCAGAGGACGCAGAGGGGTGGGGGGCCCCAAGGCAGAACCCCTGGTGGGCCCAGGCCCCCCAATCCGATGCTGCTGATTCATATTTTTAATGTTTATGTTTTATGGAAGGTCAGCGTTCCCTTTAATACAAATACATTGCCATAGGTGGGATAGAATGACACCCGGGACGGTGTTAAGAGTCACATTCGCTTGGGAACATCTTTATGAGACCGGAGGACACAATTTCAATATGTAACTGTATTTAAAAGTTGTTTTTCACAAAACATCACTAATACAGTGGTGGTGAAAAAAAGAGAGCGTCATGGTTAGATATAAACTTCAGTTTCACACAAAAGCCTTCCTCCTCCTCAACTTCTATTGGTCGGCCCAGGCAGGGGAGTGGGTCTGGGTCAGTGGAGCCACGAGGACTGGGGACAACTGGGTTTTTTCCAGGTGATCCCACAGGTGGCTAATAAAAGGGCAACTAAGTTTGGGAGTTTTACTTTGAAAGCAGCAAGTAAGTTGCAGGTAAAACTTAGTCCCTTTGTAAAATGTATAATTAAGCAATTGAATTCTTAATGAATCAGATGAAAATTAAGCGTAGGAATGGCCAGATATGGGATGACTTTGACGTAGTTGGCCAGCTTAAATATATTGCAATATATGGACAAACAATCCCTGTTTTGTTTAAAGGGTAAGGCATTTTTCAGTAGCAGTATGCACAAAATGTCTCTGTCTTAAATATATTGATAATGGGTTGAGTGCAGAGGACCTCTCACTGGCCCAGTCTGATCTTATATTCCAATGTCAAATGTGCACATAGAATTATATAGAACATACAAAAATAAAAATGTCTCTCACTCATGGGAAGAAATATGGCTTCTGAGGGGTAGGACTCGTGGGAAGTAGATACAGGACATTATTTTACAACATTAAAAGCCAGACTGATATTGGCTAATTAACCAGGTGGCATTTACTTTGACCCTGGATGCAAGTACAAGAGCACTAAGGAGTGCCAAAGTTTGCCCCCTATTGCCCTATAATCCATGGTCTGGAAGTCCTCTGTGCCTAGAATCAGTTTGGAAGTCCAATGCTAGGTCCACATGCAGTCCTGGTTGGCACCATTATGGATTGTGCCCGCTGGTACTCCCTAACTTGGAGAGCTGAATGATGGATGAAGGCCGCACTGTATTCATGGGGGGGGGCAGGACTTTGTAGTCTATTTTGGAACTTAGAGCAAAGTGCAGAAAACATGGCTGCTTGCACCACTTTTATGAACACTGCACTAATTAAATGACCCCAGGTATGTGATGGGATCCATTCCCAATGAGTCTACATGCCCCCCTCCCATTTGGCTTTCCCAAATCTGGCAAATATAATGTTCATGTGGCGAGGCCCACGTATGACCAGCGCTGCAGTGAGATCAGACTCTGAGCGTTGCTTCTGGGCATTGGAACTTTAAATAGCTGAGCACAGCTGCTTCATTCTAACAACCTGGGCCATTTCCAGGGACAATAGTTCCCCATGACAAATATTTAAATAATGGCTCCATCCCTGGAAATAAAAGGACAGCTGCCAACTATGTAGCTATTTAAGGATTTAGCGTTGTAATAACTCCTAGAGCTCCAGGGAAGTTTGCTGGCAGACATATGGATTTATGCCCAGTACATAAAGGCTGCAGTTTCTCATAGACTACACATACATGTGGTGCATTGGGCAGCCCCTTCTCCTGGCACCATGTTGCTTTACTAAACTCACTATCCTACAGTTATAGCCCCATCCCTTGCCATTAGTAATACAGAAATAGCAACCCATCAATTTTAGTTATCATTATCAGGGGCCATTCACACCAGAGACCCCTTGGCTGGTTGGCCCTGCCATTAAGAAATGACCCAAAGTCTGCAGGTTTTCTCATAGGTCAGGTAGGAGGGTTGACACCTTTATGGTTTTGGCTCCAAAAAAAACCCATTCAGCACCTGCATCATTGCTCCAGTCCTTATAGATCATTGCCCCCCCTTCCTAAACATAATTGCCCCCACCCTGACATCATTGCACAGTCCCTGACAATTAGGTTGAAGACCAATGAAAAGGTCGCAACCTTAGTTGGAAAACGGATTAGGGTCGGATGAGGGGTAGGAGATTTTTTTATCCACAACTCACTACCACCAACATGCAGAGCTGTCAACCAGCCCCATGTCAAGAGGGAGATAATGATCCAGTCCTGTTTTTTTAGGCCTAAATTTGTCTTCAAACTAAGCGATGAGGTCTCACAAAGACTTGGAGTGGACCATTATCGCCTTCACGACATGGGGTTGGTTGCAACACGGAATAGGGCCCAGCTGAAAAAAACAAAGAGATCACCTATGGTAACACCTTGATAACACCCTGTTATGTATTTGAAGAAGGCGTGTCCTGTTTTATAGTTATTTGTTATAAGTTATTTGCTTTGGACAAATGTCGGAATGCCGTTGCCTTGGGAAGCAGAGGGAGAATACCAGGAAGTCAAGATGGAGTTCTGCTTTATGAGAATTTTTACCCCCAGCTCTTATTTTTATTGTGGATGGTCTGCTGGGACCCAGAAATAATTTTTACTAATTACCTCCCCAATTACCGTCCATGGCCCCTGCTTGTCCCCTGCCAGAGCCATTAAAAGTATAAAAGTATTATAACCCCCAGCTGTGGAGACAGAGTCATGAAATTATTTCTGATGCTCAAACCAATCTGTAATGTACCTATAGTCTGTACCTATAGTCCAGGGATCCCCAACCTTTAGAACCCGTGAGCAACATTCAGAAGTAAAAGGAGTTGGGGAGCAACACTAGCATGAAAAATGTTCTTTGGGTGCCAAATAAGGGCTGCGATTGGCCTTATTGTAGCCCCTATATGGATTGTCAACCAACACTGAGGCTCTGTTTGGCAGTACAACTAGTTTTTCTACAACCAAAACTTGCCTCCAAGCCTGGAATTTGAAAATAATCACCTGCTTTGAGGACACGGAGAGCAACATTCAAGGAGTTGGAGAGCAACATGTTGCTCACGAGCTACTGGTTGGGGACCACTGCTATAGTCTATAACTGCACTTAGCCAGTGCCAAGTAAAGGGATCCACCACTTTCATTGTCACAAGCACCACATATTTATGATCTGATTTAAATGACATCCCATAGTAACTAAAGGCCCGTCATCATCATCAACTCAATAGTCTGCCCTCTCCTTCGAGCACAAAGAGATCAGCTCTGAACAACTGACTCTCCAATGTGATTGACAAGTAAAGCTGAAGGGAATTTTAAGGATAGGTTTCACTAATATGTGATACAGCGCCGTATCCCCTCTGCAATCCCTTCCACTAAGTCAATGATCCGTTTAATCACCAGATAATCTAATAAGTGGCACATGCTGGTACTGAGCTGCTACTGGAACACCCAGCTAGTAATGACTGGCACTAGTGCAGCAAAGTCCAATGTGCAGCTCTCCAGGCTTTCAGTTGTCAATGGGATAGCTGGGGGCAGGACCGCCATCAGAAATCGCAGGGCCCCATACGACAGAATTTCCTGGGCTCCCTATTGGTGGTCAGGGCCCCCCATAAAACCAAATGTGGCCAGGGCCCCCCTATTTAAAAATATTGGTGGCTAGGACCCCACATGAGAAAAAAAAAATTTGGTGGACAAAAAATTGGTGGCCATCCCCCACATTATAAGAAAATTGGTGGCCAGGGCCCCTTAAACGTCCATGCCTTCCTGAAGTCAGCAGCTCTCAGAAAGACGGGGGGCCCAGCTAATCAAGTAAGTGTGGTGTGCCTGGGCCACCCTTACCCTCAGGCCCCCTACAACTCTCCCCCTGTCCCCTCCTGATGGCGGCCCTGGCTGGGGGGTTGTCGGAGAGCCTTGGGTTCAACACATCTTGGATGTTGGGTGTTACAATTGGTTACTATACTGTATCTTCATATTGCAATAAGCTAACAAGTAATCCTGGGAGTTGTAGTTTTAGCATCTGGATAGTCACACACTGATCATCCAAGGTAAAGCACATACCTAAGATGCTGCAAATCTCACAATAACAATATTTCACAGGTGGGTTTGCCATCTTTATTCACAGTGTCAGACTAGGAATCCGGGGCCGCATTTACATAGCGGTCGCCCCTAGGCCCACTGCTGTTGGTCGCCCCTGTCCCCTCCCCTTTATTCGTGCAAATTTTCATCATCGGCACCGGAGCAATGGGGATTCAAATTCAAAAAATTAGATCATCAGTGTATCCCCAGTGTTTTTGAACCAATGTGGGTGTGGTTGGGCAGCATGCCACCCCCTAAAATTCTGCCACCCTAGGCCCTGGCCTAGGTGGCCTTTCCACAAATCCAGGCCTGTAGGAACCCTACTAGACCTAAGCTCAAGGGTCCCAGCTGCCTGACCGCAGCCAATGACATTCACTTGCCCACACACCCACTCCAAATTCAGTCGCATAACCCACTAGGGTGGTGGCCTATTGAGATTTCTCCCAGTATCCCGATGGACCTGTCTGGCTCTTTATTTATTTAATAAAATATTCCAGATTTCAATCCATCATATTTTGGTTGTTTAACTTCACTTCTGTTGAGTACAGTTCCAGCCGGCAGTCACATAGCTGCTGCCCTCTGAGGATGTCAGTTACGTAGGTGTGACCTTCAGCCCAACAACAAACTTTCAGCTTGTGTTATTCTAACGGTTAGTGATGGGTGAATTTGTCCCATTTCGGCAAAAAATTCACGATTTCCCGTGAAATTTGTGAAACAGCGAAACGCTTTGAAGTTAATGGGTGTCAAAATAATTTTGATGCCCGTCAATTTCAACGCCTGCAAAAAATTTTTTTACGCGTGCCTATTTTGTCAATAATGAATAATTTGTAAAATTTTTAGACGCGCCGGAATTTTCGCCATCTAATTTTCTCTACAGTTTTGCTAATTTATTCGGCGGTGGTGAAACGCGGAAGTTTTACTGTGAACATGCGCCTGGTGAATTTATTCGACCATCTCTACTAGCAGTTTATCCCTTCCAGTTCTCTGAATCAGTGTATTGTGCTTGAAAGGTTTGACCATTTAATGGAGTTATGGCACTTGGCACGCCGCTGCCAGCCACAATGTTTTTGCTCAATGAAGTGTCATATGATGTGACTGACATTAATAGCGTTCTGTCTGTGTGAGATATCACTGAACTGTTGACAGGATTCAGTAACATCTTTTAGCTGAGAGCATTTTATTACAGGTACCAGTCTGACTCTCGCTAAATTCCAAGCGGCTAAATAAAGGATAATTATGATGCCGCATATTTTCTTTAAAAATGATTACATGAGAGTTGCACTTGCGTAGGTAACATGTTCCTATTATCACTGCGTCATGTCAAGCCGCAGTCCATAACAGACAAGTAGGGACATGGACAAAGAGGGTTCTGGGAGTGATCCAATGAGAGGCCTTCATGGCAGAGGGAAAACCAATAGAAACCAAAACAGGGTTTTGTGGATGGGGTGAACCAGGGGCATAATTGTGCGTGCACTATCCCGTTTATTTAATATCAGGGCCAAATTCTACTTGTTGGCAGCTGCTACAGAGACATCACCATCCCAAAGAATACTGACATATAATCCAGTGCCAATTCCATATATAATACCCCAGAACACATGGCAGGATAAATACAGTGCCAATTCCATATATAATACCCCAGAACACATGACAGGATAAATACAGTGCTAATTCCATATATAATACCCCAGAACAAATGGCAGGATAAATACAGTGCCAATTCCATATATAATACCCCAGAACACATGGCAGTATAAATACAGTGCCAATTCCATATGTAATGCCCCCAGAACACACGGCAGGATAAATATAATGCCAATTCCATATAAAATTCCCCAGAACAAATGGCAGGATAAATACAGTGCCAATTCCATATATAATACCCCAGAACACATGGCAGGATAAATACAGTGCCAATTCCACATATAATACCCCCAAAATCCATTGCAGTTTTTATGACAGTTTCATGAGTAATAACTCTGGAACACATAGTAACCCCAGAACACATGGAAGGATAAATGCAGCGCCAATTTCATGTATCATTCCCCTGTTTGTCACATGAACTGAACAGTTTGTTTTTCTTGGGGCAGTTCAGTTCAAAACTTTCAGGTCTGGTTTCAAAAATTCAGCGAATGCCAGTCTCCCAGGTCACACCCCTGCATCATACATCACAAACCTGCATAAACTCATATGTATTCATTATGTATATTTTCTGCATTATGTATATTTTCTGTATTATATGCCCAATGCATGCTGCAGAGTTGCATTATGTATGAAGCAGCCCTACTATAAATATTGTTGTGTATATGGAGGAAGGGGCCTGCCCAGGTTGGTAGAATAAAAATAGCTCCCTGTGTTAATCCTATCGTTCATCACAGATGGTTAAAGTGTTGTTTTCCGAGTCGGGAGTTCTCTCTGATCTCAGAGCTGTGAAGGTCAAACTGGAGACACATGGGAATGTGAACACTTATAGGCTTCAAGGGTTCCGGGAGCTGCTTAGTGTTACCAGGAGTTGCAGCCCTTACTCAGCTGCCTGTGGATAGTGGGACATTTTTTTGGTGTAGGCTTTTTAGTGAAGAATAATGGGGAGTTAAACTACAACTCCCACAACCCCCAGCAGCTGCATGCCAATATATATATAGTTGCTGCCTTAGGTGTATTTATAATAATTCTGTACATTTCGGGGTAGATTTATAAAAGGTCGAATTTTCAGTTCATGGTAGTTTGTCAAAACTCCCATAAACTCCCATGAACTAGAAATTCTGAAAAAAAACCGACCAATCAAAATTTTTCAAAAAAATCTAATTTTTCAAATTCGGGTGAATGGCATTTTTCCCCAAAAAATACTCGATTTTCAGGATGTCTCCAAACAACTTCAAATTGATTCCAAGGCATCCCCACAGGCTAAAGCCGCAATTCGTCAGGCTTACGTTGGCGAATAGTCGAATTTGAATTCTTAAAGGGCCAGTACACGATAATTCGAAATTTTTTAAAAACTCGAAACGGAACTATTCCCTAGTTGAATTACTCGAAAATTAGAATTTTTAAATTCAAATTAGAATTTTCACTTCGACCCTTGATAAGTTGCCTCTTAGTGTCAGGCTGCTGCCTCAGGTCCCCTCTCTCCAGCCACTAAGTCTTCTCTGGTCCTCATGCTTGTACCCCTTTCTTCTGGGGGGGCCAGGTGCTAGGGAGCTGGGGGCAGTGGCAATGGCTTCATGAGTGGATCTGGGCCAGCTGGGCCCACTGTGTTTTTTTTCGGTGTCATGCCAGCCCAGTCTGACTCTATGTACATTGTAAAATCCAAATCATGGGCTCATTCATCTCAGTATCATATATAGAAGGAGCTATTAAAGACATTTTTTCCATTGGTCCTCTTTTATTTGCCTTCTTATTTCTCTGTCTCCTCTACAATAGAAAATGCTGACTGGTTGCCTTGTTTAGAGATAACAGAAACAAACAGGAAAAATGCCAGACTGGTTGCAGGAGTTTAATCAGGGGCGATCCTGGCCCCTCTGCCGCCTGAGGCAGCAGCAGTTGCTGCTGCCCCCCCTCCCCTGGAAATTCGCTCTTAAAGTACCAGGAGCAGCATTTTTGCTGCCCCTGGTACCTAGTGGGGCGCTGCTGCCTGAGGCGACAGCCTCAACTCGCCTCATTGGCGAAGCACCCCTGAGTTTAATGATGCATCCGATTTGCTAGCACAAGTGTCCAACTGCAATTTTGCTGCACCGGCGCAATTGCAACATCCCATGCAGTCTTAATTAAACTGAAGCCATGGGGAAAACACTGCATTGTAGGTTTAAAAATGTGACCCAAATTGCCTAAATGCGTGCACTCAAACATAGGAGAGGTCTGTCCTGAAATGGTGTGGCCATTGAATGCCCCCCCAAAAAAAACAAAGACCAAGATGTGAGATTACCACTGAAAAAAATCACCTAATTTCTATTCATTCCCATGGGATTTTTAGAAGTCACCAGCTGTCTAGAATATCACTGTCCATTCTTTTGAAGGTGATCTTACCCTTTAAACGTCCTTCTTTCCATGACCATCTGTAAAACAGAAGCATGTACGAAGGAAACACACAGATATCATACGTATAGTGACTGATACAGGAGCTCAATAGGGTCCTGCTCATTAGAACTTACAATCTAAAGAGAGTAGGAGACATAAGGTGAGGGGTTAAAGATAATTTAATGTCTGTTAAAGGTCATAGCTGCCGCATGCAATGAAGCTTTATGAGTCACAGCTGCTAATTGAATAGAAATTCAGTGTACACAAGGCTTTACAATGGAAACTAAAGCTCAGAATGAAACTTTATCCTTATTCAAGTCACAAGACCACTGTATAAGAAAGGAGCTCTGCAGCAATATATGAATTCTATCTTTTAGCTATTCCTTCCCCATGAAAGCTTAGGCTCCCCCCTACTCTTCTGTGTCCCGTGGCCGCTGTACCTGTGGGTCTATACAACAGTCCAGTGTTGGACAATGATTTCTGGGTCTAGATACCGTAACGAAAATGTAAACCTTCAAAGCATCTAGTATCTAGTTTTCAAGATCTTAGCAGTTTTTCCACTGCTTCTATAATGAATTTGAAAGAACATCGCCACCTACTGTTGGCCGACTGGCTGTGTAGGAGGAAAGCCAGAAAAGTCTTATGATGTTGCTCTGCTTAAAACTGACCAGAGAAACGTCAGGTGACTCTGGTCTACTCGCTCACAATCGACATTTTATGAGCAGAGCAGCATCACAAGCTTAAAGGGATCCTGTCATCGGAAAACATGTTTTTTTCAAAACGCATCAGTTAATAGTGCTACTCCTGCAGAATTCTGCACTGATATCCATTTCTCAAAAGAGCAAACAGATTTTTTTTATATTCAATTTTGAAATCTCACATGGGGCTAGACATTTTGTCAATTTCCCAGCTGCCCCCAGTCATGTGACTTGTGCCTGCACTTTAGGAGAGAAATGCTTTCTGGCAGGCTGCTGTTTTTCCTTCTCAATGTAACTGAATGTGTCTCAGTGGGACATGGGTTTTTACTATTGAGTGTTGTTTTTAGATCTACCAGGCAGCTGTTATCTTGTGTTAGGGATCTGCTATCTGGTTACCTTCCCATTGTTCTTTTGTTTGGCTGCTGGGGGAGAAAAGGGAGGGGGTGATATCACTCCAACTTGCAGTACAGCAGTAAAGAGTGGTTGAAGTTTATCAGAGCACAAGTCACATGACTTGGGGCAGCTGGGAAATTGACAAAAAATGTCTAGCCCCATGTCAGATTTCAAAATTAAGTATAAAAAAAACTTTGCTCTTTTTAGAAATGGATTTCAGTGCAGAATTCTGCTGGAGCAGCACTATTAACTGATTCATTTTGAATTTTTTTTTTCTCATGACAGTGTCCCTTTAATGACCAGCCATACCTACTAGCTGAATGGGCAAAGTGAACAGCAGGTGGCGCTGTTGTTTCAAAATCATTATAGTAGCAATGTAAAAACTGCTAATATACTGAAAACTAGGGGAAATTTATTTTTTTTGTAAATTGCAAAAGTGCTCAGAAGCGCACTATGAGGGTGCTCATTTCAGGCTAACAGGGTTTAAGCCCCCCCCCCTTGTGGTCCAGATATTAGCATGTTCCCAGCAGCTATTAACAAGGTCATGGATATACATGAAACTTTCATCCTATTGGCTGTTCGGCTACAACTCAATGAATGAGGGTGAAATAAAATATCTACAACCGGACTTCTGCATGACCCCCTGGGGGACCAAACTTGCAATTTAGGAACCAGAACCTTGAAGGCTCATGTCAAGTGGAGATTTGTAAGTGCAACTTGTGACTGTCTACAAATAACTTTAATTGCTCCCCTTGGAATCAATCTACGAGCCTCGTTAATCCGACTACAAATTGAGACTTGGTATCTCAATGCGTGAAATGTGCCCAGAGGTAATGGCCTGCATAGGAGTAATGCCATGACAGGTGCTCCTGTTCCAGGAACCAATAGCGACCTTTCACCGGATAGAATGTACTCGTCAGGAAAACATCAAAAATGTGCCTGGTCCCCGCCATTGTAAATTGGTGTTGTACATTGGTCTCTAGTGGACACTGGACAGTGAAGTATGGTGACATGCCCTGAAACCTGCAAACAAACAATTAGGGGTCCCTTTCACAACCCCTCTGGTTCCTTCTATTAATTGAGCAGCGTGGGTGCAGACAGGGTGCAAGAGAGGCAGAAAGTCCCTGCTACCACCCTCCTCTTGCAGCCACAGGGTCTGTTGTAACATAATTAACCAGTGGCTGCAGCACTAAAATCTGTGTTTGCACAGTGACTTTTATGGGTCCTTGTTAACCTGTCAATCAAGCCCCAACTACTGAACTAGGAGCAGCAACTGCAACTTTTACTTGTTCAGCTGAAAGCATAAGGCAAAAGTTTAAAGTAGACGTAGAAACCAATTGCAGCCAATCAGGAGTAAGTATTAAAGGCATTGTTCACCTTTAAGTTAAATTAATTGATTAGATTAATAGGGGGGAAAAAAGATAAATATATAGGAAGGCCGGTATTTTTTTCCAGAAAAGGTGGCAACCCTACTGACACCACAGTCTGCATCAACAGGGTTAAGGTAAAAATTTTTGGAAATTATACTTAGAAATGGGAATATATGTTACAAGAAATCCTCTCCAGTCAGCCATGTTAAGCTAGTTCCTCAGCCATGTTGTTAAAGGGATACTGTCATGGGAAAACATTTTTTTTTTTTTTTTAAAACACATCAGTTAATAGTGCTGCTCCAGCAGAATTCTGCACTGAAATCCATTTTTCAAAAGAGCAAACAGATTTTTTTATATTCAGTTTTGAAATCTGACATGGGGCTAGACATATTGTCAGTTTCCCAGCTGCCTCCAGTCACGTGACTTGTGCTCTGATAAACTTTAGTCACTCTTTACTGCTGTACTGCAAGTTGGAGTGATATCAACCCCCCCAGCAGCCTAACAACAGAACAATGGAAAGGTAACCAGATAGCAGCTCCCTAACAAAAGATATGTAGAAGGCATAATATGCGAGCACTCACCCCAAAATGTCCCGTGCATCCAGACAAACACCCGTGCTACACGATGAAAACGTCCCCGGAATCAGACGAACTGGACAGCAATAAACGCAATTGGTACGGAGCACAAGGTGGTCCAGAAATTAAAACTCTGTTTATTAAATATCCATTAAAACCGTCAATACATTATATGGATGTTATACCCCCCACACTTGATGCGTTTTGTTGCGTCTCGCCACTTCCTCAGAAGCTTCCCTTTATCCCTAACAAAAGATAACAGCTTCCTGGAAGATCTAAGAACAACACTTAATAGTAAAAGCCAAGTCTCACTGAGACTGATTCGGTTACATTAAGTAGGAGAAATAACAGCCTGCCAGAAAGTAATTCCATCCTAAAGTGCAGGCACAAGTCACATGACCAGGGGCAGCTGGGAAAAAGACAATATGTCTAGCCCCATGTCAGATTTCAAAATTGAATATAAAAAAAATCTGTTTGCTGTTTTGAGAAATGGATTTCAGTGCAGAATTCTGCTGGAGCAGCACTATTAACTGATGTGTTTTGGAAAAAACATGTGTTTCCATGACAGGATCCCTTTAAGCTACTTCCTGACTGGGATAGACTATGGCAGCCATTTTGCTTCTCTCAGGACAAGCCTTCTAGGCCTGGGAAATGGAGGCCTTGTGTTGTTCTACAGTATGAAGCTGCCATATAAAGAATAAAAACGAGGCCAGGCATCAGCAGGGCAGTAAGGCAGTAAAACAATGGCTGGTATGGGAGGCAGTTACGTGGGGCAGTAAAAAATCAGTAGGGCAGACAACAGGGACACTGGGCTATATTTATCTCAGCTGAACTATTCTGTCAAACGAGGTCTGCACAGAGGTGACAGGAGTGAGTGACAACAGGAGGGAGTGTGGGGGTGGAGCACGGGAGGGTTTCTCTCTATCTGCCTTTCTTTAAGGGGGTCTGTCAAAATCCCACAACTTCATTCCAGTTCCAAACCTGGTACTGGCCTGGAACTACTTCTGGGAATTGTCTTGTATTTGTATTCTTCCGCCACGCAGACAGAGCCAGGATGCCTGAGCCTGTAAAGAAATCAGGTAGGACAAGTGATGGGGATGAAGGTGGGCAAGATACGGCCATCGTATAAACTTGGGACTGGGAGGGACGGCGTAATTGCTGGAATGTGGAGGGGCAACTGGCGTATTATAATGTGGAAGCCGCTACATAGGAATCTCTGTCCTAACATTTTTAATGGGCCATAAACTTGCTGCTCTCTAACTGTGTCAGCACCAACCAATTATACATTAATATACAGGTATGGGATCCGTTATCCGGAAACCCATTATCCAGAAAGCTGTGAATTATGGAAAGGCTTTCTCCCTTCCGACTCCATTTTAATCAAATCATGCAGATTTTTAAAACTGATTTCCTTTTCCTCTGTAATAATAAAACAGTAGCTTGTACTTGATCCCGAGATAAAATTAACCCTTTTTGGAGGTAAAAACAATCCTATGTAATGTTTGAATGATTTGTTAGTAGACTTAAGGTATGGAGATCCCAATTTCAGAAAGACCCCTTATCCTGAAAACCAGGTCCTGAGCATTCAGCATAACATACACCTCCCATACACCCTCCTCTATCTTAAGCTCCCCATAGACGCAAAGATTTCTCTTGCCGAACGACCGATTTTAGCAGAGTCCGACCAATCCTTCGAAATTATCATGCGGTTAGTGGGATTCGAACGATCGAACATCTTACGATTTTTCGGCCGACATCTGTCAGGAAATTGATCGGCCAGGTTAAAAAATCTTTATCGGTCCCAGTGCAATCTATCTATGTTTGCAGGGCCAAGCAGGCAGCTCCCCTTTGTTTTCCTGGCAAATTGGTCTTTTTAGTTGATGGACAATTCGTACGATCGTTCCGAGATAATTGTGGTCTCACGATGATGATCGGATCTTTTAAAAATCTCAACATCTATGGCCAGCTTAACATTTAGTAAGAATCTACTGTATGTGCCAAACTAAGCTTCTATCTGCAATTCCATTTATTATTTCAATTATGTAACTATGTGTCTGTATACCATTGGACAGTCATACTAATTGGATGGTGAAAAATATAGGGTCCTCCAATTAGTTTAGGGCTAGTTGTGGCCCTCCAAGTCATTTCATTGTTCCCAGTACTTTGCATTTTTTATTTAGGTTGAAAACATGTAAACTGCACCAGTGAAAAACTGCAACTGCCAGACCACATCTGCCAGCCAGGAAAGTAGAAATGATGATCCGATCGTTGGCCCAAGGGCCAAATGATTGAATCAGCCACTATTGGTGAAATGGTGACCTTGCCAAATGAGATCTACCTATCTATCTGTCTATCACCTATATATCTATATATATATCATCTATCTATCATCTATTTATCTAGCTAGCTATCATTTATACTGTACATCATCATCTAGCTGATGAGCATTATCTGTATCATTGCCTGCTATTGAGCTGGAGTCAATAAGGACCCATGTAAATGAGAAGGCACTGAATGATAATTTCCAGGCATATTCCTGAGAAATCACTGGCTCATTTAAGAGGAATCCTATGCAGTTGGCTCTGCACACTCAGGGGGCATGACACTCAACAATGTGAGAATGACATATGACCTGTGACATATGAAGTGAACGCCAGCTTGACCTGCAGCTTTTCTTAGCTACTGTAATAATGCATTGCCCCTCTTTCCACTCCCTTCTCCTTCTGGGATAAATGTATACTCCGGCATCTCCTAGATCTCCAAAATCCACAAAGTGTAGAGAATCCCTAGGAGCCCATAGTTAATTTAGATCATTTATCTTATGTTGCCTTATTGGGGTTCCTAGCATTGGTGGGGCCACCTAGAACGGATGTGTCCCTCAAAAGGGAGCTTTGTGCATAATCCAGCTCTGAAGTTCCAGTATCAGAAGTTGAGTTTAGCAGTTATCTTGTTCCTTCCATAACCCATAGGAAACAACAACCGGTATGCTTAAGAGTTGCCCAGCTCTTATTAAATTCCATCAACAGCCCACAACTATGTTAGATGCTGAGAGATGTAGTTTAGCATCAGGTTAAGTGTACATGGCTGCACAAAGTGAATTTTCCACTGCCCAACACCTGCCTCAGTGTTTAGTGTCATGCATTTAAACCCAGATAGTTGCTGACATACTACTTGGCTTGCCTGTATTTTAGGCTGTGAGGGACTTGCACCTGCTCTGCATAAATCTCATTGTTTTGTACGTGGTCCTCATTGCTGCATTGTGTCATAGAGAGATGGAGATGATGGATACGGAATTGCCAACCCTTAAATATCCATTCACTTGGCTATATACAGATCACAGACCTTTAGAGAAATAGTCCGGGGGAAATTTTGCACTACCATTGATTGACCTACAAATTGTTCAGAAGATGACTTAACAAAACTGTCAGTGGGAATATTGTGGTCACAGCCTGTGAGATCTTTGCCTACACATCTGCTCATTCCTATGCTCTGCCACTTCCACCATTCCCACAATATAATTTAGTATTTATCAAGGACTATAGTTCCATTTTTGAGTTATCTGGTAATCCTAGCCTATATAAATACTCATCTTTCAACCCTGAGGCAAGGTGAGATGCTTGCTTTAAAGGTGGCAAAAAAAGTGCAATATATAGGGTGGGGTATAATGGGCACCATTTCTCACCCTTGACTTAGATGGAACCTTATTATTATTATGCACCCTCAAGTTAATCATGACTCCTGGTGACCCATATGGACAGTATTTCTCCAGAATGTCCTGTCTTCTGTTTGAGTTCCCAGGCTTCTGGTGCCACTGATTTTTGCATCAGTGGTCAGATGGCAAAGAAGCTTTAGTCCACCCATGTCACAAACACTAGCTGTAATGGGAAGAACCCCTAGCTTCTCCTCAATGGTATGTTGAGTGGAATCCTACCTAAGGGACCCATAACCTGGCACTATACCAACATTCATTCTATTCATATAGTTTATAATTCCCCAGATGCTGAAATGCTTGGCTATGCCATCACTGTGATTATCCCCAGAAGACATCCCTAGAAGACATGGTAGAGTTACTTTAGAGTTGTAACCCCTGGGCAGAAGTGTAAGTTTACTAAGGGGCATTAAGAGCAGGTCCCTTAATGTTCATTCAGACAATGGCACCTTGCGTCAGAAAATTGTCTATACATAATGTTATGGTGGACGTTTGCAGGACATAATTCATTAGGCTTGAAGGCATTGGCCTAATCTCAATCATCTCAATTTCATCCACTTCAAAATATTTTGGGTCCCCGAAAGCTTTGGGGGAAAGGACCTCTTTCAATAACATGTAGTAAAACTGATCACAGGTCAGGACACCACTGGGCCGTCTACACTTCTACACGAGATCTGCTGTCCTCATTTGTATGCCCCTGTTAAAAGAAGAATAGGAGAACGATTTACCATTTATAATGATTTCTTCAAAAGACAAATAGACAAAAGCATTTTGTGTTTCAACTTAGAAGTTACTACCTTCAGCCCCACATGTAGTAATGCTTCTATGTTTGCTAGTTTAGCAATGTTTGGAAAAGGTAATTTGAGACATTTGGTTGTCTATGTATGTGCAATTCAGGTGGTACTTCTTGCAAGGCTTTATACATACTATGTATTCCCTATAATAGAAGTATCTTAAAATAATCCTTGAAGGAAAAGCACCTGGAGGTGCTTGTCAGTAGCTAAATATCTGCATTAAAATTAGCACCACAGTACAAGAGCACAATTGTGAGATAACGAGTAAGGCCTCCATATTGTATATTTAGTGCATGGTTCACGAAATTGACAATATGGAATTGTAAAATATATCCTTGTTGATGGTGCAATAGCACCCAGGCCCCCACCCCCACTGGGGCCTGCAGAAACTGTGGTAGACATATATTTGGAGCTTTTGTGAGTTGGACACATTTTTACTCAACAAGGAAATGCAGGGTTACTAATCATATTACATACAATGGAGATCATTTATCATCACTGGACAAATGTGCCCATGGGCAGTTACCCATAGCAACCAATCAGTGATTAGCTTTTTAAAACTAGCTGCAAGCAAAAATTGATTTATTGCCATGGGAAAATTTGTCCAGTGTTGATAAATGACCCCCAATGTGTTGTTGGGCTAGATACTATGGATCTAGCCCCAGTGGGGTAAATCTGCAGGCAAGTAAGTAGAACAAACCAGGTTAAGATTTCCAGATGAAGCCTTATTTACAGTTTTGGATATTTCTAGAACTATACATATGTGACCACGTTATGAGCTAAGGAGTGGGGGAGAGCCACAACAGGAACACAAAAAGTCTGCAACACTGTTGTTTAATCTGTTTTCCACAATTCCACCTTCTAAGGAATGTGGACAGGGTTTTATTGCTGTTTTTGCTTTCCTCTTGGTTATCTAGAAGATAACTGTATGGACAAAGCTAAGTTCCTGCCTCCAATATACTGTACAACACCCATACTCATGTTCCCTTAATTTCAGAAGTCGTCATTAACACTGTACAGTATATAGCAGTCCTAACTATATGCATTGTTGTACAGAGCAATTCAGGCACTATAAAGCTGGCCATAGCTGAAAGATCTGATCATACGAATCGAGGATTCGTACGATTTTCGGAACGTGTGTGGAGAGTCGGTCGTTTGGTCGATCGGACAGGTTAGAAAATTTCTGTCGGCTGCCGATAATATCTCTGCGTGTATTGCCGATCGTACGATTTTCAGTGGGAGACTGTCACTAGCTTTGGTTGGACATAGATATCGTACGATTGCTGTCAGGGGCAGAACATTGCTGATCTGTTCTTTAACTAATCTGACTGGTAAGACTTTGATCTGAATGGATAGTGGCGGGTCGGGAGATGGGAAAGTCCGATCGTACGATGATTCGTACGATCGGATCTTTGCATCTATGGGCATCTTAAGTCTCTGTCTTGTAAATTGCACTAGGTCCTCCCTTAATCTTAGTCCAATGGACTGCTGAACCATCCTTTATCCTTATCTATGCTATTGCGCTGATGTTCGGATTTGCACCCGTTCCACAAGATTCTATAACATATTCCTTTATAGTCTTTTTGAAAACCCCCTTACCAGATTTATCAGAACAGAAGTAGAGGCATTGAACCATCAGCAGAACATTGACTGGGTGCAAGGTGATTGTGTAGCAGCACATGGTCCAGTAACCCTGGCAGAACAATGGGAGATAGGAAGAATGAGAGAATTAAAGTATTGCAAGATAGGATGGCAACAGTAGGCCAAGGGGACAACATTAACACTTTTGACCATCTTTATTACCACCTACAGCCTTTCGAACTGGTAAGATGCTGCCATTTTTAGCTTAGTAACAGCTACTAAAGAGTCCTAGAGTCATTCAATATCTGCCTTGTCTGAAGTCCCATCATAATTTAAGATGCCCATATACCCAAGTACATTAATACACCATTGTTCACAAAATTACAGTAAGGTGAAGCTAACTAGCAAATTTCCAGTTATCCTTACACCTTTACCAGAACATTATAAAACCCTTAATCATGTCTGTGGTGTAGTCATATAGGTAAGTACCTATCACATAATATTGTCACTTATCCTACCTCATGCTGGAGTTCACCCCTTGAGTAAGTCTACGTTGCATGAGCCTAACTTCCCCATTTTTATCTGCACATAGTGTTTACCAAAAAGCCAAAATCGGAGGAGGTCTCGGTGGGAGCAACGGTTACGTTTGTGGCAGAGACCGATAAACCTGGTCTGAAGGTGAAATGGCAGCGGGACAATGTCGACATCGCTGCAAATGAGAGATTTGCCATAAAGTCCGAGGGCAAGCAGCACTCACTGACCATCAGCAATGCCATCGTGGAGGATGAAGTGGTCTATGCCATCATCGTGGGAACCTCTAAGGTCAAGTTTGAGCTAAAAGTCAAAGAACAAGGTAAGATTTCCTGAAACAGATAAATGGCAAAATGGTGTTTCATATGGGATGTAGAATATATAGAATTGAGTTCTCTTTCCTTCTTCTACAACAAGACCAAGTATCCCTTTTGCCCCAAGTATGTAAGCCTGGAGAAGCCCATATAGTACACTGGGATGATGGAGAACAATGCCAGGGCCCCATAGCTGTAGGCACTCTTACTATGTTTACTGTGATGTTCTAAAGAGAAGCAGATCATGAAGTTAGGAAATCAAAGGAAAAATGTTTCCACCACCTGAATGCAAATAGAACTATGTAGATTCAGAAAGTTAAGGAAAGTATACTTACACCTCAGTGAATTTTAATTATGTTTCTACTGGTTATTCTTGTTTTCAAATGGTATCAACATATGTTGTTGAAAGCCAGGAGGTTAAGTCCCTCAAGTGTTGCCAAATCCTTTTTCCAGAAAAAACGGAGGAGGCTCCTGCCCCAGCTTCAGATCCAGCTCCAGCTGCTCCTGAAGCTTCTGAAACACCTGCCCCTCCAGCCGCTGACGGCTCAGCTCCACCTCCCACTGAAGCTGCTGGTGGGGAGGCTAAACCCCCAGAGCCTTCTGAAGGTAAATGATTGTTCAGTTGGATTAATGTGGCTGGGATATATCCCATGTACAAGTCATAGAACACTAAAATACATATATATATTATTTACACAGCTACTGCTACTCAACCAGAACCCCCTAAGGATGAAATTGGACTATTCCTGGAAAGACCAAAGGACGGAGAAGTCACTGTTGGTAAGTATTCTACTGGCATTGTGTTTGTGTTTATTTTGTATGTATGGATAACCGTGATCCTTAGAAGACAATTGTCCTCTTCTCATTCTCATTGTAACTTTCAGGTGCAAATATCAAGTTTACAGTCAGAATCGCCGGCGCTAATTTGATTAAGAAGCCCGTAGTCAAATGGTTTAAAGGCAAATGGATGGACCTGACCAGCAAAGTTGGCAAACATTTGCAGCTCCAAGAGAGTTATGACAGGAACACCAAGGTAATAGGAGCCTTCCTTCAACTGAGGACAGAATGATTTCCATAGAGTTGGGTTCCTCACGCCTGCCCGCCAGAGGGGACACTGTGTGCTTCCACGGCATACATTCCATTGACTGGCTTAGATAATGCTATCTGAGCAGTTCTTATAGTACAAGTCTTCGTTCAGTCCTACAATGGAAGGTTACATTCAATGTAGATAAATACAAGGATACGTGTTATACGATTAAACAATTAAGGAACAAACCTACTAATGACATCTCAAAGGCATAGCAGAATTATCTGTGGAATATGATTTAGATATTCCAGTGGAATAACAGCAAGAATAAAATATTGTAAACCCAATTGTTGTAAAATAAAGAGATAATGGAAGTCATTATCCTTGGCCATATAAAGGCATTATACCACAGGCCAAATGTTTTTATAGAGGTCATGATACACCAAGGCCACTTCTAATGTCCTTAGAGTATTCGGCATTATTTCTTATAGTAAACATGTTTCAATGATTTATGTGACACAAATGCCATGACTAATAATGTATCCCTATTGTACAATATGAGGATATTCAAAGGAGCTGGAATACATACAAGGTACAAGGTTAATATCAGTATATTTATACCATATAAATACCATATTGATCAGGAAAACTTGACCATGCACGTAGAAGACTCTCATAACATCCTATTAAGCTGTATTTTAGATACTAGCCTATCACGACCCTTAGTATTTACTGGTGAACTTTGAGGAGCATTTTGCTTCCTCTTGTTAGACCTCACCCACAATTAGGGGATGTATTTTAGGGATCAGTTTAGAAAATTATGGATCTATGCAATACTGCAAGGCTGGAGCTGTCTCTTTTAGCTTTATCATTTCACTAGTTAGAGCAGCTTACACATCGGGATGTGATCAAACAGCACCAACCTCAGCTTTTCAGTTGTCTTCACTTTTAACTTACGCTCCATCTGATTTGCTTCTCTTCCAGATATACACCTTTGAGATACAGATAATAGGGGCAAAAACCACCTATGCAGGGGGTTACCGATGTGAGGTTTCCTCAAAAGACAAGTTTGACAGCTGCAATTTCAACCTAGCTGTTCACGGTGAGCATTACAGTCATTCATTTTCCATGTGTTCATATATTAACTGCAGAAGTAACAGATGTCTACAGTCCTGGTGCAATGTGATACCGAGGGTGAATGCAGGACATTTCCTATCTGACGTTGAGCTTGTAACCTGTCTCTTTACTCATCTGAAATGTAGTCCCATGCTTTGAAGGAAGTATAAAACCTTCCTACTTGTGTCACCAAACTGTACTGGTCCAGTGTCTAGGTTAGCATTGGACCAAATTACAGCCCCGTGGAATGGGTTATGTACTTGGAGTACCCTGGAGTCTCCAGTAATGTTATGGTTCTAATAGAGGCCAAAAAGGCTCCCTGCCATTCCCTAGAACAGGGATCCCCAACCTTTTGAACCCGTGAGCAACATTCAGACGTAAAAGGAGTTGGGGAGCAACACTAGCATAAGAAATGTTATTGGGGTGCCAAATAAGTGCTGTGATTTGCCATTTGGTAGCCCCTATGTGGATTGTCAACCTACATTGAGGTTCTGTTTGGTAGTGCACCTAATGCACCTGGTATTTATGAAACAGAATCTTGCCTCCAAGCCTGGAATTCAAAAATAATCCTCTACTTTGTGGCCATTGGGAGCAACATCCAAGGGTTTGGAGAGCAACATGTTGCTCACGAGCTACTGGTTGGGGACCACTGCCCTAGAACATAATGAATAAATAATATTTTAGCTGCCTTGGCCTCACGTTCTCTTTTCATTTTGTCTGCAGAGGCCTCTACATCAGGAGAGGTAGACATTCGCGCAGCATTCAGGCGCACGTAAGTATTCCGAACACATTTCCTTCCACTATTCCTGATTTATCCCAAAAAGAGTCAAACTTTATTTTTTTTATCATTACTAAATAACAATATTATCTCCCTTTAGATTTTATAACATAAGCTGTATTATTTGGAAATCCTATCTGCCTTGGCTCTCTTCTGGCTGGGAATAATTTCTTTATCTGGCTAGCTGTTCCTATAATGGATATGCAATTTAGCACCAGGAAGAAGTAGTTGAATTATCGGTATCATTTCCATAGTAAAGGGAATATGGAAATTAATGCTCAAACCAGCCAAACTATTACTAAAAGCAATGTATATTTAAAGGAGAATGAAACCCTTTTTTTTTGTAACTTTTTTATACATTTTTATTTAAGTATAAAACATAGCAAGTTAAATCATTCCAGTGAAAACCCCCTTTTAACTGATTGCCTCTCCTGCCTCCCAACTGCATGGGTGCCTGCCCTGTAAAGTCCCAGAGCCCCCATATTAGCACTTAGGGTTGCCACCTTTTCAATTAACAAATACTGGCTGGAACATGAGGGAGCGGCTGGGGGCAGGCAGTGCCATCATTATACATGGCAATGTTATTTTAGGGTGGAGTGATGATGTTAATGGGTGGTCTGCAGGTTGGATTTGGAGGGATTAGAACTCAAAAGGTAAGATCTTAGAAGGCATTAGGGCACATTAGAGGAAAATTAGGAGTGGATCAAGGGCAGAACAAGAGATTTACAAATATACCAACAAGTACATACCAGCCCTGGCCCTGGACATTATTTTACTGGCTTGGCTAGTGATACACTGACCAAGTGAAATTTCTATAGGCACTATACCTGTGGGTTAGTGGTTTCCTTCTTCGACCGTGTTAGATCTGGTTTCTGGTTCCTAAGGCAGTAATCGCCTACTACGAGCATGTACCATGGAAACAGCTTCCACTGCGCATGCTTCTGGCTCTATTCAAAAGTGGGCACCAATGGGGTGAGGTCTGGGAACCTTCTATGAGATTTTGCCTTTAAATGACATTGATTTTAAAGGCAATCAATATTCACCTTATACTTACATTTTTGCTTAAGGGCACAGGTATCCAGGAAGATATGGGTATTTTGCCCATCAAGCTTTTTACTTGTCCAAACATGCAAGATCCTCACTGGGGCCAATGGAGGACACTTTCCGGGCTAAGACTTGTGAAATCCAGTGTGCATTGCTCTTACACATTAATATCTATATACTTGTAATCATAGTGTTCATTTTGACTTGAGTGATGTTTGTGATCCAAAAAGTCCTCTTGAGTTCTTGTAACACTATTGTCTAACAGGTTCACATTAACTCATTTTGTTCATAAAAGTATGTGAGGATATGTTGTTAGTAGTTGCAACTAAAATGTGTCTATGAAAATCTCAGGAGCCTTGTAGGAGCAGCAAAAAGAAGAATATCCATTGCCACCAGGTAGTTAAGCTTTGCTCAAGCAAATCATCCGTTTCCTCCCAATGAGTTTTATTTTTACCTACTGTAATGGTTACAAGAGGGAGGGCAGCATTACATGCGGAGTACAGGTCTAAGGTGAATCTTATGTTAAAATTTCAAATAAAGTTCTTTTAAATTGTGGCATCATGGAATATATAAAGTCAGTGAGATAATGTACAGTAGGTACATTTAGCTTAATAGTATTATTATTATGTGGAACATAGCTGATTGTGTGCATTGAACATTTGCAGTTATATTTGGAACTGTTTTACTAGTTGCCTTGACAAAGACATTCTCCCTTAGAACGGTTATTCTAAGTTACCAGCAAACAAAAAAACTTTAATATGGAAAACTGATGAAAACTGATGAAAATGTAATCTGAAGGGCAGTGCTGGAAGCTGTTCATGATTTTGGTTTGTTTCGTATGAATCTCTAAGGTGTTATCCTTAGTGTAGTTGCTAACTAGGGGTGCTACCAGCATATGGGGGGTTGGAAGAATAAGTTGGAGGAAGAAAAGAGATCAGACAGAAGAAAAGGGAGTAACTGGAATCAAGACGAAAAGGGAGAACAGAAGGAAATGAGAAGATGAGAAAAAATATGGAAAGAAAGGCATGGGAAGAGGGAAGTATGATGAAATGGAATTGGGAGAAAAGAGATAACAGAAAAGAAGAAAAAATAAACATTACGGGAAAGGAGAAAAATATGAATTAAAGTGGGGGTAAGAGAGATGGGGAGAATGAAGAAAAAAGATAAGAGGAGGGAAAATTTTGAGAGAAAGAAGAATCAAAAGAAGAGGAAAGATAGGAAAGAAGAATGGAAGGGGAGTTAGGCCAAGTAAGGGGAGAGTAGAAGAGAAACCAAAGTTAGGATGGACTTATGGGAGAACAGTAAGAATAAGTACGATGGAAGAATAAGAATGAGTGAAGAAGAGAGAAGAGAGGAGAAGAAAAGTAATGCAAATGGGAACATAAGAGAAAAGTGAAGGAATGGAAGACATGGTGGAGGATAAAAAAGGAAAATAGGAAGAAGGAGATGAAAAATGGAAGAGACTTTTCAGAGAAGAATTTAATGAGAATTGAGAGGGAGAAGGAAGACGGTATAGAAGAGAAGTGGAGAAAGGAGTAAAACAAAGAATAATTCTTGGAGTATGGGGTAAAAGAATGGTAGAGAAGGGTAGTGAAGGACACAAGAGAAACGGGCATACTTAAAGGGATACTGTCATCGGGAAAAAAAATTTGAAAAATGAATCAGTTAATAGTGCTGCTCCAGCAGAATTCTGCACTGAAATCCATTTCTCAAAAGAGCAAACAGATTATTTATATTTAATTTTGAAATCTGGCATGGGGCTAGACATATTGTCAATTTCCCAGCTGCCCCCAGTCATGTGACTTGTGCTCTGATAAACTTCAATCACTCTTTACTGCTGTACTGCAAGTTAGAGTGATATCAACCCCCTCCCTTTTTCCCCCCAGCAGCCAAACAAAAGAACAATGGGAAGGTAACCAGATAGCAGCTCCCTAACACAAGATAACAGCTGCCTGGTAGATCTAAGAACAACACTCAATAGTAAAAACCCATGTCTCACTGAGACACATTCAGTTACATTGAGAAGGAAAAACAGCAGCCTGCCAGAAAGCATTTCTCTCCTAAAGTGCAGGCACAAGTCACATGACCAGGGGCAGCTGGGAAATTGACAAAATGTCTAGCCCCATGTCAGATTTCAAAATTGAATAGAAAAATATCTGTTTGCTCTTTTGAGAAATGGATTTCAGTGCAGAATTCTGCTGGAGTAGCACTATTAACTGATGCGTTTTGAAAAAAACATGTTTTCCGATGACAGGATCCCTTTAAATAAACCATATTACCATTTACTGAATGCTTACGGTTTTGAGCCTGTCCTATAGTCCACAGTGTGCTTAGCAATGACTCTGCTAAGAAAACCGCCCCATGTATTTGCCCTTTAATTGTGCAACTATGGAGCATGCTTTATCCGAGGCAAGCAACTCAATCTATGTATAGTGTACATGTAAATATGCAGAGGAGGAATGTCTGATACACACAGTCAGCTGTGCCCTCTTACTGTTTACTGAATGGAAAATTAAACAAGTCAACTTTCTATTGATAAATAGAATATATTTTCCTTATATGTTCCATGAAGAGCGTGAAGGAAGGGACTGGGGTGAAAAAGACAGATACAGTATGCTCACTGTTTAATCTCCCTTTATTAGAGCGCTTGTGTTAATATAGGATAAAACAGTAGAGTGAGCGTGAATTACAGTCCCCAGTAATACCAAAGGGCACCATAGGGAGTCATTAGGGATGGGTGGGGATTATTTTACACCTATTTTTGAAAATGCACAACTTTAAAAATATGTCCCAGAGATAATCAGCTTGCTGAGCCTACAGATCCCTAATTGGAGGAGCCTGTATGCATACTGGGTGGCTAAAGGTAACCATAAATAGATGGTAACATTTACACCACTGATGACCTGTCTCTTTACTGATAAACAAAGGGCTGAGATTGGAAAGGCATTTGGGGGAGATAAGGTGGCAGAAGTTACTCATTGGCAGGACAGGATTTTGCTGAGCAAAGAAAAGGACAGAATTCCAGAATTCCAAGATCCTTCTAGGTTGTCACTGAAAGGTCTGACTCTCTTCTCAGGCTTTCAATGCAACTGAATTCTGGGAGACTGCGTGAGAGACTATTTGTGTCACCGTCCCCTTGTTGCACTGGAGCTCTGTGCCTGTCACTCTCCTTCACTCCCAGTTTTCACCCCCAACCGATGTCACTTATGTCACTTTCACTGTGTCACACTCATGTTACCCCTGTCACTCACCGATTTATGCTTCTGTGAAGCCATTCTTTCCCAAAGAGAATGGAATGCTATGGGCTATATGTGTCTTTCCTCCGGTGTCTCCTCTTGTGTCTTTTCTAATGTGACCTTACTTTTGTGTTCTTGGAATTGTCTTAAATGGTGTGCAAGCAAGAGGCCCCTGTTGTCAATACACTGCAACTGTAGTGTAAATTGTAACACACGGAGTAAGGGTCATAGCAAGCACCAAATCCAGGTTTCAGCTACATCGTAGCATTCTTTTTGCAGAATTCAGAGTTTTCCAAATCTTATGCATCCAGCCCAACCTTAAAAGTCATGTGATTTCAACTGATTTCTGTATTTTTGCTCACATTTTTTTAATTTTTCTCAAACTCAAATAGGAAAGTTAGGGTTTGGATTTTGTTCCATATTCAGCCGAATGATTTATGGATAGGCATGTGCCGATTCCTCTTTTTCCCAGATTCAGCCTAAAATTCAACCTTCTACTAAAGCATCAAACAAATCCTAATCCTAATTTTCATTTGCAAAAGAGTATTTCATGAATCATAAATAAATAAATATCAGAAATGAGCATTTTGGGGGGAAATCTGTGTGCAAAAAAGAAATTGGCTATTTGCACACTCTAAAGGCATGAGATTTTTAGGGGCCGATTCACTATGGGTCGAATATCGAGGGTTAATTAACCCTCGATATTCGACTAGGAATTAAAATCCTTCGACTTCGAATATCGAAGTCGAAGGATTTAGCGCAGATAGTTCAATCGAATGATCGAAGGATAATTCCTTCGATCGAACGATAAAATCCTTCGAATCGAACGATTCTAAGGATTTTAATCGATCGAAGGAATATCCTTCGATCAAAAAAAGTTAGCCAAGCCTATGGGGACCTTCCCCATAGGCTAACATTGACTTCGGTAGCTTTTAGGTGGCGAACTAGGGGGTCGAAGTTTTTTTTAAAGAGACAGTACTTCGACTATCGAATGGTCGAATAGTCGAATGATTTTTACTTCGAATAGTTCGATTCGAAGTCGTAGTCGTAGTCGAAGGTCGAAGTATCCCATTCGATGGTCGAAGTAGCCCAAAAAAACCTTCGAAATTCGAAGTTTTTTACCTTCGAATCCTTCACTCGAAGTTAGTGAATCGGCCCCTTAGTGTTTGGATGTTGTTTGGCCAAGAAGTTGAGTTTGCCTGAATCCTGAAAAAAAAAGCCTTTTGTTTGGCTGAATCCTGAACGGAATCCAATATTTATGCATCCCTATTTATAGAAGATTTGGTATTCGGTGCACCCCTAATAGTATGGTATAAAGCAGTGATCCCTTACCAGTGGCTCACCAGAAACATGTTGCTCAACAACGTCTTAGCTGTTGCTCCCAGTGGCCTCAAAGTAGGTGCTTATTTTTTTAATTTCAGGCTTGGAAGCAAGTTTTGGTTGTATAAAAACTCAGATGGGCTGCCAAACAGAGCCTCCTGTGGGCTGCCAGTCCACATAGGAGCTACCAAATAGCCAATCACTGCACTTATTTGACATCCCCAGAAACATTTTTCATGCTTGTGTTGCTCCCCAACTCTCTGTGGCTCACATTTACAAAAGTTTGGGAACCCTTGGTATAAAGGAAATGGGTTGCAAATAAGGTAGAAAGGCAAGAAAACAATGGAACTTGAAACAGGTTATTCTACCAACCCAACCTTGCAACCAGAAATGCACAAGAAGCATGGGCCGACAAACAGACCTGTGTGGCACTAGTTTAATCACAGCCCTATTGATATTTTATCAATTTGTATACCTCAATTGTATTTGTATGTCCCATTGGTATTATGAGTGCAGTGCCTGTGCAGAACTTTGTCTCCACCTACAGTATATATTGCATGAAAACACTTGTTTGATGATCCCGTGACTCCTTCACTTGAGATTACCCGGACTCTCCGCTTGTGGTCATGCAAAAATGGCTAAATGTGAAATTCTGTAGCCTCTAAAAAAGGAGGTTCAGATGCCTGTGTTGTTATATGGTGCTCAGCTAGCTAAGGGTTTACTCACTGGGTTAAATAAGCATGAAACAGCTAGAATAGAAGACTTTCATCTGGTGCATCTATTGCCTGAATGGCGCATGGTCCATGTACTTTGTGACTTCTTTCCTCTTTCTGCAGTGGGGACGGAGCCGACGAAGCAGGGGAACTGGATTTCAGTGCGTTGCTCAAAAAGAGGTGAGTACAACTATATATCATGTGATTGCTACAAGCCTCTCCTCCATATTGCTGTTAAACTGTTCTGCATGGCTTCTCTATTCTGGGGTTGCCAGTAGTACCCCCCCCCCATTTCTTACCTTGTGACACAACCTTCATGCTCTGAGGGTGACATACCAACACATGGTCCTGAACATATCACTCAACTGGACTTATTAACAGTATCTATTACCTGCCCTTAAGATTAGTGACCTTTCCTTCTTTTAGACATTGCACCATGTTTCCGAGCACCTAATGCTTGTAGACAACAGCACATTCATGCATAATGAACACACAGTATGGTTCTACCACCACTTATTCACTCCAAAGTTTGTAGAACTTCTGATTATCTATGACTTAACCCCCTTTTACTGCAGAACTTCCATACTTTCCCACCATGTTGTCTCATTATATTAAAGCTGGACCACTTTAGACCGAACACATACTTCCCCCAACATAGACCACCACAGCCCCATCTCTCTACAACTTACACGTGTGTCTATATATCTACGACTGTTACGTAACATGCTGACTTTTTTTCTTTTCTTTTGCTCAACCAGTCCAATGTTCATTTTGCAATTGCTATTGCCAATGTCATCTCTGTCTGCTTCTGAACCTTCTACCTCTATCAACAGCTAATGCTTTTTACGTTCTTGTTGGTGCTTCCCCCAAATTCACCTGTCCTTTGTTGCTATCTGCTTTACCTCTCGCAGAGTGTTTCTGACTCCATGTATTTCCAGTGAGCCTGTTGCTCTAAATAAAAAAATTACACATTTTAGTTTTTCTAGCATTTAGTCAACTTAAACCAATGATCCTCCACTCAAGATTTTCCTCATAGTCTCCCAAAATGGCTCCTTCACCCCAAAACTTGAATACAGTTTGTCAACAGAATTAACATAAATTTCGCCAGCTCTTGGTCTATATTTATTCTATATATTCTAGAAATTAAGAAATGATTTCCAGTATCTAGTTCTATCAGACAATAGCTTCTTCATTCTTCAGCAGACTAAGTTCCTCACATAGTTCCTCTACCACATCACCGCTCCTGAATGAACTCCATGAATGAAACTTTGTTTCCCAGAGTTGAGTTCTGCTTCTTCTTCTTTGGATAAAATGTCCCAATCATCTATTTCTGTGAGAAGTACAAAAACTTTAATAGTTTCACATATTTCATGTTCAAGTCCCATGAATAAAATGTGGGTACTAAAGATATATATATGTGGAAACATTTCATCGCCTTGATCAGTAAGAGAATATGTAAGACGTAGCATAACATCCCATCCAAAGTTTCATCCTAGTTGGCCTTCAGCATAAGATGATATTTTCCCCAAAAGAGGAGCCAGCCCCACAGTTTTGGAACGTAAGCTCTAAAGCATACTCATATTTTCCAATACTATTCCTCGCCAGGTTACACACTTGTAATGTCATTATTAAGATATCTGTCCATTAGCATTCTTTGTTCTCCTAAATAGGTCACTGACACCAAACCTATACCATGTCCTTATATTGTGCCTAGTGTCTCCCCAAAAAATCCATCTGGCTTACAGTTATCTCTGCTTCTTGTCTTCCATCTTCCATTTCTGTCATTCCTATTGCTTTAACAGTGCTGCATCTTGCTATCGTCCAGAGCTTGAGATGGTCAATGTGCATCTTCGTCATCTCCTAACCCACTGCTTGGACTCAGTCTGCATTCTGTCCGCACACCCACTTGCATCCGTGCTTGGAATCTGTCCTGCTCTGTATCAGTCACTCTTACTCACCTTGCATCTCTTTCTTCCTTTAATTATCCTTGTCTTATCTTCTTCTATCACTGATGTCACAGAGAGTAAGTTCTTGGTGTGACTTTTTTTGTTAAACCTGATAGATACTAACTTGTGTTTTTGGTCAGGCCTAAAACAATGGTTAGGCCAAGCCCTACTGACTATTAATATTCACTGAGTGATGCTTGGAAAGACCAACCATAGACTCTGACCTTATAATTGCATGCCCTCTAGTCATCTTTTAATCTATGAGTCACATTGGCTATTTCTGTGGGTCAGGACCATTGGGGACAAACTGCAGTTTTCAAAAGAAAAGTGATCGATGAGTTTGGCAAACACAGCTGCCTCCTTCTCTAAATGAAGGGCACCTCTTCGAGGAGCTGACAGCTGATATACATGCCGGTAACAGGATAGTGTGCATCTTACCCTGAAGAAAGTGCCTTGTTGCTATATATAACCTTCCATCAACAGTTTGTCAAAGTCGTCTTTCATCTCCAGCTTTAGTAGGAGAAAGGTAGAAGGTAGATACAGCCATAGAGACATAGAGACCAGGTCATTATGGCTATAAAAAAAATGGTCTAGTGTCTGCCAATTAAATCACACCAGGAAAGAGAGAATGACCTACGTTGTAGAACATTCTGTGTCTATTGGATGTTGCCAAACTTTGTGTCCTCTGTTAAATTCAAGGTGTTTATGGGTGCACCAGGATTTGTGCCAACTAGAGAGACCAATAGAGGTGGTAAAGGACTTCACAATGGCATAAAATAAACACCATAGATATAAGTTTTACTTCTGTTTAGATCAGAAGTGTAATCACTCTTCCAGTAGAAAGTTCTGTTCTTCTCTGTAGCCATGACAATCTGTCGTCGTTGTGTTGTGAAGAATGCTAATAACAACACAACAGAGAGTTAGGGGTGCTTCTAGTGGGTGTATGCAGGAGGTTTAAATGTGTCCCAAGAGCAGGACTGATTTTAGGAAAGGGCGTGAAGGACTTCCGCAGAGTCCCCTTCCAGGAGGCTCCAAGAAGGTATTCAAAATTATACCCTTTAAATTGACAAAGTGTTATTACATTTTCCCTTTTCTACAATCAGGTGACTTTCCTTGTGCTTATAATTATGGTCACATTAAATGCATGTGATAATGATGTTTTTGACTTGGAGTTCACATTTGTTTCTTTTAGTGGGGGATGTTAGATTGAATTTCCTAATGCACTTGGGGTGCTTTCTGGCATGCACCTGGATTGCAGTTATGTGATTCCCACACCACTCAACATCATGGGTTGCCTGGTTTCTGTTTGCCTTGAAAGTTAAAGTTTGCATTTATTTTGCCTCTCTGGACCATGTGGTTGTGCACTGACATGTCTTGCTGTTTCCTGCCGCTGGCGAGTGCGGGTGTCTCCACTGCATGTTTTTCTGAATGCCTCTTGGCAAGTCCAGCAGTTTCCTTCGCTCCGTGAATCGGTAAGGATTCATCATTTTTAGGTTTGGTCAAGAGATTTGGCTGAAAATCAAATCTCAGTACTAATTTTACACTTTGAGTCCATCAGCCACAATTCAGTCGATGTGAGCAACATATGTGCTTAGAGGCAACTCAAGGCACATAAGAGTAATGCTTGATCTTGGTCAAATAACATTTGTCCCAGGGCCGGATTTACATAGCGGGCACCCTTGGCCTGCTGTCGTTCGTCACCCCGTCCCCTCCTTTATATTTGCTAAAATTGGGACCAGTGCAATGGGGATTGGTGCTCGGGAAATGTAAAAAATGATTGTATCTCCTGTGAATTCCCAATGTTTCTGAACCAATGTAGGTATGGTTGGGCAGCATGCCGCCTCCTAAAATCCTGCCGCCCTAAGCCCAAGCCTTGGTGGCCTCTCAACAAATCTGTGCCTGTTAGACCCACTCCAGAACCAAATAATGTACTTGAGCATACCAAGACAAGTCTGGTGAAGTTTATGGAACAAAAACAATGGAAGGTTTAAATGTGTCTCATTGGGTTCCACTGAGGACCACTTTCATCCTTGCACAAGAACATGCCCTAGGTCGGTTCCCATTGTAATACAATAAAGGGCCAACTCCTGCCCAGCTAATTAGATCCCACCAAGTGGAAATGGTCATTGTATGACTTGGTGATGGGTAGTACTGTTATTCACCTTACAAATATTAAATAAAGACATGAGGGCTTCTGTTTGGGGACATGTTGGGTTACAGTGAAGGGACTAAGGAAATGGCTTGCTCTTATACACTCAAAAGGTCCATTATACCCCCCTGATAAAATAAGATAAATAGGAACACCTAACTTGATATGGTAATTTTATTACTATGTAATCTGAACATTGTAATCAATGTACTGTATATGGAATTTAAAGCTCATATAGTAGGGAGCTGGGAGTCACATCCATCTGTTACTTGGTTGTGTAGGTCTCAAAATTCCTAACACACACTCTCCACTAAGCAGCATCTTTCCACTATGAGCCACAACCAGGTGCCAAGATGTTCAAATTATTTCCATTGTCCTTTGCCCCAGAAAAAATACTCAAAGTACCAGAAGCCCAAACATGAATCAGGCTGCACATGGGAATTCTGACTAGAGAATTTGCTGAAGCACATGATTCTGTGTAAGCCGCACGGAATGAAGGCAAATTGTGGAGCATAAGTTAAAATGTAAAAGTTAACCCTTACAGTAAGGTCTTTAGACCCTGGGCCACCAGCACTACTGAATTAAGATATGGGCTCACATACCACCTGCTAATTGTATATTGTATAAAGTGCTACAGTATCATATCTACTCCCATGGGCCAGGATGTCACAGAGAGGAAGCAATACAAATACCAACAGTTTTCAAGCTACTAAGCCCTGGTAGCCTTTTTTTTTTTAGAAAGCCGGAGTACGTGCTTTCCCCAGTGAGTCCTACCCGAAGGCATGGGCTCCAATACTCAAGTGCCCCAGGCCACGCCAAAAAACAGCTTGAGTGGGCTCACCTTCGCCAAGGCTAGGGTGAGCCCCCTCTTCCCCGAACCCAAAAGCACACAAAGCACATGCAGGGGGCAAGGGTCTTTGGACTCTCCTTCGCCTCACGGCTATCGGGAGTCATGTTTACCCTGGGTTCTGCCGAAGCTTTCCCCAGGGCACCATTAGATGGCCTGGGGTTGAGCCCAAAAGACTCAACACCCATCCAGTGATAAAAAGTGCACAAAAAAAGACAAACAAACACAAAAAGGGGCTAAAGGGGGAACATTTTTTGTCTTCCTGGCCAGCGAAAAGATTGGAGCAAAGAAAAGTTTAGAACAGGATTAAAAGCATAAAGTGCATGTGCTGATTGCATGATCCCCATAGTGAATTAGGCACTCCCCGTAGGGGGCACATCAACTTCCATCCCGCTTTAGCCCTTTGGCCAGAGGATCAAGTGTTTCTCTGAACATGATACTACACTTGATCTTAGCCAAAAGGCAGAGAAGCAAACTCTATATATCTAATTAGCTAGGCAACATCAAGCGAGCAAAGTGATAGAGAGTGACATATGAGGACCAACATGACAGGTAATGTACTGAAAAAGAGTTGGTCACCTTGTCGTCCCATGGTATTGGGCCTAATTATCCTTATGACCTGACTGCCTAATACCCTACCCCATATGACTGCACATTTCAAGGCACAGGCTGGAGGGAAAATACCCCATTGCTATATTAAATATGCTTTCTGGGTCTTTACAGGTTTGTGTTTCCCCCACGAAGTGCCCCACCTTGTCCTACTATACCTACTTCCCTTAATCCTTGCTACCTACAGCTACTGCTCCACAAGCCTCAGCCAAATGCCCCCCCCCCCAGAAAAAATGTTGTCAACCTTAGGGACATCCAACCTGTTACCCCCCAGCTGTGATTAAACAACAATTCTCAGAACTCACAGCCTATTGACTATTGTTAAATAAGTTAAATAGAGGTGTTGGTGGCATGTTGTTCATGTCAAAGGTTCTCCCAACTCCTGACCTTGTTAAGTGTCTGAAGTTATTTTGGCCCCTTTTAATTTTGCTTTTATTAACAGTAATGAGCCCAAGCAGGGCATTGACCTCGATGTGGATGTGTGGGATATCCTCAAGAAAGCACCCCCCACTGAATATGAGAAGATCGCCTTCCAGTATGGTATCACTGACTTGAGGGGCCTCCTGAAACGGCTCAAGAAGATGAAGAAGGAGGAGAAGAAGAGTGAAGGTGAGGTTAGGGTGATGAGGACTTAATGTACTATATTTCCTCCTCCTTGTTAAATCTAATATATAGCAGGGCTAGGGGATTAGGTGGCATTTCTTACAAAGAGTAAAACCAGGGGGTCTAGGCCACCTCAGGCCTTAAGATCTGCCAAAAATGTGACATTCTAAACCTTTAAAAAAAACCTTTAAAAAAAATGTGACATTCCAGGAAAGTTACCAGCCTATGAAATATTGGAGCCACCATACATAGTGACTCTATTCACAAGTCTCACTTATGTTCCTCTAGCTTTCCTGAAGAAGATGGACCCTGCATACCAAATAGACAAAGGTCAGAAGATGAAGCTGGTCGTAGAAGTGGCCAACCCAAATGCAGAGGTCAAATGGCTGAAAAATGGCCAGGAGATCAGAGTCAGTGGAAGGTCAGTGGTGTCAGGGCACAAGGATCAATTTCACGTTCTCAACTCAATGAAATAGTTATTCAGGGTAAGTGTTGACTTCCCTCCTTCCATATCCCCAGCTCATTCTTTCTTTTCTTTCTCTTCCTGTCCCTGTGCCCGGCACTTTCTTCCCTGTTGAATCTGTCAATCAAAATGAATCCTTCAGCAAGTAAGTGCTATTTTAATTTGTTATTCAATTAAACTTTTTGGCATTGCTTGAATAATTAATATTTCTTGTTGTTGTGCAGCTGTCCAGCTTGGATTTTTAATAGCTATCTAGTTTCTAGGGCTGAAGAACCCTAGCAACCAGGTAGCATTTGGGCAGTCAGAATGGAAGACAAATAATAGAGGTCTTAATCAAAAGACATAAGAAAACTAAAAATAATTAAACAATTAAAACCTCACAGTCAATCTGTTTTTTTTGTTAGGGTCAGCGACCCTATCAAGCAGATACTGGGTTTTTTCCTGATGCATGGCAGAAGGAGGCAGATTATGGAACTTAATCGTTTGAACATTGCCCAAGGCAATACTACTTGGCCAAACTCCCCACCATCTCTGCAGCCCCCTAGCTGGCACTCACTTGCTTCCCCTCCCCCCCTTCCAGTATGAACTGCACCTCTCAACTATGCCATAGACACATCCCTACCCTTTGTTCCAGCCCTGAGTTAAAGCAGGCTGGGAACTGCATACCTCCCAACTGTCCCATTTTTCATGGGACAGCCCCGATTTTGACAGCTCAACTCGCAGTCCCGAAATGTTACTGAAAAGTCCTGACTTTCTCTTTGATCTCAGCCAGAAAAAGATACAGGAAAGAAGCTGCTCTGATGTTCTTCTGCTTAGAAAAGATTTGAGAAAGGTTTCTAATTATTTTCCTAATCAGAAGAATATCAGAGCAGCCTCTTTCTTTCTCCTGACAACTTCCTTGACTACTTGCTGGTCAGACTGGTGGGAAAATAACCAGCAGGTGGCGATGTTGTAACACAATTCATTCATATTAACGGTTCATGTATCCCTTAATATCTTGGGAAAAAAAGAAAATAAATAATTAATGTAAATTGCAGAAGTTCTTAGAATTGCACCCTCGTCAATTTTACATTCACTTATTTTATAGGTTTACTTATCCTTTACTGAAAAATAAGTAGTTGTTACAGTATAGAAGGGCTAGCATGTGTCTGTTTCATTTCAAACCATTGAGTCTCGTGTTTGCCCCCTACTACAGGTACATATTTGAGAGTATTGGGAACAAGAGGATTCTCACCATCAATAACTGCTCCCTGGCAGATGACGCTGCCTATACGTGTGTGATCGGAGAGGAGAAGTGCGGTACTGAGCTGTTTGTGAAAGGTCAGTCAGTCTTAGGGTTTGGCTGTGAGATCATTTCAAAATTCTAAAAGGATACAACTGTGTGGGATGGGGCTATTTATGTCTTTAAACCGTGCCCTCCATCTGTTGTTTATGTGATTGGTTGCTATGGGTTGCTACAAAATTTTGTGGCTGTTATTGCATTGCCTTACGTCAACTTGGCTTGTAGTTTTCCAGCTTTCTAATGTCATTATAACCCAGCCTGCAGCCTTGTGCCTTTATATGGTCGCAGAACCCCTCGGTGACTTCTAATATCCTTATCATTTACAGTAGGGGGTGCATTACCCCTTATAATACATGAGTGAGACTCAGAGTTCCCTGTATAACTCAGCCTGCAGCCTTGTGCCTTTATATGGTCGCAGAACCCCTCGGTGACTTCTAATATCCTTATCATTTACAGTAGGGGGTGCATTACCCCTTATAATACATGAGTGAGACTCAGAGTTCCCTGTATAACTCAGCCTGCAGACTTGTGCCTTTATATGGTCACAGAACTGCTCCGTGACTTCTAATATCCTTATCATTTACAGTAGGGGGTACATTATCCCTTATAATACATGAGTGATACTCAGAGTTCCCTGTATAACCCAGCCTGCAGCCTTGTGCCTTTATATGGTCGCAGAACCCCTCGGTGACTTCTAATATCCTTATCATTTACATTAGGGGGTGCATTACCCCTTATAATACATGAGTGATACTCAGAGTTCCCTGTATAACTCAGCCTGCAGCCTTGTGTCTTTATATGGTCACAGAACCCCTCAATGACTTCTAATATCCTTATCATTTACAGTAGGGGGTACATTATCCCTTATAATACATGAGTGATACTCAGAGTTCCCTGTATAACTCAGCCTGCAGACTTGTGCCTTTATATGGCCACAGAACTGCTCCGTGACTTCTAATATCCTTATCATTTACAGTAGGGGGTACATTATCCCTTATAATACACGAGTGATACTCAGAGTTCCCTGTATAACTCAGCCTGCAGCCTTGTGCCTTTATATGGTCACAGAACCCCTCAGTGACTTCTAATATCCTTATCATTTACAGTAGGGGGTACATTATCCCTTATAATACACGAGTGATACTCAGAGTTCCCTGTATAACTCAGCCTGCAGCCTTGTGCCTTTATATGGTCACAGAACCGCTCAGTGACTTCTAATATCCTTATCATTTACAGTAGGGGGTACATTATCCCTTATAATACATGAGTGATACTCAGAGTTCCCTGTATAACTCAGCCTGCAGCCTTGTGTCTTTATATGGTCACAGAACAACCCCTCAGTGACTTCTAATATCCTTATCATTTACAGTAGGGGGTACATTATCCCTTATAATACATGAGTGATACTCAGAGTTCCCTGTATAACTCAACCTTGTGCATTTATATAGTCACAGAACTCCTCAGTGACTTCTAATATCCTTATCCATTTTATTTTAATTTGAAAGACAAGTAAAATAAAAACTACTGGTAGAGCCAATTTCTTAGGCACCTAAAGTGACCCAATTTGCCAATATTTAATCTAGGACCAGTATGCCTGGAGTAATTTGAGCAGAGTCTTTTCTGTTCTCTCACAGGCACACCCCAGTATTTATTTACTTTACTTGTCCATTAAATATCCTTTTACTCATGAAACCATCATAAATTTTTAGGAGCTTTATTTTTTCCAGCCTAGGCTATCTGATGGGGGCCTAACATTTAGTGGCCACTTGGTCATTTTGGATAAGGGACATAGACATTTTAGGGAAGAAAAGAAGGTGTAATGTTTCCCTCTGTCTCCCAGAGCCTCCCGTTCAGATCCTTCAACCCTTGGAAGATCAGATGGTGATGGTGGGAGAGAGAGTGGAGTTTGTGTGTGAAGTGTCCGAGGAAGGAGCACAAGTAAAATGGTGAGTAGAAAACCAGCAAAATCAACTGATTGCTAGTATTGAGAGCCATGAGTATCCTGTAAATTAGATCCTTATAAATGGTGCTTAGTGATGTCATCCGTTATAATCGGAGCTTAGTGATGTCATTTGTCATCTGATTCACTTAAACTTGTGTATTATTATAAATAAAGTAAAATATGAACACCTTGGGGCAAGGCCAGACGAGGCGTTTTTGCGGCGTTTTTACGTTGCGTTTTTAAAAATGAACAGCCAGGCGTAAATAACTGCACTGCAGTAATTAAACTGCACTACCACTGAAACGAATGGAAAACGCACTATGGCAATTCACACAGGGTGCTTGCCAGCTGAAATCCGCCACAGGACGCCAGTATTGGCGTTTTTTTAGCAGAAACTACCAAATCAATAGACTCTATGGGATCTGCACGTTTGAAACCACACTGTACGTAAATACGCAGCGTATTTTAAATATGGCGTCCAAATTCAATGAGAACAACGAGAAGTGCATGTTGGGAAAATAATTGTACGTGCTGAAAAACACATGAAAAACGCATGTTGACAGTTGCGTGTGGTTTCAGTAGCATATTTACGACTGGCTGTTCTTTTTTAAAAATACAATGTAAAAACACCGCAAAAACACCACGTCTGGCCTTACCCTTGAAATCCCGGGTAGCTTTGATTCTCTAAACTGTTCAGGTAAAATGGTGCCCACTCACAAGGCCTGCTGAGATTTGAATCATTCTTGATCACCACTAGGGTTGTCAATAGTCATATTCAAATCTGTCCCGTTTCCCTTCACCGAAAGTTTGCGAAACAGCGAAATTCCCAAAACACATTGATGTCAATGGGCAACTTTTTTTTTTTAACTAAACATTAGACCAGTGATCCCCAACCAGTGGCTCTGGAGCAACATGTTGCTCTCCAACCCCTTGGATGTTGCTCCCAGTGGCCTCAAAGCAGGTGATTATTTTTGAATTCCAGGCTCGGAGGCAAGTTTTGGTTGTATAAAAACCAAACAGAGCCCAATGTAGGCTTATAATCCACATAGGGGCTACCAAATAGCCAATCACAGCCATTATTTTGCACCCCAGGGACTTTTCATGCTCATGTTGCTCCCCAACTCTTTTTACATTTGAATGTGGCTCACAAAAAAGGTTGGGGACCCCTGCATTAGCGTCTATGTGTGTTTTTTTCACAGCAAAGCCTGGTGACAAAATTGTCACTTTTTTATAAGAAGAAGTCTGGCCAGATGTTTAAGGGGCAGGGTCAGCAACATAAGGGGGGCAGGCACCTTGACATAAGGGAATAGATGAAGTAGGAATTTGGTGGGTAGGGTTGTGCATTAATGGAACTGGGCTAAAAGTGGAGCAGGGATTGGGATGGATCGGAGGCATACATGGGTTGGCTAGAATGACTGGAAATCAAAGGTTGGTGTTGAAAGTAAATTGATAATACCGGACCACCCATAGTTGGTCGGGTGTCAACCCTCATCAGTAGTAAAGTACTACTATTATCCACAGGGTTTCCTACATTATGCAGGGCTCCCCTCCTTACCCTGTCACGGCCTCATCCCTTGACCTATGTTGTCACTTTGGCCCCCTTCAGGGATACCCAAACTCTATCCCACCACCTGTTGTTGAATTGCAACTTCCAACATCAAACTTCCTACAACGTCCAGCGATACCAAAAATTGGCATATTTACAGAGGTGGTTCGTTCACCTTTAAGTTGTTTATTATAGAATGGCCAATTCTAAGAAACTTTTCAATTGGCCTTCATGTTTTCTTTGTTATAGTTTTTTAATTATTTACCTTGTTCTTCTTCCAGCTTTCAAATGAGGGTCACTGACCCCATCTAAAAAACAAATGCTCTGTAAGGCTACACATTTATTGTTATTGCTACTTTTTATTTCTCATCTTTCTATTCAGTCCTCTCCTATTCATATTCCAGTTTCTTTTTCGAATCAGTGCACCGTTGCTAGGGTAATTTGGACCCTAACAACCAGATGGCTGAAATTACAAACTGGAGAGCTGCTGAATAAAAAGCTAAATGACTCAAAAACCACAAATAATAAAAAATGAAAACTAATTGCAAATTGTCTCAGTATATCACTCTCTACATCATACTTAAATTAAAGGTGAACAACCCTTTTTAGGCCATGCTCCCATTAATTCTTGGACTGCTACACGTTACATCCAGACACTATCCAAACCCTGACTGACCCATGATTTTTGGGTCAACATATTGGGACTCTCTAGCGTAGTTGTATTTATCATGACCTGAGCCCCCTACTGCTCTTCATATAGAATTCTCCAAACAACTATTGATTTCAAGCATTATGACTGAATATATGACCTTTCGGCTAGTGGCCTAGTGTGGATAAAGTTCTGCTGAGTGTGAGATTGATGGAGGCTCTGAGCTTCTTCCAAGTTCCCTTCATCCTCTAGAGTTTTACAATGGGAGTCCTTAATCAAGGCCCCTTGTAATGTTCCCAGTAAAGTGTTCTCTTTGAAGCTGCTCCTCTATAGCTAGCACAAACAGTTGCATTCTCTGAATGAGTCCTAGACCTCTTCAAGGAGCTGGTGGCATTGGAACAAGTCTCCCTCGCTGGCTCTCTGTTAATTATGGCCGAGGATAGATTTCAGCATTTAAAATAGCTTCTTGATGTAGTGGCTGATCTGCTTACCAGCTCCACACGTGAGGTCTCCCGGGTGCAGCTGCCACAGCGTGTCCCATGCACAGAGATGGGATAACTTGGCTGCTAGTTGCTGTGTCAGCAAAACATTCAGAGCTCAAATGGAAAAGTCACCTTGTAGGAACCCTGTCTGGGTCTGTACATGTCCCCTCCCAGCAACAACTGTGTGACACTACACTCAAAATAAGAATTTTCTCAGAACACAATGTCTTCTTCTAATTTTGGACAACACTTGATTCCAACCAACCCCGTTAGAAACAGTTGAACTTTTCTCACTTGAATCTCAGGCCTTTCTTAGGTTCAGGTACCCTAAAGTCTTGTTTTAGGGAAAAGTCTGGCATTATTCATTTTAGAAGATTTCGAGATTTCTATTTGTGCAGAACAGATATGACTAATTCATTAATTACACCTTTCAGTGGCCTTTTAAATGTAGAGTTGATGTATCATATGGAAGGACACCATCCCAGCAGTGATTAAAATGATTGTGATGATTATTAATCCTTTGGGTTTCCTAGGGTCTCTGCTCCCCAAATTTCTCTGGCTACGGTGACTAGAAGATGTTTTTGGAAAGATCCAGTCAGGGCCCCATAGGGGGGGTCTTGGAACACTCAACTATACCAATTTGCAGGCCACAATAAGGATGGCCTTAGTTGATGGGTCCAGGGCATGGCCAGGAGGGATCAAGGTGTGGCCAGGGAATGCTTCTAAAACACAGTCTTTATTCTATTTAGTTGGCAGGGTCCATCACCCAAGGATTTAGATCTAAATAAGGCCCTCTAATCATATACAAAACCATTACCCAACTACAGCTGCAGCAGAACTTACTACTAATACAGTTTTTTAGCTCTACCTTCTCATAATTAACTAGAGGCATTCTGTGTGCTATGGTAGGCAGGCAGCAAACACAAGATTTTGACAGGGGCTCTACTATTGCACTGCACCAAGATTACCTGAATTTGCTCCAGTGTAAGATAGTGATCTGTGATTTATCTGGACATATTAGCATTTGCCATTCTAAAATGTTCCCTCAAAATTCTTTTGTGCCCACATTTTAAACTTGTGTGCACATTTTTTAAAACTGAGTGCGCAGGTGAGAATAAATGCATCATTTTGTGTTATCACACAGAATTCTTTGTGCGCACCACAATTTGTCGTGTGCTCAAAATTTGTGTGCTCGCGAGGGAACATTGCCATTCTGGAGGGGTCCTTTATGGGGAGTCATTTGTACTCAGGACATATTGTCCACACAATGTGAATTCTACAAAGACATTAATATTTTGTAGTCACATAACTAATTTTGTGAACACAAGTACAATATCTTGCCACAAAATGTATTTTATCCATACAAAATTAATTCTGTAAACACAAAACTAATTTTGTATGGACAAAATGCAAACCCCCCCTTGTATTTTTCATATACTTAGAACGGTTGTTCCCCTTCAAATTAACATTTAGTATAATGTAGAGATTGACATTCTGAGACAATTTGTTTTTTATTTTTCATTATTTGAGGCTTTTGCGTTATTTATCTTTTTATTCAGCAGCTCTCTAGTTTGGAATTTCAGGAGGTACCTGGTTACTAGGGTCCAAATTAACTGAGCAACCAGGCAGTGGTTTGAATCAGAGACTAAATAATAAACAGTAGGGCCAAATGGAAAGATAAGTAATAAAAAGTAGCAATAACAATAACATTGTAGCCTTACGGATCATTTGTTTGTTTTTTTTTAAGCTGGGGGTGAGTGACCTCCATTTGCAAGCTGGAAAAAAGGCAAAAAACTAAAAAACTATACAAAATAAATAAAGAAGAAGACTGAAAAGTTGCTAAGAATTAGCCATTCTATAAAATATTAGAAGTTAAGGTGAAGTTGAACCACTCCTATAACTTTATGGACCAGGAAAGCATAGTAAAATAAAGCAGATTCATAGACAAATGTCCATTAGAGGGAGCTCTTGCTCCATCAGACTATACACTATTTTCCTGGGCCACTTGCTGGACAAGAAGAATAAAATGGCCCATTAGAAGTGAAAATAAATTCAACACTCAACTCTTTAATTTTATCACCTTTTTAAGACTATCTTTCACTTTGGCATGAAATGATAAAAGCCAGTATATGGTTCTGTTTGGAACATCTCACAGTTGCCTTGAAGCCTGTTGATGTACCTTATTGCAGCAGATACAATGGATGAGGTCTTCAACAATGCATAATATACAGCATGTGGTCCTTGCAGCTGTCTCTAAACAATCATTCCCTGTATTTCAACACCTATGATTATTTTTTTTAAAAATCAAGATTTTGGGATAGGTGCAGGTCAGCTATGATCAAGCTTTTGCGTTTTTAGGGAGAAAGATGGTGTGGAGCTGACCAGAGAGGAAACATTCAAGTATCGGTTTAAAAAGGATGGTAAGAAGCATTATCTGATCATCAATGAGACAACGCTGGAAGATGGGGGCAACTACAAAGTCAAAACCAATGGAGGAGAGTCATTGGCTGAGCTGATGGTACAAGGTGAGAGGATCTGTTCACTTTCCCAATGGGTCACAATCAAAATATCCAGTGTGAGGGTCAGTGCAGTGTATGGAACAAGACAGTAGGTTACTGTCATTGAGGAGGACTCACTAAATTTGAATCAAATCTATATCACCATTTACATTACTAACCTTGTTCCTGATAATCTGGTTTTCATTGAATGAAGCTGCTGGGGCTTTTACTTCTTTGTGGCCAGTAGAGGGGGCTCTTGTTCCATCACAGTGATTGCCAGTAGAAAACATCTGCTGAAAATAGACCAGAGATACAGAAGAGAGCCCTGGTCAATAAAGGAAGGTTGGGACCATATATTGAGAAAAATATAATTTTCATGTATGTTATGGGTGCCCAGCCTATAGCCTCCAATTGTCTGACTACAGCTGTAGATCAACAACAGGACAGACATCCCTGATATGTATTATAGTAACATCAACTCAATATTACACAATTACATCTCTGCCTTCACCAGTTACATTTCCAGGCTCAGAGGTCCATGGCAAATGGCCTTTTAAATTTGCATCCCAATGGTTAGTTGAGTAGAGTATAACCAGTCACGTTGGGCCTCTAGGACATGAACCATCAGCCATTAGTTCCTCATGATCAACTAGAACACTCAAAGTTATGCCTTCTATGTTAGTTTTGGCTGATTAGCTTCTCGGTACTAACAACAGCAAGAGTGCCTTCCTAGAACTCCATTAAACAATCAATGGTTAAGGTCAGATGGGCATCTTGATGGGTATATTTAATTATAACAAAGATGAACAGTCCCTTGTAGAACCAGAACATATATATGTTAGTCTGTTAAACTATCATGGCTGCCAGAGACATCCAAACAACAAACAGAATATGACTGGGAAGATGCCAACAGCTCATACTAGAGCACTGGCCAGGGTTTGACATTGGCATAATATTATGTGGGTGACTAGTTGCTTGGCACACACCACCATTCATAATAAAATCAATGTGATAATCATGTTAATATAATATTAAGTTAATACAAGAGGTCCTCTGTATTCAACCCATTATCAATATATTAAGGACAGCCCATCCCTGCAGAGGTCCAATAATGTAACTGTATATCACACCCTTCTACATTTGATAACAATTATCTTATCCAATGCCCCTTTAATTATTTTTTTTTTGTACCTTTTCCCCCATCAGTGTGCTGCTTTTGGGTCAGTCTCAACATTTCTGCATTGCTTTTCTGGATCCACTCATGTTTTCTCCCTCTCGTCCCCCAGAGAAACAGCTGGAAGTCCTACAAGACGTGGCCGATTTGACTGTTCGGGCCAAGGAACAAGCCGTCTTCAAGTGTGAGGTCTCGGATGAGACAGTGACAGGAATCTGGGTGAAGAATGGAAAGGAAGTCATTGCCAACAACAGAATCAAGATCACACATATTGGAAGGTCATTTTTGTGCTTCAGGCCCATCATTTAATTGAGATCTGCTTAACATAACTCTAATACAGGAAAAGGCAAAGAAAGTTAGAGCATAGTTGCAGTTTGTCACCATAAAAGATATTTAACCATGTTACAAGAGTATGGTTTAGTGGAGGCCCAAGAACATGTTGTAGGGTTCTCGTATTCTCTATTATTTAGTAGACAATCAACTTGCCGGGTAGGCCAAAAAAGGAGTCGATGTTATGGGGAGGGAACCTTATGGTGCAGTCCATCTAGTTAGTGTACTTAATAGTTATGGTATGATACATGTCCCATAATCTGAGAGTAGGGATTATTTACCTGTTGCGAGTGGAACCCAAATTTGAGTCTCAATTCTGTTTAGGGTGAGTCCCCGTGATTCCTTTTATTAAAACAGTTTCCACCTACATTAGATAACTACAATGAGGAGCATAGCAGTTCCTACTGGGTTGCAAAATGGATTCTAATTTGGCTCGTAAAGGTTTAAAAGCCTTTTTTATAAAAATGGTGAAAGGGTTGACAAACAGACACAATCAAGGAGAATTGTTTGCTCATATTCACCCTGTCCCTGCACGTTGCACCAGGTGTGTAGGGTTTTTGCTCTCCAGAATGAAACTCCTTCATTCCTTCATTCAGCATCAGACTGGGGATCTGGGGCCCTCCGGTGCTGCTGCCTCAGGGGCCCCCACACCCCCTGCCAAATCTTAATGTCCCTGGGCCTCCCACCAAAGCAGTAACCAACCTCCACCCCCCTGAATACCATATTTTTAACTTGTTGTGGCCACGATCGGGCTGGGAGCAGGTAAAGGTGTATAGCCCAGGGTTCCCACCAATGGGCCTACTGGGCTTTTTCTGGTGTTCCACCGGCTCAGTCTGACCCCCTCATTAATACAGCACTGCCAGTGTTCAGACGCAATATATTCATGAAGGTTGAGCTTGGGGAGGTATTAAGGCATCCTCCATCTCTCCTTCTAACTTCTGTGCCATTCCATTATACAAGTACGTTGGGTGCCGAGGAGCCCTGTCCTTTTGTCTTAGACGAACCAAAGTGCCTTTTACTAAATATTTCATGCACACCCAGAAGGCACAAAGGAAGGAAAAATCCCCCAGTGTACCATGATTTTATCTTGTATTGCCCTAAATGTAGATACGATGTTCATAGTTAACCAACCACTTCTCCTTATAGGGTGCACAAGCTGACCATCGATGATGTTGTACCGCAGGATGAAGGAGACTATTCCTTTATCCCTAATGGATTTGCCTTCAGCCTTTCAGCAAAACTACACTTCATGGGTAAGAATACAATCTTTGGCGTTTATCCAAAATAATAATGGTAAATAATGGACAATGGATGTATGTAAATTAATGTAAAATCCTACCAAGTGCTCTTCTGAGTACAAAATAAAAATCCAATACAAATCTCTACACAGTCGCCGACTGCTCTACAGGGAAACAAACAAAGCTGCTTGAGTTCTGCATGGCTGGGAAGTAAGGCGGGGGCTCCCCCTGCTGTTCATAAGTATGATTGTTTCCCTGCAGAGCAGTTAGGGACCGTCTGACAATTCCTATCCACAGCAGTAAATAAAGGAAGAATTTCACTGCAGACAGTCAGGTTTCTTATAAAAACCGTACACATTTTTTAATTAAAGTATATTGGAGATATGTTTTTTTTATCATTAAAGAAAGTAAAAATGGGATTTTATTTTTTTGCCTTTACATGCCCTTTCATGTTAAACAACATCGCCACCTGCTGTTCATGTTAAAGAGGAAAGTTCTTTTCTTAAATTGACCAAAGAACTCCTATGTGCTCACTAACTTGGCCTATATAAACATCAGGTGGAGCAGTTACTTCTAGTTCATTGTATTAGATGTGGAAACCAGCTAATATCATCAAAACTCTAGAGCACTGAGCAAATTTATATAAGTCTGTAAGGTCCCCACCAACTAAAACCATTAGGGGATATAATTTATTTTATTTATTTAAATGTATTAAATATTAAGAATTAATGAATTACACAACTTTAAAAAAATATTAAGAAGGATGAATATTTTAACCTCTGACGAATATGCATATACCTAGAAAATTCTCGTGACTGCAGATTGTTAAAAAAACATTTTTATCTTTATTTTTAATCTCTTAAAAAAATCTATCTTTTAATCTTTATCCTTTTATATCAATATTGTTTACAGAGGATATACAATGACAAGGTTTAAATGGACAGTTTTAAGCAACTTTTCAATTATTTATTTTTTATAGTTAGTAATTATTTGCTTTTTTTCTTCTGACTCGTTCAAGCTTTCAAATGGGGGTCACTGACCGCATCTTTAAAAAGAAATGCTCTGCAAGGCTACAAATGTATTGTTATTTCTACTTTTTATTACTTACCTTTCTATTCAGGCCTCTCCTATTCATATTCCAGTGTCTTATTTAAATCAGTGCATGGTTGCTAGTGCAATTTAGACTCTAGCAACCAGATGGCTGAAATTGTAAACTGGAGAGCTGCTGAATCAAAAGCTAAATATCTCAAAAACTACAAATAAAATTGTCTCCGAATATCACTCTCCACATCAAAGTAAACGTTAAAATAAAATAAAATATCTAAACATTGGAGATAGTTAATATTTTATAGTATTAAATGTATATATTTTGTAAATATATATTAAAACAGGAAATAAATTAATTGAACACGTTTTGTAAGAACAGATGATTCAATAAGGGTTTTATTATAACTTCCTCTTTATCTCTGTTTATAGAGGTGAAGATTGACTTTGTTCCGAGGCAAGGTAAGGTATGGGGCAACGGCGAAATGCGTGGAGAGCTGTTTGTATGCGTAGAGATCTATGTGAATGAGAGCATCTGTAATGTATTTAACTAGTATGATTAGTATACTATAAATTACGGGTTGGTTTGAGCTGAGTGCTTGTGTTTGAACACCTGTGATGATAAATGTGATTTCCTACAGTTCCATTGTATTTTATCACGTCTTCCGTGCGTTTGTTCAGGGATATACAGGATCATATTTTTAGTTTGATTTCCATGCACCCCATCTTTTATTCACTACTGGGTTTTGTTTGCTGTGTTGCCCAACCCCAGAGCCCCCCAAGATCAAACTGGACTGCATGTCACAGTGTGCCGACACCATCATTGTCGTTGCTGGCAACAAATTACGCCTTGACGTCCCAATAACTGGGGATCCGGCCCCCACTGTTATCTGGATGAAGGGGGATAAGGTAGGAAGTACCGATTGTCCTTTTCTTATTTCAGAACCGCGTTCTGTTTGAGGTTATTCCAGTAACATGGCACCAGATGTTGGGACATGCAAACTAGCACCGAATCCTGTGGCATAAGCAAAAAAAACTTTTGAAAAGCCACAGTCCAAGAGTTGATGGCTAGTGCAATCTAGGGCCAGAATATTCCAGATATCATCTCCTTTCTTTAGCACACACTTATTGATTAAGTCCGTTTTTTGCTGCCCAAAACATTCTGCCACCATAATTCTTTGACCTACTATGTAAGTACTAGTTCATAGAAACTTTTCCACGCCAAGACAAGGGACATTTATGTTTGCATACATCTATATTGTTTAGGGTGCCAGACCCCCATGAATTATTAAAGGGATACTGTCATGGGAAAAAAAAAAATTTTCAAAATGAATCAGTTAATAGTGCTGCTCCAGCAGAATTCTGCACTGAAATCCATTTCTCAAAAGAACAAACAGATTTTTTTATATTCAATTTTGAAATCTGACATGGGGCTAGACATATTGTCAATTTCCCAGCTGCCCCAAGTCATGTGACTTGTGCTCTGATAAACTTCGATCACTCTTTACTGCTGTACTGCAAGTTGGAGTGATATCACCCCCTCCATTTTTCCCCCCAGCAGCCAAACAACAGAACAATGGGAAGGTAACCAGATAGCAGCTCCCTAACACAAGATAACAGCTGCCTGGTAGATCTAAGAACAACACTCAATAGTAAAAACCCATGTCCCACTGAGACACATTCAGTTACATTGAGTAGGAGAAACAACAGCCTGTCAGAAAGCATTTCTCTTCTAAAGTGCAGGCACAAGTCACATGACCAGGGGCAGCTGGGAAATTGACAAAATGTCTAGCCCCATGTCAGATTTCAAAATTAAATATAAAAAAATCTGTTTGCTCTTTTGAGAAATGGATTTCAGTGCAGAATTCTGCCGAAGCAGCACTAGTAACTGGTTCATTTGGGAAAAATTTTTTTTCCCATGACAGTATCCCTTTAAGACAAGTAAACCTCACAATTATATCTTCATGTTCATTAGTACACCACGCAAGAACTTCAGTAGTAGCCATTGCAAGTAAACCTTATCTTATTAGTAGATCTTGAAAGTAAACATTACTTTATTAGTAAGTCAGTACACTTTAATAAACTATTTGACTTTAGTTCATTAATGGACCTTGCAAGAGCTCCTTTGGTCAATATTGGTAAATTACTCAAGAATCCCTTAAGCATTAGTAGACAGTAGAAGTACACCTTAGATCAGTGATCCCCAACCAGTAGCTCGTGAGCAACATGTTGGTCTCCAACTCCTTGGATATTGCTCTCAGTGTCCTCAAAGCAGGTGTTTTTTTTAATTCCAGGCTTGGAAGCAAGTTTTAATTCCATAAAAACTAAGTATAGTGCCAAGTAGAGCCTCTTGTAGGCTGCCAGTCCACATAGGGGCTACCAAATAGCCAATCACATCCCTTATTTGGCACCCCAAGGGACGTTTACGTTCTTGTGTTGCTCCCCAACTCTTTTTACATTTGAATGTGGATCATGGGTAAAAAAGGTTGGGGACCCCTGCTTTAGGTCATTACTGCAGATTGCCATAGCACCTTAGTTCATTAGCATCCCTTGCACATACACCTTATACCATTAGAATGTTTTACATCTTCATTCATTATGTGAACTTCACAAAAAGACCATAGTTCATCGGTGGACCCTACAAGTTGACCAAAGTTCATTAGAAGACTTTGTATGGATGCATTAGTTCGTTTGTAGACCAGAGTTCATTAGTAGACCATTCAGCAGCTCCTGACTTCAGTAGTTGACCATGCATGTAGATCTTAAAAGTAAAACCTTAGTACTTTAGTACCCCTTGCAAGCCTACCTTGGTTCATCTGTATCTCTTCCAAGGACAGGTTGGTTGTTTAGTGGAACTTGCAAGTACATTTTACACAATTAGAACATTTGCAAGGATGTCTTAGTTTATTAGAATACCATACAAACACCTTTGCTCATAGGGAGTCCTTCCAAAAAGACCTTAGTTCATGGGTAGACCATACAAGTTGACCAAAGTTCATTAGAAGAACTTGCATGTATGCATAAGGTTAATTTTAAACCATACAAGTACACCAAAATTCATTAGTAGACCATTCAACAGCTCCTGTCTTCAGTGGTTGACCATGCACATAGATCTTAAAAGTAAATTTACTTTATTAGTAAGACAGGCTCTTTAGTTGACTGTTATACTTTGCAAGTAAACCTTAGTTTACTGTATTAGTACCCCTTGAAAGCCTACATAAGTTCATCTTTAGCCCTTGCAAGGACAACTAAGTTGTTTAGTGGACTTTGCAAGTACATGTTACACCATTAGAACATTTGCAAGTATGCCTTAGCTCATCATAATTCCATGCAAACACCATGTCCATAGGGAGACCTTCCAAAAATGACCTTAGTAGGGTCTTAGCAACACAAATAGACCAAAGTTCACTAGTAGACCTCATCAATTCACCTTGGCTTCATTAGCAGAGATTGCAATGTTAACTTAGTTCATTAGTACACCTTGCAAGTGCACTATAGTTTATTACTATAGTTCATCAGAAGATGTTGCAATCAAAAATTAGTTCATTAGTAGGTCATGCAAGGATGCCATAGTTTATTAGTAGACCTTGCAGGTTCATCTTAGAGGATCTTGCAAATGAAGCCCCCTATGAAGGTGGTTTCTGTGTTGGACATTATAACAATAAATCCAGCAGCATTATAACATTAAATCCAGATGAATCAAAAATATATTCGTGCCACTAACAAAGCTTTGCTAGTGGCACAAATAAATATTTGATTCATCTATCGGAGTGCTGCTGGATTTATTGTTATATTGTGGAAATGCACCTTTGCAGAAAGAAACACAGCTGTGCACCCGACGCTTCAACAAGCGATATAGTGTAAGTGCGGCACTATTATTGACTTTATTATATTGATTTTCTGTGTTGGACATGTAACTTTAACAGAGGTGAGAATCTTCCCTGCCTGATAAAGGCATTAATGGCTGCCCTTGCCTTTGGGAAGGTAAAACATACCTGTCGTTCCAAAACAATTATGTCATCACCAAATTCTTTAACCTTCCTCATGATCAGGTAATTGAGCAGACCAAGGTCAGGACTGAAACTGAGACTCAACACAACTTATACCGAGATGTGGATGTAAGTTGGGGCTCCTGCTCCCCGTAACTGCTTAAAAAATAGAGTAACGAATGGACACAGGCATTATTACTTATTATCACGTGTGAAGCATCCAGTTGTGTGGTCACATGAAATCTAACAACACTACTTAACGTTCTTTGTTTACAGGGGAGGCATTTATATACAAGGAATTCTATACATTTATACTTGGGATTTGAAATTCTATTTATTTTCCATAATTTGTGCGTATAGCTTGGCTGAGGAAAATTCGTTGAATCATTGTTGAAATTGAAAATTAAAGGAGAAGTAATGTTTTTGTGCCAACCATATGGTTATACCTACATGCTGTGTTGTCCAGTGGAAAATAAATGGAAGATTAACCCCTATTTACTAAAATTTTATTTTTTTTCTCCTTTTATCTTGATTTCTTTTCGCAGGTGATAACCTCTCCAGATGATTCTTTTTTCCACTTTCACCTTCCTTTTCTATTTTTTCCTCTTTTTTTCCATTGACATATTTTTGAACTTGCATGATCAGTTACGTGTAAAACATAACCAAAATACCATGCTATGTTTGTCCATTTTGGTTATGAGATGTCTTAGGTGGCTTACAGTTAAGGAAGCTAGAGATAGATTATTCCATGGACACTGGAACAAGTGATGAGTCTTGGTTGACCAGGCACGATGATGTTATACCTCCTTGTGCCCCCAATTTGTTACACTCTTAACTTGCAGCAAGTTAATAATATGTGAGCTCTGGTACTTTGACTCCAACTTTCCATGAGCAAAATGTTTAAGCAAACCCAAGACTTTACATGAAGTCAAACTTAGCTTTTTTTGGTTATGTTTTTTTAACAATTAACTTGACTTTTGATTTTCTTGTCTTCTTCTTCTTCTCAAGTTTCACTGTTTCTCTTCAAATCACTTTGGAACTTTAGTGGATCTGCCAACAGTTATATTGCCAGCACTTGGTTGGACACTGTGTCCTCAGCACTTGGTTATAATAATTCCACATTTCTTCATTAACGTTTCTCTTCAGTTTATGTCAACATTAAGTGCATCTGCTATGTTACATTTGTCATCTGGGAGGTGGGAAATTGGGGATATCTTGTGCTGTGTCATTTGGGAGGTGGGAAATAGGGGACATCTTCCATGATCTCTACTCAGCAGACAGTGGTTCTTCTTGAAAGGAGAGTCCCCTCTAGCAGCGTATCCCATACCAAAAGGATAAAAGAATGCCCTAAGCCCTAGCTTACAGACTTGTTTCCTCAGCTAATTTCAGAGGTTGATGGCAGAGTCCACGTGGAGACACACCAAGACCATTGTGTGTTCATTATTGAGGGAGCAGAGAAATCAGATGAAGGTGCCTACACCGTAGTGGTGAAGAATGAAGCTGGAGAGGACAAAGCTAACATCAATGTAAAGGTTATTGGTAAGTCATACAGTAGAAGGACAATCATTACTGTACAGACATACATATGTAGAACATATTAAAAATTAATAGAACTATCATTCAGTAAGTAAAGGGGTAAATCACTGCAGAAGACTCCTACATCCTTAAAAACTGCAAACTAGGGATACACCGATTCCAGGATTCGGTTCGGGATTCGGCCAGGATTTGGCCTTTTTCAGCAGGATTCGGATTCGGCTGAATCCTTCTGCCTGGCCGAACCGAATCCGATTCCTAATTTACATATGCAAATTAGGGGCGGGGAGGGAAATTGCATGACTTTTTGTCACAAAACAAGGAAATTAAAAAATGTTTTCCCCTTCCCACCCCTAATTTGCATATGCAAATTAGGGTTCGGATTCGGTTCGGGATTCGGGGGTTCAGCCTAATCCAAAATAGTGGATTCTGTGCATCCCTACTGCAAACCCTCACCTCCAAAACTTAAATGTATGCAGCTTTTGCCTAGCCAAAGAAAGAGCAGCAGAGTTGGGTTGGAGGCCTCCATGTTTGGCTGCCTCACATCTGTCCCAGCCTGGTTTGTGCTGCTCACCAACCAGTAACATGAACACTTGGTAACAAGAACAGAATTGCTTTAAGCTGATAGCAAGACATTCCAGATATTAATTTTGTATTTGTATGCAACAGAGGTCCCAGATCCACCCGAGTCCCCCAGGATATCAAACATTGGTGAAGATTTTTGCACAGTAAATTGGGATCCACCCAAGTATGATGGAGGTCAACCAGTCTTGGGTAAGATGCTTGATTTTCATTGATTGCCTTTTTTGGCCGTATTGTCATCTGGTTTACTGAACCATCACTGGAATGCTCCTCATTGTTCCTGCAGGCTATATCTTGGAGAGGAAGAAAAAGAAGAGTTACCGCTGGATGCGCCTGAATTACGACCTGGTCAAGGAATTAACCTACGAATCTAAGAGGATGATTGAGGGAGTAATATATGAGATGCGCATATATGCTGTAAATTCTATTGGCATGTCCCTCCCCAGTCAACCTTCACAGCCCTTCATGCCTATTGGTAAGTAACCAATCAATCGAATGCCAACTGGATGCTTATGGGAATGTGCTTGCTCTTGCCAATGTTAGTACACAGTAAATCGATTATGATTATGGGCGGTGTTGTGAGCTATGCCTGTGAGCTTCCACTGGGTTGTAAAGTGGTATTGTGCTGATTATATGGTGCTATGGTAAATACTCCAGGTAACGTTATTATGAGAGCCTGTGTTTTCCAAAAGTATAAGGAGCATGGTCTACCTTAAATGGGTGTGGTAGGTTTCAGAAGTTAAGCATGAGAACATCAGTCTACTGTTTTTAGAACTGGACAAGGTTTAAGGAATATTTTGGGAGCAATAAAGGAAAGAGTTCATTGTGAGGAACAAGGTGAATGGTGGTGTTGTTTACAGTGACAGTAAGAGATGCAGGTGTCTCTGCGAGGATCTGTTTGCACATGGGTGTGTTTAAAAAAATAAATGCTGGGAGGTATAATTGCAATTATGACCTTGTATGAAAGAACATGCCATTACATACATATATAGGGTGTTGATAGCACAACTGTTTCTAGAGGCCCTGGCACTGTTAAACTGAAGCTGTCATCATCACTTGATATTCTTGAAATTGTTTGACTTGACAACCAAGGACAGGGGAGCAATTAAACACAAAGTACTTTTGTGATCAACAACGTCCATGAACCTATTAGAGATGCCCCTTGGTTGTCCTTTTTAAGAACACCTTGCTTGAAACATGATCAGACCGAGGAAGGTTATATCACTTACTTTTGTTATTGTGGAACCTCCTGTGGCAACTCAACCAGCATGATATTGGCCTAGAGCAGGAAAGATTTAAGACTTACCTATACATTCAATTTGGGGGATCTATGTGTGTGAAGAGAAGCTTTGCTTCCATACTTCATAGAGACTGTATTGGACAATCCCAGGAATTATCCAGATACCTAATAGTGGGTTTAGAATAGGAGCTTCAGATAGGGTTCCTTGGAATGCTTTGAGAAGACTTTGAGAAGACATTCCCAGGCAGAAAATAATGTAACACGTAGGGGAATATTGAGCACAAGAGAACGAAGGTCTTTGAAAGACTGAAGAATAATGAAAGACCACTTTAACTTGGTTTCAAAAGAAAGATATCAAGGGAAGTAGATGCTCAACAAAAGTACAAAGTTAATTTGCATCTAGCTACATGTTTACATGGCTTCAAAACAGCAAACATAAATGGCAAGGAGATGTAGGTTACGGAAGTCAAGTATGCAGAGGATGAGGACACCAGTCTACTGTTCTTAGAATTGCTGCAGAGGAGGACATACTTGTCTGAATATTGTGGGAGCAATAAAGAGACAAGTTCATTTTGAGGAACAAGGTGAATGGTGGTGCTGTTGACAGTGACAGAGAGAGATGTTACATGGGATGATTTAGAGTGATGATAACTAGCAGGCGTCGCTAGCCATCCAAGAAGGAGCTGACATGAGACAGTTTGAAACCAGAGACTGGAATGAAGGTGAGAGGTCAGCTATGGGGAGACAGACATGTGTGTCGTCTACACAAACATAGTATTGTAAGTTAAAAGACCTAATAAATTAGCCATGGTAGTGTGTACAAAGACCAAAGACTGGGCCAAAGCAGAACTTATTGGTATCAGGGCCGGAACTAGGGGCAGGCAGAGTAGGCGCCCGCCTAGGGCGCAATCATGGGGGGGGCGCATATTTAAGGAGAATATTTTTTCTTTTTTAAACTCATTTTTCAATTTTATATACATACCTCCCAACATTTTGGAAGTAAGACGAGGGACAAAAAACAATAATTTCCGCACGTAGCGCAGCAATTTTTTGACCACACCCCTTTCTGTGGCCACACCCCCTAATTACCATGTTTGTTTTACAAAATTTGGCAGGTTATGAAAGTTTGAAAATATTTCTCCTTATCTAAACTGTGTTTTTGTGTCTCAAAATTGTTACAAAGTATCTTATTTGCACCTGTTAGCTGTTCTGGGCTCTCTGCTAAAAGTCAATTAAGTTAAAAAGTTTGTTTCTTTTTCTGGCTGTTCAGTGCAGAGAAAAGAGGGACTTCCCAGTACAAATGAGGGACTGCGGGTTGAGCTGTCAAAAGAGGGACTGTCCCTCTGAAAAAGGACAGTTGGGAGGTACTGTATGTATATACCGCCTGTTCCAACCCCCTCTTGCCCATGATTTGTATTGTGGGCAGAACCACTCCCCACCTCCCTCTTGGCAGCTGCTGGCACAGGTACATATTTGTGGGCAATATCTTGGCTTTTGCTTGCACAGGTAAACAGATGATTAGGGAAAATATGGTGGATTGTTGCTGCTGCTGGCGCAGATACATATTTGGAGGCAATATGATGGATTTCTGGCTCATATTTGGGAGCAATTTTGTGGATTTTTGGCTGCTGCTGGCAGAGGTACAGATTGGGGCAATATGAGGGATTGGCTGCTGCTGGCTCATGTACATAGGGCAATATGATTGCTGCTGGCACAGGTACACAGATATTTGGGGCAATATGATGGATTTTGGCTCCTGCAGGCACAGGTACAGATTAGGGGCAATATGATGCATTTTTTTGTCTGACGCTTGCATAGGTACAGATTAGGGGTAACAATATGATGGATGTTTTGGCTTATGCAATACACAGGCAATATGATAGGTGCTGGCACAGGTACAGGGGGCAATATGAATGGTAAGGTGGGAAATGGTAATGCATGACCAGGTGGGGGGGCACTGATTGAAGCCCTTGCCTAGGGTGCCAAAATACCTTGGCCCGGCCCTGCTTGGTATGTCAACATTAAGGGTCCACATGGAAGGAGGAAGACATAGTAGAAGAGCTTGGTCTACAGCAAGGCTGTTCATGACTACAGTATGTTCATTAACTCCATAACTTCTTTTTATGGCATCATAATTTGAATACAAAAATATATTGTCCATTCTATGGAAGAGGATAAATGGCACTAGTCTACAGTACTGAGGGCCAAAGAGCAACCAGTAGAAGTACAATACAATTCATTAAAGGAACAACTAGGGGTCAAGACAAGAATAAAATATAAAATACACTTACATTCATGTATATATGACCTGCTGCCGCTTGATCTTGCGCAAATAACCGGTTTGTCACGTGTTGTTGGCGTTACGTCAGGGTAGCCCTGAGTTTCTCTGGAGCATTTCTGCATTCTTTTACTATATTAGTCCTGAACCCTGCTGCTAGATGTCTATTCCAAGCATTCAATTCTTTCTGTAAAATAATACACCCGAGCATCACATCCCACAAATTCATAGTATGATCTTTCCCAGTATCACATCTCTTCTTGTAAAGAATATCCCGTGCCTGGAATTTATTGAATCCCCTAATACACATTTTTACTGCTCCGGGCCTCTGAGCTTTATAAGGCGGCCGTTTGTGGAGCAAGGCGGGGGGGGTATTTAAATACTGGAAACAGAATAACCTTTCCCTCTTCTATTGAAATGTAAGGCAATTTTATCACACTAGATTATTTTCTTCTCTTACAAGTTTAAGGAACACTGTTAAAAAAGAGTTTTTGCCTGAAAAATGGATTTATACGACACTTTGAAGAGGCTGTTCAACTTTCAATATGAAATGGAAAGTACAGCGGCTTTTACTTATGAGCACAATCAAAGCAAATTAGCAGCCCCTCTATATAATGACCTGCTGACATTTTTTGGCTAAGAAAATTGACAATTCAACAAATTCTGATGAATCTTCCCCTTTATTCTGCACTTTTCAAAATTATAATTTTTAGAAAAGGGCTTCAGGTCTCATTGATTAAAAAGAGTGCACTATTCTCCTTATTTATAATAATGTAACATTTTATCCAGCATTCCAGTACTGCAAAATGACCGCCTGTTGCGTTAACGCTGATACTAAAGTTGCACCTGTTTGATCGAAGCAATTGGCCTCAGCATCAATGTGGGTGAACTTGTGCAAGAAGCACCAGGGACAACATTTGGGAACCAGGAAGGTGCCATCATTTGAAAGCTTTGTGCCATACTAAGCCATGCTGTAGTGTCATGGGTGCTCCTACCCCCAGGTCTAGGATCGGATATCTGGAAACCCAATATCCAGAAGGCTTGGAATTATGGAAAAGCCATCTCTCATAGAGTCCATTTTTAATCAAATAATTCACATTTTTAAAAAATGATTTCCATTTTCTCTGTAATAATAAAACAGTAGCTTGTACTTGATCCCAACTAAGAGATAATTAATCCTTATTGGAGGCAAAACCAGCCTATTGGGTTTATTTAATGTTTACATGATTTTCTAGTAGACTTAAAGTATGAAGATCCAAATTACGGAAAACATTATCCAGATAAAGCTCAGAATTATAGAAATGATGTCTCCCATAGATTCCATTTTATCCAAATAATCCAGATTTTTAAAATAATTTCCTTTTTCTCTGTAATAATAAAACAGTAGCTTGTACTTGATCCCAACTAATATATAATTTATCCTTATTGGAGGTAAAACAATCCTATTGGGTTTAAACTAAGGGTCAGGGCACACAGGCAGATTCGGGGAGTTTAGGGGCCGTCAACAAATCTCTTCGGGGCAACTAATCTCCCCAAACTGCCTTCCCGTCGGCTAAAATGTCAATCGCCGGCGGGATGGCACTCGGAGCGATTCATTTCCAAAGTCACCCGAAGTTGCCTCACGGGGAAACTTCGGGCTACTTCGGGAAAACAAATTGCTCCGAGTGGCATCCCGCCGACGATTTACATTTTAGCCGGCAGCAGTGTCGGACTGGGATGCCAGGGGCCCACCAGAAAACCTTAGGTTGAGGGCCCACTTTCTAAACTATTATTCCTCCTCTCCTCACTCAACCTCTTTATTCTCCTAGTCTCTTTTCTCTACATATTTAACTCTATTCTTATTATTAAGCCTCTTTGTTCCCATAAAGAAATTGGGAATGACCATGAAATAGGTTAGAAGCAAGAGGGTCCACAAACACCTGGGCCCACCGGGAGTTTTCCTGGTATCCCTATGGGCCACTCCGACAATGGCCGGCAGGAAAGCAGGGGAGGCAGTTTGGGGAGATTAGTCGGCCCGAAGAAGAGGAGACTTGTCGCAAGGCAACTAATCTCCCTGAATCTGCCTGTGTGCCCTGACCCTTAAGATACGAAAATCGAAATGACAGAAAAAACCCTTATCTGGAAAACCCCAGCACCAAGCATTAATAACAGGTCACATACCTATACTGCCTTAAAAGCCAAAAAGTGTACCTTTCATTTGATCATAGAAGTGATGGACAGACGTTCAACAGTGTTGAACATCAGCAGTTTAGGGAAGGCTGGAGCAGTTCAGGCATTATCAGCGAGGGGCAGTGCTTGAGGATTGAGAAGAAACCGTTGACCGTTGACCACTATTAAAGGGGTTGTTTGTCTTTAAATTAACTTTTAGTATGATGTAAAAAGTGATATTCTGAGACAAGTTGCGATTGGTTTTCATTTTTTATTACTTGTGGGTTTTGAGTTATTCAGCAGCTCTCAGGTTTGCAATTGCAGCAATCCACAAATTACTCTAGCAACTTTTCTTTTTTCTTTTCGTTTTCAAGATATTAAAGGAGTTGTTCACCTTTCAATTAACTGGTTTTCATTTTTTTTTAATCATTTGTGGCTTTTGAGCTATTTAGCGTTTTGTTGGGCCATGCGCTGATTTGTATAAGAGACTGGAATATGAATAGGAGAGGCCTGAATAGAAAGATGAGGAATAAAAAGTAGCAATATCAATATATTTGTAGCCTTAAGGTGGCCATACACTGGCAGATTAAAGCTGCCGATATCAGTCCTTTAGACCAATTCGGCAATTTATCTGCCTGTGTATGGGGGCTTCCGACGGGTCTTCCCGATCGATATCTGGCCACGATATCGATCAGGAAGGTTTCATTTTTCTACCGACTGACCAGTCGGAGCCCATTGCTCCTCGTTGTAGCCGAACATTTGGATTATAGCCCTGCCGTTAGTGGGCATATCGGGGAAAGATCCACTCATTTGGCGATGACGCCAGACGAGCGGATCTCTTCATGTATGGCCAGCTTAACAGAGAATTTATTTTTAAGATGGGGTCGGTGACCCCCATTTGAAAGATGGAAAGATTCAGAAGAAAAAGGCAAATAATTCAAAAACGATTAAAAAAAGACCAGTTGAAAAGTTGCTTGGAATTAGCCATTCCATAACATATTAAAAGTTAACTTACATGTCAACCACTCCTTTAAGTCCAGGGTTCACTTTGTGCTCTGTATCTGTATCTATGGGGATCATCGTAGTCAAGCCTCACCCTGCACCTTGCATGGGATAAAAAAAATCTGTTGTCTTTTCAGCTGCTAATTTGCACTGAATAATGCACAAGTTATGGAACAGGCAGAGGGAAGGTGGACACCTACATCCCTCTGACCTCTTGAATACAGAGTTGCCAAATGTAGGCAGTGCTGTATTCATGTGGGTGGTCGGAGGACTCTGCATCAATTCAAGTGGATGCAGCATGCAAATTCCAAAAAATGTGAGGCTGTGCCCATTTCTTGCACTTTGTCACCCACAATTTAAATGCCCCCCTTGTTTTTTTGCACTGACTAAACAGCACAAAATATAAACAGTCCACACCTCACCCTCATTTGGATCCACATGATTCACAAAATCGTGCACCTGTGTTGGAGGGGAGCACTGCTTGTTACTTGTCTCAGGTATAAATATTTGTACTACACATTATTCTGGGGCAACAAATGCCACACTTTAAGTAAAAGCATGGCAAATTACATCCATTTATTTACATAGCACTTTGGCCATTGTGACATCACTTTTTTCCTGTCTATTCTGTAGCTTAGATGAATTATGCAATTAGTAATTAGGGTTTCCTTCCTAAAATTCTATAGAATTTGGGTAGTATTAAAATTAAATCCTGGGGACAGAATGGAAGGTTTCAGGGGTTTTTCTTTTATATCTTTTTTTGGTGATATCACAATTTTCTAAAAAAACGCGATGAGTTAGTAGAATGGAGTGGATGAAAATAAGCAAAAAGTTCTATTTTGAGTAACAACTAAGAGTAACCTCCACATCATTTTTGTGTAAAAGGATCAGCGCCCCCTTCCCAGACGGACGCACAGTAGAGAAGAGGGAAAGCGAGTAATTGTGCCAAATCTCCGTGACATTATATGGGATTAGGAGCAGCTGCTGGTCCATCCAAGTTTATAATATGTTGTCTGTTTTCCTAAAATCTTATGTTACCTAAAGTCATCTTTGAGGCAATAATACATTTGTCACTAACATGATATGATTCTGCATGTCAACATTCCCAAATGACGGTCACAGGACAAGTTTCTTTTACCCCCCGTTTCGGTCCGTCAGGCTTTTTATTTTATTTTGTGTCTTTTTTTCCATTTCTGTTCCCTGTAATGTTCTTATGTCCAATGGTTTGAGTTTCGTGAATGTGCTGATGAGCTCTCGGCTTCCAAAATTAGAGGTGACAGCATGAGGACGAAGATTAGTATGCAAATACATTTTCTCTGCTATGGGCAAAGGGTGGGGAGTTGGGTCGTCTGCAATGTGGAGCTCATTCCTCAGCCCACCCACCCCTTTTTGCAATGATGTGGATTCTAGACGAGTAGATCCCTGCCATACTTGTGCCATTCTAGGACTTCTGCTTGGAGCTTGGTGTCAGTGTCTATAGAGACCTCCATCAACTGATATAGAGCCCCACCATGACCCGTATCTCTAGGTGTGTGGATCCTGAAGATGCTCTTCAAGCTTCAAGAAATGAGAAGAGGCAGAAAGCTAAGAAAGAAATTAAAGGTCTGAACATTCACTAGAACATTGGGCATTGGATCTTCCGTTCCATGTAGAGAAATCTCTATACTTTAGGATGAGCTAAGGCTGAGTATTTTTTCAGAAGAACATGGTAGGACATATGGTAGGACTGATGGATATGCATGCTGGCTTATAAAGGTTGGGTCTTTTATGGTGTTCATAAGAATTGTTTCCTTTGTATTATTTTTTTTTTTTTAATTTCACCTGGGACCCAAACTTAATTTGGAGTCAACTTTCCAGTCCAAGAATTGTTATAGAATTAAATAAATGCATTGATGTTTCCTTTTGTTGGAGGACGTGTTCACTGTATCACGGTGGCCCACCCATTAACAGCATGGGGTCCCATAGAGTAAAAAATCCTTATTAAACACGTTGATATCTCCTGTAGTGACATATTAGACTTTTTCTGCCGAGTGGAAAACCTCATCTATTGTTTTTACAGTGTCAAAATATCTCCAAATCCTTATATTGTTCTTTGGAGCTTTTCTTGCAGTGACTTTAAGGTCCCTACTTAATAAGCTCTGTAGCATAATGCAAGAACTATAATGGGGGGCACAAGTTATTATGGAATTTGTGCCCCCCTCATATCTCGGCCCCCCAAAAGAATGTATATTGCGTTCACAGTTCCATCTGTGCAAATTCTATTTAGAATAAAGGAGAATAGCTTTACTGTCCCTTAAAGAAAGAATAGTCACTATTCCGTGCATCTCTCATTACTGCCCGGACCATTAATGTCAAGCAGCTAAATGGGAAATTTGATAGGACCAGCACCCAAGGTCGCTGTGAGACAATGGACTCTTTACTTTTATTAGCTGTACCAGGTTTGTGGTTGTGGCTGATGGGATTCTAACACTGATGAGACAAAAAGAGACTTTCACTGGTGGGGGTTAGTGTGAGCACTCCCACACTCAGCCGGTGCTCCCCATTAAACAAAATAAGTGTTTGGAATATGTATATGTATAAATGTGCCATTGGAATTTTTATTGGACTACTGTTGGGAGGTGGCCGAGCATTGTGCACCAGGCATCCTTGTGCCACCTAGTAGGTTGGGTGTGCGAGGTCCAACAACAATTGTATCCATTCTCAACGTTCACCATGGGTATTTTATGGTAATGGTGGCCTTTATAAGGATGAGGAACCAAAATCACTTTGCCCTGGTGCCTTAGTCCCTAGGGCAAAGTTTGCACTGCTCAGGCATAACTCCAAGGGCAACAGGCCTCCCATGGGTGGACAAGGATGCTCGTGCAACTGCGGTAGTCCCATCACTGCTTCTTTTTGCAGTGGTGCAACTTGTAATATTGGGATCCTTATTTGAAAGGCTACAATCTCTGCAGAAAGATTACCTGAATTGCACACACAAATGGAAGCTTTAGCATCAGCTGAAGCCACAGGGGACTACCATACTCAATCCCCCCCAACTACTGCTTCCCCTTATTACTCCCAAGCATATAAGCTGAAGTCAGAAAATGCAAGAATGGTACTTCTGTATTATAAGCTTTCTGTTGTCTAACCATGACAAATTTCTATGACCTTCTCATAATTCTCTATTCTTTTTCCTTTTAGCTCCCACCAGCGAGCCCACCATGCTGGTGGTGGATGATGTTAGTGACACCACCATAAGCTTAAAATGGAGACCCCCAGAGCGCATTGGCGCAGGAGGACTCGATGGCTACACTGTGGAATACTGCAAGGAAGGGTGTAAGTGCTTCATCCGTAAAATCGACTTTATCAATGTGCTTGAGCTTGTGTTCTTTTGATTCAACATGTGATTATTAAAGTGGATGTTGAGGTTCCCATCAACCTCTGCCATCATACTCCCCAATGGCCCAGGTGTAATGATGAATGCAAGAATATACTCCAATAAGCCTTCTAGTTGCCTATTTGCCATCTTGCTGTTACTCTTGGCTTGTTCAGAGTAACATTAGTGAGTTAAATTACTGCATAATCTCCTTAGGGTAGATAACACCAGGATGATTGATGTAGTAAAGCCAGTAGCTTGAATTCTTCTTGGAGTATGCTCTTGCATCCAGTGGCATAACTATTCACCGGTGGGCCCTGGTACAGCATGTGCACCTGGGCCCCCCTGTTGGGCTCTCCCCCCTATTAATCGTGCAAGCTGTAATATCTCCCCCTGCCCAGCCTCTTGTGATAACCATTATTGCGGCTCCGGTGGGCCCCAAGGGGGTATGGAGCCCGGTGCGATTGCACCCCCTGCACCCCTGGTAGTTACGCCACTGCTTGCATCTATTAAGTTTAGGCTGCATACCTAAGAGAGCTGGGGAGTGCAATGGGAGAGCCATGAGTAAGTATACATGCCCTTTAAGATTTATAATGTTTTTCAACACCCACTTCCTGCTCCTGAGCCTATAAGTCAGGAAGTAAACCTTTTGAATGAAAATGGCTTCCCACAGAGATTGTTAGAGTTTAGATAAAAAGGTACCTGTAGCACCGTGTTCTCTGAAAATATTTATGTATTCATGTTCGTGTATAGCCTACATCATGTCCTTTAATGTAGAGTTGGCTTCTATTCTAAAACAAGTGTCCCTTTAATTATCGCCTGCTGCACAAGTACCATGCCAGGAAAAACACTCCGCTTTATGAGTAATCACCGTGCTTATTTTATCTGCCTTAGAAAGAGCCAAAGAATTTTCAATTAAAGTAGCCAACGTAGATGGAAATCCTACTTGTTTCTATTATTTGGACTTATAAGTTACCTGATCTGGTGGTTCATATTCCCCAGCCCTCTTCACTTTAGATCTATTTCCTTCTGGCCCCGAGGCAGATGATAATAAATTCTAATTATTGGGGTTTGACACATCTCCTCTTTCCCGCGGCTGCTGTGCTTCATGTTCTCTGACTGACACCTCTAACCAGCCAGGGCATGTTCTTCAGCCACATAGCCAGAATACAGATAGGTCGGCTCAGGATTCACAGCAGCTTGGGCCAAGTCCACGGGAGTCCTGGCACTGCCCACAGCTTTGAAAATTATTATGTTTACGTCTGCCACACTAAAACACAGACAGGAATAAAAATGGTAAAATATCCATTTAAAGCAAAAGTCAACCTTGCATAAGGTCCAAGAAGATACATGAACTTAATTACAGATGCAGAAGAACTCTCCAATCACAATCCTGCCTAGTGCTATGGCAGTCATCTCATATTGAATATAGGGAGATAATTGTGCAAATTTGACTTGCTAATAAGGATGGATGGATGGACATAGATGAACACAGAGCAGGCAAGATTCTCATTGGAGGATCCTCTTGCACCCCTTTTATGTTACCACCTATCCCCTCACAGTCCCACCTGCTCCTTTTTCTGTTGGGCTGGACATTAGTTTTTAAAAGGCCTTTGTTTATTGGACAAGGTAGAACTGCCTGATATACATATGGCTGGAAATTGCCTTAATGGTGGGGAATCAATCGTCTTAATGGTGGGGAATCAATAATAAATAATCAATAAATCAGGGATGTCCAACCAGCAGCCTCCTAGTGGTTGTTAGACTAGACTAGAGGTTGTTGGACTAGACTAGTGGTTGTTGGACTAGACTAGTGGTTGTTGGACTAGACTAGTGGTTGTTGGACTAGACTAGTGGTTGTTGGACTAGACTAGTGGTTGTTGGACTAGACTAGTGGTTTTTAGACTAGACTAGTGGTTGTTGGACTAGACTAGTGGTTGTTGGACTAGACTAGTGGTTGTTGGACTAGACTAGTGGTTGTTGGACTAGACTAGTGGTTGTTGGACTAGACTAGTGGTTGTTAGACTAGACTAGTGGTTGTTGGACTAGACTAGTGGTTGTTAGACTAGACTAGTGGTTGTTGGACTAGATTAGTGGTTGTTAGACTAGACTAGTGGTTGTTACACTAGACTAGTGGTTGTTAGACTAGACTAGTGGTTGTTGGACTAGACTAGTGGTTGTTGGACTAGACTAGTGGTTGTTGGACTAGACTTTGGCCATTGGTGGAGTACTAGGCATTGCAGTTAAATTGCAGATGGACAGACATCTTTGACGCATATATTAAACCATCTAGATTTTTTTTACACAGTATAATAATGTATCTCTCCCCCCAAGATGCCACTGTGAAACTGGACAAGCCCAGAAAAAAAAAAGTTCTCTCCTTTATCCCTGAGATGCTCAGCCCAATTCACATGATGCTCCTAAAATGGCAAAGAGCAATATATACTGTATGAGAGGATTCCAGAGGGAACAGCTGTTACTCTCGGGAAGCTCTAGCAGTTGTTGGGCAGTGTATGGTAGTGTCAGCTGTTACTCAGCACCGTGAGATTCTGGCAGATCTGAGAATTCCTTTCTATGTGAATAGGATGCCACAGAAACCTGTCACTCCATTCCACAATGGGTATGGGGTATCCCAGTGTCTAGTCTAGCCTGGTAGCTATGTCTGGTTAGTTTCCAAACATTTTACTTTCTAACCTCCAAAAATTGTCTCACCTATTTTCCCTGCAGCCACAGAGTGGGTCCAGGCATTGCAAGGCCTCACAGAGAGAACCTCAGTCATGATCCGTGACCTCCCAACTGGAGAGAAACTCACCTTCAGAGTGCGAGCTATCAATCTGGCAGGACCCAGTGAGCCATGTACCATGAAAGAACCTGTAACCATCCGTGAAATCATGCGTAGGTGTCATACAGACCAGGGCCATATGGGGGGTGGGGAACACTTGAGTTTCTGAGGAATTGGAAGGGATTGAGTATTTTTGTGCTCATTCTGCTTAGTTGACATTGCCCACTGCCAATGATGCCCGGGCAGTCATTATTAATAACCTAGGCCCTGTAGGGGGTCCCCAAAATTTATGATGATCAGCCCTGCACAGGGGTACTTAGCCACTGAGTTAGACAAACAGCAGCGTGGGGGGTAGCAAGGAGGTATAGCACTAAAGTGGCTCAGCATGTGGGCAAATTGTGTTTTTTTGCATAAGTGGGCCAGTGTTTGTGAGAATTGAAGGATCACCCAGTTTAAAGCCCACTACACCTAGTGCTAATTAGGAACACAAAGCTCAGGCAGTACCACCAGCTAGTGCTCTTGTAAAAGGATACATTGGACTGGAGAACTAAATGCCTCTCTGGATCCCAAGTAAACCATCACAACATCACCTATTCCTGCACTTTCATTCACCACATCAATCTATCCACATGTCACCAATCTGGGGATCTGCAGCTGCTGCTGCTAAACTACCCCAGCTCCCAGCATCCCCAGTATGGCTGGCAGTGGGAATTGGGAGTTCAACAGGAACTAGATATTTACCAGTTGGCAGACATACAGAAGGAGCCCCCCCGGCTGGGAAAGGATTGTTGGAATCCCCTGTTTGGATCAACACCACATGTAAGATAATCTAGCATGATTTATAATGGAAGAGCCTGTACCTGTCAGCTGGATGTTCCACTGAGCCGAGACAACTTCCAACAGAATTCAAAGGGCACATAGAGGGAAGTCAGCCAATACAAACACCGTCACACACTAAGAGCTTAGTGCAGCAGAACTCAATGGCCTACTAACTGTCTGGGCAACACAAGCCAACATTGTGCAGCTGTCAGAGCTGAGATGCAAGTGCCCTTCCAACCTATAGATTGGCTAGCTGTCCCTCTGACCCCCAAATCCGAGAGTAGGGAAGAAAGGGCATTTGCCATTCTGTTATATTGTACCCGTTAACAAATATGCTTCCTGCCTAGACTTACTTCTCTGGAGGGCTCTGAACTGTGGGACCAATCCAGTCTCCACTCTTTGTACCCCATATTTGTACTCCCTGCACACAGAGACCACATTCATGGTGACATATTTGTTTAGGGATGCTACCAATAGCATGAATATCCAGACATTGATCTTTTTGTGGAGGCTAAGCCACACTGAATCTTCATTATTCATGCACAAATAAATAAATCTTCGTGCACAAATAAATGGCCAAGTGCACTGATCAATCTGATTGGTACTTGGGGCCCATGAGAAATTATGCATACCTCAAATTGGATGTATGTTTTCATACTGGCTGATGTTCTTTGACTTGGCCATATCAAACTTTTGGAGATCCACACATAGGCCATCATTTAGTTCAGTCAAAAGCTGACCTATTGTGAATATAGAGTAGGGAAGCACCAAATCCCGGATTCAGTTCAGAATTTGGCCTTTTTTAGCAGGATTCAGCCGAATCCTTGTACCTGGAATTCTAATTTGCACATGTAAATTAGGGGTGGCTAATGAAAACACGTGGCTTCTCGTCACAAAAGAAGATTTTTTTCCACTTTTTCCTTTCCTGTCCCTAATTTGCATTTTCACGAAGGATTCGTGGCTTTGATGCATCCCTAATATACAGACAGCTTTAACCACCAGTAGACTATGCTTGAACATGTCCAAGATGATCAAGATTCACTTTTTGCTCCATTAAATCCCACCTAAATTCTTCTAATAATAACCCTCCAATTTGCACCACAAGTGGACTTCAGACTCCAGAAGGGCAAACAGACCAGTCTCTAGATCAGTGGTTGATGTACCTTTTCATTTCAAGTCCCAACTGGAGGTCCAACCTTTGGTCAGGACCACCTTTGTTAATAAAACAGTTAGAGATATTGGAAAAGGTGTGTCCGTCATTCAGCATTAGTGCAAAGAATATCAAGGGCAGTAAATAAATGTTCAAATCTCACCTGAAGTGACCTTCATACTGGGCTTCCAAATATATCCACAAGGCATGAGCTCACCCGAATAATACCCGGGGGGCAAGAGAGTTTCCAAAGTTTTTTTAGGGGTTTTCTAGTGTTGGACAGCCACAGACCTTATCAGAATAAAGCCAGGCATGCTGTGGGGCTTGTTCTCTAAGAGTCTTAACAGTCCCAGGACTGAGCATACCAAGGAGGGGAAATCCAAAATAGAAGGACTCCTAAGCTGGGTCAAGTCAAGGTGCCAGAATTCAATCAAAGAATAAAGAGGTCTTGTCTCCTTGAGGTCAATGGAAATCAAGTCTTCTTCTCCCTCTAGTGCCCTGTTTCCTGGTGGAGGAAGCAATATCCCATGGTCCCTGTGTCCCATAGATCTCTGCAAGAGAATTTATTTTTACCTCTAGAAAGAATTTTTGATGAATATGTAACTAGGCAGTTTTAAACATGGACCCTATACTATATTAATAGTTACATTTGTTGGTATTTATCCTTTTTCTTACTTTTTTTCTGGTTCCCTTCTAGAACGTCCAAAGATCTGGCTCCCACGATATCTGAGACAAAGACTGATCAAGAAAGTTGGGGAAACAGTGAACATAGTTATTCCCTTCCAGGTACAATAGGGTTGAGAATCCTGCTTGCTGTATTGACCCAGCTCCCTGTTCATGCAATCTTCTCTGTAGGCAAACATCCAAATCCTACATCCGTCATTCTGATGTTTGGCTACTGTGTAATATTGGCAAGCAAAAGCTGCACAGTAATTTCCCTATGTCAGATAACAGGAACATGATTGGTAGGGATAACAGGAGATTATTCTTGTGTGTGTTCTTATGTTTGGGAAGCCTATTTTGGAGAACTACAAAGAGCAAAGATTTAAAGAAGACTTGTGTTCCCTATGTAGGGAATTCTATTAAGGGCAATGGGACATGGGGTGATTCGGAGCATTTCATCTTCTAGGGAATACGTTATTCAATGGGTGGTAAGCGAAATACTTGGAATGGTCACATGCCATGGCCATAAATGGACACTATATCTTCTTTTTCACTTATTTCTGAATTTGCCTTGTAATATAGTCATATTTTTTTAAATTTTGCTCCAAGATTCTTTGATAGTATTACTCATTAAGCTTGCCGTTTAAGCCTTGTCGAAGGTGCAGTCAGACACAGCAGTGGTTTCCCCCAATAAGGTCACCCATAGTAGGGAAAGGTCCTTAACTGGGCCCAACCTAAAGGCCATTCAGACAGATCAGCAGGGAGGATGCTAGAAGCCCATCAATAAGAGCAAGAGTTGGGGAAAACAATTTTTTGATATCCTAGATATTATTGGAACTGATGGACTGCTTCAGCAATGTTTTAATAGGGCCAAATGTTGGCCATCAAAATGTGGCTTCAACTGAAGTGTGTCAGCCACTGCCCTACAGGAAGCCAGAAGGAGTGTGACCTAGCAGTGGTATGATGTCATTGGGTGGTGTGATGAGATATACAAGGCTAATAATCCCAGTAAATATTTATAGGGCGTAGCTAGCAAGCTCTTTGTATCCTGAATGTAATTATTGTATTATTTTGGGCTGCAGGGTAAGCCACGCCCAGTGGTGACCTGGCTGAAAGATGGGCAGCCTGTTGACCCGAAACAAGTCGGAATCCGCAACAGCGAAGCTGACACCATCTTGTTCATACGAAAAGCAGAGCGAGATCTCTCTGGAGAATATAAGGTTCAAATCCAGATTGAGAACTGCGAGGACTCAGCCACCATCCACATCCAAATCGTGGGTAGGTGGTCAGGAACCATTTTAAAGCAAGAGAAACATTATTTTTATGGGGTTCAGTACTAACCATTACTCACGAAACTTGTGCCCACATCAAGCACTGACTCTGAGGAAGAGGCACGAACGCGCCTTTTTGCACACCCATTGCCAAATTGTTGTCACATTGTGTGTTTTAATAAAGCCGCATTGTTATTAAGATTAGCGACTCCGGTGGATATATTGGTCAGCGCTTGATGCGGACATAAGTTTCGTGGGTATTGGGAGTTTTTCAGAAAGGAGTTGCCAAACTCTCGCAAGAGCAGCGACTGACAAGGAGACCCTATTGCGTTTGGGTGAGCTCCGCCATTAACACATCCTTACAGGTATTGCTATTCAGTACTAACCATATTGAATTTTGACATTTCAGATAAGCCCAGTGCCCCTCAGAGCATAAAGATTGTAGAAATCTGGGGATTCAATGTGGCACTGGAATGGACTCCTCCCAAAGATGATGGAAACACGGAAATTACCGGATATACAGTCCAGAAAGCAGATAAAAAGACCATGGTGAGTTGTAAGAGAGAGAAGCTAAAGATGAGATTTATGCACATAAAAAGGGAAAGCATCTATGGGAATACAAGGTCAAAGTAGTGTAGGCTACAACATTTGGACACCCTCAGGTGTTGGGTCTGGATAACCAGAATTAAAAGTCACATGGCATTGATCAAACTGGAAAACCCATTCGCTCAGTGACCCATAAGGCTGCATGTTTAGGAGAACAGACCAACATGGAAATCAAAATGGCCATCAACACCAAATGTGGCCAAATGGGATATGATTCAGTGGTGCAACCCTCCATTGGGTCTCTCATGCATGTACATAGTGTCAATGGTAGGGAAAGAACAGTCATTATTAATGAATCCCACCATTCAAACATTGCTTACTGCTCATGTTTGCAGGAATGGTTCACAGTCTTCGAGCACTACCGGCGAACTCACTGCGTGGTGTCAGATCTGATCATGGGCAACGAGTATTTCTTCCGCGTGTTCAGTGAGAACATGTGCGGCCTGAGTGAGAAACCTTGCACTTCAAAGAACAGCGCCTATATCCAGAAAACCGGTAAGTGCAAAAATGGCTTATTGGCCAATATAAATATATTAGTCTATTGTAAATATAAGGGAAGCACTCGCTTCTGGACATGGTAGTTCCCTGAACATGCTTGTATTGGTCTAACACTCATTTACAGATGGCCCAAACAAAAGTTCTGGATAGCTGAGGGTTCATAAAATTGTCCCCGTTAGGACCCATACCATTGAATCCACTCCTGAATAAGTTCCTTTCAGTCATTTAAAACACTGCCTGGTTGCTAGGGTCGCTGGCACCCTAATAACGGATTCAGAATTTTTAAGCTGAACATCTTTTTTAGAATCTATAGCGGGCAGCACGATATGATAATCTTTTTTATGGCTGGTTTAACAAATTCTAACTATTTTCTGCAGGAACTGCCTACAAACCTCCAAGTTACAAAGATCAGGAGCTTGAGGAGGCCCCTAAATTTACTCACCCACTGAATGACCGCTCTGTTGTCGCTGGGTATAACGCCACCCTCAGCTGTGCTGTACGAGGAATACCCAAGGTATATGGACCTGTGATTAAGTGTTTATGGGTTGGATTAAGAGCCTAATAGATTCCTGCTGTGGGCCAGTTATCTGAATGTTAGCCTCAAATATGAAGGTATATGGTGGGTCTATTATGAAGAACCTTCTGATTTATGGTGGCCAGCAGGTAGCGAGTTGGGTTGCAGAAAAACCAGTTACGTGTTGAATCAGGAAGCAGGTCCGAGAAGTTAGAAATGAGTAGTAAGTGTAAAGGAAATTATTTGTACAAGTTGTTGATGGAATAGTGTGGATATTTCCTTTTTAATTTCTATTCTTGTTTTCATTTGCACTCCTCTACTGTCTCTCAGCCCAAGGTTACATGGTACAAGAACAAGATGGACCTTTCCATGGAGGCTCGGTATCGCTCATTCAGTAAGCAGGGGGTGCTTACACTGGAAGTGAGGAAACCAGGCACATTTGATGGTGGTGTCTACACATGCAAAGCAGTCAATGTGCATGGGGAGGCAGAAACTGAATGCCGGCTGGAGGTGCGAGGTGAGTGTAAGGGGAAGCCTGGAGTAAACTCTTTAAGCTACAGTTACGACCGAATGTTTATAAATCCAGCTGGTGAAAAAACTCCCATCGTGTGGTCAAGCCTATTATAAAGGACTCAACAGAACTAAGTCTAGTGTGAACTTTAAATACAACTTAGGCTGTATCTGAACTCCCTTGAAAGACCTCTCTAATTTTTGTCGAGTAAATATGAACAACAGCATATCCATGAGCCATGAGTACAGGTGCTGAAGGAGTTGAGAGGCCTTCATATATTTATCTGATACATGTAAAAGGATATGAATATTAACCTAGACACTAGAGTCACAATGCAGGATTCTGCTTAAACTAACCAAGATTTTAGATTCAATCTAGAGTTGTGGTTCCCACACCACTCTAAGCCCATGTAGGGCTGAAGGCCAGTTAGGGTAAGATTTGGGGAGAATGCCCATTTGCTCTTCTATGTATACCTGAAAGCCTGTCTTGGTGGCACCCAAGTACAACAATGCAAACATAGGACTCACTCTTACTAAACTGGAGCAGTCAGTTCTTTGTTCGCTATATTATCACGGGAATAACAAGTTTGTTCTCTGTTCTTTTCACAGTTCCTCAGTAACAGTCCCACCGGATGATTTCGGGTAAGCATCTAGTGTAAAAGTGTAGGGAAATTATTTTTGTGTATTGTTTCTCTACATTACAACTACGAAGGAGTAAACAGCATATAAATTAGAGGACAAATAAGCTGATGTAGATTAGAGATAATCAGAGAAAGGTGGGTTAGGGAGGAAGAGAGAAACCGGGTCACAAAAGGTCCCACAGACCGGAGGTACCATCAGACCAGATACATTTAGAGGCTTAAGGTGGCCATAGATGCACAAATAATATTGTATGATTTTCGTATGATATTCGGTGCGTGTATGGTGGGAAACGAGTCAACAGATATCGGCAGAAGACTTGGATATCGGTCGGCTCGTCGACCGGGCTGGACGGAAAATTTTGATCGGGTGCCTTTGAGGCACTCAAACGTCAGCCATCGTTAGTGCTGAATCATCAGGTACAGGTAGAATGATATTGTTTCTCTCTGTATATCTGACGATTCAGTTGTATATATGTGTTTTAAACAAACAATCTTTTCCAAGAGAGATTGTAATTGTTACGTCTATGGCCACCTTTAATCAGGCAGTTTGAAAGTTGGGTGGGAAACCTTGGCATCTGATACACCAATGTTTTTCTACATATGCGACCTTGTCATGAGCTGAGGAGGCCCTGGGAAAAGGTTAAACCTCCAACGCAGTGGTGAAACTACCGGGGGAGCAGGGGTGCAATATAAATAAAAGTCGAACAACCACTGGCTTAGAGAGAACCCTACCGATAGTAAGAAGCTAATGAGATTCAGAGTACCATAGGCTCATTACAAGCGAGATCCCAAAGTAAACATAAAGCCATTGACTGGTGACCAGCTGAGGGTACACAATTCAAGGTTTACATAAAAAAAGACCTTCTTCCATTAATTCCAATTTGCCTTTATCTCTTACTATCTCTTTTCATGTTTGTTTTCTCCTGACACAATGTTCTTTCCTTCGCAGTCGACTGAAACTGAACAGAGGAGACAGAGGAGACGCAAACTGTACAGATGAAGCAAGTTCAAACTAGATATATTTCAAAGAAAACCACAGACACAAACAATATCTCTGGATTGACGGATTAACAAAGTGCTCTGTGCATGTCCGCTGTGATCCTTGCCTTCATCTGACGCGGCAGAAGCTATATCGGTGTGGATATTATTTTTCGCAGTATCGGCAGGAGGGGATCAAATACAGTATCTGATCTCGGGGGGGGGGGGTGGATAAGGGCGTTGCCTGTATAATATATAGAATATGAGATGTATAAGTGATAAGATGACTTTGGAAGGTGAAAAGAAATAAAATTTCAGCATGCAGAGTAGTTAAAAAGAGTCTGCTTAGCTGTCCTTTGTTGTACTTAATGGAGCATGGGTAAGATTGGTCTTCTGAGCCATTCAGTTGCCTGGTCCAATTGCAAAGATGTCAACCAATGCATGATGGTTCACCTCAGGCTTGTGCTTTGGAGAGAATTGCTTTGGAATAAAGTTGTAAGGAACACTCACCCTGGCAGTCTAGTGGGCCAGTGGGGCCGCCAGCCGGGTGGTACTGCTTCTGCCTAATGGTACCTCGAGGGTGCGTGTGGTGAGCACTTCCAGGTTTTATCCCCCGTGCGCGTGATGTCATCAAGCCGAGTGTCGCGAAATTAAAATATTCAACAGGGCTTTGAGCTCAAAGTCATTGCCCGTTGTTAGGTCTACTTGTTATTATCCTGGGTGTGTTTTCTATGTGTTTGATTCCTGCCTATGTGATTATTCTGAACTCTGCCAATATTGCCCCTTATACAAAAAAAGGGGGTTGCGGGTGCACTCCTAAGGCTAAATTATAACATGTGGTTTGTAGTACCCTCATACCCACCCCTTTAAACTAACGGTGGTCCTATGTTTTTTAAAAAAATGGGTCTTGGTTTGGGCAATCTCTCTCTCTCTTAAAAGCCTCAAATGCTAGTGGCCTGGGAGGATCTAGCCCTGACTCAAACCAAGGTAATTAGGTAACACTTTCGCACACATTACACCTATCACACTCTTCATTTAGCTTTCCCTTTATTTCTTGTTCACATCTATACTCACACCTATACTCATATATCAATTCACACACATACATACACAAGTGTGCACCTATACATAACATTTTACTTTGCCTTCACTTCTGTCTTTCCATTATCAAATTTTTTAAAATTGGGCGTTGGTTTGGGCAGTCTCTCTCTCTCTCTTAAAAGCTGCAAAAGCAGGTGGCGGGGACCCATGCCTGCCTAACTATCTTGAACTCTGCTATCCTGACTCCTGCCTGACGATTCAACCGTTATTGACCCTTGCCTGTCTGACTATCCGGATTGTCTGACCTTACTTGAACTCTGCCCGCACCGACCCCGGCCTGCCTGACTACGCTTTTTGACTATTCCTTGAACGGTACCTTTCATCCAAAACCTTGATAACGATCGTGCCCCTTTGCCAGTTCAGCAAAGCAAAGCCGAGACCAGGGAGCCTAGCACCTGTTGTGGATTTAGGGAGCCGATCATGACAAAAGTCCTCTATAAGTCTCACCCCCTTCTGTTCCTTGTTTGGCCATTTAAGCCTAGGTCTTTAGGCCTAGGTTAAACTAAATGTTATACTACAATTCTTAGCCATATCCTTTCACATATCCTGTAACAGCACCATCCAGAACCTTCATCCAGAGCCCATGCAGTTAAATCAATGGTTCCCCCTTGTGTTCCTAAGATTTGGCGCTACACCAACACAAGATAGAGACACTTTTGTAGACAAGCAGGTTAAGGTCTAGCAAAACACAATATAGCAGCAGCAGGGATCCAAACATTGTACACGAGCTAGAGGTGATCCCCAGAAGTCTGTTTGTGGAACTGCCCTGTCAAAGCACAAAGTAGCATAAAGAGTGAATGCTGAATCCCATACTGTATATGTGTAAGTCACATATTGTCTATCCATGAGATATAAAAAGTGTCAGACTGGACCTCTTAGGGCTCAGCGAAGAACCTGATGCTTGAGGCCACTGTCACTGTATAGGTGGTGCATAGCTCTATGGGGAAAATAAGGAGATGATGAGTGGAGCCATCTATGAACTGCAGGTTTTTTGATACCTGGGCAGCTCAGTCCAACCCTGCATAAAAGGACGTTTATGGGTTTTTTTAAACTTAATTTTGAAATCTAACATGGGGCTAGACAAGTTGTTAGTTTCCCAGGGGCCCTCAGTCATGTGCTCTGATAAACTTCTGTCACTCTGCTGCTCTGATTGTTGGAGTGATATCACCCCCCCTCACCCAGCAGCTGACCAACAGAACAATGAGAAGGTAACCAGACACCTGCATTGGAAACAATGCCCCCATGCCCCTCCTAGTGGTAGATATGAGAATAAAACTCAATCTTAAAACACCTAACCTGACAGCAGCTCCTCCAGTTACACTGAGTAGGAGTTATCTGAAGGCAGTTCCATTATGAAGAGCTGGCCCTTTCTAAAAGCACAGGATGAGGCACAATGACCTGAGATGGTGGCCTACACACCAATATCACAACTAAAAAAAATACATTTGTTGATTTAGGATTTTTTTGATATGGTAGAGTTAATTATTTGTACTGTAAACAGTGTAATTTAGAAATAAAAACAACACCATAAAAATCATGGCAGAATCCCATTGAGCAATTGGCTCCACAAGTGAGTTTTTGGTGACCACTCTGTAGACTAAGATCACTAGTATTGTTCATTCTACAAAACCTCTCCTATACATTCATCTATACAGTTGCCTCTGGTTTTGAATGAGGACCTCTGCCTGCTGGTTTGTACTAAAGGGGCCAATACCAACATTCTGCTGTGACATGTTGCCTTCATCAGGCGCCCGGTTGCATTCTTACAGTATACTCCTCAAGCATAAATCCTCCTTCCTGTGGTTCCAATTTTAGAATTAGTAAAAGAGAGAAGCTATCCGACCAGTCAACGTGGGGAAAGGTTCTGTTGATATTCCTGGCAAATCTGATCTTTATCGGCCATTTGAACAATTCATATTTCAGTAATGGTAGATGTAGGCAGTTTTTGCTTCTGTTGAACAAATAAATGTCGTGAATTAGAGTGAGCGTATATACAACCACTCATGACAGATGTATCTAGGCAAGTAGAGAAAAGACAGCGGGAATAGGCCTGTGTTTGGGATCTTTAGTCAACAACATACAGACAACAAGGTTCTCCAGTTCCTACATTTGTTTATTGGATTGGGACAGTGTCCACAGTGTTGGAAGAGGTGCACCAGAATTAATCAGGACAACATGGGTGGCTGATAAGACCTCTTACCATACTTATGAGGGCTTCTAGCAGTCTGTGAGCCCATCCAATTGGAGTAGAAGTTGTTTGGCCATTCAAGTGTGTGCCCAGATTGCAAAATACCATTCTGTCAAGTTAATGGTAAAGGTGGACTGTGCATGGGCAGCTTAAGTGAAATATCTGCCATATTTGTATAAATCAGAATGAAACCCTGATTAATTTTGGTGCCTTTGGGACCCATAGGTTTATTATAATGAAAGGACGTTAGGAGGGGTTTAGCAAATACTGTATAAAAGACTGTTGGCTCCCTTACTATCTTCAAAAGTCCCACGTTGCAGAATACACTCATATATACATCCAAAAATGTTTAGTAGTGCTCTCCAATATCCATATAATGCTTAGGCCAAAGGCCACACTATCACTTTAAGAAGCCTCTTCATGTAATTGTAAGCACAGCATTAACTACAACAGTAAATCTTAGGATCCTAATATTTAAAGTATTTATTGCCCAGTCAGTGAAGTTCAGAGGTGTTAACAGGCAATCATATTCTCATATACACAGGACCTCTGTTCCCAAAGACTTTGGCCTCTCCTATGACAAGACTGGAGAAACTGGAGACTGATAGATGTTGGGTTCACTTACAAAAGGGGCTGAGGTGATTGACAGGGAGGTAAGATTAGCAACATCTCCCGGTAGGGTTATCCTGCCTGTCTTCTAGTATCGCCTTTCTGTCTGAGCTACCAATGAAATGTAGTACAGGATCATTTATTGATGAGGCATGTACCTTTACTTGGGTGGCAGCGAGGGCAGTTGTCCCATTTGTCAAAGCCTTTTAGCTTGATAAATGATTGGAGATGGTTTTGGAGGTCACCCATGAATCACAGCGTCATGCAGAAACGCAAACAGTTCCCGGGTAAGAACTGCAATTTCAAGGCTTCATTGACCTTGTTTGTCCAAGTGATTTCTCTGGGTCAGGTTAGTTGCCTTCCTTATTTATTCTAAATGACCACCAAAATGTTCAACTAATAATGCTTGTGCAAACTAGCATCCCCAAAATCATAAAGAAAATGCATTACTACGTGGCCAGAGGATTGTGGACACCCCTTCTAATGAATGGGTTCAGCAATTTTAGCCATGTATATGTACATGAAACCAAGCACACACACACACCATCATGTAATCTCCTTAGACAAACATATGCAGAAGACTCCACCTGTCCTGGTTTTCATATCAGTATTAATGTGAAGTGGCAACATCTACAAGCAACATCAATTCAACCACAAAGCAGAAGGCCACACAAGTTCACAGAATGGGACCGCCAAGTTCTGAAGCTGGTTGTGCATGGAAATCATTTGTTCTCAATTGCCCCCCTCACTACTGGGTTTCACTCTGCTTCTGAAGGAACATCATTGGAACAAGAACTGTTCATTGCGAGCTTCAGGAACTCTTTTTCTATGGCTGAGCCTTTCTGGAAGAGCAGCAAGGAGGGGACCAGATCCATATAAACAGCTATTGAAATGCAAATAAACAAGTGCTTATGGGTTTGGTGTTCATATTTTGGTGGTGGGGTGTCCGTATTAGAATTGGCAAAGGTCCACTGAGCACCAGAATAAAAGCTGTATCATTAAAATTGTCAAAATTGCATCCCATTGAAAACATTGATTCAACGAGGACCAACACTAACGCGTTTTGTGGCATCTCGTCACTTCCTCAGGTGAGGCGACAAACAACAGAAGTAGCACAACAATGGAAGTTGTATCAGGAGGACACTGGACACCACACAGAGATTCCTAAATTATGGGGCTGTCCTTCTTAGGGGTGCCTAAAGCACTGGATGGGTTCTTTTTGGGAGCACAGATGAAGCTACACAGATAAGGGCACAGAAAATGACAGACTTCTTCTTTTACGACTACGACCCACAATGTAACGCTACCAAATCTAATCCAAGGATAACAGGTGGCATTCCTATATCTATTGAATACATATGGTCATCATGTATAAAACAGGCAGTCACAGCTAAATATGGTCCTGCAGACAATGACAGAAATGCTCCAATGATTAACCTGATCATCGAGAAGGGCAAGGCACACGAGTGGCCAGTGTGTGGACTCTCCAGCTATTGCATGTCATTCTTTACTTGTTATCCAGAGATTCCAAGGCTGTTTCTGCTTCCTTGATATGGATACCAATGTCTACAAAATTCTAGGACATCTGGGTTAGCTTCTGTTGTTGGTTTAGGAATTCTATTTTTGAGTGAGAGGCAAGTCGGGTCCTGTCACGGCTACATCACAGGGTTTCTCATTTTGGATGAATGCAGAAGGTGCAACATTCTCAGCCGCTGACTGGCCATAGAGGAGTTTTAGTCCAATGTTCTACATATGATCTCTACAGAGAGGTCACACTCAGGCCCTTCACCGCTGGTTCCAGTTGGTGCTAAACGCCTTAGGGGAATGGCACCCCCAACTTTAAAGCAATACAGGCTAGCACACAGCGAGTTAAACCGGGGTCACACCCCTGGTGCGTTTATTGCATCACAACGTTTCAGGGGGCGTTCCCCCTTCGTCAGGGAAACGTTGTGACGCAATAAACGCACCAGGGGTATGACCCCGGTTTAACTCGTTGTGTGCTAGCCTGTATTGCTATAATACATATGATCTCTGCACACCTGCTCCTGCTGACAGAAAGCAGATTACGAACCAGCAACATTTGCAGAGGAAGGGGTACAGCATTAAAGACAAGGATAGGGAGGTTAGAAGGATCTGAAGCTACCAGTGAAATATATAGGAAGGTGGTCTTATCTCCCATGGTTCCCTGGAAACTTTAGGAAGGATTCGAAGGTCCAGATCCTGTCTAAGCCCTTGCTGTGCCTGGTTTATTCCCACTGGTTCTCCGCCTAGTGCTGAAAACTGTAGGGTTGAATTACTGTAGCGGCGCTATTTTCCCAGCCTATCTCATCTCACTCTGCCTTGGTATCCATACTGAATCAATACACCACCGCATGGAACTTTCATGTGGTTGTAGCTGCCATTTCTACTGTTCTCTTACTCCTTCCAGAATGTAAGTCACATCTCTGCCCCCAACAGTAAATGCCACTGATGCAAATGATTATTAGGCAGTAGGACCCAAACAATAACTACTTAAAGGAGAAGGAAAGGTTAGAACGAAGTAAGCTTTATCAGAAAGGTCTATATAAATACACTAGTAAACCCTCAAAGTAATGCTGCTCTGAGTCCTCTGTCAAAAGAAACATAATTTCTTTTCTTCTATTGTGTACTCATGGGCTTCTTTATCACACTGTTTTCAGCTTGAACCTCCAGGGCTTGGGCTTGAGCATGCTCAGTTTGCTCCTATCCTTCTCTCCCTCCTGTAATCTGAACCCAGAGCTATGAGCGAGTAGGGAGAGACTCAGGCTCACACCAAGCTAATATGGCAGCCACTAGCCTAAGCAAACAGAGAGAGAGCTTCTAGAGCGGTTTACTCAGGTATGTTAAATCATTCTACAGAATAAATATAGCTTTCTAGCTTGCTTTATAGTGGCTTATCTATTGGCAATAAACTGCTTTCCTTCTCCTATAAGAAAGAGGAAAGAAAGGGGGAGAGAAATAAATGCGGGCACCCAAAATAAGACATCGGGTTAAGTGTAATGAGGACTGCATCAGAATGCTGTTTATTGCACATTCATGGAACTGTACAGATTTCTATAAATAAGAAAGACTTGGATATTTACATCTTGTGCCAGGGAAAGGTACATACAGACAGTAGTTTCACATATGCAGTATTTACATTAAGTACCATAAAGCTTTCCGTCTGCTTCAAGTTCAGCCTTTAAGTTACCAGGACACCAAGAAGTGGGTACGTCCCAGGTTCTTGTCTGGTAGCGAATGGGTCGGATGCAGGTGGTTCCACTTGGGATGGAGAAGCTGGGTGTGTGCTTGAGCTGGCAAAAGCCTGTGTGTTTTCTTCATCCCCCCCCCCCCAAAAAACCTGAAGCAGTCCCACTCAGTCCTATCCTAGCAGTCAGCGACAATTACACCAACACACTATATAAAGCATGAATGTGGAACCATGGAACGAGAGAGAAAATGAAGACACACCTGTTGGAAGAGTTGAGCTGAACTCCTTGCACGACTGCCAGTAACAGGCAAAGCACACGACACACTAGCAGAGGGGAGGTATATTTAAAAATAAAAGCTATCAAGACATGTAGTGGAGCTAATACATGGGTATTTGTGCAGGCTCCATGGCTGGAGGGAATGTTGTAGCGATATACCCAGGTAACAGCCGGCTGCATGGACTGGGGGCCAAGGTTGTGGTCAACGAGGGAGGTGGAAGGTCAGCTGGACACGGGCCGAGGGGTTCTGCTCTTCAGCTCCGCCTCCTTTCCTCTGATGGCAGCCACGTACGAGAAAAGACACAGGACAGAGTAGCAGATCTCATGGGCCTGAAGAAGGCAATGGAAACAGTTGAACGTTTTACTGGAGGAGCTTGTTACATATTCTACTCCAAGGTGCCAGTCTGATCAAGAGTCATGATGGTCTGTATAACTGCAAGTTACTTCTGCAGCGACAATATCCCTATTAAAAGGCTCATCTCTAACCCCATGTGTATAAAACGATTTAATACAGTTTATCCAGATAATAATAATAATAAAGATAATAATCACTACAAGAACAAGCCACATCATCAGCGAAAAACGTACAGTTCCTGTTTATCCCTGAGGGGAGAGACACCGCTCAGATTCAGGGAGATTAGTCACCCAGTGACAAATCTCTTCTTCAGGCGACTAATCTCCCTGAACTGCCTTCCCGCCAGAGATTTACATTCTAGCTGGCGGGAAGGCAGGGGAGTTTTGTTTTCAGAAGTTGCCCTTTCGGTGACTTCTGTAAACAAAGAGCTCCAAGTGCCATCCCGCCAGCGATTTACAATCTAACCGGCGGGAAAGCAGTTCGGGGAGATTAGTCGCCCGAAGAATAGGAGATTAATCGGCGGGCAACTAAATCTCCCCAAATCTGAGCGTGTGTCTCTGCCCTTACTTGTACTAACACCCTATTTATCCAATGTTCAAGGGGGAAAGTTAAAGGGGTAGTTCAAGTTAACATTTAATATGTTATAGAATGGTCAATTCTAAGCAACTTTTCAATTGCCCTTTATTTTTTCTTTTATAATAGTTATTTGCCTTTTACTTCAGACTCTTTCCGGTTTTCAAATTGGGGTCACTGACCCAATCTAAAAAAAACAAATGCTCTGTAAGGCTACAAATGTATTGTTACTTTTTTTTTCTTTAACTCCTCTTTCTATTCAGGCCTCTCCTATTCATATTCCAGTCTTTTATTCAAATCAGTTGCTAAATAAAAAGCTCAAAAACCACAAATAATACAACATGAAAACCAATTGAAATTTGGCTCAGAAAGTCCCTCTCCACATCATACTAAATGTTAATTTAAAGGTGAACAACCCCTTAATGATCTAAAACAATAACCAATGGGTGGGGCAAAGGCAAACTGTATTTTCTGCAGCGACAGACTGACTATGATCTGATGGGATAGCAAGATGGTCTGATGAAACTACCTCTTGGGAACCGATGGTCAGGCAATTCAGACAAAATAAACCAAACTGTCTGATCATGTGACCCAAGGTATGAGTCTATGGCACATGGGGTGCTTTTATGTAGAGGTGCACTGAATCCATCATTTCTGGATTCTTCAATGTCACGTGACTGTAATGATTTCAGCCAGACACTTAGGATTCAGCTGAATTCTACAAAAACTGCTCAGAAATGTCCAGAATACCAAACAGGATCCTGGATTTGATGCATCATTACTTTTAGGGAGAGGCCACAGACTTCTTGTGCCCTTAGAAGTGAGCAACCCACAGACATAAGCCCCCTAAAAACATGCACCAGTTCAATAACTGTAACCAAATCACCCCAGTAATTGCTGGTGTATCCGAAAATAAGCAATAGACTGTAATCTAATTATTACCTTATAGATATCATCTTTTGATATCCTAGTGAATATATTCTACTCCTAAAGGTGCATTAAGTGCTAGCCTTTATGTATATTAGAGAATATACTGTAACAAGGTTATTGCGGTCAGCAGCCAATGATCTACTATTCTCATCTGAAAGCTTCTAGCTACTGACAGCAATACAATTTGGGGTTCAAGTGGAGGAAGACTGAAACCTCGGACAATATGTACTTACCATGGGCGTCTTGTATTTGTGGCTCACCACTTCTTTAGTTTCAGGAACTAGAACCGGACCCAAGAGACAAAACAGACAATTGAAAAACACAAATAGGGAAAAACAAAAATCCAAAGGAGACAACAGATTAACGATTTTTTTTTTTTTAAGGCCAAACGAATGATCAAGTGAAAAGGGGACACCCAGGAGGTATGTGATCACACAAAGGACTGGGACATCCACGTCACAAAGTCATAAGGAGACAAGTGTCTGGTAAAACAAATGGCACCCAGGGATGAAAGATCAATGACAGTTAGTAATAAAGAACAATCATGTAGAAAGCCAGGCCAAATTATTGGAAGGAGGTCACAGTCACAATCTAATAATAATCTAAAGTAAGGAACTGACTAAAATGTCACACTTGAGAGCTGGAAAACAGGCTAAAATGAAACATATTGGGTCATTCTCACTTGATCCTATGAACAGAGATAAAGACGGCGGTGGTGGTTGGGTCACCACTAAATTACAAGATCGACTGCAATGGAAACATGGCCAACACACATGTACCCATACACCCCCCAGTGCCCAAAAAATCCAGCTACCCAACTGTGATGCTATAAGTAAACTGTAAAAACATACACAGTTTAAGGCTCCCAAGGTTGGGTCTTAAAGGAGAACTAAAGCTTAACAAAGAATTTGGACAGCAATGCTGTAATGTTATGTTTTAGGTTTCTGCACCAGCTCAAGGACCCCACATCCCTTTACCAGGGAAGATCTGTACCTCTGAGGATGCCCCCAGTAGCTCCCATCTTCTTTTCTGCCAATTCCCAGCACATGATCTGGGCTGCTGTCACTTACCTGAGCATTGGGAACCACTAAAATCACAATACAAGGCTGATTTGTCACAAATTCATCCCTGTAGCATCAGCTTCTATGACAGATGTAACTTCATTGTCTGCTTGATGATTCCCAATGACCCCTAAGCTTAGCTTCTCAACAGCAGCCCAGAACAAACTGAGCATGTGCAGTGCCACTGACACTCAAAAGATGGCCTAACAAGATCCAAGATGGGAGGGCTGTGGGAGACAATTTGGAAGCCCGGAATAACTACTATCAAAGGCTGCTGGAGCTTTGGTCTGGGGCAGTGATTTCAGTAAAAAATACAGCATTATTAGCCATAATTATTGTTAGGCTTTAGTTATACTTTAGGATCCTTATAGCACCCTATGAAGAAAGGGTATTGGCCAAACATTACCTGATCTGGAAGAGGAAGGTTTTCATAGCTGTTACAGTAGGTGAAGCACAGAATATGTGGCAGTAACTCAGAGACTCAAAGATTCCATTTCCCCCCCATAAACCAGAGGCAAGGACCTGCACCCCTCCCCATACTTTTAAGTGCACCCTTAGGAAAAGGGGAGGTCTCATCATTCTGTGTTACTGCCATTGCAATACAGACCCTGCGGCACAAGGACGGTAATTACCAAATTCCTCCAGGACAAAGACGCCCCGTACAGTGTTACACTTTTTAATATGATTCAGCTGTATGAAAACCTGGAGGAGAGAGGGAAAACAAGGAAAGGGGTGTCGGGAGGGAGAGGTGAAAATGATCATGGAAATGATCATAAAAGGAACAAATGAAAAAGTAGGAGGCAGGTGAGAAAAGAGAGTGTGAGAGAGAGTAAGAGAATAAAAGGGATGGGAAAGGATTTGAGGGGAAGGGAGAGAGACAGAAGGCATGGATTAGTTTTTCATGTAGTGCAATTTATAACATTGCTATAAACAGAGTTGATGTGAGGGAATGGGGTGAGGGAAACAGTTGTGGAGTAATAGGGAGACACAACCTAACAAAATTATCAGGAGATAAACCATAACTAAAGCCGGGGCAGGTATTGAAATTCAGACAGGAGGCAACACAGACAGCTCAAAACTAACAGGAAGGAAGGTGGGGGGGGGGAGCAGCAAGAAGCAAAGATGGCGGCAGAGTGAGTACCTTCCGCTCCTTGCAGGAGGAGTGAGCGTGGGAGAGAAATGAGACTGTTAGTGACACAGCGAGACCACACCTCCCCTTTACTTTCTAAGCCCAGCAACACACAGCCCAAAACCATCGACAGTGGGAGGCCAGAAAAAATGGAGCCCCCCTGGTCATCAGATCCGTCCCTGCTCCTCACCCAGCACGGAGCGCAGGTCTATATATAGGGAATATACTGGTGGAATGTGTAGGGATCTAGCATCACGTGGTGGTTACTGCAGTCTCTAGTCCAGGGGCTCACGTGTGCCCCCTGAAATTACCAACTGTCAGCTTACAAGTCCCAAATGATATTGCTCCCTGGATGTTGTAGACCTCCTACATCAACTTCAAACCTTGTGATGACTTGTGGACCCCAAAGGCAACCTGCCAATAGAATCCTGCCCCCTGGGTGACTGGAGGATGAGCTGTGTATGAAGGGTCAGCGCTGGGAGAGGTCAGCATCAAACAAACCCCCCAAGCAGGCAGAGAGAAGCATGGAGCAGAGACAGCGAGAGACAGACACGAGAGTCATACAAATAGAGCAAGCAAAGGAAACACAGGCTGAGAGGCAAAAAGGGATATGTCATACCTAGCACACTGCAACACACCCCATTAAAGGGGACCTGTCACCCTTAAAAATAAATTCCAAATCATATTATATCCCATTAGTCAAGCAAAATAAACTTTAATTACGCTACATAAATTATTTGAATCTTGTTTCCTTTCAGTCTGGAAAGTCATAACAATAGACCGGAGCCATTTTGGCGACACTGTTATTAAGGCAAGTTGAATGGAAAGTGAAAGTAAATGCCTGCCCTGCCTCTATTCCTAAGGCATAGAGGAGGGGCAGGCAATATTTGATTGACAGCTGAGATTTTTAGATGAGCTTACAACAGCTACGAAGGCTTTAATAAAAAATAGAAATTGGATTTCATATTTTATTTGAAAAGGACTTTTATTATACAGCTTTTTATGTCTGAGTGACAGGTCCCCTTTAACAACAAACAAGAATACAGCACACTACCCACACATCAAATCCTTGCTTGGCATGCAGTAACAGAGGACAGTCGCACAGACTTGTCACTACCTTATGTAAACACTCAGAACTGACCTTGTTCATATGGATATTTACATTCGTGCTTGTTTTACAACGTACTGCACACAAAGCAACAGCATCCCCCCTGCACTCAAACAGAAGCACGCCACCCCCTAGCCACTGACACGGTCCCCTCATACCTGACTGTGCATGAATTTTAGGTTAATTCCCTCCAAGGTAACTTGAAGAAGACCTCCTTCTCCTGTCTTCATGTCCTGAACTGGAAACTCTCCGCCAAGTTCAGGCCCTGGGACAAGAAGCAAAGGATGAAAAGAGAGGACCCTCTTACCCGTGAGCAACATTCAGATGTAAAAAGAGTTGGGGAGCAAGACAAGCACCAAAAAGTCTCAGGGGTGACAAATAAGGGCTTTTTGGTAGCCTCTACGTGGACTGTCAGCCTTCGGGAGGCTCTGTTTGGAAAAACACCTGGTTTTTATGCAACCAAAACTCCCATTTGTTCTTCTAGAATCAGTGTTCCCCAACCAGTAGCTCGCAAGCAACCAACCCCATGGATGTTGCTCCCAGTGGTCTCAAAGCAGGTGCTTATTTTCAAATTCCTGGCAAGTTTTGGTTGCATAAAAACCAGATGTACTGCCAAACAGAGACTGCTGTAGGCTACCAGTCTTTATAGGGGCTACCAAACAGCCAATCACAGCTCTTATTAGACATTCCCATGGACTTTTTCATGTTTGTGTTGCTCTCCAACTCTTTTTTACATTTAAATGTGGCTCACGAGTAAAAAAAGGTTGGGGACCCCTATTCTAAATCTAGTGCTGAAGCTCACAGTAATGCAATAAAGAATAGTGTGGTAGAGCTTGGAATCTATTTGTTACGTTAGGGTCCTGGCTCAGTAATACAACTGAAGCAAGGGTTACCCTGTAATATCTTCTTGATGCACAGACCCAGCGGCTGCATGTTATATGTTTTAACTGGGTCACCTTATCAATTCCATTATGCAGGGTAATCTTTCTTTATACGACAGCAGCATTCACTGTCATTGTATAGCAAAGCATTGTATCACTGTATCCCCAGTGAGTGCACTACATATTGTTTACTGGCTAGGTTCTGTCAGGGAACAGACAGCCTTGTGAGCTGATCTTCCAGATTTACTACTGCTACCTCTCAATTATAGACAAGTTGCTACAACTATATTTGCGCTTTTTGTAGCACCGGGTGCACGCTGCTTGCGCAATGCCATAGGAACCAATTGTTCAAAGAAGAATTCACGCTGCAGCAATCCAAAATTGTGAAAAACTGAGGTACTGCTACCTCTGTAACCTAACAGTGAAACACATTTCCATTTTCACCGACCTGGCTTTATGCTCTGTTGCCGTGCTGCAGCCCGTTCCATGCTCTCCTTCACACAGTAGTACAGCTCCCGGCACTAGACAGGGGTGAAGAAAATTAGAAACAATAGTGAAGTTTTTTCAGACCTCATAGTGCTGACACACCGCTAACGGTGTTGCTTCCAAAACAATAGGATGATGTACAATAAAGACGTGGGCTTAAAGTGGAACTATGGCGAAAACGAAAATTTAATATAAGCTTCATCATACTGAAATAAAAAACTTTTTAAATACAATCAATTAAATATCATGCACGGTTTCTGAAATAATCAAGTTTATGTTCCCTATTCCTCTGTCAGCATCTGTTTCTCTTCTTTCTGTCTTCTTGCAACAGTTGGGTGTCAGATAATCATTGACAGTTAGATCCAATATCTCTTATAGGGGGGCTCATTTTGCCTAGAAGATGTATTAGAGCTCACTCTATTTAAATCACCAGAAATCCTGTCTCTCTACATGCACAATTTGTGCAAGAGGCAGTTATTTTGTTAGATTTTGTTTGTACTGGAATCAGTTGTTTGAGTGAGCTCTAATACATCTGCTAGGAAAGGAAGCCCCCCTATAAGATATATTGGATCATTCATCTGACACCCAACCGCTGCATGAAGAAAGAATGAAGAGAAACAGATGCTTAGAGAGAATTAGTGAAGATGAACTTGATTATTTTAGAAACGGTACAGAATATTTAATTGATTGTATTTAGAAAGTTTCTTATTTCAGTATGACGAAGTTTATTTAAAATTTTCCTTTTCGCGATAGTTCAGTATGACGAAGTTTAAAAAGAGTCAAAGAACACAAAGACAAATTAAACTTTTAAATCGCTAAGTCTTACCGAAACTCCGCTTGCGCTCCTCTTCAGAAAAGGCGACACAGCGGCAATCCATCATGCGGCGCTCGATTTCTCCTCCCTGGCTATCTCCTATATGGAAAGCAGGGAGGAGAAATCGAGCGCCACGCGATGGATCGCCTTTTCTGAAGAGGAGCGCAAGCAGAGTTTTGGTAAGTTATTTCTTAATAAAGACTTAACGATTTAAAAGTTTCATTTGTCCTTGTGATTTTTTTTTTTTTTTAAATGATGTTACCGGTCCTTTAATACCTGCCGAGTTCATTTACAAGTCAATGGCAGAGGTCTGTTGAGCCATTTGAAGATGTTAAAAGCCTTCCTGACATTCAAGGTTTTTTTCAGGACAACTTGTTTCGTATGAATCGAATACGATTCGAATTTTCAGTTCGGAACCATTCGACTGAATATTAGACATTCAAATTTTTTCTTAAATAACCTTCCAGTCGAATTGGGAGTATATTCAAATTTAAAAAAAAATTCACATGAATTTCAAATTTGACCTTTGATAAATGGGCCTCCCAGACTAACCCCTTTTCAGTACAGGGAATGCTTTGGCACTTTCTCTCTTAGAAAGCAATGTATTTTTTTTTTTTTTTGTAACTTGCACTTTATTGATTTTCAAAAGAAAACAAAAAAAAAGGAAGTACACACATTTCCAAAAATGCCCGACAGTCAGGGCAAGTAACAATGGCATAGTATTAGCAAATGTTGGTTATTGGAAATACACATCCGTGAAAAGAGAAATCATAGATAGCAAACAAGGGAGGGGAAGGGTTAACAAAAAATAAGAGCCAACCCTACTCGATACCCTCAAGTGTATAAGGCGAAATTAGCCCAGGGAACCAGTCCCTTGCACATGTAAAAAAGATACAAGGAATCAGCAGACATCGTAAGAGTGAGCATCTGCAGTCGTTAGGAAGTAGTTCCAATTACCCCAGACTTTATCATATAAATGTAAGGTGTTACTTATTCGGGAGGTCATTTCCTCAAATTTCTTATTACTATCAAGCCGTGAGATGACCTCCCGAATAGTAGGAAGGGCAGGGGACTTCCATTTGGAGGTGATTGCCAACCGTGCCACCGTCGACACCTGATTAACCCACCTTTGACCAGCGTTGCCTATACCAGTGACAGGGAGGGCCAATAACAAGTGGGGCATCTCAATATCCAGAGGTTTTTTAAAAACCTTCAGTATCAGCTGAATAATATCCTTCCAAAAAAGTGCTAGTTTCGGACAATCCCATAAAACATGAAATAGAGTGCCCTTGTGTAGGCAGCCCCTCCAGCATAAAGGACTACATTGAGCAAACATTTTAGAGAGGCGGTCTGGGGTAAGATACCACTTCATCATCGTTTTATAGATACTCTCTTTTTGCTGGGTGCACACCGTCATTTTCCGTGCATTCTCCCACATCTTCCCCCATTGGGAGGGGGACCATTCCTTCCCCCATGCTTTTTCCCAGTATTGCATATAAGTGTGTTTAGGGAATGGCTCGCCTGGAATGGTATTAAGCAGACTATACAATTGAGAAATCAGCCCCTTGCAAGGGAAACCGCCACTCAATATTCTCTCAAATGGAGTCAGCTCTATCTGGGGGTGATGAAAGCAATGTATTTTAAGTTGATTAAAGCCATAGGAAGGAGCAGAAATCCCTCTACCAGCTACAGTATGATTGCATCTCCTGTCTCAAGACAGACAAAAAGTTTGCCATGCATGCACCAATAACATTGTACACTTTGATTTTTGGTATTTGTATGCTGGACTGCTTATCCCAACCAGTATCCATGTACTACGGATATCAGTCGGTTTGGGAATTTGGCAGTTATAATAATATATTGTAATCTGCAGCATGACGGCCAGTGCATAGGGCATCAGCAGATGAGGAAGTGAAGAGGAACCCTAAATTCCAATAATTCATGCTCTTTGCATGATCAATCAGTGGTGATTTAGCCTAGGTAAGTACTTTGAAGGGCAAATAAACTGAATTCACATTATCCAAGGGAAGTTCCTAAAGCTGTTCAAACAGATGCACGCAGGCTTCTTCCCAACTGGACTGTATAACCTTCCCTTTTACCAAAACACAGTTCATTTACCTTCTTGGTGAAGAATTTGTTGAGCTGAGTTTCTTGACCATTTCTCCTCCACAGACACAGCACTTTAGTCTTGGGACAATACGTCATGTTAATGAGTTTTTCATACCACCACCGTTCATACACTGCACCGATGTTGCTGCGAAGAACGATGCAGTCGTCACAGACCTAAGGAGAGCAGTAAATAATGATACATGTAAGAAACTGCATATTTTTAAGGTGTGTGCACATTACGGATGTGGCTGAGCCAACAGCGTCCTGCTGAGTCCAAATGAAACGGAATAATAATCCAACAGAGCCAGTCACACCAAAGCTTATTGGATATGTTACATTGCATCCATGGATCTCATATTGCAAGTCGATGGGAGCAAACATCCTGTTCCAGGCAGTTTGATCAGACTAAAAGAGTCATCAGAACCTTAGTCTAAATATATCTTTAGGGCAAATCTTTTCAGTTGTAGCCCCACGTAAAAGTTCAACCATTGATCAGGGCCCTACTCATGAAATGAGCACAGACATAGGAAAATACTGGTGTCTGTAACAATTTTGAGAATATCTACGGCAGAAAATGTATATTCACCCCAAACTTTACCACATCTGAAAGCTGGGCTATCAGGTATATCTAGGACAGCAAAATTGCCACTCTCTTCAATTCTCAAACTAACAGGTCACTGCTACAAGCCCCCTCCTTTGGCCACTGCCACGGTTTCTAAACATCATTCTGTACATAATATGCACCATATTTTTATGTCTAAGACAATTTCTACATGGTCTTTTTATTTATTTTATTTTCTGGCCAGAAACGTATCTGCAATTCATCTGCGTGCCAGAGTTTCTGCAATCAATCACCCCTTGTGGCAGATTTGGGTATTAAAACTAAGGAATTGTAGGTAACAAACGGCAGACCGAAATTGTTAAAGGAAAAGTTCAGTGTAAAAATAAAAACTGGGTCAAGAGATAGTATGTGCAAAATAAAAATCTTTCTAGTATAGTTAGTTAGGCAAAAAAGGAATGTATAAAGGCTGGAGTGACTGGATGTGTAACATAATAGCCAGAACACTACTATTGCTTTTCAGCTCTCTAACTCTGAGTTAGTCAGTGACTATAAGGGGGGCCGCATGGGACATAACTGTTAAGCGAGTTTGCAATTGATATGTAGCATGCAGCTCAGATTCAAAAGCAACAGTTATGACCCCTCAAGTCACTGCCTGGTAACCAATCAGTGGAAACCAACAGAGCTGAAAAGCAGGAAGTTGTGTTCTGGCTATTATGTTACACATCCAGTCACTCCAGCCTTTATACATTACAATTTTGGCTAACTAACAATATCAGAATTTTTTTATTTTATTTTGCACAGCCTATTCATTTACATAGTTTTTATTTTTACACGGATCAATTCCTTTAACAGAAAAATCAGGTCACTCTGTATACACTCACCTCCATGAAGAAAAGGTCTCCACTTGTGTCTGTCCCAGCATGCACCACAAAGGTTTGTTTCTTGATATGACGACTGCCACTGGGACGAATGCTGAGATCGCGGCCAATCTGTGGATTATTTGATCTAATTAGCCAGTTGCACAATTAATGTTACTACCACAATATGATTTATTACAAATTGGTCTGTTGGCTTCTTAAATGACAAGTGACTCATTTGTCCACTGACAGGCTCAAATTCTGTCTCCGTGTTTTTGCACAATGGTACCATCACACATCATGGGCTTTTAGAAGCTACCATCATGACTGCTTAAAGTATTGGTTCAGTATAAAAATAAAAACTGGGTAAATAGATAGACTGTGCAAAATAAAAAATGTTTCTAATATAGTTAGTTAGCCAAAAATGTAATGTATAAAGGCTGGAGTGACAGGATGTGTAGTAACATAATAGCCAGAACACTACTTCCTGCTTTTCAGCTCTCTTGGTTTCCACTGATTGGTTACCAGGCAGTAACCAATCATTGACTTGAGGGGGGGGGCACATGGGTCATAACTGCTGCTTTTGAATCTAAGCTGAATGCCAAGGATCAATTGCAAACTCACTGAATAGTTATGTCCCATGTGGGCCCCCTTAAAGTCGCTGACTAACTCAGAGTTAGAGAGCTGCAAATCAGGAAGTAGTGTTCTGTTATCTTATGTTAGATATCCAGTCACACCAGACTTTATACATTATATTTTTGGTTTACTAACTATATTTAAAACATGTTTTATTTTGCACAGCCTATCTATTTAACCTTTTTTAATTTTACACTGAACTGTTCCTTTAACACGAGGCTTGCATAATATGTGCCATCTAATACCCTGCTGATGCCGGCAGATAACGATCAGCAAAATCAGAAAACGGTTCACGGTGATTAACTGTTTCTCCCTTACCATGTCAGTCACCCGGTCCAGCAGTTCATTGATTTGTTGGCTGTGCACTAAGCCAATGTGGCACTTTCCCAGGATACGCCTGATCTTCCTGCGTAGATCTGTCTTATTCACCTAGGAGGCAAGGCAGGAATAAGAGAACAAGCATAATATTATGCCTATAACACAGATTAATAACACAAAAAGCTCACTAGACTAAAAGACGCATCTTCAGAAACACAACACTCAATTCCATATGGGAAATATACCTTCATCATGATCATATAGGCAATCATATTGTGCAAAAGAGTGCCCAGCAGGCGATCCTCGTCGTCCTCTAAGCGCTTCCGGTCATGGACGACAAGAGAGAAATACCTAAGTGATAAAGTAAATAGAAAAGCTAAAGTTGTGCAATACGAGGCATTGCTTAGAGCCTCCCCATGTGTGTGTTTATTAAAGGAGAAGAAAATGCAAAAATTAAGTAAGCTTTGTCAGAAAGGTCTACATAAATAAACCAGAAAACTTTCAAAGTAAAGCTGCTCTGATTCCTCAAATCAAAAGAAACACCACATTTCTTTCCTTCTATTGTGTCCACGTGGGCTTCTGTATCAGACTTCAGCTTAAATGTCCAGGGATGGGGCTTGAGCATGCTCAGTTTGCTCCTCTCTCCCTCTACCCCCCCCCCCCGCTGCAATCTGAGCCCAGAGCTATGAGTGAGCAGGGAGAGACTCAGGCAGGAAGTGATGTCACACCAAGCTAATATGGCAGCTGCTATCCTAAAGAAACAGACCGCTTCTAGAGCTGTTTACTCAGGTATGGTAAAGCATTCTGCAGAATGAATATAGTGTAATATTGTGCACTTATGTGGCTAATCTATTAACAACAAATGGCTTTGAAAGCTTTCCTTCTACTTTAAGGTTACTGCAGCTTTCCATGTCCAGATGAATTGAGATATCTGCGCTCCCCGTGGGCAACAAAACTCCTGTAATACCTTTTTGATTGCTGCATTTGCTGCTGCAAAAGCATTATAAATGTCTTTCACCCAGGACCTCTTATTTTACATTTATTTAGAGAAATAAAAGCAGAGAGGTTTCACCTGTCTATCATCTCTTGCGGCCCTTGGTCCATACCCATTCCCTCTCTCTCCAGCATAACAGCATCGAGGAAAGCATCCTCCCAAAACTGCATCTGGTCCCACAGAGTGGAACGCTCCTTACCTAAAAAAAAATGGTCAGAAATTAAAAAAAAAGGGTTGAGGCAGTTTGGATACTGCCATCAAATGGCAAAAAAAAACAAAACTCATGCACAAACACACTTTATATAATAAAAAAGCACAACCCAATGCCGAGAAAAATAAATGGAAAGCCCTCCAAAAAAATTCTATTACTCCCCAGCCTACTCACAGGCTCCACTGACTTCATTTATGACATAATCATTTTATTATAACCTAACCCTGAATAGGAGCTGTAAGGGGTAATCAGCACTGCACTTAAACAAAAAAAAAAACATTGGGACAGCATTGATGTTCTAATAAATAATCTGTCTGCTTTGTCTCATGGATTAAAAGGGATAATATACTTCCTGCTTAACAAAACAAATGTGTTGTATGACTTGGCCTGGGGCCTGGTTTCTTTCTATCAGTGACGGGCAGCTGGAGGTTATTTAGTAATGCTGAATGAACATGACAAATGTGCTTGTGTAACAATTAAGTGAGAGAAGCTGCTCAAGCAACAATAACGTTGGTATAAAGCAGGAAAAATAAACAGTGCACCCTGAATAGTGGGACGAAATGAATAGACTGGAATTCAGAGGCAAAAACAAGAGAAACACCCACTCAGGTAATCTGGCTGCTAATACAATTTCATTTTATAAATCAAATTTTGCTCTGCTAGACCTCAAACAAAAACACTCTGGGGCTATAAATACAGCTGGCAAACAAGGAGAGCAGACGGGGTCTGTTGCAGCTGGTCTGATTGGTAAGGCAGCCGAATATAATTCAGCTTGATTAAATAACTGGAAAAAGCTAATGCAAATGGTACGTGCTACATTAAACGCAAAGTATACGCGTGTAGCTAATTGCATCTAGACATGAGTGGGTGGTGTCAGCTTGGGGGCCCAAATTAGATGGAGACCATGTAGAATATAGGTGATTTAGGCTTTTGGTGCTTATAACACACAACCAATGGGAATTAGGTGCCACCGGGAGATCCTTGTACTCTGCTCTGAAACTGTAAGTCTTAATTCTGATGTTAGAACTTAGAGGCACATTTATAAAGGGTCGAATTTCGATTTCTTGTACGTTTTTTAAACTACCCTAAACTCTCACAAATTCGAAATTAGACTAGTCGAAATGTATTCATAAAATAGATTCTTTAAAACTCAGATTTTAAACTAAATGAAAACTTGATTCAAGTTAAAAAAAAACAGATTTGAGTAAAAAAAAAAAAAAAATCGATTTTAGTTTTTCTCTGAAAAAAATTTGAATATCAGAAAGGCAACAAAGATCACCAAATTGATTCCTGGACCTCTCCCATTGACTTATACAGTAGTTCGGCAGGTTTTAGGTGGCGAATTGTCGTATTTGAGTTCTTAAAGGGCTAGAGTATGATAAATCTCGAAATTCTAACTAAAACGAGTTTGGATAATTCACAATTCGAATTTGAGAGTTTTGACCAAAACATTTTTAAAAAAATGTAATTTATACTTCAACCCTTAAAGGAGAACTAAACCTCCATGGTGAGAAGTACCCACTGGCTCCCCTCCCTGCACAGTCTTAGACCTAAATTCTGTCCCTTCTAGAAATAGCGACCACACATGCAGACTGAGCACAGCGGAGCTCCCGAGCCCTCTTCTTCTCTTCAGTAATCTTTGTGTCTTCTTCCTCCCCTTCCAAAATTTCTGTCTCTTTCGGCGCTTGCACAGTTGTCGTAAACCGGAAAATTGCTCCAACCGCGCATGCGCCAATACACCGCTCACGGGCGCCATATTCTTCACTTCGGTAATCTTCGTGAAGTGAGTGGAGTATTGGCGCATGCGCGGTTGGAGCAATCTTCCGGTTTACGACAACTGTGCATGCGCCGAAAGAGACAGAAATTTTCGAAGGGGAGGAAGAAGACACGAAGATTACTGAAGAGAAGAAGAGGGCCCGGGAGCTCCGCTGCGCTCACACTGCATGTGCGGTTGGTATATCTAGAGGGGACAGAATTCAGGGGTAAGACTGTGCAGGGGGAGGCAGGAAGGGGGGCCAGTGGGGATTTCACCATAGGGGGGGTTAGTTCTCCTTTAATAAACCTGCCTCTTAGTGTCAGCAGAAATGTATGTATATATATATATGTAGTTGGAATAACTGAAAAAGTTGTCCTCTGAATGATGAAACCTTTAACTTGACTACCAGACGTAGTTCAGCAAATAGCTCACTTGCAATGTCCATAAAAGAAAAAGAAGGAGGCAAACAAGCTCCAGCAGGTCCGGACTGAGAATTAAAATAGGCCCTGCCATTTCAGGTACACAGAGGCCCAATCAGCCCACATAGAGGCCCAAACAGCACCACCAGCCCACTAAATACTGACTTTCTATGGCACCTTATAGCAGCCCCTCTGGCATTTGCCAGAACCCACAGATTGCCAGTCCGGGCCTGAGCTCCACAGCACAACAAGCACATAACACAACAACACAAGACGTCAATCTGTGGAAGTTATTACTCAATGAGAAGGTTTCCATGGCTGCGTCTTCCAGCTGGTCCCAGACTGAACCCTTCTCTCTTCCTGTTGTATAGGCAGCGTAAGAACAAGAGAAAGAAAGGGAGATGCACAAGTGGAGATAGAGACAAGGCAGGTACAAACAGATACAAGTAGTTGAATAGTATACAGAAAAAACTGAAGTACTGGAGTCACAAGAGCAGAACTCAACGTCACCGCAATCAGTAGGGGCGGAAATTCAAATCAGGTAAAGTTCTACTAACTGCAGAGTTGTCGGATAATATTAGAAAAGTGGTCATGAATAAAGACTATTGGGGGGACAGTAGGGAAAAAGCGATGTAAAGGCAGGGAGATCAAGGCAATTGTTTTCCATGATGTAGGATTTTAGTCATTTCAGGGTATAGAAATCTTACCTAAAAGCCCCTCGTACAAATAAATGCGTTGGCTCAAGTCTTGCTGTGGGCGTCCAGGGCTGACATTCCTTTCTTTCTCACCAGGGCGGAGCATCTGCGGCTTCCCCTGTACAGAAAGTGTAAAATGTTATAAATATATTAAATATTCTACAGCAAACAGTGTCCTACCTCTAAATAAGGGTTCCCCAACCATTTTCAGCAGAGTTGGGGAGCAACACAAGCACATAAAATGTTCCTGGGTGGTGCCAAATAAGGGCTGTGATTGGCTATTGATGGCCCTTATGTGGACTGGCAGCCTAAGGACACTCTGTTTGGCAGTACATTTGGTTTTTAAGCAACCAACAACTTGCCTCCAAGCCTGGAATTCAAAAAATAAGCACCGGCTTTGAGGCCACTGAGAACAACATCCAAGGGGTTCGAAAGTAACATGTTACTCATGAGCTACTGGTTGGGGATCACTGCTCTAAATATAGTTAAAAATCAATTGATATTTTGGCAGCTGAGCGCACAACCAGTCAAATTCCATTGGTAATCCGCATCATAGTAAAAAGAGTGTCAACAATGGCCTCCCACAGCTTGCCTCTGATTTTAAAACTAAAGGGGAACTATTGCGAAAATGAAAATTAAATATAAGCGTCCTCATACTGAAGTAAGAAACTTTCTAAATACAATCAATTAAAAATTCTGCATTGTTTCTGAAATAATCAAGTTTATCTTCACTATCCCTCTCTCAGCATCTGTTTCTCTTCATTCTGTCTTCATGCAGCAGCTGGTATATGATCCAATATATCTTATAGGGGGGCTTCCTTTCCTAGCAGATGTATTGGAGCTCACTCAAATAACTGATTCCAGTACAAACAAAATCTAACAAAATAACTGCCTTTTGCACAAATTCTGCATGTAGAGAGACAGGATTTCTGGTGATTTTAATAGAGTGAGCTCTAATACATCTTCTAGGCAAAAGGACCCCCCTATAAGAGATATTGGATCTAACTGTCAATGATTATCTGACACCCAACTGCTGCATGAAGACAGAATGAAGAGAAACAGATGCTGAGAGAGTAATAGGGAACACAAACTTGATTATTTAAGAAAGAGTACAGGATATTTAATTGATTGTTTTAAAAAGTTTCTTATTTCAGTATGATGAAGCTTATATTAAATTTTCTAAACAAAAGGAGCCCCCGATTAGATATATTGGATCATTCAAATCTTTAAATCCTAAAAACTGCTAAAACATCTTCCCATCTATTATTTCATACAAAATGCTATTTGCTCTTACAAAGATGGCTCCAGTGAACGAATTCATCTGAATCTCGCTGTCGGACACAGCCCCTCGGGATCCTGAGAGATGGCTTCCGCCTGGGCCACCCAAGGCATCGCCTGCATTGCTACTTAAGTCGCTGTCGGCTCCCAGTGTTTCGCCCGAGCTGTTACTCACCTGCAGAGGAAAATAGGAATGTTAAATCTGCATAATTTTATCCTATTTAAGTTCTTGCAAATCTGTTAAAGGAGAACTAAACCCTAAAGTTGAATATGGCGCAAAATTCTATAATATATATATATATATATATATATATATATATATATATATATATATATATATGCATAGACTTGGGCACACACTATAGTGCCAATTACCTGGGTGCTGAACAGAATAGTTGTATATTCATTCGAAAATGCTGACGCACACCAGGATTTTTCTTCAACAATGCTTATTTTATTGATCGACGTTTCGATCCCCAGAGGGGATAAAGATCCCTCTGGGGATCGAAACGTCGATCAATAAAATAAGCATTGTTGAAGAAAAATCCTGGTGTGCGTCAGCATTTTCGAATGAATATATATATATATATATATATATATATATATATATATATATATATATATATATATATATATATATATATATATATATAAAGATCTTATTGCGCCAGCCTAAACTTTCAGCTTGTCAATAGCAGCAATGATCCAGGATTCAAACTTGTCAGAGGGGGTCACCATCTTGGAAAATCTCTGTGACACTCACATGCTCAATGGGCTCTGAGTAGCTGTTGAGAAGCTAAGCTTAGGGCTCGTCACTAATTATCCAGCAGAAAATGAGCTTCCCCTGTAATATAAGCTGATGCTACAGGGCTGATTATTAAATTCTGATGAAAAGAAGATGGGGAGCTACTGGGGCATCTTTGGAGACACAGATCTTTACTGCTAAAGGGTTGTGGTTGCCTTGGGCTGGTACAGAAGCACAAAACTTAATGTACAACATTTCTAGCTACTTCTTTAGTTAAGCTTTAGTTCTCCTTTAAGGTGGCCATACATGGGCAGATCTTCTCGTTTGTCGATATGGGCAATATTGGGCTGATGCAATTGTTTGGCCCCCTGATTAGCAACTTGATCATAACTGCTGCTAATGTAGGCCATTGGGATGAGATAATCGAACCGAGCTGATATCAGTCGGGTAGGTCCGTTGGCTGGCACCATACACAGGCAAATAAGCTGCTAAGTCCAGAAGGTTTATATCAGCATGTGTATCCTATACCTATACTCTCCCACCTATTCCCTTGTACTTATTCTTAATGTTCTGATCCTACCACTGTGCTGATTTCTGAATCCTGGCTGCTGCTTCTTATTAGGATGGAGGGTCCCACGCTGCCTGTGTCCAGATCACTTCGCTGTTTCCAGTAAGAGAGAGAGAAAAATGCTTACTTAGGAAACCTAAAATATCATGCTCCGTTACATGCAAAGCCCGAGCCAAATTCCAATAATTTATATTAATCCATGAAATAACCATTTATGAGCCTACAAAGGCCATAGGAGCCCACCAGAAACCTCTGATGTGTTCTTTCAATGGTACTCTTACACTTAAAGGGGTTGTTCACCTTTGATTTAACGTTTAGTATGATGTAGAGAGTGATATTCTAAGACAATTTGCAATTGGTTTTAATTTTTTTTATTATTTGTAATTTTTCAGATATTTAGCTTTTTATTCAGCAGTTTTCAATTTCAGCCATCTGGTTGTTAGGGTTGAATTACCCTAGCAACCATGCATTGATCTGCATAAGAGATTGGAATATGAGAAGGAGAGGGTCTGAATAAAAAGCGGAGGAATAAAAAGATGCCATGACAATAAATGTGTAGCCTTACAGAGCATTTGTTTTTTTAGATGGGGTCAGTGACCCCCATTTGAAAGCTAAAAAGAGCCAGAAGAAGAAGGCAAATAATTAAAATACTATACAACACAAAAAATGAAGGCCAATTGAAAAGTTTCTTAGAATCAGCCATTCTAGAACATACTAAAAGTTAACGTAACCTTCCCTTTATTATTAAACTCACGCAACACTGACCTGGGAACCAAATGTGACACTCAGGCCACTGTCTGCGCTAATCTGAGACTTCTTCTCCTCTGTCTCCCCACTGTCAACCAAAGGCGGTGCTTTCTTAGTACCTGCAGGTTGCAAAGACAAAATGACTGAACAGGAGCAATAATAGGTAGTAGTCAGACAGCCTTATTCCATACACTCACGACAAAATACTGCATTGCTAATACGGCGTCTACAATAGAAAAGGGCAACTCAACTGTATTAGACTGAAGATGGGGAGGAAGTTACATACAGTTCTATTGAGAATTTAAAATGTCAAAACTCTCCTTAATTTATAATTGCACCCACACTGACCTTTACAAGTGTGTATTCTAAACAGAATCAGCCACCTGTGTGTGTGCATCTCGGCTTTGCATATAATTATATATAATCTGGTTGGTTGACTTCTTAGGGTCAGGGCACACAGGCAGATTTGGGGAGATTAGTCGCCCAGCGACCAATCTCCTCTTCTTCGGGGCGACTAATCTCTCTGAACTGCTTCCCCTGCCTTCCCGCCAGCTATAATGAAAATCGCCGGCAGGATGGCACTTGGAGCGCTTCGTTTTCCGAAGTCACCTCACTATGGCCGACTCCGGAAAACAAAGTGACCCAATGTCATTCCCATTGTAGCCCATGGGAAGGCAGTTCGGGGAGATAAGTCGCCCGAAAAAGAGGAGATTTTCGTCAGACGAGGTCATCTCCCTGAATCTGACTGTGTGCCCTGAATCTTAGAAATGTTACTGGTGCAAAAATGGGCAATGCCAGGGTTATGCGGTCAAAAAGATTTCTTCTTCGTTTCTGATTGCACTAGACCAGTAAAATCTAATGAACGATTGGCGGCTATGGATAACAGGGTTAGGGCGGAGTTTGCCTATGTTTCTGCATAACCCCCCATGTTGAAAGTGACAGTTCCCCCAAGTGCCAGTTTAATGGAGCTGAGCGGTATGAGAAAGAGATGAGAGCGTGACAATAAAGCACTGGAGAAGCGGGATAGAAAGGAGAGTCGTGGGGGTTTTATAGGGAGCCGTAAGTTCACCACCACAGTAACTAAACTCAAAGAAACCCAAATAAAGCATTCGTCATGATTGAATCTGCCAGCACACCCCACTCACCTCTGAACATTACACAGTGATTTCTTCCAGTGTATCCCTTTCAATACAACTACACACACAAACTGCCGTCAAGTCACAAGTGAGATAATGATCCAGTGCTGGTTTTACAGTGCCTTGAGTTATTTCAAATTATGACTCTAGCCTCCCTTCTGAGGTTGAAGGGGGGGGGGGCTACTTTTGACATGCACAAGAACACTACCTGAGCTAGTGAAGTCTGACCTTAAAGGAGAACTAAACCCTAAAACTGAATAAGGCTTAAAATGCCATAGTTTATATACAGAACTTATTGCACCAGTCTAGAGTTTAAGGTTGTCAATAGCAGCAATGATCCAGGACTTCAAACTTGTCACAGGGGGTCACCATCTTGGAAAGTGTCTGTGACACTCACATGCTCAGTGGGCTCTGATTGGCTGTTGAGAAGCTAAGCTTAGGGCTCGTCACTAATTATCCAGCAGAAAATGAGCTTCCCTGGCTGTAATATAAGCTGATGCTACAGGTTTGCTGATTATTAAATTCTGATGCTAATTGCACTGGTTTCTGTGCTGCCATGTAGTAATTATCTGTATTAATTACTAATCAGCCTTATATTGTGACATTTCTATTCTATGTGTACTGTATATTGTGAGTGGGTCCCTAAGCTCAGAGCATGTGCAGTGAATCAGCAGAAAAGAAGATGGGGAGTGGTCAGGCCATTCCCACCATATCATTGGCTTTGGGCTGACCTGAGCAACATAAATAATTCATAAATTTTTTCGAAAACCATGATATTTTGACTTGCGTTGGCCTTTTCTCCACCCCCCCTTAGGCTGGCAAAAGTCATCAAACTCCTCCCTCTCATCATTTCATGTTAAAACGATAGATTCTAGGTCTCAAAGTCCCTCTGCTTTTCCATGGTTAGTTATGCACGAATCCTCTGGAAATCAGAGAGACTTCAAATCCCAGACTCAAAGACCAATGTGATATGACAATGCCAGCAAGGGGAGGGGTTTCAAAAATGGTCTCTTTAAGTCAGAGGCAGACTGTCATCATTTCTTCATTCTTTCTCCTGACAACTTCCTTGACTACTTGGTGGTCGGACTGGTCAGAATATGACCAGCAGGTGGCGCAGTTGTGACAAAATGTATTCATATTAACAGAACATGTATTAGAATTAAAATAAATAAATAAATAATTATGGATGTAAATTGTAAAAGTGCATAGAATAGCCCCCCTCGTCGATTTTACATTCACTTATTTTTAAGGTTTACTTATCTTTTAAGAAGGTGATAAGTGAGTTGAGTCAAAAAAGCTCTAGCAGGCCTGAATAATTATCTAACTGATGACTTTGAGGTAGTTGATGTCACTGCAAGTCAATAATAGTTACCTTGCGGGCATAATATAGTTTACTGTCAAACTGTCATACCACAATGCATACTGTAGAGTATATCATTTACTAAACATCTGCCATAGAATGATTATTGAGGGTAAGGCTTAACGAACAACCAGTCGGTCATTCTCTACTACTACTGTGTAATGTGCCATGCCTGCTTGGGGCATGTGAGGCTGGGGTCGCCCTGCTGGCAGTTCTGAGAAAGCCTTAGGGGGTTTCTAGCATTCCTTACTCTGTTTATCCATAGCTTTTTGCTTTTTCACTTCCCGATGCGTGTTCCACAACTCTACCCAAGATGCATTGCAAGCAGGAGAGAAAGACAGAGAGAGTCAGAGGCGGTGGGTCAGACAGGCCAATAATGGACACAGAGATTCCCCCCCCACACCCTACAAGATGACAGTAGGAAGAGGCCATTTCTGACAGTTGAGAGATACCACCCCTACAAGGTTGGTCTTGATGTTGGTGAGCAAGGGTGTGATGGTGAAAGAGGATTAGAGAGAATAGTGCACAATACGTATATTTATGTACATTTACATAAATATCTCCTCGTATGTATGTATTGATTAAAGACTATATATACATACAAAGAAAAGATAGCCAGCATGTTTGGTAGTAAAAAGAAAACAAACACCCAGTAACAGCCCATGGAACATACTGCTAGGGGGGGCTTGCTCGACCATGAACTGATTTGAATAAGAGCCTGGAATGTGAATAGGAGAGGCCTGAATAGAAAGAGGATTAATAAAAAGTAGTAATAACAATACATTTGTAGCCTTTTTTTTAGAAGGGGGTCAGTGACCCCCACCCATTTGAAAGCTGCATAAAAATGAAGGCCAACTGAAAAGTTGCTTAGAATTAGCCATTCTATAACATACTAAAAGTTAACTTAACCACCCCTTTAAATGCAAACCTTTCCACTAGGGATGCACCAAATCCACTATTTTGGATTCGGCTGAACCCCTGAATCCTTCACAAAAGATTTTGTGACAAAAAGTCACGCAATTTTCCTTCCCCAGCCCTAATTTGCATATGCAAATTACGATTCGGGCGAATCCTGCGGGAAGAAGGCCGACTCCCGAACCGAATCCTGGATTTGTGCATTCCTACTTTCCACACACTGAAATACATATATTCCCATCACAGTCCAACCACCCTCATCAGTTTAGTTAAGTTTTAAAGCCTATTAGTGGGAAAAAAAAAAAGGTGCAATGATGTGACCTTTGTTAATTTGGAGTAATTATTCCATGTTAGTATTCCCTTTAAAGCATTGCCTAGAAGCATTATTAAAACAATACATGTTCCTAGCTTGACGATAAGAAATTAGTAGTGGGGGAGGGATCATAAGAGGAGCAAGTGACCATGGGGTAGGTCTGAGCAATGGAGGTGTAAGGGTGGAGCCAGAGTTTGGTGATGCCTCAAGTACCCTCCGTGCCACTCTATACACACCAATGGACGCCACAAAATTCTCTTCTTTAAGACTCCGGGTGTCAAACTCGCGTGGCCCTCTGCCAGCGGGGCCTGAAGGGCGGGGCAAGAGCTGCTTGGCAGGCAGCTGAGGGGCAGGTCGAGACTCTACCCTCGGGGCTGAAACAGGATCCCTAGACACAGGGGTGACAGCTCCATCGGCAGAAGGACTGTGCTTCCTTTTCTCCGGTTCTTAAAGAGATAAGGGGTGATGGGTGGTGGGAGGGTGCACAGCAGTGGGAAAAAGAGAGCACACGGGAGCAGGGAGGAGTGCACAGGGGTGGGGAAGAAAAGCATTTTGTTTTCGGGTCAAGTCGTAGCCAGCGAAATAGTAAAAGAAAGAGATAGAAAAAAACAGGGGTACAGAGAAAAAAGAGATTTAGGAGAGAGAAGTGGCAAGGAAATAAAAAAGAAAAAAGCAAAATTAAGTTATTAAATAGCCATCCATATTGTTAACATTTTACAGTGCAACAAACAGACGCAGTTTCCCCCCTACCCTTGTTTCTCCCAGAGAATCAGCCCCCCAAGCATTTACCTTTGTTGTAATAGTGGGTGTGAGCGATTTCCAGTAAGCCGAAGACACTGGCCATTCCTCCCAGACCAGCATTGGCGTAAGTCTGCTCCAGGCTGGATACAGTGCACTTCAACAGGTCGAGCATGCCCCTATACACTTTTCGGGTTATTTCCTACAAAAAAGACAGGAGAGCAGTTAAAGGATAACTATACCCCGAACAATGATATTGTATAAAACATCTCATATGAAAAAACTCTGCTTCATGTAAATAAACCATTTTCATAATAATATACTTTTTTAGTAGTATGTGCCATTGGGTAATCATAAATAGAAAACTGCCATTTTAAAAAATAAGGGCCGCCCCCTGGGATTGTAGGATTCACGGTGCACACAAACAAACTATAGTGTACATATTAGGTCACATGAGCCAATTAACAGACAGAGTTCTGTCTTTTGCTTCCACACTTCTTCCTGTTACAGTTAAACTGGCCATACACGGGCTGAGTCGGCAGTTTCTCGGGCAGTGTGTGTGGCCCTCTGACGGGCTTCACCGATCGATATCTGGCCGAGAGTCGATTGGGCAGGGGTAAAAATACCGTCGGATACTGGACCGCATCTTTTTGTTGATGTGGTCCCCCAATCTGACCACCTGTATTATCCGATCGTTGGGCCCTAGGGCCCATGAACAGATCAGCCCGATATCGCCCACCTCAAGGTGGGCATATTGGGGAGAGACCCGCTTGTTTGGTGATTTATTTCTGGTCAGGTGATATCTGAGGCAGCACACAGACCATCACAAAATGGTGGTTCAAGGCAAGAGATGTAAAAGGGCAATATTTACTTAAATATATAGACCAGTTTCGTAAGATTCATGAATATGTCACTTAATATGATATAAACTGCTGCTTAAGTATTCATTTTGGGGGTAAAGTTTTCCTTTAAAAGCACATAATTACATAACATTGATGTGTAATACAGGTAAAGGATCCGTTATCCGGAAACCAGTTATCCAGAAAGCTCCAAATTACAGAAAGGCCATCTCCCACAGACTCCATTATAATCAAGTAATTAATTTCCTATTTCTCTGTAATAATAAAACAGTAGCTTGTACTTGATGATGTCTTACTATATTGAAGGCCAAATCAAAGCCCCAATATTTTCAACAATTTTTGACTCACCACTTCTTGGATGACATCATTGCGAGCGTCCTCTTCAGTCTGAATGGACCTGTTCAATTTGCTCAGCACAAAGATGCGCAGTTGTTCACTCTCCAGCAATCGTCGCACTTTCTTCATGTTCAACCATCCTACCCCTTGGCCCTCCAGAACACCCAGCGCCACCTCTTTCAGGAACTGCTGGTTCTCACTGCAAGGGAAAAAATAAGAATATCAGCGACTGCCTAGACCAGGGATCCCCAACCTTTTGAACCAACATTCAGAAGTAAAAGGAGTTGGGGAGCAACACTTACATGAAAAAATGTTCTTTGGGTGAAAAATAAGGGCTGTGATTGGCCATTTTGCAGCCCCTATGTGGATTGCCAACCTACATTGAGGCTCTATTTGACAGTACACCTGGATTTTATGCAACCAGAACTTGCCTTTAAAAAATAGGCACCTACTTTGAGGCCACTGGGAACAACATCCAAGAGGTTGGAGAGCAACATGTTGCTCACAAACCACTGGCCTAGACTTACACCCATGCTCCCCCTTTTGTGTATTTCACAAGCTGCCTGGAACCACATTCAGCTCCCAGTACAATCAGTGGTGCAACTGGCAAGGATGGAGATAAACCCACAATAATTTGATTTTGCTGATGATCATGAAAGAGCCTGAACTATGTCATAAAGGGTTGGACTGGAGCCCAGTGGGCTGCTACGCCAAGGGTCCCCACCCCCTCAAGGGCCCCTGCCTGCACTGTCCTTATACAGGTATGGGATCAGTTATCCGGAAACCAGAAAGCTCAGAATTATGGCAAGGCAGTCTCCCATAGACGCCATTTTACCTAAAATCTTACAAATAATTTGCTTTTTCGCTATGATAATAAAACAGTACTTTGTTCTTAATCCCAACTAAAATATAATTACGGTAATCCTTATTGGAAGCAAAACAATCCCACTGGGTTTACTTTAGCCCACTTCAGGTATGAAGATCCAAATTATGGAAAGATCCCTCCAGGTCCCGAGCATTCTGGATAACAGGTGTCATACCTGTACTATACTTCCATGGCAGGCTAAAGAAGCCACAGAACAATGTATACTGATATGGAATCCATTAGCCAGAAAGCTCTGAATTACGGAAGTGTAGTCTCCCATAGAACACATTTTGTTCAAATAATTTAAATTTTAAAAAGTTATTCCTTTTTTCGGTGTAATAATAAAACAGTCGCTTGTACTTGATCCCAACTAAGATAGAAATAATCCTTATTGGAAGCAAAACCAGCCTATTGGGTTTATTTAATGTTTCTATGATTTTCTAGTAGACTTAAGGTAAAAAGATCCAAATTACGGAAAGATCTGTTATCTGGAAAACCCTAGGTTCCGGGCATTCTGGATAGGGATGCACTGAATCCTCTATTTTGGATTCGCCCGAATCATTTGCAAAAGATTCGGTCCAATACCGAACCAAATCCGAATTTGCATATGCAAATTAGGGGTGGGAAGGGGAAAATATTTTTTACGACAAAACGTTGCGCAATTTTCCAAATTAGGATTTGGATTCGGTGCATCCCTAATTCTGGATAACAGGTCCCATAGAGTTACAGTTTGGAAGACTTAGCCTTCGTGTTTTTGAAGTCACTTTTGGCATTTAACCTGGATAATGTGGGTGTCTATGACCTACAATATTTCTTGATTTTTATTCCGTTTCTCGTCCAGTTCTCGTCATAGAGACATAGGAACCCCCAAACAACTCTTATGCCAGTTAGTGCAACTATCAACCATTTATAGAACTGTATCAATTAAAGGGAAACCTCAGCCTCATCGAATGATGAAACTTAAAAAAAAAACAGGAGGGCAGCAAGTAGGGGAGCTGTCAGTGGATGTATCAGTTGTTAACAGGCTGCTGGCTCAGTCTCCCTTACGGCCATTCTATTTAGTGATACAATTCAAGGCTCGGCTGTTGAATTCCAAGCAGGATCAGTAGAGGGATACAATTTCTGTTTCCATTCTGACAGCTTATTATATTAGATCATCGCATTAGCCTGGCGGAACAATGGAACCTGACCTGATACATGAGCTCAGTAACTAACACTGGACTCCAATCCATTCCCATAACTAGTGTCGGCCCACTCTGCTGTGTGATACTTTTGCCTCCAGCCACTTTTAACCAGACACACAAACATTTTACCCCACTCTTTTTAAATTCTGTTTTTTTTAGGCCAGCCTGCTTTGCCTCAAGCCAAACGGTCTCTCCTTGTTGTTGTTTACAATGTGCAATGCCATTAGGCAATTATATTATTCAATTGGGAGCTCTATACATGTACTGTATTAAAAGGAAAATAATTTTTATTATTTAAAATCCCCTAAAATTACTATTAACAGCCACCCATGTAACATACCTTTCCTCCATTTATTCTTATTTGGTTTCTCTATACAGCAACCTGTTTAGCTACTTCCTTGTCTAGCATGAAGTTCTGCCCCTGAGTTCTCCTCTATTTGATTATGAAGACCTCAAAGAGGTGCCTACTGCGCATGCCTGATTGATTTCCATTTGAGCAGGCAGTGAATGAATTTTGTTACAACTTCGCCACCTGCTGGTCATTTTCTGATCAGTCTGACCACCAAGTAGTCAAGGAAGTTGTCAGGAGAAAGAAAGAGGCTGCTCTGATGTTCTTCTGCTTAAGAAAAAAATAGAAAACTTTCTTCGTATCTTTCCTAAGCTGAAAAACATCAGAGCAGCCTCTTTCTTTCTCCTGACAACTTCCTTGACTACTTGGTGGTCAGACTGATCAGAAAATGACCAGCAGGTGGCACTGTTGTAACAAAATTCATTCATATTAACAGTACATGTATCCCTTAATATCTTGGAATTAAAAAATAAACAATGACTGTACATTTCAAAAGTTCTTAGAATAGCACATGCATCAATTTTACATGCACTTGTTTTTAAGGTTGCGTATCAACTTAAAGGTAACATGTATCCAGTCTTAAGCACTAGTAATGTGCGGGCCGGCCCGATACCCGTGGGAGCCGCGGGTCGGTCGGGTTCGGGCCAACCTCGCACCCCCATTTGCGGGTGGCAGGCGGGTCCGGGTCGAGTTCTTCTTCCTGCTCTACCCACCCACTAGTGATGTGTGGGTTGAGAATTTCTCGTCAGGAGAACCCTAACCCGCCCCCTCCTGAACCGCACCTGGCCCGCTCCTGCCCTCTTTTTATAGACCCACAGCTGCCCCACAGCGACGTCACAAAAGGGGCGGGGTGGAGGCAGGCGGAAGTCTATAAATTCCGGCTCTTGAACCTGGCAGTATTAGGTCGCGAGCTGGGAGAGCAGGAGAAGAGCTCGACCTGCACCCGCCCGCGACCCGAAGATTTTGAGCAGGAGTCGGCCCGAACCTGCCCGACCTGTGGGTAAATCCGCGGGTCCTGCGGGTTTCAGGTTGGCCCACACATCACTACTGCCCACCACCTTACAATGCCGATTTCCTGTTTTATAGCCTGCTCACCCCGCCCCTTTGGTGACATCATCGTGGGGCTGGTTGGGACGGGTCTATAAAAGGGACCCAGAAGTCATGCTCGGGTGGTGAGAGGGCGGACATCTGGCGGGTGCACATCACAACTATAATGTTGATAACAAAGGAGGGAAGATTGGCTGTTACAAACAGAGCTTACTTATAAATGCCAGAGAATCTGCCTACCTAGAGTTGTTTGATTTTCCCTGAGGAGAGGGAGATTCTCGCTTGACTGTAGGGCTGTGCTTTATACCTGAGGACTTCTGGTCAACAAGAGCACGCCTGTTACTGCCTGTTGGAAATAATCAGAGAATGAAAGTTACTAAAACACAGCAAGGCCGGACTAAAAAGACAGAGCAAAGGACAGGACGAAATACAAAAAGAAGGGAAAACAAGAAAGAAAGAACTACATGAGTGAGGAAACAGAGAAGGAATAAAGAGAGACTAGTGTCTAAGGAAGCCTAACAGAGTCACTGAGGGATAGAAAATATGGTTGTGCGGATGCACCCAGGACCCCATGTGCTGTGAACTATATGGAATTGAAGAAAGGGGTCACATGATTTGGGGGCAACAAGGGGATAAAGACCAAAAAACACCACAAGGCATTGTGAGAGGTGACAATGGCATAATGGGTAACCAATGGACAGGTCAGCCTAATGGTGAGGAAGAGAGGATGCTGGGAATGTGATGACATGCTCAAGCTACAGGCACCCACCTTCTGCAGGGGCGGGACCGGAGTCTGCAATAATCTCCATTATAGTATTAAGCCCAAATACTGGGACACAAAATGTAAGGTTAGTAACAGAAACCTAATAGCCAACAACAAATCATGACCTTAAAGGGATACTGTCATGGGAAAACATGTTTTGTTTTTTTTTTTCAAAAGGCATCAGTTAATAGTGCTGCTCCAGCAGAATTCTGCACTGAAATCCATTTCTCAAAAGAGCAAACAGATTTTTTTTAGATTTAATTTTGAAATCTGACATGGGGCTAGACATAGTGTCAGTTTCCCAGCTGCCCCCCGTCATGTGACTTGTGCTCTGATAAACTTCATTAATTCTTTACTGCTGTTCTGCAAGTTGGAGTGATATCACCCCCTCCCCTCCCAGCAGCCAAACAACAGAACAAGGTAACCAGATAGCAGCTCCCTAACACAAAATAACAGTTGCCTGGTAGATCTAAGAACAGCACTTAATAGTAAAAATCCAGGTCCTACTGAGACACATTCAGTTACATTGAGTAGGAGAAACAGCCTGCCAGAAAGCAGTTCCATCCTAAAGTGCTGGCTCTTTCTGAAAGCACATGACCAGGCAAAATGACCTGAGATGCACCTACACACCAATATTACAACTAAATACACTTGCTGGTTCAGAAATGAATTTTTATATTGCAGAGTAATTTATTTGCAGTGTAAACAATGACGTCTAGAAATAAAAACTACACCATAAAAATCATGACAGAATCCCTTTAAGATTGCTCATTCATTACAGTTCCCATCCTGTGACTTCTGTGTTACAATTAGGGATACAATGAATCCACTATTTGGGATTCAGCTGAATCCTTCATGAAAAATTCGGGTGAATACCGAACCTGCATCCTCATTTGCATATGCAAATTAGGGGTGGGAAAGGAAAAAGTGGAAAATAATGTTTACTTCTTTGTTTTGTGATAATTTCCCTTCCCGGCCCTAATTTGCATATGCGAATTAGGATTCGGTTCAGACAGGCACAAGGATTCGGCCGAATCCAAATCCTGCTGAAAAAGGAGGAATTCCAAACTGAATCCTGGATTCGGTGCATCCCTAGTTACAATACCCATTCAGGGCACCTGCTCTAGCTAATACTGATTCCTATAAGGGTAGAACTACACGGACGACTACTATGCGTTTTCGGCGGATCCAGCTCGCTGCGCCAAAACACAGCCGTCTAATTGGATGTGAAAGAGAATAAGGTTATCAATAGCAATGTCGGATGGTGTCGCAGCATTCACCCGACACGACTGTTGGATGCAGACACGGATGAACGCTGAATCCGATTTTGACGTTGAATCCGATTTGACGCCTGCATTTTGTCGCAGCACATCAGATCCACCGAAAAGCATAGAAGTCGTCCGTGTAGTTCTACCGTTAGAGAACAAGAGACCCCCATGTTTTTACAATGACATTTCCCTAATGTAGTCAGCTAAATGCTGGTGTTTTACTTCCACCATATTTTAACGTCTAAAATATATGAAAGGTCTCATTTAATGTGCAAAATCATCAAATAAGTGCTGCCTTATTACCCATGGAACGTGTAACCTATTGTAGACACATTTGGACCAGAACATGCAAACCCACAAAACTGGCAATGGAAGTAAACATGTCCCTTTAACTAAATTAATGAAATGATCACATGAGAATGGGTGGTCCCTGCAAACCAAGTCACTCCTATTTAGCAGGGACACGAAGTAGGTACCGCAGGGGTTAACCACGAATCCTAGAAGCAATGCTAAGCAAAGTGACTAGCCATCTGGGGTATTAAAAAACAAAAAAAAACCACCACACACACGCACAGCACAAAAAGCAAACAAGACCTTTAATCGAATGATCTTGCCAAACAAGCAGGGGAAAAAAAAAACTGAAATGCTAAAAATAAACTATAATCCAATTTCCCCTTGTACTTAAAGCATATCATGTACTTGTCTAGAAGCGGAGGTTTGAGCATGTGATTAATTGAACGCTTATACTGCGAGGACGTGAAGAGGCGTATTTACTGCAGAGTTGCAAAGTGGCTTAGCGTATACCCATATGGCCGCACATTGCTTGTATGCGTCTCTGGTTCAACTTCTGAACCCACAATATGACACTGTTCAACCCAATAATTGGTATTGTTGGGCACGCTGTGAACTAAACATCAGCTATTTTAAATAGAGATGCACCAAATCCACTATTTTGGATTCGGCTGAACCCCCGAATCATTCGCGAAAGATTCGGCCAAATACCGAACCAAATGTGAATCCTAATTTGCATATGCAAATTAGGGGTGGAAACAGGAAAAAAAAAATGTTACTTTGTGTTTTCCGACAAAAAGTCACTCAATTTCCCTTCCTGTTCCCTAATTTGCATATGCAAATTAGAATTTGGTTTCAGTTTGGCCGGGCAGAAGGATTAGGCTGAATCTTGCTGAAAAGGGCCGAATCCCGGACCAAATTCTGGATTCGGTGCATCCCTAATCCTAAAGGGAAACTATCGTAAAAATTAAAATTTTATATAATCGTACTGAAATAAGAAACTTTGTAAAAACAATTAAATTCTGCATCATTTCTGAAATAATCAAGTTTATATTCACTATCCCTCTTTCAGCATCTGTGTCTCTTCATTATATCTTCATGCAGCAGTTGGTGTCCGATATTCAGTGCTCCAATTTATCTTATGTGGGGGCTTCCTTTCCTAGCAGATGTATTAGAGCTCACTCAATTAACTGATTCCAGTACAAACAAAATCTAACAAATTAACTACTTTTTGCACAAATCTAGAGACATGATGTCTGGTGAGTTTAATAGAGTGAGCTCTAATACATCTTCTAGGCAAAAGCAGACCCCCTATAAGATATATTGGATCTAACTGTCAATGAATATCTGACACCAAACTCCTGCATGAAGACAGAATGAAGGGAAACAGATGCTGAGAGAGGGATTGTGAACATAAACTTGATTATTTAAGAAATGGCACAGAATTTTTAATTGCTTCTATTTAGAAAGTTTCTTATTTCAGTATGCTGAAGCTTAAATTTTCATTTTCGCGATAGTTTCCCTTTAACCATTGCACAAGCACTCAAAGCAAAGAAAACAAAAAGCGAACGCGCGTTAAAGCGATCTTGCACATATCAGTGCAAAGATCATGGTATACTAACCTTTTCCCTCCTCCCATGTAGCTTCCTGATGACCTTGGAACCCCAATGGGTGGCACATGCAGAAAATTTAAGGGGAATGGCAAAGATGTCAGTGAGCACAATGAGCCCCTAGCTGATAACACAGGCAGAACCCACCTTTTTTTAAAAGCAGGGAATAGCAATGGAAAGTTGGAAACGATGAGAGTGGTTAATAGATAATGAACCAACCCGGCATGCACACAAGAAGCACCCTTGTTCCAATGCTCCCAGAAATGGATAAAGTACCAATTTACCCTTGGAATGAGCTGTTACAGCACTAGGATCTCACTTACCTCTCAAACTGGCCTAATAAAATGGCTCCCTATCCCTATACTTTGCATTTGCCCTCTAGTGTTGCTTACCTTTCAAGCTGGGGAAGGGAGTCGCCTTGTCTCGGCTTTTGCTGGGCAGCGTCAGGCTCGATAAGCTAAAGCTACTGCTGTGAGTTTTGTAAAGGTTACCTGCAAACAGAAAAGGTGCCATGAGCCTCTGGTGGGTGCAACCAAAAAATAATTAAAAAAATTATTAATGTCTCTTTTATTAGTCTAATGGATATATCAAAAAGTAAATGAGCAGTATTGTATGCTTGTTGCAAGGTCAAAGAAAGAGTGGAGATTGATTTGAGCACCAAAATCTCAAATTGCAATGATCTGTTTTTTTCTCTGCGGCCAACGGTTGAGTCACAATAGGGTCCAAGGAAGACCTGATGGGAAAGGATTGCATTGGCATGCCAATGCAGTTCTAGGCTGACAGAATTTTCTTGCCTGCCCGATACTAAATCTGCAGGGCCCCATACACGAGGACCCTGCATGGAGGGGCTGGGTTGACAGATCTTATTACCTCATGTACAGTTACCATAAAGGAGAACTAAAGCAGTAGGTAGAAATATTGTACATTATGTTTTGTGCTTCTGTACCAGCCCAAGGCAACCACAGCCCTTTAGCAGTAAAGATCTGTGTCTCCAAAGATGCCCCAGTAGCTCCCCGTCTTCTTTTCTGCTGATTCACTGCACATGCTCTGTGCTGCTGTCACTTACTGAGCTTAGGGACCCACTCACAATATACAGTACACATAGAATAGAAATGTCACAATATAAGGCTGATTAGTAATTAATACACATAATTACTACATGGCAGCACAGAAACCAGTGCAATTAGCATCAGAATTTAATAATCAGCAAACCTGTAGCATCAGCTTATATTACAGCCAGGGAAGCTAATTTTCTGCTGGATAATTAGTGACGAGCCCTAAGCTTAGCTTCTCAACAGCCAATCAGAGCCCACTGAGCATGTGAGTGTCACAGACACTTTCCAAGATGGTGACCCCCTGTGACAAGTTTGAAGTCCTGGATCATTGCTGATATTGACAAGCTGAAACCTTAGGCTGGTGCAATACATTCAGTATATAAAATATGGCATTTTTAACCATATTAATTTTTAGGGTTTAGTTCTCCTTTAACACTGGCTATTTTTCTATGTTGCATTGACAAGCTGGGGCTGTAGCCTTGTGTAAAGTGGGGCATAAGCTGATGGCATGGGGGGGGGGGGTCAGCTGAAATACCTTCCCAAGGAAACACCATAAAACAGGTATTTCCCCCACACTCAGTGAGTGGCTTGGCCTAAAGGTATAAGCTGGGAAAACTGCATTCTTTGCTGCTGTGAGGATGGAAACAGAACCCATTGTCCCTCATCAGTGCTTGGCTTTTACCCGAGTCACAAACTAAAGGCTACAAATCCTAACTGAAACACCTGAAAAGAGAAAGCATTTTTCTGAGCCCCATAAGAGGACGGCACAGTGCTAAATCATTTTTAGTGTAAAATGTCAGCTTTATTGATATGTTGCATTCTTTTCATTGTTTCCCTTTTTTCAGTTTAACCAGAGACCTCAGAGTCAACATACAACTGCTGAGACTATAGAAAAAAAACTCCGTTCTCCTTCCCAACCTCCCTTGGAAGTATCAAATAGTCACATTTTTCATTATTAATTTGATTGTTGCCTGTTCTTGTGAATTTGATCTCTGTTTTTATAATGCATATATTTAGCACTATTGACTTTATCTTGCTGGGATGTGCAGTTCATGGTCCCATGGGGCAGTCTAGGTTCTTAAAAATGGAAGAGCTTACAAATGTTTATTTTTATCATTCAGAAGGGTACCGTGCACTTTAATAAATGTGATAAAATCGAATCTGCTCTGAAAATACCAGGAATCTCAGTATGACATGACATATAGGTTGGCTGACACATCATCTATACAGAGAATATACTTACTGGCGAAGGACATAATGCCTCCAAAGCCCTCGTTATTGCTGCTGTTGTTGGATGTGGGAGAACTACCCCGAGAATCCGTCTCTGCATCGGAATCACTTGCAAGCTTCAAGCTATTGGGGCGAAGCAGAGGCTTTGGGGATCTGAAACAGAAGATTAGTTTGAAGGATGACATGAATATAAAGGAGAATCCAGTAGTTGTATGAGTGTGAATTCACCTCTTCTGCGATGTAGTCGTTAAACGGGAATTCAATCAAAAAGTCATCAAATAATCAATCAAGTCATACCAAATATATGCATTCACAAATAACTGCAATGCAAATTTAGTTTCACGATCAATCTGCTTTTTAGCTAAAGGGATTGCTGACCCAACGAATACATTACACTGAAGAAGAGGCTAAATGCAGTTAACGAAAAGAGGGCAGATTTGTTTTAAGGAACAGTATCACCAAAACATTCAAGTCTTTTAAAATAATGAAAATATAATGTACTGTCGTACTGCATTGGTAAAACTGGTGTGATGCTTCAGAAACTCTAAATTAGTTTATTTTAAAAAGCTGCTGTGTAGCCATGGGGGCAGCCATTCAAGCACAGGATACGCAGTAGATAACAGATAAGTACTACTATAGTTTATATAAACAAGCTGCTGTGTAGCCATGGGGGCAGCCATTCAAGCACAGAATACACAGTAGATAACAGATAAGTACTACTATAGTTTATATAAACAAGCTGCTGTGTAGCCATGGGGGCAGCCATTCAAGCACAGGATACACAGTAGATAACAGATAAGTACTACTATAGTTTATATAAACAAGCTGCTGTGTAGCCATGGGGGCAGCCATTCAAGCACAGGATACACAGTAGATAACAGATAAGTACTACTATAGTTCACATAAACAAGCTGCTGTGTAGCCATGGGGTCAGCCATTCAAGCACAGGATACACAGTAGATAACATAAGTACTACTATAGTTCATATAAACAAGCTGCTGTGTAGCCATGGGGGCAGCCATTCAAGCACAGGATACACAGTAGATAACAGATAGGGTCTGAAGGATCCCTTTGTATACTGCAGAGCTTATCTGTTATCAGCTGTGTATCCTGTGCCTTTTCTCCTTTTTCAGATTTGAATGGCTGCACCCATGTCTACACAGCAGCTTGTTTATATAAACTATAGTAGTACTTATCTGTTATCTACTGTGTATCCTGTGCTTGAATGGCTGTCTCCATGGCTACACAGCAGCTTGTTTATCTAAACTATAGTAGTCTTTCTGAAACTAACACACACCTATTTTATCAGTGCAGGGCAACAGTACATTATATTGGCATTCCTTTAAAATACTTTAATTTTTTTGGTGTTACTGTTCCTTTAAATATCTTCAACAAATTAAAAGTACATCAGCTGTAGCAATGTGGTACATTTCCAATGTTAACCGGAGCTGATAGCAGCTGTGTAAATTGCTAGACGTGGGAAGGAATTAAAGAACAGGAAAAGTTGTGTAGCCTCTGATATTTTGTTTCTTTGAGAGAGAGAGAGAGAGAGAGAGATGAATAGTTTAGGGAAGGCAATAGGATTAACATTGCTCTTACCGGGTACCATTCATATTCTGGTTAAACATTGGTGTATAGCTCTCCTCTCGTTCTTCATTCTCCTCCTCTGGAGGGAATCCATACTGCGGCTCAAAGTAGGGGTTGTCATACTCTCTTCTGCGAGTCTCTCCACCACCCAGTGAGACATCGCTCTCCCGCCTCTCCATGGCTATGCGGGTGAATGTGGGTGGCAAAACCGGCAAGTGATTTTGCAACACACCCATAACTTTCTCTTCAGGCTCTGCCGAGTCAGCCGATTCCTGCAAAAACAATACAGAAAACAAAACGAATAAAAAAACCTTAGTATCCGATGTTTTGTGCAAGAAATGAAGGCTAAACAATGCTGACGGCACCTAATTCTTAGAGCCATGCTATACACTCTCACCGTGATAGCCCCGTGAATAACAGTACTGGGGCTGCTGCTGGCTGTTGTGCTAGATCCAGAGTGAGGCTGATTGTTATCTGGAGAATTCTCACTATCACCATTGTTCTCCTCAATCTCTCCGGAGTATTCTTGGAAGTCGTCAAACTCAACCTCACTGGCATCTCCAAGAGCTGCATGCGTTAGTGGATCCACATCTACCGGGACATTTACAGTTAAATAAAGAACGGTTTCACTTGTGCTGCATCCCTGCACATGAGCATACTTACTTGGAGTGTCCCCGTTAATGTCACATTTCATCATTTCGCTGACAAAGTCTCCAAGAGAGGAGTAGGAAGAGCTGGAGTCGTCATATTCCACACTATCACTGCCACTGCCAAAGATGTAAAAACAGTAATAGTAATTAGGAGTGCTCTACCTTCATTAAACCCGTGTGGGTCTCAGGTGCTGAACTGGAAGACCCTCGCCTGATTTTTGGGTCAACTTAACATCCAGAACAAGAAATCCAGCAGCACACTCAAATTGATGCAACAATCCGTAGTGTTTTATTAGCCCATATATGAAACAGGCAGCATTTTTTGCACCAGTATATAACAGTAGCAGAACTGATATATTTAAAGGGATGCTGTCATGATTTTTATGATGTTGTTTTTATTTCTAAATGACACTGTTTACACTGCAAATAATTCACTCTACAATATAAAATGTAATTCCCGAACCAGCAAGTGTATTTTTTTGTTGTTGTAATATTGGTTTGTAGGCAGCCATCTCCAGTCATTTTGCCTGGTCATGTGCTTTCAGAAAGAGCCAGCACTGTATGATGGAACTGCTTTCTGGCAGGCTGTTGTTTCTCTTACTCAATATAACTGAATGTGTCACCGTGAGACCTGGATTTTACTATTGAGTGCTGTTCTTAGATCTACCAGGCAGCTGTTATCTTGTGTTAGGGAGCTGTTATATTCCCATTGTTCTGTAGTTAGGCTGCCGGGGGAGAAAGGGAGGGGGTGTGATATCACTCCAACTTGCAATACAAGAGTGACTGAAGTCTATCAGAGCACAAGAGCACATGACTGGGGTCAGCTGGGAAACTGACAATATGTCTAGCCCCATGTCAGATTTCAAAATTAAATATAAAAAAATCTGTTTGCTCTTTTGAGAAACAGATTTCATTGCAGAATTCTGCTGGAGCAGCGTTTTGAAAAAAACATTTTTTTCCCATGACAGTATCCCTTTAAGTTAAATCAAGATAATTTTTCTGTTGAATGGAAGTGAATACTTACTGACAGACTTGGGATTTTATACTTCCCTACAGCTCCAACATAGTTACATATTTAATTTACAAAGACTGTTGATCACTCACATCAGAGGTTATAATGCTACATACAGACAGGAAGAGGGTGCAAGGCCGACACTTCTAAAGATGTTCATATACGGGTCAATCAAAGCTGTCGACTCAGTCCCTCCAGACCGAGTCGGCACCTTATTGGCCCGAGTATAGTGCTCACTAACTGGTATTGTTTACAGGATTAAAATTCACTTGAATCTCATAGCGAATCCTAATCAGGTATACTCACCTGTCATCAGTAGGATCAGAGTCACTGTCCCTCTCTGCTGGAACACTAAATGCTTCAGCAAGCTGTGAGTTAGCATCATAGACACGATAGTGAATGGGTTGCAGCTGGTGGGCATACCACTTAGGTTTATCCCCAATCAGAGCAGGGTCAAACATGTCTGGAAATATAAAATTAGAAAGCATCAAAAAAACCTACATATAAGAAAATAACATACACGCAGGGAGAAAGGTGCTACTTACTGTTGTGAATCCTCTGAAATGCGAAGTTAGTGGGGTTCAGTGACCACTCCCCAAAGAATTCCACTGCCTGTGTTTTGGAAAGCTTCTCAGTAAAAAGAGTGGGCTTTGGCCGTGCAGCCAGGAAGGAAGAAGACTGGAAAGCCACAACTGGACGAGGGAAAAGGCGCAGGGTGCGAGTGTGCATTTGAAAGTTCTGCAACATATTCGGAGAGTTAAAGAAACGTACCATGGCAACCCTGGAAAACAAGTGAGAGAGATAAAGGTAAGAGAGCAATATATACAGTCAGAATAAGAGGGTTGGCTTATTCAAAGAATTAATTAAAATGAATCCGATACACAAGACAATTTAAATTTGCACAGTATACTGCAAATAAACAGTAGAGGTTTGGTCAACTACCTCTAACTTGAATGGACCTGGAAACTTGAACTGCAGCCCTGTGATAACACTTTCCATATGTATTATAAAGGTATATGTATTTATAAAGATGATAGATGGATAGACCTGTGCATTTTAGATATCCAGTCTCACCTTGTTGCCACATCCACAGAGTCAACATCATTTCCATATATAAGAGGGTTAAATTCCGTAGAAGGAGTTCCCTGCGCATCGTTGGGGGCTTTCAACAGTGCGGCATCTGCTCCTTCGTGGAATCGGTCCAGATTGAGGATAGGTTGAGTGTTCAGACTCATGCTTGCCAATGCCTGGGTATTGAAATAAGATTCCATCAGTTGCAGTTCTGCAAATTCAACAGCATTTAAATAAACTTTATTATTATAAGGGACTAATACTTTAATTTCAAGGGTAAATTCTGTAGTCAGATACATAAAGCGTACCAGCAAAAAATCGTATGAAAGAAAATACAAAACAAATGAATACAGAAGTTCAACTATAGTTTTCTTTAAAATTATTTAGAAATTTCAAAAATTCACATTGCGAATTATAATTATCTTTGATTCTACAATCCCCCTGGAATAGTTACACGGGAAATCCAAGAGTGCAACATTGCCACTGCAAGGCAAGGCCGTAAGTGTAGGTTTGTGATACTGAAACCAGAAAACTGGGTATTTGAAGTGAGAAAGAACAACAGGAACCTTGTTATCTGAGGCGAGAAGACGCTGCTGCGTAATCACGGACATGCTGTGTAGACACTGAGAAGACGCCACATGACAACACCAGCGGCCAATCAGAGACAAGACGAACACATGACCACAAAGAGACAGATGAGGAAAAAAATTACACAGAATTCACAGAACAAGATGAGAAAGGTTTAGATGAAATAAGAGATAAACAAATAAAATACAGATAGGGGAAATTGAAAAAAAAATGGCATAGCAGAAAACAGAGAATACATAAAACGAGGCACAGAGAATACTCCTCAATACAAATTAAAAGTAATATGTACTAATGGTATGAGATTAGATATTGTAACAGAAAGCAATGGGTTAGGCAATTAAAAAAAAAACTATATATACTGGAATGAATTGGATAGGAAAAATTAAGGAAAGAACAGAGTAAGAAAACAAATCAAAGGCCAATTCCAGTAATGCTGGCAAAAACTAAAAGGATGTGGATGTGAGCGAAGAAGGAAAAGGGGAAAAGCATGGAGAAGACTGGCCAGTAAAGCTTACTGTATGCAAAAAGGGAAACAGGAAGTAGATTACATGGTGGGAAGCATTCAGACTGACCCACAAGTGATCATGTGCAGCACTGGCTCGGGTGGATCTGAAGGGTGCTAGAAGAATTACCCAGTTCTCACCTGTTTAAGGTGCTTCTTGAGTTCCGAGGCCTCTGGTTCTGGAAGAACAGGCAACAGCTCTGCATTCGTGGGAGCAACTACCTATCAGGAGACAAAAAGGAAGACATTGGTGATCACTTTATGATGAGCAATGCAACAGCTGATATTTTGGACCATCTCTCGTGAAAAAACATGGGTCCTGGTACAGATTATGCATTTGGACAAATTAACCAGCCAGGATATATGAAATGTGCAATTTTTTACCTTATTAGTGTCAAGATCAACCAGCCACACATCATCTGGCATCCTAAAGTCCGACTTGTAGAGAAAGAAGCTGGCAGGGACCCCAATAATGTATGGGGTGGGGGCTAGCAGCAGCTAAATAAGAGTGAATATAATTAAATTTAATGAAGACCAACAGTAAATGCACTAATGTATAGCAAAGACTAATATAAGATAATCAATATTTCGCCTTATTTATGTAACTGAAACAGCCACTAAACAGGGCACAAGACACTTAGATTTAACTCAATGACTAGGGCTTGTGCTAAACACACGTGTTGTGTTAGGGTCAGGGTACACAGACAGATTCGGGGAGATTAGTCGCCCGGCGACAAATCTCCTCTTCTTCGGGTCGACTAATCTCCCTGACCTGCTAATATCTAAATCACTGGCAGGATGGCACTCAGATTGATTCGTTTTCGAAGTTGCCTGACGAGGAAACTTTGGGTGACTTCGGAAAACGAATAGTTCTGAGTGCCATCCCGTCGGCGATTTACATTCTAGCCCGCGGGAGGCAGTTCAGGGAGATTATTCACCCTAAAGAAGAGGAGATTTGTCGCTGGGCGACTAATCTCCCCGAATCTGCCTGTGTGCCCTGACCCCAAATTTTATTTTTTATACTAAACAAGAAAATGAAATCAGTTTCACTTTAACATATTTTGGCGAGCTACTGTGAGCAGAGGGGAAGATAGTGAAAATAATTACTGGTCTGCAGATAATAAGCTTTACCTTATCTCAAAGCCTAACAAAGGTGACAACAGAAAAGGGCCCTGACACACGGAACGCTCGATTACTCCGAGGAAAATCTGTGGGAAAGTGCCATTTCTCTATTTCCAAATGAAATAGGGACGATATACGTTTATAATACACAAAAGCCATGAATATCCTGTAAATTATATCCTTATAAACGGTGAGTTCTGATGTCATCAGTTATAAACGGTGAGCTCTGATGTCATTTCTGTCACATGACTCACTGAAACTTGTGTATTATAATAAATAAAGTACCCCCAGTTGTAAAATATGAGGATATTAGAAGTCACCTCGGAGTTCCATGACCTGTATAAAAACACTCGGCCTTCGGCCTCGTGTTTTTATATGGTCATGAAACTCCTCGGTAACTTATAATATCCTTATATTTTACAAAAGGGGGTACTTTATTCACTATATAAACACCTTTATGAAACACAAGTACAATAAACAGGGCTGCAAAATGTGTTCTGCCTGTTGCTTTGCATTTTAGCCATTATAAAGAAGTAATGGAGAATTGTTTGATTTCCACCTCAACTGACTCTTCTGCATGCAATGAAGCGCCCAATAGTACCTGTCCCATCACACGTTGGAGCTGCCACATGTAAAACACACTAAATGCGGTAATCTCAGGTAATTTCCCGAAAATGTGGAAGGATACATTTTTTGAACATTTACCCAGGATCAATGTTTTAAATGCGACGACTCCAGCAAACGTGTATAGGCAGGTATTATCAGGCGCCTCATTGCAAGTAGAAGAGACAGTCGGTTCAGGGGGAACCAAACGATTCTCAAAAACTCTCAAAAAATGTATCCATCAAAACATCTTTGGGAAATTACCCGAGATCATCGCATATGTGTTTTACATGTGGCAGCTCCAACGTGTGATGGTACAGGTATTATTAGACACCTCATTGCATGCAGATGAGAGAATCGGTTCAGGAGGAAATCAAACAATGCTCCGTTAGTTCTTTATAAAGCCTTAAATGCAAAGAAACAGGCAGAACAAATTTTGCAGCCCTGTTTATTGCACTTATGTTTCATAAAGGTGAATATAAATGTATATCGTCCCTATTTCATTTGGAAATAGAGTTTTGCAATTGAAGGTGCTCAGTATGGCACTGACATAAAATATCTAGATTGATTTTAAGTAATAAAGGGAAGATTTACTTCTTCTATATATATATATATATATATATATATATATATATATATATATATATATATATATATATATATATATATATATATATATATATATATATATATATATATATATATATATATTGAAAATAGGGAAAAAATTTAAAAATTCTTTGGCCGCTGAGCAATGTTACAGTTCAGTTATAGTTGACTTTTGGATAAATGATTAACTATGAGAGAAATTTTTCTTTAGAATGTGAGATATAATGGAGACTGTAACATTTTTGTAATACGTTTAAATGTAGCCACTTGTTTTATTTGATTTTTTGCTACTTATTTTGGATACTATTTATAGTTAGTTTGCAACAATATTAACATGTGGCTACATGTAATCAGGGATGTCACGACCCTTGAGGGTAGTAGAAATCACTTTTTTTTCAGAATACAGAGGTTTTTTAAGGTATAGAAGTTTTTCAAGATATATACATTTTAGACATTTTGGAATATGAGGACCTCCAATAATGAAGAAGAAATTATGTTAAAAATTAGAAAATGTATTAGGACATGAAGATCTTCATGTCCTAATAAATTTTCTAATTTTTAACATAATTGCTTCTTCATTATTGGAGGTCCTCACATCTTTTTTGGATATAGTGTTTTGGACTTGCACCTTGGGACTAGGGTGAACTGTGAGTAAATCCTCTATAATTAACTTAAAAATTTGTATTTTTGATTTACCAATTATTTTTTGAGTAGTACCGTATACATTTTTTCTTATGTGGCATTAGCACAAACCTTGTTATTATATATTTTGGAATATGAGTCTTTTAATAATATTTTATTCACTATTGAAAATTATATTGAGTAAAATGGACTGTGTGCACTAATTGTAATATGCAAATGTGTCACATGGTTAATGAATTGTGGTTGGTGATGTGTGTATTTTAAATATTTAAATATTTATACGGTGTGACGACCTCTGTGTGTTTATCCTGACGACGGTTCAGAAGGAACCGAAACGCGCTGATGTGGGGGAAGATAAGAGAATTGAATAAATTAACTTCAAATTATACTCCAGTGCGTTTAACTAGGTTTCATAAAGGTGTCTATAGATATATCATCCCTATTAATTCACTTGCAAACAGGGTTTTGAAAAAAAAAATTAAATGGCCCTTTCTCACATGTTTTTTTTGCCACAGAAGAAATGTACGAAATGCGTCTTACCTGTTCGGCAGAAGCCATGCAAGTAGGCAGAAGGGGAATGACAGGAAACATATATTCCAGGGGGTAAATCATCGAAACGAACGCCATAACAGACATAGACAGTGCGTTATAGTCTCGGGACTGCAGAACCACCTGTAAGAATGAATCATGACATTATTGCTACATAATCACTTCAGATCCTTGACAAATTCTTTTGTTTACGCTGAATAGCGTATCCTCTCTTAATGGCATTGCATATTGTATTTAAGTAGGGTCTATTCACCATTCACTTTGGCATGGCTAATGGTGTGAATAGAAATCCATCTCTTCATGCTTGTATAGCACACAAAGAAAATATACTTTGTGCATATGGAAAATATCATACATTATGCTCTCTTTAAAGGGGAACTATCGCGAAAATGAACATTTTATATAAGCTTCCTCATACTGAAGTAAGATACTTTATAAATACAAAAAAAAAAAATTCGGCATTGTTTCTGAAATAATCAAGTTTATATTCACTATTCCTCTCTCAGCATCTGTTTCTCTCCATTCTGTCTTCATGCAGCAGCTGGTTGTCAGATGAATGATCCAATATATCTTATAGGGGGGGCTTCCTTTCGTAGCAGATGTACTCCGGTACAGTACAAACAAAATCAAACAAAATAACTGCCTTTTGCACAAATTCTGCATGTAGAGAGACAGGATTTCTGGTGATTTTAATAGAGTGAGCTCTAATACATCTTCTAGGCAAAAAGAGCCCTCCTATAAGATATATTGGATCATTCATCTGACACCCAAATCCTGAATGAAGACAGAAAGATGCTGAGAGAGGAATAGTGACAATAAACTTGATTTTTCCAGAAACTGTACAGAATTTTTAATTGATTGCATTTAGAAGATTTTTTTATTTCAGTATGTTGAAGCTAATATTAAATGTTCATTTCGCGACACTTCCCCTTTAATGTAACCCAATACTAAAGTCATATACAGAGTACAGCATATCTGTGATGTCCTTTGACAAGCAGTTCTCAGCTCAAATACCTTGTGTTCCAGCATGATACAGGACAGAACCTGCAAGCACGCCTCCACCCCAAGAAGTTCCAATGGCAGGTGCAAGGGGAAGTCCACTAGGGAGAACCGTGAGGGCTCAGGAAGGGCGAATGTCAAGGGTGGTTGGTGATCAAGAGGCAGGACCTCTATATCAACCCGCTTCTGGCCGGGAACCGGAGTTGGGGAGCGTAATAAGCGGTAGATCCATGCTTCTATCTCTCTGAGGTCATGCAGGAGCACGTTGGGTTTTTCCTCCAGCTGCAGGGAGCCAGTGAAAATCCTCCACATGGTGTCTCTAGAGAAAAAGGAATGGAGTCATCAGATTTAAGACAATCAATCTGAGATATCTGCTTTCAAGGTGCTGACTGATTGATACCAGTTATTAGAATGGTTAAAGGCTCTGACTCCACTGGTAAAGCCTTTGATTCACACTGACTTTTGTCATTCCATTCATTTGACTTCTCCTAAACTAGGGATGCACCGAATCCAGGATTTGGTTCGGGATTTGGCCTTTTTCAGCAGGATCCGGCCGAATCAAACTGCCTGGCCGCACTGAATCCAAATAATCACATGGTAACCAAAACATTTTTTAACCGAGTGCTGCTTGCGTGATTACCTTCCTCCCTCTTTTCCCTAGTTTACAAATGCAAATTAGTGATTTGGTTGAGGATACGGCCGAATCTTCCACAAAGGATTCGGGATTTGGCCGAATCCTAAAATAAAGGATTTGGTGCATCCATATCTTAAACATACCTTTCCAGTACCTGCTTCCATGCAACTTCAGCTTCAAATTGCTTCCTACTCAATTCTTTCTACTTCACCTATTTGCAACCCCCAACCTACTGCAGGAAGTACCATTCATGTGTTATTGCCCCACTGCCTTCATTCCGCTCATTTTAATTTGTATTGCTCAAAAACCTACAGCCGGACAATACTGAATGTTCAAAAGACTGCATTAGAAATAAGCACACATTTAACCACTAAAGGGGTTGTTCACAGCGAAGGACTGGAGGGTCTGGGACCACCGGGGGTTCCTCCACAGGGCCCCCCTGCCCCAGTCACAAACCCTCCTCTGGGCCGCCCTGCCCGAGCCACAACCCTCCCTCTGAGCCCCTGGTCCCCAAATTTATAAACTCATGCCCAGGGAGGGTGCGGGTCTATAAATAGAGGGGGAACAGCGGGCTATCTGGTTGCTAGTGTCCAATCTACCCTAGAAACCAGGCAGTGGCTTGAATGAGAGACTGGAGGGCCTGAAAAGAAATAGAATGGAAATTAACAATACCAATACAACTGTTGTCTCACAGAGCAATATTTATTTGGTTGCCAGGGGTCGGTGACCCTCATTTGAAGCTGGATAGAGGCATCAAAAGAAGGCAAATAATTAAAAAACTATAAAACAAAACAAAAAAAAAAATTCAAAGTGATGACATTGAAAAGTTGCTAAGAATGGCCCATTGTATAATATACTAAAAGTTCATTTAAAGGTGAATTAACCCTAAATGAGAAGCAGCGAGAGCTTAAGAGGCAACAGAACCGTATAAAATGTCCCTTATAAAGAATTAATACACACAGTTAGGATGCTCTAAAAGTCAGAGTCTGAGGGCAGGTAAATTACAAGCCAAACAAGTTAACAGAACATATTTAACGCTTTTAAAACCTATTCTTTCAACACTGAGTAATGTTCCATAATTCATAATAACAATAATAAACATCTGTTAAACAGATAGAACGTGAGCAACCAGACATGGATGTGAGCTCTGGGATTCAGCACAGTTACAATGGAGAAACACCGACCCATGAATATTTTACAGAGATGGGAGAATGGTTTTATCGTTGAAATACCCTGCAGGTCTATTTCTTCCCGAAGCGACAGGTGCTCCCCTGCAGGCTATGGAGGCGCTTGCGTTTTAAATAAACAAAAGGAAACTCTGTCCCACCGGATGTTCCACTTTACTCAACTCGCGGCTTATGGTTTATAGAGCCAGACACGTGATGGGGAAAAAACAATCGAGGGAAAGGTCTTTCATGCTATGTACAACAGAATGCCTTATTTTTATTATATGTTTTCTACTTAAAGGGATACTGTCATGGGGAAAACATTTTTTTTCAAAACGAACCAGTTAATAGTGCTGCTCCAGCAGAATTCTGCACTGAAATCTATTTCTCAAAAGAGCAAACAGATTTTTTTTATATTCAAATTTGAAATCTGACATGGGGCTAGACATATTGTCAATTTCCCAGCTGCCCCAAGTCATGTGACTTGTGCTCTGATAAACTTCAATCACTCTTTACTGCTGTACTGCAAGTTGGAGTGATATCACCCCCCTCCCTTCCCCCCCCCCAGCAGCCAAACAAAAGAACAATGGGAAGGTAACCAGATAACAGCTCCCTAACACAAGATAACAGCTGCCTGGTAGATCTAAGAACAACACTCAATAGTAAAAACCCATGTCTCACTGAGACACATTCAGTTACATTGAGAAGGAAAAACAGCAGCCTGCCAGAAAGCATTTCTCTCCTAAAGTGCAGGCACAAGTCACATGACCAGGGGCAGCTGGGAAATTGACAAAATGTCTAGCCCCATGTCAGATTTCAAAATTGAATATAAAAAAATCTGTTTGATCTTTTGAGAAATGGATTTCAGTGCAGAAGTCTGCTGGAGTAGCACTATTAACTGATGTGTTTTGAAAAAAAACATGTTTTCTGATGACAGAATCCCTTTAAAGTGGAACTATCGCCAAAATGAAAATTTAATATAAGCTTCAGCATACTGAAATAAGAAACTTTCTAAATATAATCAAATATTCTGTACCATTTCTGAAATAATCAAGTTTATCTTCACTATTTCTTTCTCAGCATCTGTTTCTCTTCATTCTGTCTTCATGCAGCAGTTGGGTGTCAGATATTCATTGTCAGTTAGATCCATTATATTTTATAGGGAGCTCTTTTTGCCTAGAAGATGTATTAGAGCTCACTCTATTAAAATCACCAGACATCATGTCTCTCTACATGCAGAATTTGTGCAAAAGGCAGTTATTTTGTTAGATTTTGTTTGTACTGGAATCAGTTGTTTGAGTGAGCTCTAATACATCTGCTAGGAAAGCAGCCCCCCTATAAGATATATTGGATCATTCATCTCCCAAGAGAAAATGAAGAGAAACAGATGCTGAGAGAGGAATTGTGAATATAAACTTGATTATTTCAGAAACAATGCAGAATATTTAATTGATTGTATTTAGAAAGTTTCTTCGTTATAAGGAAGCTTATGTTAAATTTTCATGTTTGCGATAGTTCCCCTTTAAAGGAACTATTATGAATACTTAAGCAACAGATCAAATTGTATCAAATTAAGTGACATATTAAAGAAGCTTACCAAACTGGAATATATATTTAAGTAAATATTGTCCTTGTACATCTCTTGTCTTGAACCACCATTTCATGATGGTCTGTGTGTCCCTTGGAGACGCGGTGAATCGTACGATCCCAGGCAATTTTCCATTTATGATTACCCAATGGCACATACTACTAAAAAAGTATATTATTATGAACATGGTTTATTTACATGAAGCATTTTACACATGAGCTGTTTTACTCAATATCTTTTTATAGAGACCTAAATTGTTCGGGGGGTATAGTTTTCCTTTAACAAAGACTCCTTTTCTTTTCAAGACGGAGTTTAATTTCTGTGTCAGCTTGCCCGTGTGAGATTGGCCAAACCAAAATCTCGCAGCGCCCCGGGCATCTGAATTAGATTGCACGCTCTACAGAGCTGGGAATGGTTGTGCCTGGACAATACCATCCCTATAAAAGACTAACAGCACTCCTGTTTCTTTCATGCAGGGTTCTTCTGCTCTTTCAACCAGTATTGAAAGATGATGAGCGTGCATGGGCATGAATAAAACAAGATAAGCCATATAACCCTCTTCCACAGCGGCCATTGTAAAGGAGAAGTTAAGTCAAGTGCCAGCGGCTTGATTTTGTCCCAAGGGGATAAATGAAGCTGCTGGCACTTGGCTGACTGCATAACAAACCTTGGAACTGAAACCAGAACTCACCCTGCCTTGAACTCATGGAATAAAGATCGAATTTTTATCCATATTGGTTGTGCCGCAGGAGTGCATGCTCATTTCAGGATTTCCTGGAGAAAGTGTAGTCTTGATATCTCTGTAAAGGTGGTCATATGCAGGCTGATGAAAGCTCTCTTAGACTCTCCAACCTGAGAGTTAGCAGCTTAAAGGTAAACTATAGCCCCCAAAACAATGTAGGTCTCGATAAAAAGATATTGCATGAAACAGCTCATATGTAAAACTCTGCTTCATGTAAATAAACCATTTTTATAATAATATGCTTTTCTAGTAGTATGTGCCATTGGGTAATCATAAATAGAAAATTTCCATTTTAAAAAATAAGGGCCGCCCCCTGGGATCGTAGGATTCACTGTGCACACAAACACACCAACAAACCATACTTGTTAGGTCACATGAGCCAATTAACAGACAGAGTTCTGTCTTTTGCTTCAACACTTCTTCCTGTTACAGTTAGAGCTGCAGTATTTCTGGTCAGGTGATCTCTGAGGCAACACACAGACCATCACCAAATGGGGGTTCAAGGCAAGAGATGTAAAAGGGCAATATTTACTTAAATATATATACCAGTTTGGTAAGATTCTTTAATATGCAACTTAATATGATATACGTTATCTGTTGCTTAAGTGTTTATTTTGGGGGTATAGTTTTCCTTTAATGGCCAATGCATGGGAACCTCCCAAAAGCCTGTCCGAGGACAAGACCGATATCTATTCGGCAGGTTGGAAAATCTCATTGTGCAAGGGACACATTGGAACCTGCATATGGTCCTCTCTCGGCCCCAGCCTTATCCAACCTTTAATTTGGTTGGCTGCCAACTGATCTTCAGATGAAGGCTCTTTAAATGGGCAGTTCACCTTTAAGTTAACTTTTAGTATACTCTAGAATGACCAATCCTAAGCAACTTTTCATTTAGACTTCATTATTTATTTTTCATCGTTGTTGAATTATTTGCCTTTTTCTTCGGGCTCTTTCTAGCTTTCAAACAGGGGTCACGGACGCCATCTAAAAACATGCTCCTTAAAGCTACAAATGTATTGTTATAGCTACCTTTTATGACTCGTCTTTCTATTTGGGCCTCTCCTATTCATATTCCAGTCTCTTATTAAAATCAGTGCATGGTTGCTAGGTTAATTTGGACCCTAGCAACCGGATTGCTAAAATTGCAAACTGGAGAGCTGCTGAATAAAAAGCAAAATAACTCAAAAACCACAAATAATAAAAAATTCAAACAAATTGCAAATTGTTTCAGAATGTGACTCTTTACATCATACTAAAAGTTGATTCAAAAGTGAACAACCCCTTTTAAGGATTCTGTCATGATTTTTATGATGTCGTTTTTATTTCTAAATTATACGGTTTACCCTGTAAATAATTCACTCTACAATATAAAATTTCATTCCTGAACCAGCAAGTGTATTTATTTAGTTGTAATATTGGTGTGTAGGTGCATCTCAGGTCATTTTGCCTGGTCATGTGCTTTCAGAAAGAGCCAGCACTTTAGGATGGAACTGCTTTCTGGCAGGCTGTTGTTTCTCCTACTCAATGTAACTGAATGTGTCTCAGTAGGACCTGGATTTTACTATTGAGTGCTGCTCTTAGATCTACCAGGCAGCTGTTATCTTGTGTTAGGGAGCTGTTATCTGGTTACCTTCCCATTGTTCTGTTGTTAGGCTGCTGGGGGGGAAAGGGAGGGGGTGATATCACTCCAACTTGCAGTAAAGAGTGACTGAATTTTATCAGAGCACAAGTCACATAACTGGGGGCAGCTAGGAAATTGACAAAATGTCTAGCCCCATGTCAGATTTCAAAATTAAATATAAAAAAAACAGTTTGCTCTTTTGAGAAATGGATTTCAGTGCAGAATTCTGCGGGAGCAGCAATATTAACTGATGCATCTTGAAAAAAAAAATTCCCATGAGAGTATTCTTTTAATGTCTTCCATTTTGTTCCTTCCGTGGTCATCTGTTCAGCCAGTGATGGACACAAATCTAGGCCATATCCTCAATCTAATCTAAATGATTTCCATACAGGATATACTGGTTAACTTCGGGGGAAGATTAATAAGGATTATGGGGGGTGGGAACAGATTTAAGCATATAAATTACTAATGCTTTTATAGAAGCTGGGGAAAGTCCTGCAACAGCAATATTAAGGTGTATGACCCGATACAAATGTATATATTATGGTTTGTGAAAGCAGAGTAAGATTAATGAGCGTGAGTGCGTGCACAAAACACAGAGGGCTTTTTCAGAACTTTGTGACGGTCAATTTAGTGCCACTGCTACGTGTCTTATGATTGGAGGCCAGCAGTGTTTACAGCCTGCAAATGACTCATCCAACAAAACTGTGAGCTTTTACGGCTTGTGAAACTTAAACAAGCTAAATGGGCCTGTAAACTTCAAGCGAGAGGCATCTGTATTTTATGCTTTCGCACTTGGAAGGTACCTGGATTCAGACTAGCCTTTGTGCTGTTGTTTCATTCCCTGCTCTTTCTTAATCTCTATTTAGCTGTACCATCAACACTGGTTCCAAACCTAACAATCAAAAACCACAACATAAAGACTAATTCCATTGTGTCGGAGGTTACTTCTTCCTACAAGTCACTAACAAATTATCTTTAGATGAAATCCAACTTTACGTAGGACTGACCTTTGACAGATCATGTGGACCAACTGTTACAAATGGCATCTCAAACCCAGAACCAACCCCAAGGTCCCGGCCTCAGCTCACGCTTCCGCCTATAACAACCACCTTTTGCTTCGGGAGGAGCCCTCCGCTACTCGGATACCGCCGGGTCTAAAAGTGAGAGGACTAGGTAGAGAGTTCTGGGCAGGCAAGGGAACCAAATGTTTACAGCAAGAACAGGAACAAGGAGCATGGTCAAGGGACAGACCGAGTCAATACCAATTGGGCAGAGTATTAAAAAATCAGAAGACAAGAGCATAATCAAGGTTGAAGACTGGGTCAATCACACCTGTAGCACAGTACAGAATCCTGATCCAAGACAATGGTCAGAAACAGTCCAGGGTCAGGATAGGTAGCAAACTAGACAAGGTCAGGGACAGGCAGGTTCAAGAACAGGTTAACAGACTTGGAATCGCACCCAGGAACTATTGAGAATAGACCTACGTTGGGCAATGATAACAGGTAGATGGTACCTTTAAATATTAGAATTTTGCACCAAACGCGATGATGTTTGGTGCAGAATTTGCATCAAATCCCGGAAGGGACTTGAGCGAGCGTTAAAAAAAGAACTAACCAGCGCTCGAGGAGAAGAAGAAGAAGAAGAAGAAAGTGCCAAGTATCCCCACCACACAGGTAATATTACACCAACCCACATTTTAAAATGGTCTTACATGGGGTCAACTTTGATCACCCTGTAGGACAAAAGATTAAATATTGAGTGATTTTACTTCAACAAGATCACCTAAGAGGATGTTAGAAGCTCCTTTCATCTCCTAATCTACGACTGCCTCATCCATGTGTGGAAAAAAGGCATAAGTACTTTAAACATTCAGCTTAGATAGACCAACTGCAATATCAGATTAACTACCCACCTTACTCTGGGCATACAACTTGTACATACATCGTTACATACAATTGTCTTATTAATAGGCTGAGGTTTTAAACCCCCCTTCCTATGCAGGAGCATGACTCATGCCTTGAGAATGGAAAACAATGTGGTTCCAAAAATGTCAGCATAATACTACGGTGAAGAATTCAGTCTCAAATGTCAAGGAATTTTTTGAAGCACCTACAGTCTACTTAGCAAGCTGTTTGCTCAACATTGTATCATGCTTGTACAAACACCTCCGTTTAGTACTATGCCCATGCATAAGGCTTTGCTCTTCCACAAACATTTCTCATTGCCTTCATATTTTACAAAGCACAAACATAAAGTCCCTTTTTTGCCATTTATACAAAGGAGAAAAGTTTTCCAACTGGTCTACAATCTTCAGCATTCTTTTGGGGACTTTATTATTCAACGTCAACAGGAAGAGACAAATTAAAGGCCACCATTCCTTGAATGCCTTTATATTAAAGCCAATAAAAGGACTAGAAATGCTGTATTTTATATACTGACCTTACTGTACCTACCCAGAGGTTCAGCAACCCTATAACAGTAATGATCCATTTGCCCCCAGCAGATCCCCATCTTGGATCTTGTTAGGCATCTTTTGTGTGTCAGTGGTACTGCACATGCTCAGTGGGCTCTGGGCTGCTGTTGGGATGCTAAGCTTAAGGTGGCCAAAGAAGCACCGATAATATTGTAGGAAACTAATTTCTGTACAATATTCGGTGCATGTATGGTGGGAGATGAGCCGGACAATATTAGCAGAAGACTTGGATATTGGTCGGCTCGACAATCGAGTTGGCCAGAAACTTTTGATTTTTACTCCAAAAATCCACATTTGTGAATTCCCCCCAATGTGTAGCATTTATAGCCTTATTTTTGGCGACGTTTTAAGTCATCTTTAAATTGTTATCCTGCACAAAGTAAGCACATACAAGTTCTTCTGGAGTATTAGCATATTGCAACATTAACAGCCATACTTGTGAAATACTGAAGCGCCATCATATATCTTCAAAGTGTATGAAATGGACGAGTGCTTCCATTCTCTTATTATCGCTTCTCTCTTCTGTGCCAGCCCTCCTGGGGGTAAATCCTGATAACCAATCTGCAACTTGTGATTGGCAAAACTCCCAGCAAACATACCGCAATGCATGCTGGAAGCCCTCCAACTCAAACACACTGGCAAAAAGGATCATTATTACAGTGCTGTTCAGGACTGCATTCATATTTACTGCAGACTAAAGGTGGACCCAAACGAGCGGATCTCTCCCCGATATGCCCACATTAAAGTGGGCAACATTGGGCTGATCCGATCGTGGGCTAATAATGGATCCGATACGGGCGGTCGGATTGAGGGACTGCATACACGCATAGATGCGGCCGTGATCAGACAGGATTTTTAAACCTGCCTGATCGAGAAGATATCGAACGGGGAAGCCCATCGGTTGACCCCACACACGGGCCAATAAGCTGCCAAACCATAATACAATACATGTATGGGATTTGTTATCCGGAAAGCTCCGAATCATGGAAAGGCCATCAACCCTAGACTCCATTTTATCCAAATAATCTAAATTTTTAAAAATTATTTTCGCTGTATTACTAAAACAGTAACTTGATCCCAACTAAGATATAATTAATCCTTATTGGAAGTCTAGTAGACTTAAGGTACGGAGGTCCATATTACGGAAAGATCTGTTTTCCGGAAACCCTCAGGTCCTAAGCATTCTGGATAACAGGTCCCGTACCTGTACAAAACAGATGCCGTCAGCTGATTATGCCTCAGACTTCCATGCTCATTTCATCTTGACTACTATTCTCATCTTGCTGAGGATTTTTCGCTCTAGATCTCCTGCCAAACCTCCTACCCTAACAACCTACCAGCTCACACTCACAGCAGACAGAAGTTCAGCCCCCGCAGACCAGCAGAAGACTGTTGCAGGATGACTAAACGTTTCTACCAATGTTGCTGCATGCAGCTACACCCAATTGTTTTGGGTAAGGGTGTGCAACGTTTTTCTATGTAACCATAAAAGCCATAACATTGGATAGTTGGGCACCCCATCATTTATTTTTTTGGCTACGTACACACCCTGCTTAAACCCCTACACAATGTTAGAGAAGAAGCCAACACACCCAAATGTACGCATTTATTGCCCGTTTATCTTCACGCCCACTTGAAATTGCAGACAGGGATGGGTTACAAATAAATGTAACATCCCTGAAATCGGCCGCAGTAAAATGTACAGCCCCAGGCAGGTAAGCTGGTAAAACAGTGGCCACTCAAATACAACCAATGTCTATTCAGAAATGATTTGTTTACTGTAATCAATATCTCAGTAAAGAGTTTCAAATGCTGACTGGTTGCTAATGTGTGTTAGAGCTTTATGGTTTATGTGGTCATCACACACTGTAGAAACCTTACTCTGCTATGATTGATTGCAAAGTGTGAAAAGACAAATTTGATTTTCCTAGAATTCAATGGATGCATCCAGCTAAAAGAAACAGCTGACTCGAGGATGAATCCCACTTGCCCAAAAAGCGTGAAAGCGGCCTAAAAGAACAATTAAGTGTAAAAATAAGAACACAACATCACAAACAGAACACAACATCCTGCTTTGCAGCGACTTTACAGGGGGACACATGGGACATAACTGTTCAGTGAGTTTGCAATTGATCCTCAGCACTCAGCTCAGATTCAAAAGCAACAGTTATGATATATGTGGCCCCCCCCCCTCAAGTCACTGATTGGTTACTGCCTGGTAAACAATCAGTGGAAAGCAAGAGAGCTGAAAAGCAGGAAGTAGTGTTCTGGCTATTATGTTACACATCCACTCACTCCAGCCTTTATATATTACATTTTTGGCTAACTAACTATATTGAAATTTTTTTTATTTTGCACAGCATATCTATTTACCCAGTTTTTATTTTTACACTGAACAATTCCTTTAAAGCAGAGGCTCCCATTGTTCTTGACCAACCTAAGAGGGCCCAATTAAACTACCCTGGGTAGTTTGGTCTTTGTTTTACATTATTGCCCAAACAATAGTGCAGTCCCAAAAGACTGAAAACTCATTACATGACATTTGCTCTGCTGATGCTTCTTCTCCAAAATCAGCAGATCACTTCAGACCTGAAGACCAATTTAGATCAATATTTGACAGTTTGGCACACAGTGGGGCTCATTTATAGTGATGGGTGAATTTGTCCCATTTCGATTCGTCATGAAATTCAAGAATGTCCCGTGAAATTCGCAAAACGGGGGAAAAATTAGCGAAATGCAAATTTTGACGCCGGCGACAATTTGTGGGCGTCAAAATTGACTCCAGCGACAATTGCGACTTTGACACACATTAAAGTCAATGGGCGCTTGTTTAATTGTCCCTGGCATCCAAATTGACGCCAGCTTCGGAATTGTCACAGATTTTTTGAATTTGTGCCAGCAAATTTTCGCGAATTTGTTAGCCGGCAACAAAACGCGCTAATTTTCCATGGCTGGTGAATAAATTCGCCCATAACTACTCATTTATAAACATTGGGCACATTTGCACCTGGGCAGTAACCATTAGCAACCAATCAGTTATAAACTTTTTTTCAGCCAGCTGCAGGTCGAACACTGAAAGAAGTCATCTGATTGGTTGCCATGGGTTACTGCCCAGGTGCAAATTTGCCCAGTGTTTATAAATGACCCCCTGTTGCTATATAAAACTAAAAAAAACCTGAGAAACGATTCTAACATAACTTCCATGGCATGGCAATGGGGATCATCATTTTAGGAAGGTTGTGTTGAGAATTCCCTTACCTCTGGACTACTTTGTTGATGCCGGCCTTCTTGCTGACTAGTCTTTCACTGCAGCAGTAAACTAACCGCTTCAAGGTGTACAGGCATTCTCGGAATGTTGAAAAGAAAGGATAGTGACTGATGATGCAAAGTGAGGTCAATGTACTGTTCCGGGACCTTTGTGTCCCTTTAGAAAGCCGTTTCCCACGGGGAGAATGATTGAGATCAGGGGTTGAGTCAGCACTATGGGGCTGCATGGGATGGCCTCCATCAGAACCTTCAGAACCATTCTCCGATGCCGGCTTTGGGGGTTTACGGCTCTTGTCCTTCGGCAGGCGTTTCTGGAAAGAGCGGTAGAAATTGACACAGATTCCATATCGGATGACTCCGCTATCTTTGTCGGTCAGCATGAAAACAAAGGACATGTCATCGCGCAGGCTCATGCGTTTCTGTCGGACACTCAGGCATCCTTCTGGCTGGCAGAAAAACACCACATCGGGAGGAAGAGGAAATTCGGGATGATCCTCCAAAGGATAACGACGGAGAAGCTCAGGGGTCTGAGAAATGCTGTCACTGCTTGGCTGCCTGCAATAAGAGACATGGAAGACATGAGTATGAACAGTAAAATAAAATGCGTGGGGAGGTATAGCCAAGAGCAAATGCAAAAACATTAAAGAGGCGCTTCACCATTAAGTTAACGGTTATAGAATGGCCAATTCTAAGCAACTTTTGAATTGGTCTTCATTATTTATTTTCTATAGTTTTTTTTAAATTGTTTGCCTTCTTCTTCGGACTCTTTCCAGCATTCAAATGGGGGTCCTAGCAACCAAATGGCTGAAACTGCAAAGCAAACTGGAGAGCTGCTGAATAAAAAGCTAAATAGCTCCAAAACCACAAATAATAAAAAGTTATACCAGTTGCAAATTGTCTCAGAATATCACGCTCTACATCATACTAGAAGTTAACTCAAAGGTGAACAGCCCCTTTAAGTCATGTATTCTATTGAAAAAACCATACAAATGTGAGATTGTGCAAATAGAAAGAAACACATTGAATGAGGGTAGACGTGTCACAACAACACACACCAGAGCAGTAGAGGTGTTAAATTCAGTTGCAAAAGAGATGTTGGCAGATACTGTGGAGGGATAAGATCTAGGCATGAACTCACAGAAAGAACGAAAAACGATAAAGTGAGGAACAGATTCCAGACTAAATATTAGCTCACTTACCTGGCGCCGATGATCACCAGGTAATCCAGCAGCCGGGGACACGGTTTCTTCCTTTGCCCCATAGTTTCACTTTCTCAGTCTATCATTTCAAGCTGTCTTCACTCATTCAACCATTGCGGAACAATTAGAGGCAGTAACCTGAAGGAGAAATCACAAAATAAGTTATCCAGAAAGCTCCATTACGGAAAAGCAGTCTCCCACAGACTTCCTTTTATCCAAATAATTTAAATGTTTTTAAAATTATTTCCTTTTTCTGTGTAATAATAAAACAGTAGCTTGTACTTGATCCCAACTAAAATATACTTAATCCTTACGGGAGGCAAAACCTGCCTATTTCGTTTATTTAATGTTTAAATTACTTTCTAGTAGATTTAAGGTATGAGGATCCAAATTACGGAAAGATCTGCAAACCCCAGGTCCCCCAGCAGTCTGGATAACAGCTTCCAAACCTGTACAATTATTTCAAAAAGGTCCAGATCACATACAGGCATTCAATGACAGGTAAGTCCTATGTAAAATATTTAAGGGAATAAACGGTGATCAATCATCTCAAAAGAACCTTGACTGTGCTGAGCAACCGTACTGTTCCTCACAGAAGGTTACAGAAGGCAATAAACAAATAGGAAAAACAACCCTCCTGCTGGTTATGTTCCCGTGAGGCGTCGTTTACACAAATATGGAAATATAAAAATATGACTTTGTCCAAAAATGGATAAATATGAGCTTAACGGGTTGGTTCAACTTTAAGTTAAATTTTATTCTGTTATAGAATGGCTAATTCAAAGCAGTTTTTTAATTGGCCTTCATTTTTTTTTCATAGTTTTTGAATGATTTGCCTTCTTCTGACTCTTTCCAGCTTTCAAATGGGGGTCACTGACCCCATCTTAAAAACAAGTGCTCTGTAAGGCTACAAATGTATTGTTATTATTACTTTTTATTACTCATCTTTCTATTCAGGGCTCTCCTATTCATACTCCAGTCTCTTATTCAAATCATTGTATGGTTGCTAGGGGAATTTGTTCCCTAGTAACCATATGGCAGAAATTGCAAACTGGAGAGTTGCTGAATAAAAAGCTAAATAACTAAAAAATACAAATAATAAAAAATGAAAACCAATTGCAAATCGTCTCAGAATATCACTCTCTATATCATACTAAAAGTTCATTTAAAATTGAGCAACCCCTTTAATGTACGACCTGCGTATTATAAAAAGTAAAAAAAATGTGAGTATTATGAGTATTATGACTAGTACTATTATAAAGTATTTAATACTTGGGTAGTGCCCATTATTGAACAGCCATTTGTTCTCCCCAGGTCCCCCTGTTTCCTTCCATGCTCATTTGGTTCACTGGGTTTCGAATATATTTGTCAAACAGGGACTTTAGATTGTAAGCTCCCCTGGGGCATGGAATCATGTGACTGATGAAGTATGCAGAAATGCTGTCTACACACCCTGAACATGAGGCTTTTATTTTTTCTTTTTGATTTCGACCATCCAATCCATTTTGGTCACAGCTCGAGATTAGTTAAGATTTCAGATAATTTAATGGCACAGTTACAAGTTTATTTCGAACCTTAATACAGTAGAACCACCATTTTACGTTTTTTTCAGGGGACCAGGAAAAAAATCATGTAAAATCAGGGAAATGTGTTAAAATAACTTTTTCTTCAAGTACTGAAAGGATATAAGCAAAGGAGTCAGTTTTACTTTGAGATACAATATTTACTGTGTTAATTTACATTGCAGTGGTAGGGGCAGATTTATCAAGGGTCGAATTTTGAAGTAATGGGAGTTTTTTTGAACTCCCATAACTTCGAAATTCGAATAAAAAAGGACCAAACGAAATTTATCAAATTATCACATTTTTTTCCGGGCGAATAGGCAGTTTTCGTTCCAATTCGAATTGTACAAATCGAATTAACATCATATTCGATTTTTCAAAGTCCACCAATTGACTCCAAATAATAGTTGTTTTTTTTCAACCAGCAAATATGAGTTTTGACCAAAAAAATCAACTCAAAAACTTGAATTTTCCTGGAAAACACAACTCGAACCTTAATAAATAAACCCCTAAATTGTGGTTAAGCAGGGCTCTTTAAGGGGTTGTTCACCTTCCAACGTTTCTTCCAGCTCAGTTGTTTTCAGATAGTTCACCAGAAATAATGATTATTTTCAGTTACCTTGCATTTTCTATTTCCGACCATTTTTCTAATATTGAAGATTAAAGGTCTATTTTTCACCTTGTTATTAGTGATGTAAAACCTGACCCGCACCCGACCCTAACCCGTCTGACTTCCGGCTTCCATTTATAGACCGGCCTGCCGATGATGTCACAAAAGGGGCGGGGCAAGCAGGCGTGCCTCTATAAAAAAAGGAAGCCGGAAGTATGACGCTGGCAGTGTAAGGGGTTAAATGGGGGTGCAAGTTCGGCCCGAACCGACCCGCGGGTTTAGCGGGGCCGGCCCACACATCATTACTTCTTATGTCTTTCTAAAGAAGCTCGTGGGGGGGGGGGCTCCGACTCTAAAAACTGTACTAAGATGATACATTAAGTTGATACATTTATTATCTTTGTCCAGTTTCATTAAAGGCAGCTACTGGAATTTATACAATAGTTGCTAATACTCCACCAACGCTGCTGAGAAATGTATTGATTAAATGTAGCAAATAGTAACAATTAAATGTAACAATTCAGAATCTGCGCCTGGATTTACTGGGTTGCCAGAATGAAATACCAGGACACAGAGGAACATTAAACTTTAGACATCGATTTTGGAAAACCGACAAAAAATTTAAAATGCAAAGTAACTGAAAAAAATAAGTCTTTATTTCTGGTGAGCAATCTAAAACCAATCTGACTCTGCTTATGTAACCACACTGTACATTTTAGATAATTATAAACAAACTTTTGTTTTCTAATCTGGCACAGATGCTGAGGCTTTTGCACAGACGGTTTTTAACTAAAGCCCCATATGCTCGTATTACGAATACTCACTGAAATAGTCTATATGGGGAAAGTATGACCTCCATTTACCTTACAAGACCTAGGTTTTGTGCCTTCCTCCTCCCTAAACCCCAGAGAACACGGAGGGGCAGATTGATCAAAATGTGAGTTCTGAGATTAATAAATAAAAACTCACCCATGTTCTATTCATTCCTGCAGGATTTTTAGAGTTGTATTTATCAATGGGTGAAAGTCAGAACTCACCATTCGATAAATAAGCTTTTATTTATTAAGCTCTAAGCTCATATTTTGGTCTGCCCTTTAATGTACAGGGTCATATGCATGAATGTCACATTGAGTAGTGAGCACTCAAACAGTTTAAAAGGTTATTAATTCTGCATAAGGCTGGCCAAATAAATTACCACTTTCAAAAGTACAATGGACAATAACATACACTGACAAAGGAAAAAGGAGAGAGCAGAAGAGGTACAGGACCAAAATCAAAAGAATAAATGCAGTCACCACTCCAGCACCCAAGGACCCCCTGGGCATCTAGAGCACCCCCTCCCCAGGCATCCAGAGCACCTGGTCCCCCCCTGAGGCATCCAGAGTGGCCGGTCCCCACTAAGGCCTCCAGAGCACCAGATCCTCCCCAAGACTTCCAGAGCACCCGGTTCCCCCGAGACCTCCAGAGCACCCGGTTCCCCCGAGACCTCCAGAGCACCCGGTTCCCCCGAGACCTCCACAGCACCCGGTTCCCCCGAGACCTCCACAGCACCCGGTTCCCCCGAGACCTCCACAGCACCCGGTTCCCCCGAGACCTCCAGAGCACCCGGTTCCCCCGAGACCTCCAGAGCACCCGGTTCCCCCGAGACCTCCAGAGCACCCGGTTCCCCCGAGACCTCCAGAGCACCCGGTTCCCCCGAGACATCCAGAGCACCCGGTTCCCCCCGAGACATCCAGAGCACCCGGTTCCCCCGAGACATCCAGAGCACCCGGTTCCCCCGAGACATCCAGAGCACACATTCCCCCATCACACTGGCCACAATCCAATCCAAAGTCACCAAGCATCAATGCTACATTGCAAACAGTCCCTCCGCATCCTAATCACCATGTAAAGTCCTAACAAATTCCCATTTTACATGAACAGCCACAACCACTAGTTCCCACCTTCCTTCTCTTCTGAAGGAAAAACCCCAATTACTCCTCTTGGATTCTCCCCATAAATAATCTCATTAGTTCTATACACACAGCTACCCATACCCATGTTCTCTGCTTGCAGCAAATCCATCTGATGTCTCCATGCACAAATCTCTCCCTCTTGCGGCTAATTTACCTTCCCAATCTGCCAAACCCATTACTCATGTTATCTCACAATGCACAAAATTCTGGCTATGTATATATACATTACATCCTTGCCCCTGTCTATTCAGCTATTCTCGACTCCCTGCAAACAAATCTTTCCTTTCTCACTCCCCCAGTGCTTCTCAAACACATGCACTTCTATTATTTGTCTATAGTCACACACATATATGTTGATGACAAAAAAATAAAAATCTATTTTGCAGTTATTTACCCAGAGCCATTTTCTCACAATCCTACGAAGAGCAACCTCTCGCCTTCTGCTTAAGCACAAAGCCCAAGCTCTGCTCCTGTCAGACCTTCTGGGTTAGTGATAAATCTCACACTGGGGGCTGGGATGTCAAATCCAACCAATTTAAACAGTGAGCCATCTGCCTCCTCCTCCTTTTACAAACAGAAGTAAATGCCCTGCTGATTCATGACTCGGGCAGCGGCAGTGTTTTGTATTGGTCATAGGAGCGTTTGCAGTGACGCTTTACTACGTGGTCATGGTGGGCAGCAATGATGAGAAAACATATTTGTTTTACTCCGGTCATTTCTACAGATGCCTTCAGAGAAAATAGCGGACATGATTTCTTTTTGTAGAGCAAGTGGTGGCCCCTGGGTGACATCAGTGTTGTGGCCCCTCCCCTCAATGTCAAATTTTATTTTATATATATATATATATATATATATATATATATATATATATATATATATATATATATATATCATCATTTATTTATATAGCGCTGTTAAGATATATATACACACACAAATATAAGAGGTACTCTGCACTCAACCCATTATCAATATATTTAAGACAGAGACATGTTGTGCATACTGCTACTGAAAAAGAGAGAGAGAGAGAGAGAGAGAGAGAGAGAGAGAGAGACTCAAAGGATAGAAGGAGTCGGGCATAGGCTGGTGCAGGTCATTCAAGAGTGACTTAGGGTTGTGTTAGGATTGTTTTTCTGGCCCATGCATCACTAATGTAGAAGTCAATAACGACTGAAAGAAGCCAATTAGTACACTGATTAAACCGATTAAACTGATTTGACTACAAGAAGCACATTTATCAAACACCAAGCATCTGCTGCAATCTGTCTCCACTCCTTTGAGCAGTCAGGCGACAGAACGACAAAACTCAAATGTTCAAGTTTTCGAGGGAATAAACCCCTGAAAATGTTATTCCCATTGATTTCAGTGGCATCTCGGTAGAGCTGAAGAGTTGAAACTTTAGATCATAAAAAACTTGAATTACATCCAGCACACGAGCACTCATCTGCTTTTCCAGGAGCTTATGCTCTTATGTGCTGAACTCAAGCTTCATTCCCATTGATTGGGAAGCGGCCTGCAATGATTCAACACATTTTGTCCCTGAGAGTTTGTCTTAGAAATACTCTAGAGACAAACGCATATGAACTAACACATGTGCCACAATATGTGAGTTGAAGCGACAAGAGGAAATACCTGATGGGGTTTCATTCAGAAGATTAGAATAGGTGGGGTAGGAAGGTGATGACTGGGGACTGAAGGGAAGGGGGAAGCAGTAAGAGGAAAAGATGGAGAAATGGCAATCTAAATACAAACAGAATGATTGATTCAGTGACAGGATAAAGAGGAGGAAGCATTTAAATATTAAAGTAGAAGGGCTGTAAAAGTAACGGGAGAAAAGGAGGGGGTTACAGTGATGGAGTAGAGGAAAATGGGGGTGCAGTGAAAAATATAACCAAATGTGTGTCATAAATCTAGGTGGGATCATGTGGAGGAGAAAGAGAGGACCAAGGGCAATGTCAGAAGAAGAAGAGGTAAAGCAATGACAAAAGGACACAGTCACTGGAGAGAAACAAGTATGTGGAAAAAGAGAGGAGCAGACAAGAATCCGGGAAAAAGAGGAGCAGGGCAGAAAAAACGAAACAGGGGTGCAATAACTGGATCATAAAATACAGAGACTGGATGATAAGAAAAGGGGATGCAGAGACCAAATGATAAGAAGAGGGGGATGCAGAGACTGAATGATAAGAAGAGGGAGATGCAGAGACTGAATGATAAGAAGAGGGAGATGCAGAGACTGAATGATAAGAAGAGGGGGATGCAGAGACTGAATGATAAGAAGAGGGGGATGCAGAGACTGAATAATAAGAATAGGGGATGCAGAGACTGAATAATAAGAATAGGGGGATGCAGAGACTGAATGATAAGAAGAGGGGGATGCAGAGACTGAATGATAAGAAGAGGGGGATGCAGAGACTGAATGATAAGAAGAGGGGGATGCAGAGACTGAATGATAAGAAGAGGGGGATGCAGAGACTGAATGATAAGAAGAGGGGGATGCAGGGACTGAATGATAAGAAGAGGGGGATGCAGAGACTGAATGATAAGAAGAGGGGGATGCAGAGACTGAATAATAAGAAGAGGGGGATGCAGGGACTGAATGATAAGAAGAGGGGGATGCAGGGACTGAATGATAAGAAAAGTGGAAAAAATGAGTGAGTGATTAAAAGAGGGAGTAGCAGTGAGCAGGAGTAGAAATATAGTATGGTGCAAGGACTGAATAAGAGGAGAGTGCAGTGACAGATAGAGAGGAGATGCAAAGACTAAATAAGAAGAGGGGGGTGCAGTGACAGATGTAGAGAGAAATGCAATGGTATGAATGGCCAGAGAGAGGCAGTGCAGTGACTGGAGCAGAAGGGGAGGAGGGCGTGTGGTGATTGAAGGGAAAGAGAGAGGCAAATAAGGGAACTAAGGAAGGGAGAGAAGATGTGGAAATGAAGGAGGGTGAGAGGAGAGTCAATGCACCAGCACAGGCAGAGAATAAACCAGCAGTGACTGATGCCCTGACAGGGAGAAAGATCAGGCAGAGAATTAGAGAGAGAGCAGGAAGAGGAGAGCAGGATGGAATGAGGATTAGAGATGGGGGAGGGAAGTGCAAACAGTACAGGAGCATTGGCTGCTTTATGGGGAATATTATGTGAGCAGTGATCTGATTCCAGCAGGACAGGAGCAGTGACTGGAAGGGAATGGAAGAATATGGGGCACATAATATTCCCACACACTGACTGACACAACCAGGATGAGCCTCATTCACAATATTTATAATAATATTAATAGGATTCAGGTGGCTGATTCCAGCTGCAGGTGAAGGACTGTCATTGGCAGAAAGAAGAGACTGAAGTGTGAATGAAGGACAACTCCCAGCATCCCCAGCTGAAGTGCAGCAGCCTGGCAGCCATTTGTCCTTGTGCCTGGAACAGGTTAGTGAGGGGTGACTGGGGCAGGTGACAGTGGCCGGAGGATGTGGGAGGAGGAGTGACAGGAGGAAGAGGGCGCAGTGACAGCAGAGGAGGGGCACTGACAGGACAACGTGAGGGGACACTGTAGTTAAGGGCATAAGAAGGAGGCAAAGTAAACGCTCACTTACCTGAGGAGATGGTGCGCCAATCCAGCTCTCCTCCGTGCTCCAGTCACTCAGCGGCCTTGCCCGGACAAGCGCACTTCGCACCTCCCATCTCTTGTGAACGCGCACTAAGCTCAGAGGCTGGCCAGGTAGGACGTAGAAACTGGGCGTGGCGGAGACGTAAGCTCGACGTCATCGTGCGTCTCAGCGGAATCGTCCAATAGAAACTTGCATTCAGAAGTGTCGCTAGCAAGACGTCGGCAATGCTGATGGTGACTAAAAGCACCGGACGTCTAGGTATTATAATTGGGCCTTGATGCACCCGCAAATCGGTGGCGAAAAAGACGAGATAGTTTGTGGTGTCGATCAGCCATTTTGTTGGAGGTCAACATTTGTTTAGGATGAGGATTTTTTTTTAAAAGGCAGATTACTGAAGACGGTGTTATTATTTTAACCCAAAAACACAACTCTCTTGTTGTTATTAACGCCTTCCCACCCCAGGCTCAGTTTCTAAAATCGCCATCTTTATACACTTTTTCCGGGCTCTGATGAAATAGTCGTCTTTGCTTTCGCCTGGTTCAGTGGCCATCTTGGTACTCCCATCGCTGATAGGGCAATGGAGCCGATGACGTATGCGGAAGTTTCAAGCAGGACCGGTTTGAGCGGTGTTTATGTTGATCTGTTTCTGCGTTGGTTCATCTCGGTTCCTGAGTGAGACTGCGGACAAGAAGAACATGGATGACAGGAGCTGCTTGGGCTTCGGGCCCTATTTAATACTGATATCACTGCTCCTAGGATTGGTTTTTATTGCAGCTCCTCTTGCTCACAGCAGGCAACTCCGCTTTGTTACTCTGGTAAGTATCTCCCTGAGGTAACAAATCGGTACAGGGATAATAGACGTGTGCTGGGGATATTTATGGGCTGCTCAGTGGCCTGTCTCCCATTCACAAGTAGTTCCTGTGCAGTCAATTACTATTACTTAGTTCTGGGCTGGGGGAGAGGTTTGTTGGTTTTATTTGAGGCTGGGGGAAAACAGTAACTCTGTGGCACCCACTGATATTGCTGATGTGTGTGACAGTCACGTGGTGTGTATAGTAAACAGACTGGCAGGGAAAGGGTCTGTAAATGAGGCAAAGTGTTGTCCTTACTGCTCTGGTCTCTATTAAAGATTTCAGGGGTGGTAATTTGGTTAAAGGGGTTGTTCACTTTCCAAACTCTTTTTCAGTTCAGTGTCCTGTGCCCCAGCGCCAGTCATAAGTGGTTCCTGGGCCATGAATTAGTGCTGGGCCAGGGGGAGCAGTTTGTCAGTTATATTCAAGGTTGGGGGGGGGGGCTGAGAGCAACAAGTCAGTGCAGTAGGTAAATAAACTCTATGGCACCCACTGATATTGCTGATGTGTGTAACAGTGACATGGTGTGTATAGTAAGGCAAGAGATTGACAGGGAAAGGGCCTGTAAATGTGAGGCATAATGTGCAGAGTGAGGCAAGGCAATGGTGTGTAGTGTTGTCCTTACTGCTCTATTAAAGATTTTCGGGGTGGTAATTTGGTTGACTTTACAAACCCTTTTCCAGTTCAATTGGTGTCAGTGTCCTGTGCTCCAGCGCCAGTCATAAGTGGTTCCTGGGCCATGAATTAGTGCTGGGCCAGGGGGAGCAGTTTGTCAGTTATATTCAAGGTCTGGGGGGGGGCTGAGAGCAACAAGTCAGTGCAGTAGGTAAATAAACTCTACGGCACCCACTGATATTGCTGATGTGTGTAACAGTGACATGGTGTGTATAGTAAGGCAAGAGACTGACAGGGAAAGGGTCTGAAAATTAGGCAGAGGGAGGCAAGGCAATGGTGTGTAGTGTTGTCCTTACTGCACTGATCTCTGTTAAAGATTTTAGGGGTGGTAATTTGGTTGACTTTACCCAAACCCTTTTTCAGTTCAATTGCTTTCAGTCTCAGTGGCCTGTGCCCCAGCGCCAGGGGGAGCTGTTTGGAGCAGTTTGTCGGTTTTGTTCAAGGCCTGGAGGGGGCAACAGGCCAATGCCGCAGGTAAATAAACTCTATGGCACCCACTGATATTGCTGATGTGTGTAGTTGGGACATGGTGTGTATAGTAAGGCAAGAGATTGACAGGGAAAGGGCCTGTAAATGTGAGGCATAATGTGCAGAGTGAGGCAAGGCAATGGTGTGTAGTGTTGTCCTTACTGCTCTGGGTCCCTATTAAAGATTTTAGGGGTGGTAACTTTGTTGACTTTCCAAACCCTTTTTCAGTTCAACTGGTTTCAGTGTCAGTGTCCTGTGCCCCAGTGCCAGTCATAAGTGGTTCCTGTGCCATGAATTAATGCTGGGCCAGGGGGAGCTGTTTGGAGCAGTTTGTCAGTTCTATTCAAGGCCTGGGGGGGGGGAGTCAGTGCAGTAGGTAAATAAATTCTACGGCACCCACGGATATTGCTGATGTGTGTAGTAGTGCCATGGTGTGTATAGTAAGGCAAGAGACTGGCAGGGAAAGGGTCTGTAAATGAGACAAGGTGGCGTGTAGTGTTGTCCTTACTTCTCTGGTCTCTATTAAAGATTTCAGGGGTGGTAATTTGGTTAAATTTGGTTGACTTTACCCAAACCCTTTTTCAGTTCAATTCGTTTCAATCTCCATGGCCTGTGCCCCAGCGCCAGTCATAAGTGGTTCCTGTGCCATAAATTAGTGCTGGGCTGAGGGGAGCGGTTTGGAGCAGTTTGTCAGTTCTATTCAAGGCCTGGGGGAGTCCTGAGAGCAACAAGCCAATGCAGTAGCTAAATAAACGACTGTTTTGTGACATGGTGTTTTGTGACATTGCTGTTTTGTGACATGGTGTGTATAGTAAGGCAAGATACTCACAGGGAAAGGGCCTGTAAATGTGGCATAATGTGAGGCAAGGCAATGGTGTGTAGTGTCGTCCTTACTGCACTGGGTCTCTATTAACTATATTTGTTGTTGTAATTTGGTTAAAGTTAACTTTAAGTATGTCAAAGAATGGCTAATTCTAAGCAACTTTTCAATTGGCCGCCATTATTTCGTTTGTATAGTTTTTGAATTATTTTACTTTTTCTTCTGACTCCTTCCAGCTTCCAAATAGGGGTCACTGACCCGTCTAAATATAAATGCTCTGTAAGGCTACAAATGTATTGTTATTGCTACTTTTTATAACTCATCTTTCTATTCAGGCCTTTCCTATTTATATTCCAGTCTCTTATTCAAATCGGTGCATGGTTGCTAGGGGAATTTAGACCGTGGCAATCAGACTGCTGGAATAGCAAACTGGAGAGCTGCTGAATAAAAAGCTAAATAACTCATAAAACGTTTTAATAAAACATGAACAACAATTGCAAATTGTCTCAGAATATCCCTCTCTACATCATACTAAAATGTAATTTAAATGTGAACAACCCTTTTTTAAGGGTCAAAGCTTTTTGCCCTGACCTTTGCTTGACTGGTAATCTCCTGGATTCTGCCGGGGCATCCCTGTGTCTGGTGATTATGGAATCTGGATTCTGCTGGTGCATTCCTGGGCAGTGTTGCTTTCTGTGCACATTTTAAGCTTGTGTGGACATTTTTATAAAACACTGTGCTCCGGTCAGAACGAATGCAAAATTTTTTGTTTCCAAACAAAATTCTTTGTGCACGCCACAATTTGTGTGAGTGCACAGCTTAGAAGGAACATTGCAGAGGCACTCCTAGAGTCCTGAACCAGCATATTTACCTACTTCGATCCGCTACCCAACCCGGACCCGCAACGCGACCCACAACTCGCTGACAACCATCAAACAGGAAGTGACAGTGTTACAAACCGGAAGTGCTGTCATCAAAAGTGGGCGGTGATAGAAACAAATTTCGTAAAATATAGACAATATTACATAAGATAAGACCCAAAATCCCAAGCGGCGACTCCAGACCCGTGGGTATACCAGCACCTGAAAATCCTCCCCTCATTCCGCAGGGTTCCTGTTTTTTTTTGCGGTTAACCTGCTGGTACCTGACCCGCTGCAGGACTCTACCCCTGGGTCAGCTGATTTCTGGATCCTTCTGGGGCATCCCTTGGTCAGGTGATCATCAAAACTGCACTCTTTGGTCATATTATTATGGAGTCTGGATCCTGCCGATGCACCCCTGTGCCAGGTGATAATGGAGTCTGCACCACATCCTGTATTTTAGGATTCGCTTGAATCCTTTGTGGAAGAGTTGGCCAAATACCGAACCGAATCCGAACCTTAATTTGGTTCAACCAGGCACTTGGATTTGGCCGAATCTGAATCCGGCTAAAAAAGGCTGAATCCCGAACTGAATCCTGGATTCTTGCATCCCTATTCTGAACCCTGCTGGTGCACTCCTGTGCAGGTGATTATCGAGCCTGGAGTCTGCACAGGTATCACGAGATGCAAGTGCACCTGCAGAGAATCCAGGTGATTTCCACTGGAGCAACGGAGAGTCTTACTGCAAGCTCCATAATTCCAGGAGAGTCAGCGCTCATCTGATCCCATTTCTATTCTGTAACCCTTGGAAGTTATACCATTATAAGGCTCCTGTTTGTTATAAATTAGTGTAAAGCACTGTCTATCCTGCTGGTACTTTATAATGAGATGATGATGGTTATCTGCAGGGGACAGTGTGGTTGAACTATTAGTGCTGTAGAGCTGCACAGATTAAATGGGATTACAATATGATTTATAAGTACAACATTTATTCTAAAAAGCACTTGTTTCAGTACTAGACGTGCACTGTTTGGCAAGCAGAGAAACCATTATTAACTCGCTGGGTTGAGTGTTTAACCCTTTCTAAACTTGCTTGCACACACGTGTTCCCTTCATGTTTCAGAGAAAATGTTTTATCTATCGTAAGGGTAACATTTATTTACTTCTGTAAGCAAAATTGAAGAAAGTAGGGACAATGACAGATTGTCACAAGGACGAACAACCTGCTTGTTTAGCCAAAACCACAATTTTGGGAGGGAGATGGTTTCGGCAGGAGGAAGGTTTGCAGAATGTTAATATAATGACTTAGAGACAAGAGCGCCACCTGCTGTTTCTTTTGGCTTACTGGAAACAGCTGACGGGGCATCTGATGTCTCACAAGGCTTTCTTTTCTCATTAACTTAATACTCTACTGACTGTAGCCAGCTGGGCAAAATGCTGGGTGTTGTGTATGTGAAATTGTTAAACACTTTGTTTGATAGGTACAATTATAAATAATACCAACAAAAGCATTTTAATAGGATGCACCAAATGCAGGATTCGGATTCAGCCGATTTCAAGTTCATGTCCGAACCAAATCCAAAAAAAATCATATGACTTTTCATCACACAAACAAGAAAGTAAAAAAAATTTTTAACCACTTGCTGTGTGCACAGTTCTCTTTCCCTCTTCTTTCCCTAATTTACATATGCAAATCAGGGTTCGGATTCGGTTCGGTATTTGGCCAAATCTTTTATAAAGGATTAGGCCAAATCCTAAAATAGTATATTCGGTGCATCCCTACTTTTTATAAAGATTATCTTTTTGCAGTACTGCTCTTCCATGTGCCAAATCATCTCGGTTATACTGCATATGATTAATATCATTGTGGGGCGGCGGGGGTTAATTATTCTAGCATCAATTAGCTGTTCCCCTTTCATCCCATACAGGCATTTTTTTTTTTGCTGTTAGTCACAAATAAATTCCATGAATATGTAAAGCTCTGGTATAATAATAATAAAAAACAATAAAAGAGTATAAATATTTAAGTTTAGAATTGATTTGATGGGGTTGATGACCGTAGAATCCACACCACATTTTATAAAATCATCACTTGGAGAGAGAAAAAGAGGGAGAAATTAAAGCATAAATAATTTAAAAACCATTTATACAAAAACTGCAATAGTGATGTGATTGAAAAGAGAGAAAATTCGGCACAGTCATGTTATGTGGACTGTTACAGGGTCATGTATAATATATAAAATGACCCATTTTTAAGGGTTTAGTTCTCCTTTAACAATGCATAAGCCTTGGCCTTATTGCATAATTTAGTTTGCCAGCGTATCAGAGATACACCCATGGGTTCTTAGGTAAGTAATGAGAGTTTGCCAGAAACGCGTTGATCACATTGAACACACAGCAGGCGTCCTTGCTATAGAAACTGTGTTGTCTCTTGATCACAAGGTGTTACGTCTTTCTCATTGCTCATGGTACCCAATCCTGTTGTTGTTGTGATTTTGCTGCAGATGCTCTTTGGTTTCCTCCTGCTTCATTTTCTTCTTTCATTCTGTTTAGGTTTACCGTCATGGCGATCGATCCCCAGTACATGGATATCCAGCAGATGTGCATAAGGAGAGTGCCTGGCCGCAAGGTTATGGACAGCTCACTCAGGTACAAATGAAATGTTTTGGCTATAAAATGTATTCATATTATTTGTCCTCTTAGGTCTGTTGTTTCTCCTGAATTGGCCATAAGGACAGGCTCATTGGTGGTTCATGTCACAGCAGAGACCATGATTGGGTTATCTATTGACTTCACTTTAGCATTAGGCAGGGCAGAAAAGAACTGGTGAGCTAAATAGGCATGGGGGGGTATTAGGAAGGAAAAAAGGGCAATACTTATCAGAAAGAAGAAGGCGAAATGGCAGAGAAAATAAGTTGTAATAGAAGTAGGAAATGTATAGAGGGGATTATGGTGAAGGGGAGAGCTGAACAGAAAATTGGATAGCTGGAAATAAAGGGGAAGAGGAGAGCATCAAAGAGTGGAAATGGAGAAAATAAAATGAGAAATAAAGTGATAATAGGAGACATAAGAAAGGGGGTGTTGTGGAAAAAGGAGAACTGATAGCAAAGGAGAAGATGACAAGGCCAAGAGAAGGTGGGAGAAAAAGACAGGGCCAGGAGTGGGTGGAAGAAGAAGACGGGGCCAGGAGTGGGTGGAAGAAGAAGACGGGTCCAGGAGAGGGTGGGAGAAGGCGAAGCCGGGAGAAGAAGACAGGGCCAGGAAAGGGTGGGAGAAGAAGACAGGGCCAGGAGAAGGTGGGAGAAGACAGGGCCAGGAGAGGGTGGGAGAAGAAGAAGCCAGGGTCAGAAGAAGGTAGGAGAAGAAGACAGGGCCAGGAGAGGGTGGGAGAAGAAGAAGACAGGGCCAGGAGAAGGTGGGAGAAGAAGACAGGGCCAGGAGAAGAAGACAGGGCCAGGAGAAGGTGGGAGAAGAAGACAGGGCCAGGAGAAGGTGGGAGAAGAAGACAGGGTCAGGAGAAGGTGGGAGAAGAAGACAGGGCCAGGCGAAGGTGGGAGAAGAAGACAGGGCCAGGAGAAGGTGGGAGAAGAAGACAGGGCCAGGAAAAGGTGGGAGAAGAAGACAGGGCCAAGAGAAGGTGGGAGAAGAAGACAGGGCCAGGAGAAGGTGGGAGAAGAAGACAGGGCCAGGAGAAGGTGGGAGAAGAAGACAGGGCCAGGAGAGGGTGGGAGAAGAAGAAGACAGGACCAGGAGAAGGCGGGAGAAGAAGAACACAGGGCCAGGAGAAGGTGGGAGAAGAATACAGAGCCAGGTGAGGGTGGGAGAAGACAAGGCCAGGAGAAAGTGGGAGAAGAGGACAGGGCCAACGGGAGAGGGGAAGAATGAGGATGCAGTAACATACAGAAGGGGTGATGGAAATAAGCAGAACGTTTGATTGACTGGAATGTTAATGAAATATTAACATTTAAAAAGTATTTATCTGCCTTTGTTTTACTTTGATTGTTGTATCCAGTGCTAATAACACTCATTGTGATTTAAACTGGCTGGTATCTTCAGTGCCTTGCTAATAGCTGTGTGGGTATATAATACACAAGAGCCATGGATATCCTGTAAATTATATCCTTATAACTGGTGCTTAGTGATGTCATTTGTTAAAATCAGAGCTTCATGGTGTCATTTCTGTCTCATGACTCACTGAAACTTGTGTATTATAATAAATAAAGTACCCCCTGTTGCAAATATGAGGATATTAGAAGTCACCTCGGAGTTCCATGACCTGTATGGCCTCGTGTTTTTATATGGTCATGGAATTCTTTAGTAATTTATAATATCCTTAGATTTTATAATAGGGGGTACTTTATTCACTATTGGCCTTATGTAATTAAAGGCACTAAGTTTGCCCAGGGGCAGTAACCTATAGCAACCAATCAGCAGGTAGAATTTCCTGGTCACATGTTTAAAAGCACACATCTTATTGGTTGCTACTGGTTACTGCTCCTGGGCAAACTTAGTTCCTTTTATTACATGTGGGGCTATATACACTGTATCTATGTGCAAGCAATTACAGTGACTTACATTTTAATAAAACATTTGCCCTCTGAAGCCTAGTCTTGCCAACATTTTTTTTCAAATTCTGGTTAAAAACCAAACTGGACCTTGTTGAGTAATAATTCTGCCTTATCTTGATACCCATGTACAACAAAAACCTTTCAATAAAATTAAATGTTATATTAAAAAAACACAAATTGTACTGTCTCTTACTGGGTGCTGTTATCTTTGGAGGTAATAAAACCAACACAAATATCTCTGATATAATATCTGGCACTTCTGGGTGTAGGAGGTTTTTAGGGAATCTTTGCCTATTAATTTATTTTTTCTGTTCAGGTTGGAATGAAGCAGCATTGGGACCTCGGACAAGAGCTTCGTGCTCGCTATAAAGGGTTCCTTAATGAGTCCTATAACAGACACGAGGTGAGACCTGATATTCTATACCAGCCAGTAGGAGTCTTTACCAGTTGCTAGGGGCCTAACCAGTTGAAACCCCAGTCTCGATGCTTCATACTTTCACTATTACAACGTAGTCCTGCCTGGCTGTCATGGACCAAATGCTGTTATCACAGATTTCTCTTTTCTAATTAAGAGGACATGAGCTGCCAACTTTACTCCTACCCACGAATTTATCAAAAAATCAGCTTGAAAAAGTCAGTGCAGGCAAAGTCACGACAAAATCGTGTTTGAATTGCACAAATTTGATGCCCCGGATTGCTCCATTTTTTTCGAGTTGTTGCCCAAAAAACTCAGACTTTTTCGGATTATCGTGCAAAAACCAGTTCATGATGTCAAGAAACATCTTCAGGGACTTGTGCCATTGACTTCAACATGATCTTAACAGGTTTTAGCTGAAGTATTTTTGGATTTTTAGCAGCTTTGGTGTCTAATAATAAATAATGAATAAATAGGCCCCTTAGTGTTACTGCGGTCACAGAAAGTAAGTCAGTAAATTTAGCTGTAGGTGTTAGTTGTGTTTCACTAGGCTGCACAATAGAGCCCCATTTAGATCACTTCCTGTGCTGCTTTATAAATTAGAGCGGAGTTAAAGATGTCTTATGCACAAAATCTCATGTCATACATAGTAAGAAACTTTTAAAGGGTTAAAGGTTTGTCAAAAGGTTTTCTAATTTTATTCTTAAGCAGAAGAACATCAGAGCAGCCTCTTTCTTTCTCCTGACAACTTCCTTGACTACTTGGTGGTCAGACTGGTGGGAAAATGACCAGCAGGTGGCGCTGTTGTAACTAAATTCATTCATATTAACAGCACATGTATCCCTTAATATCTTGGAATTAAGATTAAAATAAATAATGAATGTACATTGTAAAAGTGCTTAGACCAACACCCTTATCAATTTTACATTCACTTATTGTTAAGGTTTACTTCTCCTTGAAGGGCTGAAATCCAATGGTTAATTAAAATTAGAATGGCAGAACTATAAGATGATGCCGACCTATGGCGGAGTCTCCTGCAGTTTTACAATACAGTAGAACCTCAATTTTACATCCCCCTGTTTTTAAGTTTTCGCACCTAAATATTATGAGTAATACATTTCCCTGATTTTACATTTTCCTGGATTTTACACCATTTGTTTTTCTGTGATAAATGTAAAACAGGGGTTTTACTGTATATCATATACAGTACATGAACCAAAGTCTATAAGGGTCCCTGTTGGAACAACATGTATGACAGTTGCTGAACATGTATAGAAAAGCCATTGCTGACCCACCCTGTGAAATAACAGGGTTAATAACTATTATTACCTGACATTGGGAATAATAAAGGGTGAATGTATGTATTCTATACAAAAGGGACTTGACTGACTATTTTTGCTTTAGATTTATGTACGGAGCACGGATGTGGATCGCACACTAATGAGCGCAGAGGCCAACCTGGCTGGTCTATACCCGCCGAAAGGTTCCCAGATCTTTAATCCAAACATTCCCTGGCAGCCTGTACCAGTACACACCGTACCTGAATCTGAGGACCAGGTGAGCTCTTATCTACCATTGTGGTTGGGTGTAACTGTGCACACGGCACCGTCTGGACTTTAAAGGCCATGTAAAGGCAAAAAAATTAAATCCCTTTTTTACTTTCTTAAATGAAAAAGAAACCTATCTCCAATATACTTTAATTTAAAAATGTGTACCGTTTTTATAAGAAACCTGACTGTATGCAGTGAAATTCTCCCTTCATTTACGGCTGTGGATAGGAATTGTCCGACGGTCCCTAACTGCTCTGCAGGGAAACAATCATACTTATGAACAGCAGGGGGAGCCCCCGCCTTACTTCCCAGCCATGCAGAACTCATGCAGCTTTGTTTGTTTCCCTGTAGAGCAGTCGGCGACTGTGTAGAGATTTGTATTGGATTTTATTTTGGCTTCACATCCCCTTTACTGTTTCCAACTCCAGCTACAGGGACAAAGATCATGGAGCCAGATTTAAACAGATAAACTGGGATTCTATTTGGAGGATTATTTTGCTGCAGCCACTGGTTCTGCAGAGTTGGAGAAAGTTTGTATTAAACAATACAAAAACTATAAAATCCACATTAGATCACATGACAACACAGGACCCAGTGCAGTCTGTATATTCTGATTATTAATCAGTCTTGTTGTATCGGCTTCTGGCAGATATTATTTGACTTGTGCTGTTTTGAAAATAAATGATGATCTCTAAGCAGCCCAGACCACACTGAGCATGTGCACAGTCTTGGTCTTGCAAAGATGTATAACAAAGTTACAAGATGGTGACCCCCTGTGGCCAACTTTGAAAGCAGAAATCATGTTTGATTAGGCTTGTGGTGCAGTAAGTTCAAATTTATGTTTAGTATACAAAATACAGCATTTCTAGCCTTATTCTATTTTAGATTTTACTTCCCCCTTTAACATGTCTCTGATTTTGTTAAAGCTTCTGAAGTTCCCATTGACCAACTGCCCTGCATATGTGAAGCTGCAGGAGGAGACGCGTCAGTCTGTTGACTACATTAATATGACTAGAGACAACAAGGTGAGAAGAAGGCAGGGTTCAGCTGTCCCCCAAGTCTAGAGAGAGTTATATTGCTTCTCTATTCTTACTGACTCTTTATGGTTCCTCCTACAGGGTTTTCTAGAGATGGTGGCCGACAACACCGGACTATCTGACTGCAGTTTAGAGTCTGTCTGGTCCATCTACGACACCCTGTTCTGCGAGGTCAGTCTCTTACCTAAAGCTGAGATAGTGTAATGATGTGAGGGTCAACAGATAGCTCGCCCATGTCCTAGGAACTAAACCAAAAATGTGAGTTTCTCCAAAAAATAATTAAGCAGCAAGTAAAAATAAAATACAAAAAGTATATTAGGACATGGCCTGACGTGTTTCGTGCTTGTTGTGGCACCCCCAACAGGCACGAAACGCATCAGGCCTTGTGGTAATATGTCCTAATAAACTTTTTGTATTTTTTTTTTTTTACTTGCTGCTTTATTATTTTTTGGAGGAACTCACTTTTTTGGTTTTGTTCCTATGTGTATGCACCCTTGGACTGGGGTGAACTGTGAGTATGCCCTCCTGTTTATATTCAATTTTTTTGCAACTGCATTTATTTCAGTAGTGCTTACATGGGCTGGATGCACCATTTATTTTTGTAGTTTGTTTACCCATGTCCTACCCTAACCTGCCTGAACCTACCGGTAACTAATCCGGAAAAAAAAAGGGACGCCAGCAGCCAATCAGAGGTAGAGTGATGAAGGTGCAGTTGCGGCTGGGCTACAGCCCAATGCACCAGCCCAAACCTGTCTACGGGTCCTGCAATTTGTGAGATGGGCTTTGCAAAGTTTTGAGTTTTGGCCAAATGCTGGGCCAAATTCAAACCCTAATTTGCATATGCAAATGAAAGAAAAATGGTTAAAAACCTTGGGTCTGAACGCCTAAGATTTGGCAAAATTGTATCCTGCAAGAAGTAATCCCAAACCCAGTACTGATTTCCATGCACCCCAACTAGTAAAACTAGATAGATAGACAATGATAGAGATAGATAGAGATGGATGGACAATGATTGATTGATAGATAGATAGATAGATAGATAGATAGATAGATAGATAGATCTAGACCAGTAACATCAATTTTTAATTGTTAGTATAGAACGAAAAAAACACAAAGACAAATACAACTTTTAAATCACTAAGTCTTTATTAGGAAATAACTTACCGAAACTCCGCTTTTGCTCCAGAAAAGGAGATCCATCGTGCGGCGCTTGATTTCTCCTCCCTGCCTTTCTTATAAAAGATAGCCAGGGAAGAGAAATTGAGCGCCGCATGATGGATCATTATTTCTTAATAAAGACTTACCGATTTAAGAATTTCATTTGTCTCTGTGGTTTTTTTTTTCTTTCTATACTAAAGAATTTAAAAAAAACATTTGATGTTACTGGTCCTTTAAGTTAACTTTTAGTATGTTATAGAATGGCCAAGTCTAAACAACTTTTCAATTGGTCTTCATTATTTATTTTTATAGGTTTTTTTTTAAATTATTTGCATTCCTCTTCTGACATTTTCCTACTTTCAAATGGGGGTCACTGACCCCAACTAAAAAACAAATGCTCTGTAAGGCTAAAAATGTATTGTTATTGCTACTTTTTATTACTCAGCTTTTTTTTCAGGCCTCTCCTATTCATATTCCAGTCTCTTATTCAAATCGATGAATGGTTACTAGTGTAACCCTAGCAATTAGATTGCTGAAACTGCAAACTGCAGAGCTGCTGAATAAAAAGCTAAATAACTCAAAAACCACAAATAATAAAAAATTAAAAAAACCAATAGCAAATTGTCTCAGTATATCCCTCTCTACATTATACTAAATGTTAACGTAAAGGTGAACAACCTTTTAACTGGAAACCCCCAGGTTTTGAGGATTCTGGATAATAGATCCTATACCTGTATTCGTTATGTAAAATAATCCAAATCCTACTCTTAAATATTCAGCATTATGAATTACCGCTGTATTTACCAGTGTGTTGTGTCCTTTCGCATAGAAAACGCACAACTTTTCTCTTCCAACATGGGCAACCACCGGCGTCCTAGCCAAGCTGAACAAATTAAAGGATTTCAGCTTCGTCTTCCAATTTGGGGTCCATGAGCGCGTCAAGAAAGCTCGTTTGCAAGGAGGTGAGCCCACATCCTGGGACGATCTATTATGTCTGTGGGGGTCTATCGCCTTTGGGTACTTTTATTTATTTATTTTTTTCCTTCTTTAATGGTGGAAACAGTTGTTGATGTCATGTTGTTGGAGAATTGACATTGGGCTCCATTCCTTGTTTATTTCTAGGTTTGCTGGTGGATCAGATTCTGAAGAACATAACGGCAGCAGCTGATTATGCCACCAATGGCCTTAAACTTATTGCATATTCTGCGGTGAGTATAACTGACACTTAGGGCAGGGGCACACGGGCAGTGTCGGGGAGATGTAGTTGCCTGGCGACTAATCGCCTCTTCTTCTGGGCGACAATCTCCCCGAACTGCCTTCCGCCTGCTAAAAAGAAAAATCGACTGCGGCAATGCACTCGCGGCACTTCAATTTCCGAAGTTTCCTCGTGAGGCAACTTCGGTCGACTTCGGAAATCAAAGCGCCACGAGTGCCATTGCGCTGGCATTTTCTCATTATAGCTGGTGGAAGGCAGTTCGGGGAGATTGTCACCCCGAAGAAGAGGCGATTAGTCAGAGCAAATGTAAAGGGGCAGTTTTCCCTGCCCCCCATCCTTATTCAGTGAATGGGGCATGTGCTGAACAGCAAGTGACGGTAATGTGAAGGTAAAACTTTCTTCCCTGTGCAGCCCCCCAGTCTAATTTTTTCTCAAACTGGCCTTGGTTATTACTACCCTGGCCTAGAGATCACAGCCACCTGTTTGGCAGAAAGAGCAGTTTCTTATCTATAAGAACTTTAAAGCATTGACTTCCTGTATTCCAATCCTGTACTTCCTGTATATACTTACTTACAAGTTTCATTGCTAAAATCTGGCCTTGGTTCCAAGGCCTGTCAGTGCATGTGGATATTGGGGGCAGAGGAAGGTGGGTCGGCATTTTCTCCCCCGGTGTATCTATGCCTGGTGTGACACGGACCTTTTGGGGCGACTTTGGAGATAATTTCTCCCGAGATTTCTGGAAATGTTGCCCATTGCAACCAATCAGATCTTTGCTTTTGTTTGTCACATGTAGGTGACTGTCTAAACTAATTGCTGATTGGTTGCCATGGTCAACATCTCCGGAGATATTTATCTTCAATGTTAGTAAACATGCCTGTTAGTTTCTATATTTTAAAGGAGAAACAAACCCGTAACATAAAAAAACCCTACCCCCTTCCTTCTCCCCCCATTGCTTAGGTGGTACCCGGGGCAAATGCCCCTAACTTTTTCATTACCCCTCGGTGAAGATTCTGTCCCCCGCAGTTCACAGTAGCCATCTTCTTTTCTTCGTTAAACTTCAGAAGCCGACCGTTTTCGGCGCATGCGCAGTTGGAGTAGTTTTCCGGTCCCGAACAACTGCGCATGCGCTGAAAGTCACAAAAGATTCTGAAATGTTTGTGACTTTTGGCGCATGCGCAGTTGTTTCCAAAAAATTTTCGTGACTTTCAGGGAATGCGCAGTCATTCTGGACCGGAAAATTAATCAAACTGCGCATGCGTAGAAAACGGTCGGAATCCGAAGTTCAACGAAGAAAAGAAAATGGCTGCCGTGAACTCCCGAGGACAAAATATGCACCGAGGGGTAAATAAAAAGGTTAGGGGCATTTGCCCGGAGGGGGGGCTTCTAGGCTGAGGGGGAGGAGGGAGGGGGGTCTACAAAGGGTAGGGGGGGTAGGGTTTTTTTATGTTACAGGTTTGTTTCTCCTTTAAAGGCGTCTTTGACCTTCAAGTTAACTTTTATTATGTTATATACTGGTCTATTCCTAAAATTGGTCTCCATTCTTTATTGGTTAATCTTTTTTAATAGTTTTTTTCTTTTTCTTCTGCCTCTTTTGAGCTTTCAAAGGGGGTTACTGTCCCCGACAGTCACAAAACTATTGCTCTGCGAGGCTACTAATATATTGTCATTTTTACTTTTTAATACTAAACTTTCTATTCAGTCCCTCCCCCTATTCCAGTCTCTCACGCAAACTACTGTACTGGTTGCCAGGGTACATAAAGCCCTAGCAACCAGATCGCTGCTGAAATACCAAACCAGCTGAACAGATCTAACAATAATAAAAAAACTCAAAAAAAACACATAATAAACAAATTAAGACCAATTGCAAATTTCTCAGAATATCAATATCTATTAAAAAAAATAATTGAAAGGTGAGCAACCCCTTTAAGAGTAAATATTCTGCCTTGTGTAAATACCATCCCGCATTTTTCCTTTTCACAGCATGACAGCACCCTAGGAGCGCTACAGATTGCTCTCAATGTCTACAATGGAAAACAAGCCCCATATGCTTCCTGTCATATTTTCGAGCTATTCGAGGAAGCTTCTGGGTAAGACTCTAGGGCGGGAGGGAACAACTCCTGCACATCCATTGGTTACTCTAAAAACTTCTATTCCTGTCCTATGTATGTGTTTTAAAGGGGACTTGTATGGACTTGAATGAAAGTGATTTTCAAAAATGCTATAGTTCCCCTTTAATGTGGTAGTCACAAACTGCTCTGCTGAACTCTTTTATTGTACATACAATGCATTAAGCCTCTGCCTTTAAAGGAGAATAAAAGGGTTAATCCCTGTGAAAGCTAGGGGTGCCCATTTGTCAGGCACCTGCCAGTTCTGATTGGCACCCTCTTCTCCTTTAAAGGGGAACTATCGCAAAAAAGGTAAATTTAAAATAAGCTTCCGCATACTGAAATAAGAAACTTTGTAAATCGAATCAATTAAAAATTCTGCATTGTTTATCTTCACTATTCCTCTCTCAGCATCTGTTTCTCTTCATTATGTCTTCATTCAGCAGTTGGGTGTCAGATGAATGATTCAATATATCTTATAGGGGAGCTTCCTTTCCCAGCAGATGTATTAGAGCTCACTCAAATAACTGATTCCACTGCCTTTTGCACAAATTCTGCACGTAGAGAGACATGGGGGCAGATTTATCAAAGGTCGAGGTGAATTTTCGAATGAAAAGAATTTGAATTTCGAGCTATTTTTGTGTATCTCGAGTCGACAAGGGAATAGTCCAAATTTGATTTGAATTTGAAGAAAATTAGAATATCGAAATTTATCATGTACTGTCTCTTTAAAAATTCGCCATCTGGTGAATTGCTGTTTTAGCCTATGGAGGACCTCCTAGAACCTATTTGGAGTCAATTGGTGGACTTTAAAAAATCTTAGTTTTGTTTTGGGAAAAACTTTGCTTCGAATTCGATTGAATGCACTACGATTCGAATTCGGCCAAATACGGACCTATTCGATCCAAAACTGACCTATTCTGCCAAAGAATCTTCGACTTGATTTCGGTTAGTCTTTTTGATTTTGAATTTCGAAACTTTTTCAAATTCGACCTTTGATAAATATGCCCCATGATGTCTGGTGATTTTAATAGAGTGAGTTCTAATACATCTTCTAGGCAAAAGGAGCCCCCCTATAAGATATATTGGATCTAACTGTCAGTGAATATCTGACACCCAACTGCTGCATGAAGACAGAATGAAGAGAAACAGATGCTGCGAGAGGAATAGTGAAGATAAACTTGATTATTTCAAAAACCGAACAGAATTTTAATTGATTGTATTTAGAAAATATTTCAGTATGATGAAGGTTATATTAAATTTAAATTTTCACTATAGTTCCCCTTTAAGCATACAGGCAGAATCATGGCCACCTTTACTAATATTGCATACAAACCTACGGAAGCTCGTGAGGTTCAAATAGCAAAGTCTAATAAAGTTCACGGCCATCATCACTGCCTGTTTTTGCCCTACAATTCTGTACCCAGCTGGTATTAGGTGCCCTTGTTAGTTTCTCATCATTAACTCCACCTTTCTTTTCTCCACCCATAGGGACTTCACAGTTCAGATGTATTTCAGAAACGAAAGCGGTAAAACACCATATCCAGTGTCGCTGCCAGGTTGCGCCCATGCCTGCCCTTTGGAAGACTTCCAGTCCTTGCTGCAGCCTATTGTCACTCAAGACTGGAAAAAAGAATGTCAGGCCGGTGGTTCCGTAATCAGCAAAGGTAAATGAGAAAAATCAAATGGGGTAATGTGAGGCTCAAAGTAAATGCAGAATTCTTGCCCTTTAAAGAGTCGTTCACCTTTGAGTTGACTTTTAGTATGATGTAGAGAGGGATATTCTGAGACAATTTGCATTTGGTTTTCATTTTCTATTATTTGTGGTTTTTATGTTATTTAGCTTTTTATTCAGCAGCTCTCCAGTTTGTAATTTCAGCCATCTGGTCGCTAGGGTCCAAATGACCCTAGCAACCATGCACTGATATGAATAAGAGACTGGAATATGAATAGGAGAGGCCTGAATAGAAAGATGAGTAATAAAAAGTAGCAATAATAATACATTTGTAGCCTTACAGAGCATTTGTTTTTTAGATGGGGTCAGTGACCCCGATTTAAAAGCTGGAAAGAGTCAGAAGAAAGCAAAAAATATAAGGGATGTGACCTGTAACAGCCGCACCTCCTGTGATAAAGCCTCGAATGGCGCGAAACGCGTCAGGACGGAGTGGCTGACATAATCTGGGCGAATATTAATCTGTTGATCTTTATTATTGCACAATGTTGTATCTAATGCAGTGGGGATTTTGCTCTAATTGGTCTACGCAGGGTAGGGTTTTTTTCTAGTATTAATAATGAGTGGAGGGCACACCAAAACTTTCAAAAAGTAGTAAGAGGTGCAGGAACAAAACAAAAACATAGTTTTTACTTTTATGCACAGAAAAGCATTTTACATGAACAACGCCATACAGCACATGGCATAATTTATACAATATTAAAAATAGCATAGAATATCAACCACCCATTATTGATACATAGCAAGCAAGATATCAGCAAGGAGCGGATACACCTACCAGAAAAATGAGAATGGCCCCAACGTTTCGGCACCAAGGCCTTTGTCAAGGGGATTCTCATTAATGGGTGGTTGATATTCTATGCTATTTTTAATATTGTATAAATTATGCCATGTGCTGTATGGCGTTGTTCATGTAAAATGCTTTTCTGTGCATAAAAGTAAAAACTATTTTTTTGAACCACTCTCTCTTTAAATTGTATTGTGTGCGAACATGTAGGGTTTTTTTCTAGTACGGGTTTGCTTCTCCTTTAAACCCTATTACAGAAGTGAAGAAACTTAAAGGGTTGGTTGACCTTTAAGTTAACTTTTGGTATGTTCTGGCTAATTCTAAGCAACTTTTCAATTGGCCTTCATTTTTTAATTTGTATTGCTTTTGTTAATTACTTGCATTCTTTCATTTGACTCTTTCCAGCTTTCAGTGACCCCATCTGAAATCAAACGCTCTCTATGACTACAAATGTATTGTCATTGCTACTTTTTATTACTCCTATTTCTATTTTGGCCTCTCCTATTCATATTCCAGTCTTTTATTCAAATCGGTGCATGGTTGCTAAGGTAATGTGGACCCTAGCAACCAAATGGCTGAAATTACAAACTGGAGAGCTGCTGAATAAAAAGCTAAATAACTCAAAAACCACAAATAATAAAAAATGAAAACCAATTGCAAATTGTCTCAGAATATCCCTCTCTACGACACACTAACAGTACATTTAAAGGTGAACACCCCCTTTAAGCGAATATTTTGTACTGACAATATGGCAGCCCCCTATGCTTTGGCCTTGTCCATCCCTTAACATCTTGTTCTTGTTCCACAGAAGCGATCATTGGTCTCTCTGTAACTGGAGTCTTTCTTTTTATCTGCGTCGTTCTGATTTGCATATCATCGAGCGACGACAGCGATGACAACGACGACAACGGTTACCAGCACGTCGACGATAATGGAGACGACGACAGTGCAGACGATAATGGAGACGACGACAGTGCAGACGATAATGGAGACGACGATAATGGAGACAACAGTTTAGACGACGACAGTCTAGACAACAAGAGTGTAGACGACAACAGTGATTAAGTCATCCTGGGACTCCTGTTTTTTTAATACTAGCCCCGAAAATGTGAATTTTATCCTAGCAACCAGCCTGGGCATTGTTTTTATAGTTCGGATTTTAGTCTTTTAATTTGTTAAAAAAAATAAGATACAAATGTGTGTGTTAAAGCACATTATAAAGGGACTACGGCAACAGATCAATGCAATATCGGGCCTCGATAACCCCAAACGTCACTGAAATTCAGATCAGAGGCCGTGAACTCTGCAGTATTATTATTATTACATATATATATATTTATATTCCATGGTACTGAAATAACTGACATGGCAGAGTTTAGACCACAGAGAGAATGTCGCTGGACATTCAGAATAATCGTTTTGTGCAATTCCTTCTCTGCGCTGGCTGCAGAGGAGGGACCCAAACCCTAATACTGTTATAGGGGTGCTGTCTCCCTTCCCATTACAGACCGTTCCAGAGACCGTCATCAACACTACTGTTTTAAAGGATAAGTAAACCTTAAAAACAAGTGAATATAAAATAGATGAGGGGGCTATTCTAAGCACTTTTTCAATGTACATTCATTATTTATTTATTTTAAATTCCAAGATATTCAGGGATACATGTGCTGTTAATATGAATGAATTGTGTTATAACAGCTCCACCTGCTGGTCATTTTCTGACCACCAAGTAGTCAAGGAAGTTGTCAGGAGAAATAAAGAAGCTGCTCTGATGTTCTTCTGCTTAGGAAAAAAATTAGAAAACATTTCTCACATCTTTCCTAAGCAGAAGAACATCAGAGCAGCTTCTTTCTTTCTCCTGACAACTTCCTTGACTACTTGGTGGTCAGAAAATAACCAGCAGGTGGCGCTGTTGTAACTAAATTCATTCATATTAACAGCACATGTATCCCTTAATATCTTGGAATTAAAACAAAATAAATAATAAATGTACATTGAAAAAGTGCTTCAATTTTATATTCACTTGTTTTTAAGGTTTACTTATCCTTTAAACACCCACCCATGGGGGTTTCTGATGTTGCAAATACTACTTTTTAACAAGATGTAAAAGGAAACAGTAGTTTGTGTTTGTTTCCATAGACCCGCTGGGGAATCGGCATCACTTTCTTTACTAAAGGGACATTTTTTAAGGGGTAACAGTCCCCCCCCATTTTTGACATGCATTCATACAGTTGGGCGTATGTGGGGAAAGAAAAGGGCATCAGAACTAGCTGAAGAACCCATGATATATTTATTTATATTTTTTTATTAGATTAGATGGAAATGATTCCTTGATTGAGCGGAAACCATGATGGTCTGTCTGTGACTCGCAGGGACCATTGCTCCACCCTCCTCAGGCTGGAAGTCGTTTAGCCACTCCCTCGTTTCATAAGGTTTTTTTTAATTGGCTGTGCACGGATTTAATGGAAAGCAGTGGGACTTCAAGTCTCGGAATTAAACATAGGAGGAGTGGCTGAAAGACTGTGAGCCTGAGGGCGGGGAAAAGGTCCCTGCGAGTCACCAGCAGACCATCATGGTTCCCTCTCATGTATATTTTTAGCAGTTCCCCCATAGGGAAATGAATTGTCCATTCCAAGTGCCATTCACTCGGACAGTTACATTTCCGCGACTTTGGTTTTTATGTGGCGGCAGTTGCAAGCACAACTGTCCAGACTGTTTCTTTTTTGCACTTTGATTTTAGCGATTTGTAATTTAAGGTTTATGACTTGAAGTCCTAGTTTGTACCAAATAAAGACGGCCCCGAGCCTTCACTTTACTGCTGTGCTTCGTCCTTTTCTTAACATGAAAGGAGAATGATACGTTCTGCAGGAAACCTTCATTTCCTGTCCTTTGCATGGCAGTGGGCCAATAAGGGGTTAATCCCCCGCCGGAAGGCGGCACAGGAAGTACAATAAAAGTCCATCCGGGTCCCCCCGCGCCCATCTCAATTTTCCTGTCGAAGATACCCCCCATACCAGAGGTGCTACTCTCTCCCTCTGAAGCGCCTGGGACCGAGGTTCTTACCTTGTGTGTGTTCCAGGGGAAGCCGGCGGGCTTCTGGCCTTTGTTGCCGATGGCGCAATCAGCCGCAATGCTGCCTTAACGGAGGTAGCGCATGCGCGATAAGACGCCAGCGCCCATCTCTCTAATGGCGCCTACGTTTTCACGCTGCGAATTTACGCACGCGCCTTTTCGCGCCGGTTTAAAAGGACGAGCGCATCACAGGTTAGTTCCTCTTATGATTTCAAACGAACTGGCTGGTGTTCATTTCTGGCAAGACAAGACTGAGGAATCTGTGTGCACCTGTATTCTCGATTGATCCCAGGTGTAAGTTACATGGAGGTTTTAAACGCTGGAGCCTTATTCTTTGGAATATCTTTTTAATTACTTGACAATGTTATTTATTTCCTCCAGACTGTCAATTATGAGCTGCAGACGCTCAGGCTCCAGGGGGTAAGGCACTAAGAGAGTTTTTTTCCATCGTGATTGATACAAACTACAAGCAGCGGTGAGTAATTATAATACCTTATTTTTCAGGAGTCCCCCATTAAGAGAGGAATCTCAAAGAAGGAAGACTCCCAGAACTGATTGTATTGCATGCGGAGAAGCAGCAATTCTAGGCAAAAGGCTCTGTGAGAAGTGTCTGCAGGAAGTGGCTGGGCCCTCCTCTGATCAACTGCACTCTATTAAAGACTGGATGCAGACTACCATAAAAAAATCTATGAGTGATATGGTCAATGTAGTTACTGAGAAAGTACTACACAATCTAGATGAAAGACACAAGGCACCCTCCTCTATGACTGAGGTCAGTGACAGACCTCACAGGAACACGCACTACTCCAGTGTTTCTGAAGGGGAGCTATCTTTAACCGATCAAGAAGAAGAAGAACAGTCTGAAGATACCTGTTCTTTCAACCTTGAATACCTAGAGCCACTCATCAAAGCAATGAGATTTTCTCTGGAACTTGACAATACTGAGGATACTCCTAAACATGACAAAATGTTCAGATCAGCGGTCAAAAAAGGAGAAAAATTCCCGGTACACAGAGTCATTAAAGAAACCATTTTAGAGGAATGGAAGACGCCAGATAAAAAACTTAATTTCTCCAGAAGACTTAAAAAGATGTATCCATTCGAAGAAGAGGACTCAAAACTCTGGCAAGCCTCCCCTAAGGTGGATGCGGCCATCACTAGAGTGGCTCGACGTACTACCTTGCCTGTGGACGAAGGAGTCTCGCTAAAAGATGCGATGGAAAGAAGACAAGACATGACACTCAAAAAATCGTATCTAACATGTGGAATGTCCAACCAAGCCTCCATAGCCATTACCACTCTGGCCAGAGCCAACCACATTTGGATAGAAGAACTGGAACAAGCTGTCAAAGCGGGAACAGACAGAAAAAAGCTTATTGAAATGATCCAAGATGTCAAAACCGCAAACGAATTCACTACGGAAGCATCCATGGATCTTGTCAGACTCTCGGCCAAAGCTATGGGCCTTAGTGTGGCGGCCCGTAGAGCTCTCTGGCTGCGCCACTGGCATGCTGACCCGCAAAGTAAACATAACCTTTGCTCCCTCCCATTTGAAGGGTCACTTCTGTTTGGTGAAAGACTCGACAAAATCATATCCAAAGCCTCTGCAGGAAAATCGGCTTTTCTTCCTCAGGACAAAAGAGACAAGAGGCCCTTTAGAAAAAATCCCCTGCAGGAGGCCAAACAGTATAGACCGGGAAAGCCCTTTACTAGGCAACCCTGGAGAAGAACCCAGGGACAAGGGGCACCTGGAAGAAGGGACTTCAAACAGGACAAAAAATCGGCATGAGGGTGCGCGAGCCCCTCTGTCTTGCCTTGGAGGAAGACTTCAGAATTTCAGGACAGTGTGGGCTCAACACGTATCAGATCAATGGGTTGTAAAAACCCTAAGCAATGGTTATGCCCTGGATCTTCAAAAATTTCCGACGTTTTACTTTGTGTCTTCAGAAAAGCCTCGATCCCCACTAGCTGTTTCTACCCTAAAGATGATCCTTGGGGACCTACTAGACAGAAAGATCATCACAGAAGTCCCCAAAAGAGAACATTACAGAGGTATATATTCTCACCTATTCTTAAGAAGAAAAAAGAATGGGGATTTCAGAGTAATTCTGAACTTAGGCCATCTGAACAAATTCCTCAGAACAAAAAAATTCAAAATGGAGACACTGAGGTCTATATGCCAGTTCATAAACCATGGAGACTGGATGCTCAAGATAGATATACAAGATGCCTATCTGCATGTTCCAGTGTGGGAACCACACAAACAATTCCTACGGTTCCTGATCCTGGGAAAGCACTTTCAATACCAAGCGCTCCCATTCGGACTAGCTTCAGCCCCAAGAGTTTTCACCAAGGTGCTTGCTCCCATGATGGCTTTCTTAAGGCTAAAGGGGATCCAGATTTTCGCATATCTAGACGATATATTGGTGAAAGCTCCTTCCAAAAAACTCCTCCTACAACACCTGAGTATAGTTCTAGATACTCTGAAAAAATGGGGGTGGCTCGTCAACTGGGAAAAGTCCATGTTGGAGCCAACACAACAGATTCAATTTCTGGGAGTTATCATAGACTCCAAAAAACTTCAAGTAAGTCTAACAGAGGAAAGGATTTCAGACATACAACACCAAGCAGATTATCTGTCTCGTCATCCATCCTTGACTGCCAAGAGATGTCAACAAATTCTGGGGAAACTTATGTCCACCATAGAGGCGGTGAAATGGGCACGAATTCAAGCAAGACCTCTCCAGATAGAATTCTTGAACCAATGGAACAGGAATCACCTGGAAAACTCCCAGTTGATTCACCTATCACAGACGACGATCACTCATCTCTCATGGTGGCTCAGGAGAGAGAACTTGCAAGTTCCTGTATCTATCGCCTCCCCTACTTGGGAAACACTGACCACGGATGCAAGCAGAGCGGGGTGGGGAGCACACTTCAAACACTTCCAAATTCAAGGGAAGTGGACACCCATAGAAAGCAAAAAATCCTCCAATTGGAGGGAACTGAAGGCGGTGCTACTAGCGATCCTACACTTCCAAAAACACCTCAGAAAAAAATCTATACTGATCAAATCAGACAACCTAACCACAGTGAGTTATATAAACAACCAGGGAGGAACCAGATCCAAACAACTGTTGTGCTTGACCACAACTATTTTCGAATGGGCTCAAAACAATGCGAACCACCTCAAAGCCTCCTACATACCAGGGACATCGAACACCTTAGCGGATCTCCTCAGCAGGAAATTTCCGGCTATCGGGGAGTGGGAGTTGAACCAGCAGATTTACGACCTAATATGCCGAAAGTGGGGTCACACATCCATAGACCTGATGGCTACCTTTCAGAACAAGAAGAATCTAGTGTTCTGTTCGTGGGACAAGGACCCCAGAGCGACCTTTTGGGATGCTTTCTCATTCCAATGGAACTTTCAACTGGCTTACATCTTCCCTCCAATCTCGATGTTAGCAAAAACCATCAAAAAAATTCAGGAGGACAAAGCTCAAGTCATCCTCATAGCTCCCTGGTGGCCGAGAAGACTCTGGTTCCCCCTCTTACTTCAGATGTCTCAGGAGGAGCCCTTCAGACTCCCTGTAACTCCGAACCTTTTACACCAGGGATCCCTACTGCACCCAGACCCAGGGTACTGGGCCCTGACTGCTTGGAGATTGAAAGGATAAAACTCAGAAAGGAAGGACTCTCAGAGGGAGCAATCAACACTCTTATTTCTTCTAGAAAGATGTCTACCTCTTCCAAATATAACAAAATCTGGGAGAAATTTTCCAGCTGGGGGTTAGAGAAATTTGGATCGTCTTTCCTCATCTCAGAGGTCACCATCATCGAATTCCTGCAGTCAGGTTTAGAGGCCAGTCTCAGCGCTTCTACCTTGAAAGGTCAGATTTCTGCCATATCTGCTTATACGGACATTCAATGGTCCTCATATCCTCTGATCAAAAAGTTTTTCAAGGGCCTCATCAGAATCCATCCTCCAGTTAAAGACACAGTCCCTCCCTGGGACCTCTCCCTAGTACTGGATGCACTGACCAAAGCACCCTTTGAACCTTTAGATGATTTACCATTAAAAATCCTGACGTTGAAGACGGTCTTCCTACTTGCCATTTCCTCAGCAAAAAGAGTGGGAGAACTACACGCTCTCTCATCTGATGCAACTAAGATCCAGTTCCTTCATGATAAAGTTACTCTAAGAACTCGAGAAAACTTCATTCCCAAGGTTGCCACAAAATTCCACATGTCCCAAGACATAGTGCTTCCTACTTTTTTTGAGAATCCCAAGAACGAAGAAGAGAATAGACTCCACAATCTCGATGTGGTGAGATGCCTAAAGCGCTATATACACAAGGTGTCAAGTTTCAGGAAATCTGAAAATCTTCTTATTCTCTTCGGAGGTCCTAGACAAGGCATGGGAGCTTCCAAAAAAGTAATCTCAGCATGGATTAAAGAATGCATTCTCATGGCCTATTCCTCTCAAACAGTACCTGGGCCATCATCAGTCAAAGCACACTCCACCAGAGGTATAGCGGCGTCTTGGGCCTTCCATGCCCAAGTTCCAGCTGACGAGATCTGCAAAGCTGCTACCTGGAAAAATTTACATACTTTCTCAAAACACTACTGTTTCGATGTTTATTCAAAAAACCTAGCTGGGTTTGGGCTAAGTGTCCTCTCAGCTGCTGCAATAAAAGTTCCTGAATAATCCCTCCCTATGTGTTCTGCTTTTTACATCCCCTTATTGGCCCACTGCCATGCAAAGGACAGGAAAACAGAAAATCTTAACATACTTACCGTGATTTTCATTTCCTGGACTGTAGCATGGCAGTGGGCAGGGGTTTCCCTCCCTATTAGGGGGTATTGTCTCCAGTCGTTGAGATGGGCGCGGGGGGACCCGGATGGACTTTTATTGTACTTCCTGTGCCGCCTTCCGGCGGGGGATTAACCCCTTATTGGCCCACTGCCATGCTACAGTCCAGGAAATGAAAATCACGGTAAGTATGTTAAGATTTTCTGTTTTATATACTGATCAAATAATCATATACTGACCCGTTATAGTGGGACATTCACTAAGATGTGTAATTGCGCCAGCGTCCACTTCGCCAGGCGTATTTTCGCCAGCGCTACGTAAATTCACTAAAATCAGAAGTTGCGCACAGGGGTAGCGTGAAGTTGCGCTAGCGTTAATTCGCCAAGCAAACGAAGTTACACTAGCGATGGTTAATTTGCATACGGCGCCAAATTGAAGTTACAATGGAGGAATACGTACAATCACACAAGCCTGGGAAACCTTAAAAACAGCAAATAAAATGTTTATTTTGCCCTACACATGTGCCCACTGTATAGTTAAGGTGCCATGAGTATGGAAATGAAGGAGGGGAGCCCCAAAAAAAATTTCGATCTTTTTCAGCCTATCACCCATAAAAAATGAAAAAACGCCAGCGTTTTTTGGGACTTAGAAAAATTTTTAACTTTTTTTGAAGCAATCCCTATCTACTCTATTGCACTTCGCCTGGTCTGAGGTGGCGAAGGAAGTCTGGCGTAAAAGGTAGCGTTCAGAATCATTCGCGCGTTAGTGAATTTGCGTAGTAACGTCCGTTGCGCAAATTCGCAAGGCGTAAGGGTGCAAAGTAACACTAGCGAATTTACGCCAGCTTTCGTTAGTGAATCGGCGAATTAACGAAAATGCCCAACACTGGCGAATTCACGCTAGCGTTAGGCGCTTCAGCGTTTAGTGAATTTGCCCCATAGTTTCTAGGGATGAATAAATCCACTATTTTAGATTTGGCTGAATCCTTTGCGAAAGATTCGGCCAAATACCGAACCAAATCCTAATTTGTATATGCAAATTAGGGGTGGGAAGAGGAAACCATTTTTTCCTTGTTTTGTGACAAAGGTCATGTGATTTCCCTCCCCGCCCCTAATTGCATATGCAAATTCGGTTCGGCCGGGCAGAAGGATTTGGCCGAATCCTGCTGAAAAAAGCCGAATCCTGGATTTGGTGCATCCATAATAGTTTCCCCCCTCTAAAAGGGAATATACTTTGTAACCTTGGGCAGAGTCCTACAGCGGGTCAGGTACTCACAGGTTACCTGCAAAAAAAGCGAGTACCCTGCGGAATGAGGGGAGGATTTTCAGACGTGGGTCTCATCTAAATTTCTTATCTTATGTACTATTGTCTATATTTTACTCCTTTTAAAGTTTAACAAAACTTGTTTCTGTCCCGCCCACATTTGAACATCACTTCCCGTTTGATGGTGGATGGCAGGTTGCGAGTCCGGTAGCGGATCAAAGTGGGTAAATATGCGGGTTTGGGTCGCGGAGTCCAGGTCCGGATCTTACAAATTGGTTTTGTGCAGGACTCTAGCAGGTGCTGCTCTGCTGAAAACTAGGGATGCACCGAATACACTATTTGGCCGAATCCTTTGTGCACGATTCGGCCGAATACCGAAACGAGTACTGTGTGGAAAAGGAAAAGTGGAAAATATATTTTTACTTCCTTGTTTTGTGACGAAAAGTCATGTGATTTCCCTCCCCTAATTTGGATTCAGTTGGGCCAGGGACAAGGATTCATCTAATTCGGTGTATCCCTACTGAAAACACAACAGCCTTGGGTACCTTATATTTCAGCTCCTTTACCAACAGCTTTAAATTTCCCTGGGGTTCATTGTGAAGATCCCAGGGGGGTAGGAATCAATCACTAATCTCAGCCCCAATAATTCTTTCTGGGCTTTTTCCCAATTCCCTAGTCCTGTGTTTTCAGCCCCCTACTATAAACAAAGTTACAAGATGGTGACCCTCTGTGGCCAACTTTGAAAGCATAAATCATTTGTTTGATTAGGCTTGTGGTGCAGTAAGTTCATGTTTATGTTTAGTATACAAAATACAGCATTTCTAGCCTTATTCTATTTTACACTTTACTTCCCCTTTAAAGGAGAATTCAACCCTAAAGTTAAAAAAAACCCTACCCCCCACCCTCCTCCCCCCAGCCTAAGTGTTAGCCCGGGCAAATGCCCCTAGCGTTTTACTTACCCCTCGGTGCAGATTCAGACATCGGAGTTCACGAACGCCATCTTCTTCTCTTCAGAATGAGACGGCGTGGCGGTGCATCGGCTGTTGCAGCAATTTTCTGTTTAGTTACAACTGCGCATGCGACGAAACTCACGGAAATTGGCGAATCGCGATCTCATTCCGAAGATTACCAAAGCAGCTGAAGATGGCGCCCGTGAACTCCGATACCAGAATCTGCACCGAGGGGTAAGTAAAACGTTAGGGGCATTTGCCCGGGGTAACACTTAGGCTGGGGGGAGGAGGGAGGGTAGGGGTTGATTTCTCCTTTAAAGCTCTGTCCCCTTTAACAATCTCTTGTTTAGCTTGGGAGTCTGTCACTTATTCCGGTATATCAATCACTTTGCTTAAAGCCAGACCAGCTGTTTCAGAGCCACATTAGGGAATACGTGGTAACGTGGTACAAGGGTTGGCCACACCCTCTAACCTACAGCAACTAATAGGCCAATCGGACGGTTGCCATCACAATAAGGAAACATCTGACTGGCTTCTGTGGTTAAAGGACATACTTTGAAATGTGTTTTTATTATTCTGAGAGTCTTGCTGGAACCATCCCAATTGAGTTTATAACGATCACTTCTAGTTCTAGGCCCATAGACTCAGGTGGAGAAGAGACAGAGCAAGGAGAGTGCACCAGTGACCTGTTCCCTCTTTATACAGAATACAGACCCTCCTTTAGAACCCCCCACCCTCTCCATATCATTTCTCCCCAGTGTAGGGAGAGGTGAGACTCTATCCCTCCAGCAAGGTGGTAAAATAAAAGCCCTGCCCATAGACCATGGAGTTGGAAGAGCAAGGATCGAAGCAGTCATTATAAAGTGGCAGCCATTTGTTCAAAACAATCAACTCTCCTCCCTCCACTACCTCACTCACTTGGATACACTTTAATTGGACTGCCAGTGAGCTATTCTAACACAGGACACACAGTAGATAACAGATAAGTTCTGAAGAATCCCATTGTATACTACAGAGCTTATCTGTTATCTACTGTGTATCCTGTGCTTGAATGGCTGCCCCCATGGCTACACAGCAGCTTGTTTATATAAACTATAGTAGTACTTATCTGTTATCTACTGTGTATCCTGTGCTTGAATGGCTGCCCCCATGTCTACACAGCAGCTTGTTTATATAAACTATAGTAGTACTTATCTGTTATCTACTGTGTATCCTGTGCTTGAATGGCTGCCCCCATGGCTACACAACAGCTTGTTTATATAAACTATAGTAGTGCTTATCTGTTATCTACTGTGTATCCTGTGCTTGAATGGCTGCCCCCATGGCTACACAGCAGCTTGTTTATATAAACTATAGTAGTGTTTCTGATACAAACACAGCAGTTTTACCAGTGCAGGGCAACGTAGATAAACAATTGCAGCAGCACTCCGATATGTGAAAAAATCTTTATTCGTGCAACAACGGCAACATTTCGGACTATTCCAGTCCTTTATCAAGCCTTGATAAAGGACTGGAATAGTCCGAAACGTTGCCGTTGTTGCACGAATAAAGATTTTTTCACATATCGGAGTGCTGCTGCAATTGTTTATCTACGTGTAAAGAACCTGTGCAGAGGGGAGTTCAGCGTGCACCCGAGACTACAAACAGTGAGTTGTGTGAGTGTGGCACTTTACCTGTGACTTTGTACCAGTGCAGGGCAACAGTACATTATATTGTCATTCCTTTAAAACACTTTCATTTATTTGGTGTTACTGATCGCAGCAATGACCATGGTCTTCCTAGGGGAGACAATTGGCCTGGAACAAGCGAGGAACGAATCCCAATACTGTGGGAGCTTTTGATTCTGGACCTGATGGGATCCAACCAGTACGTTAAGACAAGGTTCAGGATGGAAGTCACATTTATTTTCCATTGGACTATTTGGCCTCAGAGCTGTAGGATCCATAGGTTTATGACCCAAATAGAGCCTGTCAGCCACCCAAAAATCCTAGAAGTTCCCCTTAGTGATCAATGGACATGCAACATCCGTGTAGCCCATCCCATGATCCCGTTGTCTTCTTCTGTCCAATCATCAGCCAGCTTTTGTCTACAAAAACCTCTGGCTCAGCTGAAGGCCTGGTTACAACGACGGGGTCAGTCCCATCAGTCCAGCATTGCAGTCCCAGAATCCAAGTGATAATCCGGCAGCACCCGGATATTTCTGTTTTAAAACTGATCCACATCCCTTTCTTTCATGTATAAAAAAAATAAATAAAAAAAAAAAACAGACAGATAATATAGGCCTTGTCCTGAAAGCAAAGAGTTAATGTTCACTAGAAGCCAGCAGGGGGCAAGCGATTGAGCTCGTCAGGTCGGAGATGCAGGACATAAAGCTACGTCCCTCCCTAATTATTTCAATCCTGAAAAAATTCCGGAAGGGAAAAGTAAACGGAGACACCTTGCTATTAAATGCATAAAGCAGTGCAATAAGGCACTATGGGTTTTGGCTCCAGCAACCCAATAATCCCAAGGCTGTTGGACCTCACTGGCCACCATACTCATCATGTGAAATGTTAACCAATTGTGCACTGAAGCCCAAATTCACTTGTGCTTCCCGCGCTTAGTAGAGTCCTTTACAGTCCGTGTCTTACTGTTCTCCGTCGCACCGACTTTATTCCCTGGCTTCTCTCTGGAATGTGGCAATCTGGAATTCGGAAGGTCCTTTCTCCCCACTGAAAGTCCCTTTTCCCTCAGAGCCTTCATCATCTCCTCCTGCTTCATCATCAACAGAATCTCCCGGCTCCAGATCAAGATATTAAAACCTAAAATAAATGATTATGATGCGTTATACAGAGAACTCGGAGTATCACTCATGTATTATAAGGGATAATGTATCCCCTACTGTAAATTATAAGGATATTAGAAGTCACTGAGGGGTTGTTCTGTGACCATATAAAGGCACAAGGCTGCAGGCTGAATTATACAGGGAACTCTGAGTATCACTCATGTATTAAAAGGGATAATGTACCCCCTACTGTAAATGATAAGGATATTAGAAGTCACTGGGGGGTTCTGGGACCATATAAAGGCACAAGGCTGCAGGCTGAGTTATACAGGGAACTCTGAGTATCACTCATGTATTATAAGGGATAATGTACCCCCTACTGTAAATGATAAGGATATTAGAAGTCACTGAGGGGTTGTTCTGTGACCATATAAAGGCACAAGGATGCAGGCTGAGTTATACAGGGAACTCTGAGTATCACTCATGTATTATAAGGGATAATGTACCCCCTACTGTAAATGATAAGGATATTAGAAGTCACTGAGGGGTTCTGTGACCATATAAAGGCACAAGGCTGCAGGCTGACTTATACAGGGAACTCCGAGTATCACTCATGTATTATAAGGGATAATGTACCCCCTACTGTAAATGATAAGGATATTAGAAGTCACTGAGGGGTTCTGTGACCATATAAAGACACAAGGCTGCAGGCTGAGTTATACAGGGAACTCTGAGTATCACTCATGTATTATAAGGGATAATGTACCCCCTACTGTAAATGATAAGGATATTAGAAGTCACTGAGGGGTTCTGTGACCATATAAAGACACAAGGCTGCAGGCTGAGTTATACAGGGAACTCTGAGTATCACTCATGTATTATAAGGGATAATGTACCCCCTACTGTAAATGATAAGGATATTAGAAGTCACTGAGGGGTTGTTCTGTGACCATATAAAGGCACAAGGATGCAGGCTGAGTTATACAGGGAACTCTGAGTATCACTCATGTATTATAAGGGATAATGTACCCCCTACTGTAAATGATAAGGATATTAGAAGTCACTGAGGGGTTCTGTGACCATATAAAGGCACAAGGCTGCAGGCTGACTTATACAGGGAACTCCGAGTATCACTCATGTATTATAAGGGATAATGTACCCCCTACTGTAAATGATAAGGATATTAGAAGTCACTGAGGGGTTGTTCTGTGACCATATAAAGGCACAAGACTGCAGGCTGAGTTATACAGGGAACTGAGTATCACTCATGTATTATAAGGGATAATGTACCCCCTACTGTAAATTATAAGGATATGAAAAGTCACAGAGGGGTTCTCTGATAATATAAAGGCACATTTTATTTCATGGAATTTAAACTTGACTTCTGGATTCGGTCAGGATTCGGCCTTTTTCAGCAGGATTCGGCCAAATCCTTCAGCCTGACTGAACCGAATCCTAATTTGCATATGGAATTAGGCGCGGGGAGGGAAATCACGTGACTTTTTGTCACAAAACAAGGAAGTAAAAATGTTTTCCCCTTCCCACCCCTAATTTGCATATGCAAATTAGGATTCGGTTCCGTATTCAGCCAAATCTCTCGCGAAGGATTCGGGTGTTCGGCCGAATCCAAAATAGTGGATTCGGTGCATCCCTAAAAACAGGGTACATATTGTATCTTACAATACACATCTCTTTGGCCCAAAGCAGCATCCTAATTCTAACAGGTACAGTAAGCAATAGAGCTAATTTCTACTTCTGTCACTGGAGGAGCTTGACACCAGAGAACACTCACCCATGCCAGAAGCCAGAAGATCTCCCATTGGATTAAATTTGTTGAGCTGGAAAGATAAATAAATAGCAACTGAGTTAACAACTGGACCAAAGGAATGTCTACTCCTAGAGGCAGGACCTGAGACAGGAGAGAAGGGGCTTCTGTAGGAAGACTGGGACCTCCTGGTGCGGAGATAGAAATCTGGGAGGTCCAACCTAGAACCTTCCAGCCAAGTGTTATAGTTTGGGGGGTAATGGGGGTGTCACATGCACACAGGCTGATGTACTTAAAGGGGTTGGTCACCTTTAAATAATTTTTTAGGATGGTGTATGGAGTGATATTTTGAGATTATTTGTAATTGGTTTTAATTTTATTATTTGTGGTTTTTGCGTTATTTAGCTTTTTATTCAGCAGCTCTCCTGTTTGCCATTTCAGCCATCTAGTCGCTAGGCCCCAAATTTCCCTAACAACCATGCGCTGATTTAAATAGGAGACTGGAATATGAATAGGAGAGGGACTGAATAGAAAGATGAGTAATAAAAAGTAGCAGTAACAATATAGTTTTATCCTTACAGAGCATTTGTTTTTTTAGATGGGGTCAATGACCCCCATTTGAAAACTGGAAAGTCAGAAGAAAAAAAGCAAATAACTAAAAAACGATAAAAAAAATAAATAATGAAGACCAATTGAAAGGTTGCTTAGTATTAGCCACTCTATAACATACTAAAAGTTAACTAAAAGGTGAACCATCCTGTCACGTTCCTCTATCAGTCAGTTCTTTCTAGGAGACCTCTAGAGGGAAAAAATTGGACAACTTACATTAATAGCTCAAAATTGAAGATGTTGGGCTGATCAGACACTTACAGAAACAATACCAGATGCATAAGGATCATAGAGCTGGCACACGATGTTCCCTTTCTGCCCATCAAACACGTCTACTGTCCGCAGCTCATCTGACGAATATCCTGGAAAGAGCGGGTCGGGGTATCGGCCAACAACAATTAAATCATAGCGGGGATGCCACGTAGCCTGAAATAGAACAACACAACAGGCAAGTAAAGGACTACCAGAATACCCAGATGTGAGATACTGAAGTGGAAAGGGAAGGCCCCCACAAAACCCACACCAGGTTGTCAGAGACAGAAGTCCATTCATTGCACAGATATGCCCAAATAGTCTCCTCGTGAACCATTCCCTATGCTGAAGGTTTGGGGCATGTGCATCCAGATCCCACGTTTTAACTGGATATACAGTATCACTCATGTATTATAAGGGATAATGTACCCCCTACTGTAAATGATAAGGATATTAGAAGTCACTGAGGGGTTGTTCTGTGACCATATAAAGGCACAAGGCTACAGGCTGAGTTATACAGGGAACTCTGAGTATCACTCATGTATTATAAGGGATAATGTACCCCCTACTGTAAATGATAAGTATTTCAGAAGTCACTGAGGGGTTGTTCTGTGACCATATAAAGGCACAAGGCTACAGGCTGAGTTATACAGGGAACTCTGAGTATCACTCATGTATTATAAGGGATAATGTACCCCCTACTGTAAATGATAAGGATATTAGAAGTCACTGAGGGGTTGTTCTGTGACCATATAAAGGCACAAGGTACAAGGCTGAGTTATACAGGGAACTCTGAGTATCACTCATGTATTATAAGGGATAATGTACCCCCTACTGTAACTGATAAGGATAACTGAAGTCAATGATAAGTTTAGAAAGCATGTAAAAGGATAAGGACACAAGCTATATGAATCAAAGTGATTTCAAAGAACAACTGAAATAATAAAGTGCCGTGTTTCAGGATATTTTACAGATCGTTACGTTTATGTATCTAACCTTTATTGCAGTCAAGTGCTGGAATTGCCTGTGAGGATGAGGTATTATGTGCTGCGGTTTGGCCCAATCACATGCTGAGTAGACACGGATCTCGCTGTGCTGATCGGTAGTGAGTAGCTTTGCTCCATCCCAGGGGCTAAAATAAGCTGCAACGAGAAATCCCTGTGAGTACCAAATAGCCACAAATCCCTTTAAGATACTGGAGGTAATAAAAAGCGATTACCAGAGTTAACACCCCGTGCGTGCGGCAATGTGTACAGACAGCTGGACTTGTCTTTCATGTTTCTCAGGTCCCACAGCTTCACGGTCTGATCCACAGAAGCGGTCGCCAGCAGCCAATCACAGCGTGGGTTGAATTCAACGTGCGTGACTTTCTTCTTGTGCAGCCGTAACTTCCAAATCTGAGAATAAAGCATCAATACACCATGATCGGGAATAATTGCTTTTCAATACAGAGTTGAAATGAGGTCTCTACCCCAAAGAGCTTACAATCTAGAAACAGGAAGCTCAAAGCTGGAATATACCCACCTCCTTCCCACAGGTCTCTAGGAGGACCACATTGCCGACGTTATCCCCAGTGACCACACACTGCCTTCCAGCAGAGACGTCGACGCTGCAGTACCACATTCTAGGGAAGAGGAAAAAGCTGTTAAAGCAATGGAAGCCTCTACACTGCATGTGCACCCCCTAGTGATTTCCATGTGCCAGGAAGCTCCATAAAATTGTTCAGTATAAAAATAAAAACTGGGTAAATAGATAGGCTTTGTAAAATAAACAATGTTTCTAATATACTTAGTTAGCTGAAAATGTAATGTATAAAGGCTGGAGTGACTGGATGTCTAACATAATAGCCAGAACACTACTTCCTGCTTTTCAACTCTCTTGTCTTCCACTGATTGGTTACCAGGCTTTAACCAATCAAAGACTTGAGGGGGGGGGGCACTTGGGTCATAACGGTTGCTTTTGAATCTGAGCTGAATGCTGAGGATCAATTGCAAACTCACTGAACAGTTATGTCCCATGTGGCCCCCTTTCAAGTCGCTGACTAACTCAGAGTTAGAGAGCTGAAAAGCAGGAAGTAGAGTTCTGGCTGTTATGTTACACATCCAGTCTCTCCAGTCTTTATAGATAACATTTTTGCCTAACTAACTATATTAGAAACATTTTTTATTTTCCACATACTATCTATTTAGCCAGTTTTTATTTTTACACTGAACTGTTGCTTTAAGGAATATACAAAGAATAATGGTGTGAATGGGAAAACCAACAGTTTTACATTGTTTCCTGCTTCCATTCTTTGGGCTGGTGGCTCACAACTAAATGATCCATGCATGCAGGGTCCACCAGTCAGGATCATGTATGTTGGGTGATTACATGTGCCATACTATGCATGAGAGGGGTCCAGTTTACCCTATCAGCAGCAATGGAGGCATTTTTGCTCACCGCTAAATCTATCCATGGCCATATTTCCTATTTCCAGGCACCCAAGGCCCTGTGCTATGGGTGGGGAAAGCCCTTGGGACACCACAGCCAATATACAAGAATTACCCCCAAAGGGTCAGTACCCCCGCCTACCCCACAGAGCCATCTTGCTTACGCCCAGTCCTCAGTGTTGGTGAACGTTTGTATATTGCGCCCAGAGAAGTCCTGCAGCACCGTGCTACCCGCCACTGACGAGGTGTACAACTGATTAGGGTTAAACGGGTCGAACTTCATTCCGGTGATGCACCCTCCTGCTCCAATCTGCGGGCGTTAAAAACACAGCATGGTTATAGACACACACAGTGTAATAGGGATCCAGCGGGGCAAGAAGAATGGACTCACCCCAGGAATAAGGGTGTTATTGAGTTCTTCATAGTCCCACAGGATGATGTCTCCTCCTTTCGATCCCACTGCAACGGTATTTGGGTGCATAGGGTGCCACTCCAGAGTGGTAACCCTACGAACAAAGGGGCTGTTGGTCCGATATAATATGTAGGAAGCCAGGGACTGGAGAAAGGGGGTTTGCAGGTACTAAGAAGAAATAGAATAGGACATTAAGAATTAAGGTTATTGCATGTTTGGTCCTGGTGAGGTCGATAATTTGATTACCAGGATACAATTCCTATCCTTCACCCTTTGTTGTGACTGATTTATTATGCAGGGGAATTAATGGTGCATTTGTAATCTAATAACCGGCCTACCAAGGAGCAAACATGGAGGAGTTTAAATTAAGCAGTTTGCTATTTGCAAGGTAGATAATTTGATTACCAGGATACAACGCCCATCCTTCACCCTTTGTTGTGACTGCTTTGTTAAACAGGGAGATTAATGGTGCACTTGTAATCTTATAGTCTGCCTACCAAGAAACATGGAGGAGTTTAAATGTAGCGTTTTGCTCCTCGCGAGGTCAATAATTTGATTACCAGGATATAACAACCATCCTTCACCCTTTGTTGTGACTGCTTTATTACGCAGGGAGATTAATGGTGCACTTGTAATCTAATAGTCTGCCTACCAAGGAGCAAACATGGAGGAATTTAAATGTAGCAGTTTGCTCCTTGCAAGGTCGATAATTTGGTTATCAGGATACAACAACCATCCTTCACCCTTTGTTGTGACTGTTTATTACACAGGGGGATTAAGGATGCACTTGTAATCTAATAACCTGCCTACCAAGGAGCTAACATAGAGGAGTTTAAATTTGGCAGTTTGCCACTGCCCTACATTTCATACGAACCCCCATATGTATTAAATGGCACTAAATTTGCTCAGGAGCAGTATCCCATAGCTACCAATAAGATGCTTGCTTTTAAACAGGTGAAGAAAAAAGTATAAGAAAAAAAATATCCCAAAGCTGCAGCTAGAGGTTCAACATTCATATAGTTAACCAGTATTTTTAAAGGTAAAGTACAACCGGAGCTCCCCCCCAAAGTAAGGTTAAAATACATTAAAGAAGAAAAGAATCCATATAGCGGAGAATTACTTAAACAGGGGGTCTCACTACTGGGAATATTTTAGGTAAAACACACTATTTATTTTTGTGAAATCACTAAACACTCCCAAAGCCCCCCCCCCATCCCGTTCCACAAGCACACTAACTCAAATGGAAATCACAAATGCCGATGTTATAAGTGGTGGATACTAATCACGGAAAAGGTTCAGCGCCATCTTACTACACCTACTCCGTGATTCACCCAATCATAGTAACTGAATGAAAATGAGGCTTGGCCCGCACGGATACACACAAGGACATCCTTTTAAACAGGTGACCAGTGAATGCTATCTGCTGATTGGTTGCTACGAGTTACTGCTCCTGGGCAAACTATGTGCCTTTTATTGCATAACCCTCCCCAAAGTGTATTGTAAATGAACAATTCCTGGACAATGAAATGCATTACAATGAAAGAGGACAATTTTGAGGACTTTGCCACCCGCAGAGCTGGAAATAGAATGGATGGCGAAACAGAGTGATATTGCCCTTAAAATAAAACTTAGCACATGTCAGCATCTCACCTTTGCTCCGACATTGCCCCCCAGAGTGCTGCGATACAGATAATGCACTATACTTGTCCACTTGTCCCCTCTGTTTGTTCCACAGTCAGACTCTGTTGGGGGGCACAGGAGAGCAAATTTCGTTAAAATACCAAACACAGCAGCACCAGATGACAACCCCCCTGATTCAAAGTAGATTTAATAACAGAGTAATTACCTTTTCTGCTGCAGGGTGTGTCTAGTGCAGACCCCCGCTGCCCCCCGCTTCTCCTCTTTGATGGTTTCTTCTGCCCGGCTTCAGCATTTTTCACGTTCTCCCGTTTCCTTTTTCCTAGAGACACGTCTTCCTGCTCCTCTTCCTCCTCAAGATTCCTCCTTCCACGTGTTGCTCTTTTGGGGGGCATCTGTAGGGAAATATGGGAGCTGCTAAGGTTTTTGGGGAAAGGGCGCCACCATAGAATATCTGTCACCCACTTGGCCCAGAGAGAGGCAGCACAGGAGCGTCTGGAAAGAGGAGTTTTTGTGACACAGAGGGGTGCTTCACCTTCCAACACTTTTTTTTAGTTCAGTTGGTTTCAGATTGTTCCCCAGAAATAAAGACTTTTTCCAATTACTTTCTATTAGGGATGCACAGAACCCAGGATTCGGTTCGGGATTCTGGCAGGATTCTGCCCTTTTCAGCAGGATTCGGATTTGGCCAAATCCTTCGGCCCAGCCGAACCGAATCCGCATATGCAAATTAGGGGCGGGGAGGGAAATTGCGTGACTTTTTGTCATAAATCAAGGAAGTAAAAACTGTTTTCCCCTTCCCACCCCTAATTTGCATACGCAAATTAGGGTTCGGATTAGGGTTCGGTATTCAGATGAATCGGCTGAATCTTTAGCAAAGGATTCGGGGGTTCGGCCGAATCCAAAATAGTAGATTCGGTGCATCCCCACTTTCTAAGTGTGACCGTTTTTCTAATATTGTCATGTAAAAGTTTTATTTTTCAACTTGTAAAGCAGCTCTGGGGGGTCGGCGACCCTGTAAACTGGTCTAAATTGATACAATTCTTATCTTTGTCCCAGAATCTGTGGATTTCATTATCATTTAGGGCAGAGACACAAGCTCAGATTCAGGGTGGTCAGCCAGAAATAATTCGCCTCTTCTTCGGGCGACTAATCTCCCCAAACTGCCTCCCGCCGGCTACAGTGTAAATCACCGGCCGGCAATCGGTGTGCTTCGTTTTCCAAAGTCGCCAAAGTCAGAGGAAGCTTTGGGCGACTTCGGAAAACAAACTGCACCGATTGCCATCCGGCCGGTGATTTACATTCTAGCCGATGGGAGGCAGTTTGGGGAGATTAGTCGCCCGAAGAAGAGGCGAATTGTCACTGGCCGACTAATCGTGTGTCTCTGCCCTAAAGGGGTTGTTCACCTTCCAAACACTTTTTAAAGTTCAATTGTTTTCAGATTGTTCCCCTGAAATAAAGACTTTTTTCAACTACTTTTCATTTTTTAATTGTTACCATTTTTTCCCCAAAATCTAAGTTTAAAGTTGAATGTTCCTGTCTCTGGTGTTTGAGTCTGACAGCTCAGTAATTCAGGTGCAGACTCTGAACTGTTACAATTTTGCAACATTGAGTTGATCCATTTCTCAACAGCATCTCTGGAGTATTAGTAACTATTGTATCAATTCTAACAACTGAATTTAAAGGAGACATATTATGTAACAAATAAGAATGTACCAGTGCATTAAACTCTTTTACATATAGAAGGAATGTGGTTACTTTATTGAAAATTTCTGCAAAAACTCTACTAGTCCTGCCCATCTGTTCCACTTCCTGTTGCCCCTTTCCCAGACGGCACTCAGCGCACTGAGATAGGAACCAATCAGCCGCTAGATGGACCTGATAGGGAACTGAAGACTGTGTTTTGTGTGACTGCAGGGCTGTGATTGGCTGTCCCCCTCCTAGTGTGCATCTGGTAGGGACTGTTAGGACACACCCACCCCTCATTTGAAGGGGACCATAGCAGATCTATAGGGGCTGCAATAAAGGGGCCATTTTTGAAGGTAACATTAGTTTTTGGGCAAAAGTAAAACCAGCACCATATAGTATTCATTATTGCCTACAAAATTAGGGGGGTTTCATTTATCCTATATGTCTCCTTTTAAGGAGGGGTTGGGACAGGCAATGGGGTTGCCCTCTAAGACTCTGGCTCTGCCTTTGGGGGGAGTATGGGGCTGGCAAGGGATTGCCCTCTGGGGAAAGGATGTGCCAAATGCAGTGGAAGAGACAGGCAAAGATCTCCATTTGGAGAGAAGAGGGAGCAGATAAGAGATCACTCTGTAGGGTTAGAGCAGGGGTCCCCAACCTTTTTTTACCCGTGAGCCACATTCAAATGTAAAAAGAGATGGAGAGCAACACAAGCATAAAATAGTCCCTTGGGGTGCCAAATAAGGGCTGTGATTGCCTCTTTAGTTGCCCCTATGTGGACTGGCAGCCTACAAGAGGCTCTACTTGGTACTATACTTAGTTTTTATGCAATTAAAACTTACTTCCAAGCCTGGAATTCAAAAATAAGCTTCTGCTTTGAGGACACAGAGAGCAACATCCAAGGGGTTGGAGAGCAACATGTTGCTCGCGAGCTACTGGTTGGGGATCACTGGGTTAGAGGAAGGGGCAGGTTAGAGGGGTCTCTAACTGAAGACTAAAAGGGGCAAGGGATTCCACTCTGGGCAGAGTATGGGACAGGCAGGCAAGGGGTCCCCTTGGGGAAAAGGACAGACAAGGAGGTCTCAATTTGGGTTGCAGATAAGAGATCCCCGTTTGGGAGAGGAAGAGGCAGGTTGGGGGTTTCTAATTAAAGACTAAAAGGTGCAAGGGATCTGTGCAGAAAGTAGGGGGCAAGTAGGGCGTTTGAGGGCTAAGTAGGGAGGTTTACCAATAGAGAAAGGTGTAATGAGAGGAGGCTTTCCTGTAGGACACAAAACTGCACAAGTGCAGTTGCTAATAGCAACCTAAACGATCCTTTTATAACTTATAACCAGGGGCGTAACTATAGAGGAAGCAGACCCTGCGGCTGCAGGGGGCCCAGGAGGTATAGGGGCCCAATGAGGCTCAAATTCATATACAGTTTCAATAAATATTGGTAAAACAAGTCAACTGCTAAAAATTTTGGGGGCCTGAAAAATAATTTGCTGTAGGGCCCAGTAATATCTAGTTACGCCACTGCTTATAACTTTAAGTACATTTTTTAAACAGGGCAGGGGGACGTGGGCTACAGGGCATGAAGGCTACAGGGCAGGGGACTGAGGGGATGTGGGCTACAGGGCAGGGGGTGAGGGCTACAGGGCAGGGGGTGAGGGCTACAGGGCAGGGGGTGAGGGGTACAGGGCAGGGGAGAGAGGGGTACAGGGCAGTGAGGGCTACAGGACAGGCGGATAAAGGCTAATAAGTGTTGCTGAGCGGGTAAAGAGAGGGTGTTTCTCGTTTATAGGGGGCGGGGCAGGAAGCTTCTGTCACTGGAGGTACAAAGTCCTTCTATAATTACATAATGGAATGTGCCTCCAGCTCCGGGTTCCCTTCCCCGCGGTACCTGTCAGGCTTCTCTCCAGCTGTAGAGTCACAGGCGGTGCTGATCAGCCCTCAGTGCAGACCCATCCCCCAATCGCTACCGATACATCTCCGTGCGGCCGCTGCACAGACCCAAATCTAATCTTCACTCTTTCTCTTTTGGCAAGATGTCGCTTCCATTCTGCGCCTGCGCCAATAACTCGCAGCTCACGTGGTTACGTGTGTGTGTGTGAGAAAGTGTCTGGTTCTTGAGACTCCGCCCACTCATCAGCCGTCTTGCTTGTTCATTGGCTGCAGTCTTAGTGACAAAGCTTGTGATTGGCTAAACTAAATTCGCTGGGGCTTTTTCTCTTCATTTTACTTGTTGGCAGAGCTGTAGGGACTAAATGCACCAACCTCCCAATATTTGAAAGTTTGAGAGATGGACAGAGAGAAACTGTGTCAGGTTGTGGAGAGTTTGAAAACATTTCAGCTTTTATGTGGCATTTATATGTTATTTATGTGGTATTTATGTGTTATTTATGTTGTATTTATGTGTTATATATTTATGCGATATTTATGTGGTATTTGTGTGGCATTTGTGTGACATTTATGTGGCATTTGTCTGTTATGTGGTATCTATGTGGCATTTGTGTGGTATTTATGTGGCATTTATGTGTTATTTGTGTGGTATGTATGTGGTATTTATGTTATATTACTGTTTGCCTTTAAATTCAACTTTTAGTATGTTATAGAAGCAACGTTTCAATTGGTCTTCATTATTTATTTTTGATAGTTTTTGAATTATTTGCAGTTTTCTTCTGATTCTTTCCAGCTTTCAAAAGGCTCTGTAAGGCTACAAATGTATTGTTATTGCTACTTTATTTCTCATCTTTCTATTCAGTCCCTCTCCTATTCATATTCCAGTCTCTTTTTCCAATCAATGCATGGTTGTTAGGGTAATTTGGACCCTAGCAACCAGGCGGCTGAAATTGCAAACTGGAGAGCTGCTGAACAAAAAGCTAAATAACCCAAAAACCACAAGTAATAAAAAATAAAAACCAATTGCAAATTGTCTCAGAATATCCCTCTCTACATCATACTAATAGTTAATTCAAAGGTGAACACCCCAAACTAGGGATGCAACGAATCCAGGATTCCGTTCGGGATTCGGCCTTTTTCAGCAGGATTCGGATTCGGCCAAATCCTTCACCCTGGCTGAACCGACGTCGAATCCTAATTTGCATATGCAAATTAGGGGCAGGGAGGGAAATCGCGTGACTTTTTGTCACAAAACTAGGAAGTAAAAATCTTTTCCCCTTCCCACCCCTAATTTGCATATGCAAATTAGAATTCTGTTCGGTAATCGGCCGAATCTCTTGCGAAGGATTCTGGTGTTCGGCCGAATCCAAAATAGTGGATTCGGTGCATCCCTACCCCAAACAGGTTCTCCCACGAGACCTGCTTATCATAAATATCTACACTTGTTTTATCTGTATATATTGCACATACAACTGCCAGTATAATTGGCTTTATCCTGTAATATGTTTAATGACAATTATTCTGGCAGTTGTATGTATAATATATACAGATGAGGCATTGCTGGTGCAGTGAATACTAATTGGTCAATTGTTAGGTCAGGGGGATGAGTTTTGGAAATGTGTTTTTTTTTTTTTACTTGTAGGGGGGCCCAAAAAAATTCTGATGGCAGCCCTGTGCCCACCCCTTATCATGATAGGCCCACCCTCAACCCCAATAGGTGCCCCATATCCTCCCTCTCTTGTCTTGTATTTTCAAATATTGCATTGATTCTGAGTTCTTTACTGCCTATGACTAAGTGGCATCTAGGCATGAAACGCATAAGGCCATAGACTGTGGGGTTCCAATTGTCATTATGATTGCTAACCACCAGGAGGCGCTGAATACATGTATGTGAATGGGACGTCTTTGCTGTAAGGTTGGTCAGTTTAGGAATCACAGCCACAGCTCCTATTCACTTAGTCACACAGTTGGCCAGTATGTGGCTACTGAAGTGGGTCGGGGGGTGGACCCAGACATTCTTTTTGTGGTGGAAGCAAAAAATCATCCTCTGATATATAAGTTCTGGAAAATGCTGTCAGCAATCGTCTTACCTAGGCCCACATCACTACTTCACAGTGAAGGTCAACCCCATACCTCCCAACATTTGTAAAATAGAAAGACGGACAAAAAAAAAGGTTTTGGACGACACCTATTTTATTGCCACACCCCTAAATAACATACTTTACAAAATTTGGCAGGTTACGTAAGTCACACATTTCTGGGGGTTTTGGGGTCAGGTTTTTATGTGTTATTACAGTTTTGCTAATGAAGGTGAATTGCCCTTTAAGGTGCAAGTAACAGTTTACCCAAGAGACCTGCTTATCTCAAATAGTTACAATTGTTTCTTTGCTTATCTGAGATATTTACAATTGTTTCTTTGCTTATCTTGAATTATTACAAATGTATCAGTGCATCTGCTATTCCGGGCTCTCTGCCAAAGTTTTAGAAACTTTGTATCTTTTTCTGGCTGTTCAGTGAAAGAGATCAAAGAGAAAGTCGGACATTTCAGTAACAATCCGGGACTGCAGGCTGAGCTGTCAAAATCAGGACTGTCCCACAAAAAAATAGGACAGTTAGGAGGTATGCAACCCCACTACGAAGTACTACGGTGTCTGTATTGTAATACAGGTTTGGGAACAGTATTCCAAAATGCTTGGGATCGGAAGGGTTCCAGATAAAGGATCTTTTCATAACTTGTATCTTCATACTTCATACAAGTCTACTAGAATATCATGTAAACATGAAATAAACCCAATAAGGATTAATTATATCTTAGTTGTGATCAAGTACAAGCTACTGTTTTATTATTACAGGGAAAAAGGAAATCATCTTTAAATATCTGAATTATTTGATTACAATGAAGTCTATGGGAGATGGTCATCCCGTAATTTAGAGCTTTCTGGATAACGGGTTTCCAGATAACAGATTGCATACCTGCATACTACTTTACGTTTATGTAATTGTGATGTTTGGCTTGTGATAACCAATAATGCCCATGTTAAAGGTTTATTCTTGTTAAAGTTATATAAACTTTACACTAGATGGAGCACCCAAATGGAGCTAAATGTAGATGGGGGGGGGTGTCTGTTTAAACCTGACCCAAAATGTTGGAAGGTCTTTAAAGGAGAACTAAATCTTAAAAATAAATGTGGCTATATATTTTATATTCTGAATTTATTGCAGCAGCTTAAAGTTTCAGCTTGTCAATAGCAGCAATGATCCAGGACTTCAAACTTGTCACAGGGGGTCACCATCTTGGAAAGTGTCTGTGACACTCACATGCTCAGTGGGCTCTGATTGGCTGTTGAGAAGCTAAGCTTAGGGCTCGTCACTAATTATCCAGCAGAAAATGAGCTTCCCTGGCTGTAATATAAGCTGATGCTACAGGTTTGCTGATTATTCAATTCTGATGCTAATTGCACTGGTTTCCGTGCTGCCATGTAGTAATTATCTGTAATAATTACTAATCAGCCTTATATTGTGACATTTCTATTCTATGAGTACTGTATATTGTGAGTGGGTCCCTAAGCTCAGTAAGTGACAGCAGCACAGAGCATGTGCAGTGAATCAGCAGAAAAGAAGATGGGGAGCTACTGGGGCATCTTTGGAGACACAGATCTTTACTGCTAAAGGGCTGTGGTTGCCTTGGGCTGGTACAGAAGCACAAAACATAATGTACAACATTTCTAGCTACTTCTTTAAAATCATACTGCTGCCCCTAATTAAGTGGTTCCCCAAATATGGGGACGAGTCTTGGTCAGAGGGACCCAGGCTGAAGGTCAGTTTGGGGAGCCTATTTCTCTCCAAGAAGCCCACCTTAGGGTCAGGCCACGTGCCCATCTGAGCCATGTGGGAGCAGGTTGGCAGTGGCTGGGGGTAGCAGGGGGTTTTGGGAGAGGAAGGGTGTTAAATGGTGGTGTGAGCCCTTGAGATCATGTTTACCAATGGGCCCTAGGTGTAACCAAACAGAAGCCAACACATTGGTAGATCAGAATGCGTCATTTTTAATAATAAAAGTACATTAGTAGTTAACAGGTTAATTGTAAGAAAAAGAATGAATCAGGCAATCCTTTCTCTGTTAGTAGATATATCCCACGACTCCCAGACAGATCAGTGACCTCATCATGACACTGGTTTGGAAGCCCCTAAGTACCCCAACTGCCTGTCCCAAGTGCTTTCTTTATTAAGTGCAACATAAATCATTCTGTTCTATTAGCCATATTAATATACTCGTGCTTCTGGTTTAAGGCAAAACAGCATTTTTAACCCCATGGGGGGGAAGCCTCTGGCAACTCAATAAAACTTAAACTTGTATTAACCCATTGGGATTATTCCAGTTAATAACATTTACTTTTTCCTACGCAAATCAGTTTTTAGAGAAGAATTTTGTCAGTTTTCTACAGACATTAGAGAGGGCAGAGCGTGCAGCCAATGAGTATCTGAGTAGTAAATCTGCCACTGGGAAATCAGCAGGAAGGACATAAAATACTCCGTTGAATTGTAGGACAATCATTTATGTGTTAAAGTTACATGGCAGATTAAATAGCTCCTGGACGGATGATTCTGGGAGCCGGGAGGCTACAGGTTGGCTTTGTCCTTAGAAGTGGCGTAAGAGGAATGCTGGGTGTAGGTCTTCACAGTTTTCTGTAAAAAAGGAGAAAAATACAAATTTAAAATAAATATTTTTCCTTTAAAAAAACAAAAAAGAAAAAAAAAAAAACACAATTTACGGAGTAGAATCTTACATCTCTGTAAAGTGACATTAATACAAATAAGTGGGAGCTGAATGGCTATGAAAGGCTACAAAATAGTGAAGCACAGTCCGTGCAGTGGGTTGCAGACAGATGGCAGCCATATTGGCATCCAGCCATTCCCTGACCCTCCCCAGGGCCAGGTGGTATTTACTATATGGTAAATAAATATTTTCAAAAAATATCTCCCTGCTCGTTTGTAGTGGATACCTGGCTGGCATATTCACAGACCACTGCCACGCCAACTATGAGGTGCGCCCAATGTGCCCCCCCGATCGGGAGAGAGTGATGTAGATCGGGGAGGGTTTGACAAACATCGCATCCTGCTGGCTGGAACTGGGGGTAGGCAATAGTGATCTGTGGGCCGGCCACAAGCCCACAGGTCAGGCAGATTCAGGCTAGCATAAAGGCCTTCTTCTGCTTTCGCCTATGCGCACCTCAGTTTATAGACTTGTACAGGTCCCGTCCCCTATCGTGACATCCCAGGGGGGCAGGCATGGGTATATAAAGAGGGGACAGTGCCAGGTTAGGATCGGTGCAGGTGGAGGAGCAGTGGATTAGGGTCGGGTGCGGGTGGAGAAGCAGCGGGTTGGGGTCAGTTGCGGGTGGAGGAGCAGCAGGTTAGAGTCGGGTGGAGGAACAGCAGGTTACGGTCGGGTGCAGGTGGAGGAGCAGCAGGTTTGGGTCAGGTGTGGGTAGAGGAGCAGCAGGTTAGGGTCGGGTGCAGGTGGAGGAACAGCGGGTTAGGTAGGGTCGGTTGTGGGTAGGGTTGCCAACTTTTTAAAATTTCTTTACCGGCTTGTGGGGGGCGGGGACGCAAAGGGGCGGACCGTGATGTCAAAATGGGCAGGGCATGACGTCAAAGGGGGTGGGGCCACGTCACGGACACTAAAAGAACCACAAAGAAAAGGTAAGTTCAAGGGGATTGGGGGCAGGCCGAGGGCTCTTTTTAATGGTATTACAAATTTACCGGCAGCTACATTGCCAGTAAATTTGTAATACCGGCCCCGGCAGGTATTTTACCGGCTAGGCTGGTAAAATACCGGCTGGGTGGCAACCCTAGTTGTGGGTAGAGGAACAGCAGGTTAGGGTTGGGTACGGGTGGAGCAACAGCGGGTTAGGGTCGGGTGGAGGAGCAGCAGGTTAGGGTCGGGTGCTGGTGGAGCAGCAGATTATGGTCGGCAGTAGTAATGTGTGGTTTGGCCCAATACCTCGGTTTGACTTCCTCAGAAGATTGCCGGATCACCTTACACTGCTGGCTTCAGACGGCAGTAGCCTCTATTTATAGATGCTTGCCTGTCCCCTTTTGTGATGTCAGATATAGGTGGGTTGTGTGTGGGTCTATAAGTAGAGCTGCCGTGCCGGGTGTGGATCCCATTTTGCTCAACCCACACATGACTAATAGGCAGCTAGCCGAGATACGAGCCTAATGCCCCTTTCTGTTGCACCCTAGATGTGTCCCTAGTATTGCACATGTACCGATGGGACGTGACCTAGGGTAGCACCGGACGAAAATATAGCACTGACCCTCCCCACCCCTGTCCCAAACCAACCTCTGACAGCTGTGAGTTCTACACTCATCACACTTTGCACCCTATGGTGATGTCAGAGATCAATGGATCAGGCATGGGTATATAAATGGTGTCCCTGTAAAGTCGAGTTCCACTTATGGGAACAGTTACTAAACCCGTGGTATGCCCCTTTGTGGCTTGTTATTATAGGACTATGGGAGGTTATAAGGAAGACGGTGGCTTTCCATCAAGACAACGGCAGCTTTGGCAATTGTAAGATAAGCAATACCATTATAGAATTCGAGGGAAATTAAAGGGACAGGGACCATTTAAATTCTTTAGATGTATTTTATGGATTTTGACACATATCACAAGACATGCAGCTGGATGACTGCAAGGAGATAACAAGCACCACGAGACTTTTGGGAATCAATAGACAACATTATTCTCCTCTGCTGCTTTTTTGTTTTTTTAAGATTGAGAGACGCTTAAAAAAACAAAGAACAACACAAACACAAGACTAAAAAAAAAAAAAGCTTTGTGAAATATATCAAGTGATAAGTTGGCAAATTCTGAAGTGAGGCAGAGAGCAGTCAGCACAGGGGATTCTAAAGGGCAAGTAAAGACTTATCCTCCGATCTCATAATTGCTTATAGTTTTAGCTGTTTTCCCCATATGAAAAAGTGCACAAGGTCTTGTCCAATAGGTACGAGGACTAGACTAAAGTTCTAATGCTCGAAAATGTTTTTTCTTGAAGGGATTGAGAGAGCACTCTTTACGGAGGAATCCAGGGATGGAATCCCAGAGGTAAAGAGCAGCAAGATAGAAAGGTTTGAGGCCAAAGTTGGCAGTGTACGTGAACAGTGTGAAAAGAAGATGGACAGGAACGTACAGTGAGACAAGAAAAGAAATGGAGTGATGAGCAGAGGAGTGAAGGGCTTTCATTCTTAGCAGAAATATTTTATATGCGATCCTTTGCTTAAAGGAACGGTAACACCAAAAAATTAAAGTGTTTTAAAGTGCCCAGCTCTGGTAAAACTAATGTGTTTGCTTCAGAAACACGACTATAGTTTATATAAACAAGCTGCGGTGTAGCAATAAAATAGCCCCTTTATTAGAGATCCCTATAGAAGATGTTCTCTGGTCCCGGTCTGTGTTTCAAATGAGGGGTGGGCGTGTTCTAACGGTTCCTGCCAGAAGCACAGTAGGAGGGGGACAGCCAATCACAGCCCTGCAGTCACAGACAGGCCTCAGTTCCCTATCAAGTCTTGCTAGCTGCTGATTGGTTCCTGTCCTACAGTACAGTGTGCCAAAGCTCCCCAAGCGATGGGCCGTGGCCCAGAACCGGGGCGTTGGGCCTAGCGACCAATTAACACGGCGTGCCGAATTGGACGCCGGCGCACCCAAATTGAATGCCGACCCCCCCCCCTTTACACCGGTCCCCGGCCAAAAAAGGTTGGGGACCGCTGCCCTAGACAGACTGGGAATTCAGGGAGCAGGAAGTGGAAGGGATTATTAGGGTTTTTGCAGAAATATTCAATAAATCAGCCTGAAACACTACTTTTTAAAGCACAATTCTTCTATATCTAAATGAGTATAATGCACTGGTACATTCTTATTTTTTACACAAAATTTCTCCTTTAACAGGCAGCCATGCTAAGGTTCCCTCTTGGGAGAGAGCAGGAGGATTCTGGTAGCGGAGTTTAAGACTGATTGGAGGGGAGAGAGGTGAGAGTCAGGAAGACCAATTAGTGGGAGACTGCAACAGTTTAAACGGATAGGGGCATGGAGTAGTGTTTTGGCAGTTGTTTGTGAAAGAAAGGGGCGTATCTTGGCAATATTGCAAAGGAATAAACTGCAGGCTTTGGCAGGAATATGAATATGATTAGAGAAGGAAAGAGACTGCTCGAAAAAAACATTACCTTCTTTGCCCCCTCAGCGTTGTACTTATCCAACAAAGCCTGGATCCGGGCACCATACTCAGGGTGAACATCAGTGAAATTTTTCACCTGGATGAAAAGAAACATGATTAAACATGCTGCCTCCACTAAAAGTATATTATAGTAGTCTCCAAAGTGCCACTTCCCTTCACATACGAGAAAAGGCTGTAATTCTCATACACATTCCCGGGAAACAGGCACTTAACGCTACTCTATTCTTAATACATAATTACACACATGATATACAAGTTACTCACAGCTCTCTTCTGTATGAATAGCTGAGCATCCTTCAGGTGTCCAGCAATGTTCTCACATAGACGCAGACGCTGCTCTTCACTTAGAACTTTCACGTAAAAGTCCCGCACCTTTGGGAGTTAGAGAGTATCGTATGATTGGTTGTCATCTGACTTTTCTTGAATAAAGCCACCTTTGGAGGACTCATTTTTGTTCAAGGCCCCAATTAGCTCATAATAAGGTTTTAATTAAAGTAAATACTGTCATTAGAGGAATCAGTAACTCTGACAGGACAGAGGCTGAACTGTTTTTTTTCACCAACATGGCATCCTCTCTTTTTGTTGACAGTTGTTGAACCCATTGGGTTAGTTACCTGTGAAACATTGTCCTCATCAGAGCTATTGTAGCGAGCAACATCGGCCGACACCTGGAATCTGTGCTCCCTCACTTGAGGTTGGTTCTCAGGAGCACAGAAGCTGTTGGGATAATAGTTCGGAGCTCCACCTAGGAGGACATTATGGAAAGATTTAGCCCCTACACAAGATACAGACCATTAATACCAAAGAGACAGTTTCGTCGATGGTGCTAAATTATTGCCTAGACATGTGGAAAGCCCTAACTGGTTTTGAGCAATCGGCATTCAGTGGATGAATCTGGTTGGTGGGATTTAGTCATTGACATTTGTTCAGAGAATAAGGTAGTTTGGTTGTATGGAGGAAGCAGCAATAGAATTATAGCGCAATAACTTACCCTGATTGTCCGTAAAGCACATGGGTCCATCCCGCTGGTAATTGGCCACCCGAGTTCTGTAAGGGCAGTTTACAGGCAGTTGCAGATAATTTGGCCCCAAGCGATGTCTGTGAGTGTCCGGGTAGGAGAAAAGTCGCCCCTAGAGATTTAAGGTAAAGAATTATGTAGAAATTAATGGAATGCTTTTGGCCCAATACAGTAGGTAATATTACGTTTTGTCGTAAGGGTCCCCGTGACCCTTTGGGGGGGGATCATATGAACTCCACCAAAAAAATCATATAATAGGGGCCCTATGCAGGCCCACTTCAATGGCCTGATATAGTCCTTGCCTTACAGCAGTGATCCCCAACCAGTAGCTCACGAGCAACATGTTGCTCACCAACCCCTTGGATGTTGCTCCCAGTGGCCTCAAAGCAGGTGCTTATTTTTGAATTTCAGGTTTGGAGGCAAGTTTTGGTTGTATAAAAACCAGATGTACCATCAAATAGAGCCTCCTGTAGTCTGCCAGTTCACATAGGGACCACCAAATTACAGCTATTTGGCACCCCAGAAGTTTTTGCATGCCTGTGTTGCTCCCCAACTCTTTATTTTTGAATGTGGCTTATGGGTAAAAAAGGTTGGAGACTCCTGCCTTACAGGGTTTTCAAATCTACCTTATAGGTATGTGGCCGATTGATTCCTGGACAGATATCGCTTGAGAAGGCAGTCTTTTTCCGAACACAGGCCTATAATCTGGTGACGGTCTAGAGTGGACATATTGGCACCTTTTGTTAGCTTGTATATGGCCAGCTTTACCAAGCCTAAAGCCGGTGACTAGTTAATCTAATGCAATCATTTACAAAGGATGTATATGGCCCTATACACAGGCCAGGGGGGTGACTTGGTCTGGAGTGGAGTGACTTGGTCAGTATCGAAGGTCTACCCATGTATGGCCAACTTTTTATTGCAGCAAATCGAAGGTCTGGCCACCACATAATGCAATACTGCATCAAAAGGATGTGCATGGCCATCAGCTCTTTTATGCCGATGTCAAACAGAAACAAGAAGTGCCAAACCATCAGTCAATATCTGCCTGTGTGTGAGCACCTTCGAATTGTCACGCCCTTCCTTCTACAGCCTCACTCACCTGCAGCATCTTATCTGGGCTGGGCTCAATGCCAGGGGGCATGTTACTTGGATCAAAAGCCAGCTGCTCCACCTCTGCAAAGTAGTTGGTTGGGTTTCTGTTTAGCACCAGTTTACCCACAGGAATGAGTGGATAATCGCCGTGTGGCCAGATCTGGAATGCAAATATCATTACAACACATTAACATAATGAACGCTTTAGGCATTGTGCACTCCTGAGAAAGAGGCTCATCCAGAAGAGAAAGTAAAAAGTCTCCAACTCACTTTGGTTAAATCAAAGGGATTGAACTTGAATCTCTCCGCTTGCTCGAAAGTCATGACCTGGATGTAGAAACTCCACGATGGGTAGTTACCAGTGGTAATGGCTTCATACAAGTCATGTATCCCGTAGTCAGGGTCGCTGGCAGCCAATCGGTTTGCTTCATCCACTGTGAGGTTCTGGATGCATTGGTCAGTCTGGAAGAGCATTCATCGTAAAAACCAGGACAAATAAATAAAATTTTCCATTTAATCTCACCCTACTCTGTAGGAAGTACCTTGTAATGGAATTTACAATAGACAGCTTCATCTTTGGCATTGACTAGCTTGAAAGTGTGGGATCCGTAGCCATTCATGTGGCGGTGACCATCTGGAATACCACGGTCAGAAAACAGGAAGGAAACCTGGAAGAGATCATCTCATTACACATTTTCCATCAGCTGCACTTTGATATATTGACACCCAAAATATCCTGCACCAAACCCGCTGCTAGATGGGACACAATCCGTTACTGAACCCGCGTCTGGTTCATCTCCATTAACGTTACAATTAGGGGCACATTTATTATTGGTCGAATATCGAGGGTTAATTAACCCTCGATATTCGTATCGAGGGTTAATTAACCCTCGATATTCGACCGTCGAAGTAAAATCCTTCGACGTCGAAGGATTTACCGAATTTCCTTTGATCGAACGATTTTAATCCATCGATCGAACAATTTTCCTTCGATCAAAAAAAGCTAGGAAAGCCTATGGGGACCTTCCCCATAGGCTAACATTGGTGCTTGGTAGGTTTTAGGTGGCGAAGTAGGTGGTCGAAGTTTTTTTTAAAGAGACAGTACTTCGACTATCGAATGGTCGAACGATTTTTAGTTCGAATCGTTCGATTCAAAGTCGTAGTCGAAGGTCGAAGTAGCCAATTCGATGGTCGAAGTAGCCAAAAAAAAACTTCGAAATTCAAAGTATTTTTTATCTCGAGCTAATTAAATGTGCCCCTAAGTCTTTTCTGGCCAGAGTGTTCCTATCGGAGATGGGGAGGGAGTGGGGCAAATAGTCTGCCCCTGAAACCAGCCTCACTTATTAGGTAGTACAAAAGACACTATATAGAGGGTCACCATCAGAAATGACATGGACCCTTACGACAAAATTTTCTTCGCCCCCCGGTCCACTCCCGCCCCAAGCCCCACCACAGATCCCGCCCACCCCACAGTGGCTCTTGGCTCAGGCGGCTGTCGGCTCCATTCAGGCGGCTGTCGGCTCCATTCAGGCGGCTGTCGGCTCCATTCAGGCGGCTGTCGGCTCCATTCAGGCGGCTGTCGGCTCCATTCACAATTTTTGGTTGCAATAGGCTCCTTTCGGCCGCTTTGACAACTCAGGGGGGGGGGGGCAGCTAATACGGGCAGTACCAACGTTTTAGGATGGACCTGGCTCCCAACAAAATGCTGGCTACCATACTGCACATTCTCCTCCCTGCTCCTTCTATGCTCTGTGCCCAATCCACCTATTCCCTGCTGCTTCCCCTATCCCTATGCTCTCTTCACTACCCCTCTGTTCCTTAAAGGGAACACCTGTACAGCAAACAGGTACATTAAGTTAGTATGAGGTCGACAGTGATATTCGGAGACAGTTTGCACTTGGTCTTTACTGATTTACAGTTTTGAACAATTTAGAATTTTTGATAAGCAGTGTTGCCTAGGTTCAATTTACCTTAGCAACCAGGCAGTGGATTGAATGCAAAACTGGAAGATGAATAGGAGAAGGCTTGAGAGATAAGCAATACAAAGTAACAATAGCAATAAAATTTTAGCCTCAAAGAGCAGTAGAATTTTTTTTTGTGGCTGCCAGAGTCAGGGACCCCCCTACGAGGCAGAAGAGGAAGGCAAAGTAATTCAAAAAGCCATTTAAAAAGACCAACTGAAAATATGCTAAAAGTATAATGTAGCTCTGTAAATACTGGCCTCTTCCAGAAACACGAACGAGGGACTGATCTGAATTAAAACACACAAAAATAAAATTGAACATTTACCTGGTGAAGAGACTCGGGACGCAGAGACCAGAAATCCCACACCATATCTGGGTCCTTCAAATGAGTCTGTGGGTTCCTTTTCTGAGAGTGGATAAAAGATGGAAACTGCAAGGGAGGGGGGGGGGCAAAACAAAAAAAAAAAGTCAATTAATAGAATGAAACTGCATAACCATTAAAGGCACAGTTCATAATTATTTTTAATAGTGATAAGCACCGGAAAAAGTTAATGTTCACTGCTTTGGAGGATGCAGTGATCAAAAAAAGTTAATATTTGTGCCTGAATTAATGTGTAACGTTTGGTAAAGGAGATTATTCCCAGAAAAAAAAAAATCATTGTGACAGTGGAATTTTCTAGATACCCCACTCTGTGTCACTCACCCACAGCAGCAGGTTTAATATAAACAATTACACAACATCAGCTAACAAACCATTTGATTTGGTGCCAGGTGGGTGCACTGACACAGAGGATTCAGAACTCTGAACCTGAAGCAACATTCAACTATTTTTTAGGTTCTTTAATGATTTATTTATTGAGTTAATGGAAGGCATTTAGTACAGAGGGCATGTCCATCGCAAGGGTTCTGCAGCAATCAAATTGCCTGAATGAATGGGGAAACTGCAAGAAGTTCCGCCATCCTCTATGCACCCAAAATTCTCTCCCCAAATAAAATATGGCTCATGTGTTTAGCTGGTAACGGCCATTGCAGTTGGGAAGAGGATTATGGGTGCAGTAAGGCCCTAGGAGCTGCAGTGTCTTCTACGGATGATATTCATAAGCATCACTTAAAGGAGTAGGAAAGGCTAATATTAAATCAGCTTTATCAGAAAGGTCTATATAAATACACCAGTAAACCCTCAGAGTAATGCTGATCTGAGTCCTCAGTCCAAAGGAACACCATTTCTTTCCTTCTATTGTGTACACATGGGCTTCTGTATCAGACTTCCTGTTTCCAGCTTAAACCTCCAGGGCAGGGCTTGAGCATGCTCAGTTTGATCCTCTTCCCCCTCCCTTCTCTGCTGTAATCTGAGCCCAGAGCTATGAGTTAGCAGGAAGAGTGAGGCAGGAAGTGATTTCACCCCAAGCGAATATGGCAGCTGCTATCCTAAACAAACAGAGACAGTGTCTAGAGCTGTTTACTCAGGTATGGCGAAGCATTCTGTAGAATAAATATAGTCGTATAGCTTGCACTGTTGTGGCTAATCTATTGCCAATAAACTGCTTTGGAAGCTTTCCTTCTCCTTTAACATAAAGCTTAGCCTACCAAGCAAGAAAACACTATAAACTGCCCTCCATTCATTCCTATGGGGACCTCCTGCACTCTCAGGTAAGGCAATTGCCACTAACAAATGCATTAGCCAGCATATTCACCTCCTGATTGTGCAGACCATTCCCATAGGAATGAATGGAGGGTGACTGAATACTTTTGTTACCCGCCCTGCAAGCTGCAAAACAACTCAATCTCCACTTGTGCCATTGCCCTTAGGACTAAGGTAGGTTCCTTTATAGCGGCTTTATCATGATCAGTGGAAACACAAGTCTGCAGATAAGATTTAACAGGGTTGCCCTCAACTTGGCAGTTTCTCATCAGATTATTATACAGGCAATACATGGGCTGTTTCAGAGTAGACAGATTATCTGCCTGTGTATGGGTCCCTCCCTGAGAGATAAGTGGCCGAAAATCTACAGATATTTATGAGGAAATAGAGATGGGCCGGTTGAGTTTCCCTCGACCAGCACCGGACCCATTCAGTTCCCTCTATTTATAGACCCGCGTCCCCCCCCACGGCGATGTCACAAAAGAGGCAGGATCCAATTGTATACATAACTTGAATCTGTTATCTGCGGTGTATCCAGAGCCTTTTCCCCTTTTTTCAGCCTTGAATGACTGCCCCTATGGCTACACAGCAGCTTGTTTATATAAACTATAGTAGTACTTATGTTATCTACTGTGTATCCTGTGCTTGAATGGCTGTCCCCATGGCTACACAGCAGCTTGTTTATATAAACTATAGTAGTACTTATCTGTTATCTACTGTGTATCCTGTGCTTGAATGGCTGCCCCCATGGCTACACAGCAGATTGTTTATATAAACTATAGTAGTGTTTCTGAAGCAAACACATCAGTTTTATCAGGGCAACACTGCATTATATTTTCATTACTTTAAAACACTTATTTTTTTTGGTGTTACCATTCCTTTAAAAGTGCTGTGAGATCTATGATCACATATTATTTTCCCACCCTGGGTGTGTATACATATTGAAGCAATGCCAAAACCATGCACAGCCTTACAGACAAGGTTATCTGTGCAGGCCAGAGTTGGCAAACGTGACCTGGCATTTTCTCTCTTTTATCACATAACCCCATAACATTATATTTTGTTGAAAGTGTTTTGTTTTTTTTCTTTTTTTTTTTGGGTCCCTTTTTTTATCTGAATCTTGCAGTAAATGCACAATAAAGTCTTGTTACGTTGGTTTCTCAAGGCTAAAATAGCCAGACTGCTCACCAACATGGCATCTCGGATGAAAAAGACGGGGGTGTTGTTTCCAGTCAGATCCCAGTTCCCGTCCTCTGTGTACATCTTAACAGCGAAGCCTCGGGGGTCTCGTACTGTGTCAGAAGAGCCGGCCTCTCCGGCTAAAGGAAAAAGAGGGGGCAAATAAAAACACTGAGCAAAGCCGCGTGTAACCCAATAAAACCATTACGTCACCCAAGAATAAGAAGATCCTACCGACAGTGGAGAACCGCACGGCAATTGGAGTTCTCTTCCCAATGTTCTCAAACACCTTGGCCTTGCTGTATTTCGTGATGTCATGCGTGACCTCAAAATAGCCGAAAGCACCTAAAATAAATAAAGAAATATATAAATGGTTGTAGCACCCCCCCCCCCAACACTCAACCCCCATAAGATCATATCTAAAAATGTATACTTTACCACCAGCCAGCCTATAAAATAGGTAAACAGTTTGGAGGTGGTGGTACAGTACCTGTTATAACTAGAAGGGGAGTGACTCACAACATATATATATATATATATATATATATAGTGACATATAATGAGGGCCCCCCAACCCTAAATACACCAGTCACACGACATTGCTTTACCTGCTCCTTTAGCATGGACAACTCTTTCTGGGATCCTCTCCCTGTCGAAATGTGCCATTTCATCAGTGAATACCACATCTTGCACCAACAGGGGTCCCCGAGGGCCGACGGTCAGGAGATTAAGCTTGTCGGATATAGGGTTGCCCCCGCCGGTGGTAAGGACATCTGGTTTCTATAGGAATAAGGAAGGAAAGAGTTACAAGTTGAGAATGGAAAGAGCACTGGGGATATGATTATTATTATGGTTCAATAATCACAAGCATTGCTGCCATCAGCAAAAGGTATAGGGGTACTGTAGTCAGGAGCCCCATGCCAGAGAAGGGCCCCAAAACGGAACTCAATTCTCAGAGTCAAGAAAGGGGGCGCATTTTGGTTGGAGTTTGGCATATGGCTGGGAAGATCAGGGGTGGAGTCTGGCATTGGAAAGATCAGGAGTGGAGTCTGGCATATAGTTGGGAAGATCAGGGGTGGAGTCTGGCATATGACTGGGAAGATCAGGGGTAGAGTCTGGCATATGGCTGGGAAGATCAGGGGTGGAGTCTGTCATATGGCTGGGAAGATCAGGGGTGGAGTCTGGCATATGACTGGGAAGATCAGGGGTGGAGTCTGGCATATGACTGGGAAGATCAGGGGTGGAGTCTGGCATATGGCTGGGAAGATCAGGGGTGGAGTCTGTCATATGACTGGGAAGATCAGGGGTGGAGTCTGGCATATGGCTGGGAAGATCAGGGGTGGAGTCTGGCATATGACTGGGAAGATCAGGGGTGGAGTCTGGCATATGGCTGGGAAGATCAGGGGTGGAGTCTGGCATTGGAAAGATCAAGAGTGGAGTCTGGCATATGACTGGGAAGATCAGGGGTGGAGTCTGGCATATGGCTGGGAAGATCAGGGGTGGAGTCTGGCATATGGCTGGGAAGATCAGGGGTGGAGTCTGGCATATGGCTGGGAAGATCAGGGGTGGAGTCTGGCATATGGCTGGGAAGATCAGGGGTGGAGTCTGGCATATGGCTGGGAAGATCAGGGGTGGAGTCTGGCATATGACTGGGAAGATCAGGGGTGGAGTCTGGCATATGACTGGGAAGATCAGGGGTGGAGTCTGGCATATGACTGGGAAGATCAGGGGTGGAGTCTGGCATATGGCTGGAAAGATTAGGGGTGGAGTCTGGCATATGGCTGGGAAGATCAGGGGTGGAGTCTGGCATTGGAAAGATCAGGAGTGGAGTCTGGCATATGACTGGGAAGATCAGGGGTGGAGTCTGGCATATGGCTGGGAAGATCAGGGGTGGAGTCTGGCATATGGCTGGGAAGATCAGGGGTGGAGTCTGGGATATAGTGTGGCTAAAGGCAATTTGTTTTTCTCTGGGGCCCCACTTGTTGGCAGTCTCCACCATTCAGGATGCCCAAGTAACCACTACATTTGTAACCTTACAGAGCATTTGTATTTTAGATGGGGTTAGTGACCCCCACCCCCCAATTTGAAAGCTGGAAAGAGTCGGAAGAGAAACTCAAATAGCTAAAAAACTATTATAAAAAAAATAAAAATAATGATCAATTGAAAAGTTGCTTAGAATTGTCCATTCTATAGCATACTAATAACTGGGGTGCCCTGCTAACTGGTTGCTAGGGTCCAAATTACTCTAGCAACCATGAGCTGATTTGAATAACAGACTGGAATATGAACAGGAGAGGGACTGAATAGAAAGCCGAGTAATAAAAAAAAAGTAGCAGTAACAGTACATTTGTAGCCTTACAGAGCATTTGTATTTAGACGGGGCCGGCGACCCCCATTTGGAAGCTGGAAAGAGTCTAAAGAAAAAGTCAAACAAATCAAAAACTATAAAAACTAAATAATGAAGGCCAATTGAAAAGTTGCTTAGAATTAGCCATTCTATAACAAACTAGAAGTTAACTTAAAGGTGACCCACCCCTTTAGCAGAACACCTTTAAAGGGGTTGTTCACCTTTGAGACGTTTAGTACAATGTAGAGAGAGTGATATTCTGAGACAATTTGCAATTGGTTTTCATTTTTTATTATTTATGGTTTTTGAGTTATTTAGCTTTTGATTCAGCAGCTCTCCAGTTTGGCATTTCACAATCTGGTTGCTAGGGTCCAAAATACCCTAGCAACTACACGCTAATTTGAATAAGAGACTGGAATATGAATAGGAGAGGGTCTGAATAGAAAGCCGAGTAATAAAAAAAGTAGCAGTAACCGTACATTTGTAGCCTTACAGGGCATTTGTATTTAGATGGGTCGGCGACCCCTATTTGGAAGCTGGAAAGAGTCAAAAGAAAAAATCAAACAAGTCAAAAACTATAAAAACTAAATAATGGAGGCCAATTGAAAAGTTGCTTAGAATTAGCCATTCTATAACATACTAGAAGTTAACTTAAAGGTGACCCACCCCTTTAGCAGAACACCTTTAACCTGAATATAAACAAGTGTACATGTCATGGCCTGGTATATAGATATAAAGGCAACAGAATATATCTGCCAAGGGGATCACACGGAGGCGCAGAGTCCAAGGCTCGGGTATCATTGTACAAAGGGCACAGAAGTATTGGGGGGGGGGGGGGTGATTTATTAACTCTCTCCACGAGAAAAACAACTAATCTGGTGCTGGAACTTTCCATTTAAGAATGGATAATAATGAAATACACTCAAATTTAAAATCCAGAGGATGATTTTAAAACGTAAACACATTTTGTTCCCTACACTGGGCACTAAGCAGCAGAAGGCAGGGCACAACTTTAGTCACTGGAGAGCGGATATAAGAGAATGATAATGATTACGGTAATGGCAAAAGAAGAAATTATTAAGGTCATTTTGCCTGATTTTGTTGCCTTTAAAACAATGTTCCCAAAAATTAAACAACACATTCCAATAACTTTTCCTTTATGCCTGGTGCAGTGCTTACCCTTTAGCAGCAACTGCCACAGTACTGTAAATACTCTCTCCTGCACACCCCACTCACAGTACTGTACATACTCTCTCCTGCACACCCCACTCACAGTACTGTCCATACTCTCTCCTGCACACCCCACTCACAGTACTGTACATACTCTCTCCTGCACACCCCACTCACAGTACGGTCCATACTCTCTCCTGCACACCCCACTCACAGTACTGTACATACTCTCTCCTGCACACCCCACTCACAGTACTGTACATACTCTCTCCTGCACACCCCACTCACAGTACTGTCCATACTCTCTCCTGCACACCCCACTCACAGTACTGTCCATACTCTCTCCTGCACACCCCACTCACAGTACTGTCCATACTCTCTCCTGCACACCCCACTCACAGTACTGTCCATACTCTCTCCTGCACACCCCACTCACAGTACTGTCCATACTCTCTCCTGCACACCCCACTCACAGTACTGTCCATACTCTCTCCTGCACACCCCACTCACAGTACGGTCCATACTCTCTCCTGCACACCCCACTCACAGTACTGTACATACTCTCTCCTGCACACCCCACTCACAGTACTGTACATACTCTCTCCTGCACACCCCACTCACAGTACTGTCCATACTCTCTCCTGCACACCCCACTCACAGTACTGTCCATACTCTCTCCTGCACACCCCACTCACAGTACTGTACATACTCTCTCCTGCACACCCCACTCACAGTACTGTACATACTCTCTCCTGCACACCCCACTCACAGTACTGTCCATACTCTCTCCTGCACACCCCACTCACAGTACTGTACATACTCTCTCCTGCACACCCCACTCACAGTACTGTACATACTCTCTCCTGCACACCCCACTCACAGTACTGTACATACTCTCTCCTGCACACCCCACTCACAGTACTGTACATACTCTCTCCTGCACACCCCACTCACGGTACTGTCCATACTCTCTCCTGCACAACACACTGAGAGCACTATACTCTCACCCCGCGGCACATCCCAGCCAGCACCTAATAACTAAGTATTTAAGTATTCCTTAGTTCCAGCACTTCACCCTCATCCTTTTACCCATTGTAGCGCTGTACTTTCACCTTCTGGCACATCTCAGGCAGCACCATAAGCTTTTGCACCTCTAAGTCCCCAGCACCTTCATCCTCCTGCACGTCCCAACACTGCACTATACTACCCCCTAATTGCATTTACTCTCACCCCATCAGCACTGTACCCTTATGCCCTGCACATCTCAGACCCAGCACTGCACTCTCACCTACCACTTGCACCCCCAGTCCAACACTGTAGCCTCACTTTACTGCCTGCTCTTGTACCCCCAGTCCAACACTGTAGCCTCACTTTACTGCCTGCTCTTGTACCCCCAGTCCAACACTGAAGCCTCACTTTACTGCCTGCTCTTGTACCCCCAATCCAACACCGTACCCTCACTTTACTGCCTGCTCTTGTACCCCCAATCCAACACCGTACCCTCACTTTACTGCCTGCTCTTGTACCCCCAATCCAACACCGTACCCTCACTTTACTGCCTGCTCTTGTACCCCCAGTCCAACACTGTAGCCTCACTTTACTGCCTGCTCTTGTACCCCCAGTCCAACACTGTAGCCTCACTTTACTGCCTGCTCTTGTACCCCCAGTCCAACACTGAAGCCTCACTTTACTGCCTGCTCTTTTACCCCCAATCCAACACTGTACCCTCACTTTACTGCCTGCTCTTGTACCCCCAGTCCAACACTGTAGCCTCACTTTACCGCCTGCTCTTGTACCCCCAGTCCAACACTGAAGCCTCACTTTACTGCCTGCTCTTGTACCCCCAGTCCAACACTGTAGCCTCACTTTACTGCCTGCTCTTGTACCCCCAGTCCAACACTGTAGCCTCACTTTACTGCCTGCTCTTGTACCCCCAGTCCAACACTGTAGCCTTACTTTACTGCCTGCTCTTGTACCCCCAGTCCAACACTGTACACTCACTTTACTGCCTGCTCTTGTACCCCCCAGTCCAACCATGTCCCCTCACTTTACTGCCTGCTCTTGCACCCCCAGTCCAACACTGTACCCTCACTTATTGCCTGCTCTTGTACCACCAATCCAACACCGTACCCTCACTTTACTGCCTGCTCTTGTACCCCCAATCCAACACCGTACCCTCACTTTACTGCCTGCTCTTGTACCCCCAGTCCAACACTGTAGCCTCACTTTACTGCCTGCTCTTGTACCCCCAGTCCAACACTGTACCCTCACTTTACTGCCTGCTCTTGTACCCCCAGTCCAACACTGTACCCTCACTTTACTGCCTGCTCTTGTACCCCCAGTCCAACACTGTAGCCTCACTTTACTGCCTGCTCTCTTACCCCCAATCCAACACTGTAGCCTCACTTTACTGCCTGCTCTTGTACCCCCAGTCCAACACTGTACCCTCACTTTACTGCCTGCTCTTGTACCCCCAGTCCAACACTGTACCCTCACTTTACTGCCTGCTCTTGTACCCCAGTCCAACACTGTAGCCTCACTTTACTGCCTGCTCTCTTACCCCCAGTCCAACACTGTACCCTCACTTTACTGCCTGCTCTTGTACCCCAGTCCAACACTGTAGCCTCGCTTTACTGCCTGCTCTTGTACCCCAGTCCAACACTGTACCCTCACTTTACTGCCTGCTCTTGTACCCCAGTCCAACACTGTACCCTCACTTTACTGCCTGCTCTTGTACCCCCTGTCCAACACTGTAGCCTCACTTTACTGCCTGCTCTTGTACCCCCTGTCCAACACTGTACCCTCACTTTACTGCCTGCTCTTGTACCCCCAGTCCAACACTGTAGCCTCACTTTACTGCCTGCTCTTGTACCCCAGTCCAACACTGTACCCTCACTTTACTGCCTGCTCTTGTGCCGCCAGTACTACACCATACTCAGTCCGAATATTAAGCCCATGCCTCTGCCACATCCCAGCCAATATGAAAGGACCCAGTCACTATGGAAACCTCCAGCAATGTGGCCTCTCAGGTGCAGAACAGCTACAGACTCCCCCTCCCACTGCTGCACCGCCTGCTGCCCTGACTGAGCCTCCTGTGCCCGTTACTGTGCTTCCTAATGGCTACTGCTGCTACTGCTGTTATATAATACGCTCGGTACCTGAGAGCCCCGGCCATTCTTCCACAGCTTCATCTGGTCGGCCAAATTATCCCTCTTGTCCGCCATGTTGCCCCGTTAGCGCTCTGGACCCAGAGCTGTCACCGTATTATAAAAACACGCACAGCCCCGCCCTCTACAGCCAAGAGGGGCGCCGATTGGACGAAAGGCACGAGCATTGCGAAAGCCTGTTGGACGAGAGAAGTGTCAGCGAGAGTCATGTGGAGAATTGTGCACAAAGGTCGGAGCATAATGGAGGGAGTAGAGCGAGACAAGTGTGTGAGGAGGAGAGGGAGGGAGTGAGCTGAAAGGTAAAGACATTCTGACTTTTGTGGAAGACAAATAGTTCTAAGCAACTGTTCAGTTGCCCTTCATATTTCTTTTTTTTTTTAATACTTTCTGTTATTTGCCTTTTTCTTCTGACTCTTTCCAATGGGGGTCACTGACCCCATCTAAAAAACAAATGCTCTGTAAGGCTACAAATGTATTGTTATTGCTACTTTTTATTACTCATCTTTCTATTCAGGTCTCTCCTATTCATATTCCAGTCTCTTATTCAACTCGGTGCATGGTTGCTAGGGTAATTTGGACCCTAGCAACCAGATGGCTGAAATAAAGCTTCTGAATAAAAAGCAAAATAACTCAAAAACCACAAATAATAAAAAATGAAAACCAATTGCAAATTGTCTCAGAATATCCCTTTCTACATCCTACTGACAGTTAATGTAAAGGTGAACAACCCCTTTAATAGGTTTCTGGGGGGGGGGGGAGAGCCATGATATCCCAGAGGACATATTTCATAGAGAGGTAAAATAATGTAACTGAGAGCTGCCATCATTGTTACTGGCCCCAAGTTGAGTCCTGCGCGGGTCCATGTTTTGTAATCCGCACCCAACCAGGACCTGCAACCCACATTCTTACCTGTTTGGACCCACTACCCGACCCGCACGCACCTTATCCGCAACCCGCTGACCATCAAGAATCAGGAAGTGCCGTGCTTGTAAACCGGAAGTGACATCATCGGAAGAAGGCGTGATCAGAAAAAAGAAGTAAAAATCGCTATTGAGAAGGCCCGCAGAACTGCCGACCCGCGTCTGTACACGCACCCGGAACTTCTACCCGGAACCCACGGGTACCAGACCCGCTGCAGGACTCCACCCCAAGTAACCATACAATCCTGAAAATGTTTGGCTTTACAAGAAAACGTATTTTTAGAGTGGCAGTCCCACAGCCAAAGCAAACAATGTCCCTTTTTGTATCCCCCATACATTAAGGAAGGTACATATTTAATTTACTCTCATCAGGCAGCTATTGACCCAGTTCAATCCTGTTTATCCCCAGTGGCGTAACTAGATGTTACTGGGCCCCACAGTAGATTAATATTAGGGCCCCCAACATAACCAGAGGTTGCCCTTTTTTGAAATGTTGAAATTACTCATTATTTAGGGCCTCATGGGCTCCTATACCTCCTGGGTCCCCCTGCAGCCACATGGTCTGCTTCCTCTGTAGTTACGCCCCTGTTTATGCCCCTTAAAGGACAAAGACAGACGAGAAGATTCGGGGAGATTAGTTGCCCGGCGACCAGTGTTGGATGCTAGAGGCCCACCAGAAAACCTTCGACCGTGAACCCACTTTCCAAACTATTATTCCTCTTCTCCTCATTTAACCTCTTTAGTCTCCTAGTCTTTTATATCTACTCACTATGCTTTATTCTTCCATTGTTAATCCTCTTTTTTTACCATAAAGAAATAGGGAATGGGCCCACTGACACCTGGGCCCACTGGGAGTTTTCCTGGTATCCTGGTGGGCCAGTCCGACACTGCCGGCGACAAATTGGCTCTTCTTTGGGCGACTAATCTTCCCGAACTGCCTCCCCGCTGGCTAGAATCGAAATCGATGACGGGATGGCATTCGGAGCACTTCATTTTTAATATACATGTCAAAACTGCCGCCATACCTTCTAAGCCCCCAGCAGTTGCAGGGTCGGTTTCCTACACCCAAGGCCGCCATCAGGGGGGACAAGTGTCCCAGGCCTGAAGGGGGGCCCGGCAGTGCTGCACTTTCAAAAGAGCCGGGCCCCCCTTGACAGCGCTGAAGCTGTGCGGCCATTTCTGAAGTCCCGAACAGCCGAAACACGGAAGTGCCGAAAAGCTGAAGTCCAGAAGCGGCGAAAATACCCAAAGCCATGAAAACAGGCAAAGCCAAACTCCCGAAGCGGCATAAATTCTTTTGAACTTTTGTGGGTTTTTTTTTAATTCCCTGGCCACCAATGTATTATTTTAATATTCTATAGGCCCCTGCCACCAATGTTTTTTTTTTTAAAAAAAAATATTCTTTGGGGCCCTAATTTTTTTTAACTTGTAAGGGTGGCCCTGGCGCCAATGTTTTTTTTAAAAAGAATATTCTTTGGGGGCCCAATTTTTTTTAACTTGTAAGGGGGGCCCTTGCGTCAATGTTTTTTTTTTTTTAACTTATAGGGGGGCCCTTGTCACCAATTTATTTTTATGTTACTCCAGGATTCCTACAGCAGGTTGTGTCACTAGGCGCTATAGACTTGCACTCAACGTATTGGATACTAATATAGCACTGGGAGTCCCTTATGAGCACTTTGCTCCTGCTATTATTACCCCATATTAAATAAGTCTCATTGGATTAGATTGTCATTGTTTTCTTGAACAAGAAAAGCCATAGGAAACATTTATTATTTTCATAGGAAACAATTAGCGCAGTGAAGATCCATTGTCAGCACCACAAATTCATTATATTAGGGCAGACAGACATTTTTGTAAAGGATATAACATGAAGTCAGAATTCCAGATCCAACTACAGGCTTATGGCTTTAGTAGAAGCAGCAATGATACACCCTTACTCGGTTACAGCTGGTACTGGCACTCATCCCGGCACATAAACTTACTGGGTGCACCCGCTTAGTTATGAACTAGGATCACCCTTCAGCAGAGAATGACACATGGCAAGTACAACTCTTAATTAAATCTCCTTTATCCTTTAATAAGTTTTAATAAGTTCATTTATAGTGTAAATAACCACCGGTACAATGATTTTGGAGCAACCCGCCCTCTTTTACTTCTACATTATACGCATGGGAAGTGGCCGCTCACATAGCTCATATCATAATCATTGTCCTTTATAAGCAAATCCCTTAAACAATAGGGTTATGGAGTAGTAAGGAGGTATTTTCTTAAGCGAAATATTAGAGGACTAATGTTTCGTAAGCCTATTAGAGAACACAACCGGCTCAAGTAGTTTGGTGGCCATTCGGCATGCCTACCTCAGAATATTTCACCATAAAAGTCTGAATAAAAGTGAATATTTAGGGGGGGTTGGAGAATTACCAACATTTAGTTCATTTCAGAGTTGTAACCCATAGCAGCAGCTCAGCAGTTAGCTCTGATAGGTTCACTGTAGACTTGTCAAGGTCGAGACAATGGTTGGGACCCAGATCCCTCAAGAAATACAGATGTTCAAGGAGAAAGGGTAAAAAATAAATTCTGTTTTAGAACTGATTATAGTTTCTAAGCAATTAATGGAATGGGTTACCTTAATCGGGAAACCCCTTATCCAGAAAACTCTGCATTACCATAGACTCCATTGATCCAAATTTTTAAAAATGATTTCCTTTTTCTTTGTAATAATAAAACTGTACTTTGTACCTGATTCAAACGAAGATATAATTAATATGTATTGGAAGCAAAACCAGCCTATTGGGTTTATTTAATGTGTACATGATTTTCTAGTAGACTATGAAGATCTAATTTACGGAAAGATCCATTATCCTGGAAAATCCCAGGTCCTGAGCATTCTGGATAGAGGTCCCATACATGTATCTGAAAGTTATTTGGAGCCACAACAAAAGTTGGCACAATCTGAGTAGGCACTGTGTCAACTACCTGTTTTCTGTGTTCTATGTCTGACTTATGTCTCTTTTTAGGGGGCCCAGGGCCCACCGGGGCTGCTGTCTCAGGGCCCCTCCCCTGCTGCAAACCCCCCGCCGCAGCTGCAATCTCTATTTAGCCCGTGCGCATGCACTTACCTTCTTTTGCTGCGACCCGAGAGGGTGGTCGGGGGCAGCAAGGGCAGGGAGCGGGTCTGGGCCAGCAAGGCCTGGATTTGTGGTGAGGCTACAAAGGCCTGGGCATGCCGCTCGGCCGATTTCTGATGAGCACTAGGGACGTGCAGCTCCCAAGTGCTCCGGCGCACATGCGCGAGCTGGAAGCGGGCAGTGCGGGAGCTAAGAACGTGCTGCCCAGGGGCGATAGGATCGTGCAGAATAGGGGCACAACCTAGGGGCAGCCGGAAAGAAAATCTGGCCCTGGGGCCAGCGGGGCTGACGAGAGCTGGGGCCCACCAGGTTTTTTTTGGCCCAGTCCGACCCTGAATATAGCTCTGTAAATTCGCAGGTCCAAACAGGCCCGGACTGGCAATCTGGGTTCTGGCAAATGCCAGAGGGGCTGCTGTAAGTTGCCATAGACAGTCACTATATATTGGGCTGGTGGGGGGCTGTTTGGGCTCCTGTGTGGCCAATTTGGGCCTCTGTTTACCTGAAATGCCAGGGTCTATTTTGAATCTCAGTCCAGACCTGGGCTCAATTCATTAACGAAAGTTGGGTTATTTTTCCTCTATGGAAGTAACACAGCAACCCAGGTTCCTCTGTAGTTTTGGGTATTTGTCCCCCTGAAAACAGGGTAATTTGTAAACAACCTTCTACCATATTTTCAAGCAATACTCAACAGACCCTCAACTGCACTGGCAGGGTAAATTTAATAGCCCTAATAACTTGTGGAGGGAGATTTGTCAGTATATTGTCACGAACAGGCAAAAAAACATACCTTGTATTGTTAGTCATAAGGGAACTGGCACCTCCTCAGATATGTTCCTGTTCTTATATCCCTCAGAGAGCCACCCTTTGTACATCATCCACATTCAGTCTCCTGTCTTAAACCTTAACTTGCTGCCCCTTACATCCAAAATGTCATCTACAAATTCCCCCTTATCTCCAGTGGCATCTTGGACTACCAGGGTAGCAATAAAACTCTTGGTGGCCTCAGTTTTATGTGCCTATAGCATGGCCATTCCAGCGGAGGGAAGGATAGATGAGTTTATGTAAAGTGGATAAATGAAGTGAGTGGAGATATGAGGAGGAATATAATTTGTAGGTGGACCTCTGGGAGGCACTTGACACCCCGGCCAAAACTGTCAGCCTTTTAAAAACTCTACTCAAGTCTTAACTCTAAAAGCTTTATCAAGGCTTTTAAGCAAAGAATAATTTATGACATACTTCTCTTAAATGTTATAATTCCAATATGTCCCTGTGCTTCTCATCTGTCCCTCAGCCACCCCTTTTTACATCATCCACATACAGTCTATTCACTTACTGCCACTTACCTCCAAAATGTCACCTACAAAATTCCTCCATGGCCAACTCCTCCTTAATCTCCAGTTTCATCCTGGACTACAAGGGAACCAAGAAAACTCCCGGTGGCCTCAGTTGGTAGTGGGCCCGTCAGGTCACCCAACCATGGGGTTTTGTGTGCCTATAGCATGGTCATTCCAATGGAAGAAAGGATAGATGAGTTTATGTAAAGCGGATAAAGGAAGTGAGTGGAGATATGAGGAAGAATATCATTTGTAGATGGACCTCAGAGAGGCACTTGATACCCCAGCCAAAACTGTCAGCCTGCTAGTGGTCCAACTTTCATCAGGACCCCTTCAGCTCATAACTATCTCATATATTATAAATATGGTCTTTAATGGCCACCCTACTACAGATGAAGTATCAATGTAGCAGTAGACAGTCTCATGCTTACTGACTTTTATGATGGGCACCCCATCCATTGAAATGAGCACCCCTTAGTGGGGCCAGCTCCTCAATCTGGAAACCACTGTTCTACACAGCTATGCACCCAAAAGTCATAACATTTGCTTTTTCTCTTGCTATGAATTTGACTTTTGAAGATAATAGAGATGCCAACGAGCCATTTATTTGACCTCCTTAGCTTAGAGTAGGAATCCCTAAGCTTTTATACCCGTGAGTCACATTCAAATGGAAGAAGAGTTGGGGAGCAATATAAGAATGAAAATAGTTCCTGAGGATGCCAACGAAGGACTATGATTGGCTATTTGGTAGCCCCTATGTGGTCTGGCAGCCTACAGAAAGCTCTATTTGGCACTACAACTGGTTTTAATGCAACCAAAATTTTCCTCCAATTCAAAAATAAGCACTTACTTTGAGGCCACTGGAAGCAACATCCAAGGGGTTGGGGAGCAACATGTTGCTCACGAACAGGGCCAGCATAAGAACTCAGGGGGCCCCGCACAACAAAATTTTCGGGGGCACTCTGGGCCACGCCCACAATGGCGCCCAAGCCCCACCCCAGATCCCGCCCACTCCACATCACAGTTAAAAGACATCAGCGCTAAAAAAGTAACCACCCCACACACAAGTTATAAAAATCTATTGATGGTCAGGGCCCCCTTTATAAGTTTAAAAAAAAACATTGGCGCCAGGGCCCCCCATAAATGTTTTTTTTAAAAAATCATTTGCACCAGGGCCCCCCTTACAAGTTAAAAAAACATTTTTTTTAACTTGTAAGGGGGGCCCTGGCACCAATGTTTTTTTTTTTAAAAAAAAATTTTGACCCCAAAAAATATTTTTAAAAAAACATTGGTGGCAGGGGCCTATAGAATATTAAAATAATACATTGGTGGCCAGGGGATTAAAAAAAAAAAAAACAACACAAATTGGTGTTCAGTAGAACTTCGCCTTCTTTTGTGACTTCGGGTCTTTTCGTCACTTCAGGACTTCAATTTCAGCTCCTTTCGTGACTTTGGGTCTTTTTGCCGTTCAGGACTTCAATTTCAATTGTTTTTGTGACTTTGGGTCTTTTTGCTGCTTCAGGACTTCAATTTCGTCTGTTTTCGTGACTTCGGGTCTTTTCACCACTTCGGGAGTTCAGCTTCGGCTGTTTTCATGGCTTCGGGTCCTTCGGCTTTTCTGCACTTCCGCATTTCGGCTGTTCGGGACTTTTCGGCTGTGCACTCTCAAGGGGGGCCCGGCTCTTTCAAAAGTGCAGCACTGCCTAACCCCCCTTCATGCCCGGGAAACTTGTCCCCCCTTTCCCCCCCTGATGGTGGCCCTGCTCACGAGCTACTAGTTAGGGATCACTGGCTTAGAGCAACATTACATACATGTATTCTCTTCCCTGTCTCACCCTTACTGGTTTTCGTGCAAGACACCCCATCAGTGGCCTCTAGGGGGGCCAGCCCCACAACGTGGGAACCACTGCTCTAGTGTATTTGACTTTTAAAGACAGAAAAGAAAAAGCCGTAGCCCTGACCCCCTTTTACCCAGGTTGATACAGCACAAAAAGACGCACAGAATACAATTTGGTTAACACCCCTTCAATTAATTTATTTAGATGCGGTGCTATTGTTATAAGAATGACTTAGCAAATAAGTGTTACACCTATGGACATCAAGTCACGCACTTTCAGACTGTAGTTATTGTACACTTATAATTCACGTGTAAATAAGCAATCATACTGATCTATCATTTCTCCTATTATTATTATGCAGGCATCTACTAATCGCACATACTTGCACCAGCTTTTATTAAAGGGACAATAACGCTAAAAAAAAAAAAAAATGTGCGTGCTATTTACTTCTATCATGTGCCTGTAAAAGCAGAAGTCCTGATCTTTACTGTACACAAGTATGGAATCTGTTATCCGGAAACTCGTTATCCAGAAAGTCCCAAATTACAGGCAGGCCATCTCCCATAGACTCCATTTTATTAAAATAATTCACATTTTTTTTTACAATGATTTCCTTTTTCTCTGTAATAATAAAACACCAGCTTGTACAGGTATGGGATCCGTTATCTGGAAACCCATTATCCAGAAAGCTCCGAATTATGGAAAGGCCGTCTCACATAGACTCCATTTTATCCATATATTCCAAATTTTAAAAAATGATTTCCTTTTTCGCTGTAATAATAAAACAGTAGCTTGTACAGGTTACACAGAAACCCATTATCCAGAAATTTCCGAATTACGGAAAGGCCACCTCTCATAGACTCCATTATAATCAAATAATCCAAATTATTTCTCTATAATAATAAAATAGTAGCTTGTACTTGATTGGGTTTATTTAATGTTTACATGATTTTCTAGTAGAATTAAGGTATGAAGATCCAAATTACAGAAAGACCCGTTATCCGGAAAGCCCCAAGTCCCAAGCATTCTGGATTGTAGGTCCCATACCTGTACTTGATCCCAACTAAGATATACTTTATCCTTATTTGAAGCAAAACCAGCCTATTGAGTTTATTTAATGTTTAAAAGATTTTCTAATAGGCTTAAGGTATGAAGATTCAAATTACAGAAAGATCTGTTATCCGGAAAACCTCAGGTCCCGAGCATTCTGGATAACAGGTCCCATACCTGTACTTGATCCCAACTAAGATATAATTTATCCTTATTGGAAGCAAAACCAGCCTATTGGGTTTATTTAATGTTTACGTGATTTTCTAGTAGACGAAAGATACGAGGATCCAAATTACGGTAAAATCCGTTACCTGGAAAACCCCAGGTCCCGAGTATTCTGGATAATAGTTCCTATACCTGTACAATATTTATCAGCCATCTGTTATCAGAGCTGTAGATAATACATATTCATGAGCTGAACCCAAAAGAACAACCAGGTAATGCCAGTTAAAAAATAAAATCCTTTCTAGAAAAAAAAAGTGATTTTCATTTCTAGGTTTTTACTGGTCCAGTAAACAATATTTTTTGGCTGTTGCCTGACTTTTAAAGCGATGTCATATTTTTAACTATAGAAAAGGCCAGCATGGTGGTTTCCTATAGTGCAATCTGCATGGTCATTGTGGGCGGAGAGAGACATTATTTAGTCACATTCTCCCTCCCAGAATGAAAGATAATGAGCCCTGTATAATAAGGTGCCCCTTCTCTTGTGCTGAATATGTGCTTGAGTCACAACAAAAAACCTGTGATACGTGTTTCAGATATATCATATGATGCTCATCAGTCAGGACCCTTTTAGCATTCTACACATTGGGCCTAACAGCAGCAACTGGGTCATTGTTTATTTTCATTCAAATTAAGGGGCAGATTTATTAAGGGTCAAATTGAAAAATCAAATTCAGATTTTCAGTTGTTTTTTCTATGGTCAAAACTGTCAAATGCGACTAGGGAATTATCCAAACTTGATTCGAGTTCTTTAAAAAAAACTGAATTTGATTTCCGAGATTTATCACACTCTTGCCCTAAGAATTTAAATACGACTATTCGCCACCTAAAACCTGCCGAATTGCTGTATAAAGCTCCCCATAGACACGACCGATTTTAGGGAAGCCCGACCAATCCTTCTAAATTATCGTGCGGTTAGTGGGATTCGAACGATCGAACATCTTACGATTTTTCGGCCGACATCTGTCAGAAAATTGACCGGCCAGGTTAAAAAATCTTCGGTCCCAGTGCAATGTATCTATGTTTGCAGGGCCAAGCAGGCAGCTCCCCTTTGTTTTCCTGGCAAATTGGTCTTTTTAGTTGATGGACAATTCGTACGATCGTTCCGAGATAATCGTGGTCTCACGATGACGATCGTATCTTTTAAAAATCTCAACATCTATGGCCAGCTTAAGTCAGTGGGAGATATCCAGGGATCAATTTGGAGATGTTTGCAGCCTTTTTTTCGGAGAAAAAACTTGAATGGAGTTTGATCAAATTCAAATTGAATCCGATTCCAGTTTTTGGGTTGATTAAATTCGTTTGAGTTTTTACAATTAGTGATGGGCGAATTTATTCGCCAGGCGAAAATTTGCGACGAATTCCTGAGATTCGCCGCCGGCGAATAAATTCACGAAAACTCGCCAGCAAACATTCGCCGACGTCTGCTTTTTTGGATGTCAAAAACGGACTTGGGCATCAAAGATGAGACGCCGGCATGGTTTCATGAATTTTTCTACTTTTCGGGAAATTCGCAAATTTTTCTGCGAAACGCTTCAAATTCGCCCATCACTATTTACAATTCAATTTTATTAATAAATTTCCCTAAGTCAAATTTCGAATTCAATCAAATTTAATTTTAACATGAATTTCGAAATTCGACCCTAGATAAAGGTGCCTCTAAATGTTCTCCATTTGGAGTAATTTTCCATTTCCCCCCAAAAAAAAGATATAGCGGCAGATCACCTTGAAATATTTGGCACATGGAGTATTTCAGCCAGAGGTTAAATCCCTCTACTGCTCCCCAACCTTTTTTTACCTGTAGCCACATTCAAATGTATAAAGATTTGGGGAGTAACATAAGCATAAAAAAAGATTCTCCCACCTATTGGGGCATCCGATTTTGGGAGTAGGTATTAAGCTGCATATTCACAGCGGCAAGGTGTTTAATAGCAGCACGATGGAAGGACCCCACACCCCCATCTCTATGGGACTTAATTAATAAAATAGAACATGTAAGACGCATGGAATACTTAACGGCTTTATTACATATCACCTCGTTAGCGATAGAAGAGAATTGGTTTATGTGGAACTCCTATTACAGGGAGTTACAAAGGGTGGTGTAGATATTGAACACTGGGACCAGGTAAATTAGCACTAATCCCCGCCCCCTTTTAACCCTCCCCCCATAAGGCAATGCTGCCATCCAAAGAAGCCAAGAGTCATGATATCCTGATTTGCTTTTCTATGTGATTTTAAATAAAAAAAAAGTTTCTGTAAGGGCTGTGATACTCTATCCGGTAGCTCCTATGTGGATTAGCAGACTATAGGAGTCTCTGCTTGGCAGTACACCTGGTTTTTATGCAACTAAAGCTTGCCTCCAAGCTAGGAATTAGAGTGCTTTCTATGGGAGCTTTGGTGCCACCATCTTTGAAGAGCTTCATGGTCTGCACATGTATCCTACAATGCTTCTTTTCTTTCCATTTCACTGGTCTGGGACCAAAGCATGGCAGTACAGTAAAACTGTGCAGGCTCTGGATCTTTCCATAGAAATGAGCACCCCTTAGTGGGACCAGCTCCTCAATTTGGAAACCACCTACACAGCTATGCACCCAACAGTCCTAACATTTACTTTTCCTCTTGTTATGTATTTGACTTCTGAAGATAATAGAGAGGCCAATGGGCCATTGATTGGGAATTAGCTTAGAGCAACGTTACATACGTTACATGTATTCTATTCCCTGTCTTACCTTTAATGGTTTTCATGCAAGACAACCCATAAACCACTGCTCTACACTCACGTTCACCCCAGCAGTGCCCTGTTGTTATGTATTTGACAGAGGCCAGCTCCTTAATTTGGAAACCACTGTTCTACACACCCATGCACCCAACAGTCATAACATTTGCTTTTCCTCTTGCTATGCATTTGACTTTTGAAGATAATAGATAGGCCGATGGGTTGCTCCCCAACCCCTTGGATGTTGCTCCCAGTGGCCTCAAAGCAGGAGCTTATTTTTGAATTCCAGGCTTGGAGGCAAGTTTTGGTTGTATAAAAATCAGGTGTACTGCCAAACAGATCCTCAGTATAGATTGACAATCCACATAGGGGCTACTAAATGGCCAATCACAGCACTTATGTGGCACCCCAAGAACATTGTTAATGTTAGTGTTGCTCCCCATATCCTTTTACTTCTGAATGTTGCTCATGGGTTCAAAGGGTTGGGGATCCCTGGCTTAAAGCAAGGTTACATACATGTATTCTCTTCCCTGTCTCACTTTTATTTTTTTATTTTTGGTTTTTATGCAAGACACCCCATCAATGGCCTTTAGGGTAGAGTCCTGCGCGGGTCCATTTTTTTGGAACCCATACACGCAACCCGGACCCGCAACCCATATTCTTACCTGATTGGACCCGCTACCTGACCCGACCAACAAGTACCTTATCCGTGACCCGCTGACCATCAAGAATCAGGAAGTGCTGTCATTGTAAATCAGACGTGACATCACCGGAAGTAGACATGATCAGAAAAAAGGAGTAAAAACTCTATTGAGAAGACCCGCGGCCCAACCCGCAGAACCGCGTCTATACCCGCACCCGGAACTACAACCCGCAGGGTACCACAGGTTTTTGCTGCCCCTAGGGGGCCAGCCCCACAATGTGTTAACCACTGCTCTACACTCCCATGCACCCCAGCAGTGCCCTGTTATCAGGGCAGCCATCAGGGGGGGAGTTGTAGGGGGGCCCCGAGGGTAAGGGGGGCCCAGACACGTCGCACTTTCTTTCTTCTGTCCATTACTTCCCCTTATTGGTCACTGAGTTTAAGTCCCGGTTGAGCTGCTCAGGGATCGGTTAGCTGAGGTTTGAACTTCTCCAGCTCATCGAATCACCATGCAGCTTTACCTGGACTTGAAATTCTGTGACCAATAAGTGAAGAAAATATTGTTACTGGAAGAAGATGCAGCCACCTGTTCTCCCCTCCTCCCTTCTGTAGTTGGCAGCTCACTGACAGCAGGTGGGCCCCACTAATGAAGTAAGTGTAACATGACAGGGCCCCCTTAAAGGTAACCCTTTGTGGTCCCTGTTGTGTGGTGGGGCCCTGGGCACCACATTTTTTTTAAACTTCTGGGGGGGGGCAAGTTTTTTTACATGGACTTTTAAGGGGGGCCCTGGCCACCAATTTTCTTATAACGTGGGGGGGGGGGCTGGCTCCCCATGTGGAGTCCTAGCCACCAATATTTTTTAATGGGGGGCCCTGACCACAAATGTTTTTTTCAATGTGGGGGGCCCTGACCACCAATATTTTTTTATTAACATGTTGGAACCATAGCAACCAATGTTTATAAGTGTGGGATGGGGAGGGCAGACCTGTAGGTGGGGCTTGTGGTGGGCGCAGCCCAGGGGGGCCAGGAAATTTTTTCGTATGGGGCCCTGCGATTTCTGATGGCGGCCCTGCCTGTTATGTATTTGCATACCTCCCAACTGTCCCGTTTTGAGCCGGACAGTCCCGCTATTGCAGCTCAACCCGCTGTCACGGATTTGTACTGATAAGTCCCGGGTTTCTCTTTGATCTGCTGCATTGAACAGCCAGAAACAGATACAAAGTTTCTAACTTAATTACAGCTTGGCAGACAGCCCAGAATAGATACTTGACATACTTTTGTAACAGTTTGATAAGATAAGAACTCAAGACTCACAGCTTAAAGGGCAATTCACCTTCATTTGCAAAACTGTAATAACATATAAAAACCACAGAAATGTTCAAACTTTCATAACCTGCCAAATTATGTAAAATTAACATGGTAATTAGGGGGTGAGTCCCGCACCTTCAGAATGTAGTTATTGTACACTTATAACTCATGTGTAAATAAGCAATCATACTGATCAAGAAAAGATCATTTTCAATTTATTAGGGAATACCATCAATATTGTACTGGGAGCATCAATGTGTCATAAAAATAAAAATCTTTTTCGATCATCACAAGAGCAAAGTTTCTTCTCAGTAGTTTTTCTGCTGGTAGAACAGAGGCTTCGGCTCAGTTTTCTTGGGCTCTTCCTAGAGACAGAAACAAATACTTATTACCAGTTATACTTGTTATTATTGGCATTAGCCTAAATAGTAAAATCTATTTGCTCTGAATCCCTAATTTGCATATTCAGATCTGAGCAACATCCAATCACGTTGCATCACGTGGGCTGGAAAGCGGAACTGCACTGTCACACAGCTATAATCGTTTTGGCTAATTTATTCATTTCCAGTTTTTGCTAAATTTCATTTTCAAAAAATTTCTTGATTGATTTTTTTTTTCCTCCCTCAATTCCTAGCATGTTTATAAAAACACTGGAAAAACGATATCACTTTAAGTCACGGGGAGAAAAAAACTTGATGGCAACAAAATTCACATTGTTCCATTCATTTTCAATGCAAAAAAATAATTGAAAAATAAAATAGCTTCAGTGTTGTAAATGCGACTCCCATTGACTTTTACAAGATCTTAGCGGTCCAAAGTTTTTCATTCGGATTTTCAAGATTTTTATGGACTTATTTGAATTTGAAGCATTTGAAGTCTCATTTTTGTTTGATAATCTATTCAATTTGGAGATACACGAAATCTTAATTGTTAATAAACTTGCCCCTTACGATTCATCCAGGGATTTCTTTCAGTGATGAGTGCCTAACATTTAGCAATGCGCTTAACATGCCCTTTAATTATAATTGTCCTGGGGTTTCTGGTCATCCTTTTGGCCAAAAAGTTCATTATAACAGAAATGGAATTAATGGGGTTGTTCAACATTTTGGGGCACATTTACTAAGGGTCGAAGTGAATTCGAAGTGAATTTTCAAATTCAAAAACTTCAAAGTCATTTTTGGGTACTTCGACCATCGAATAGGCCAAAATTTGATTTGAATTGAAAAAACTTTGAATATTCAACCATTCGAAAATCGAAGTACTGTCTCTTTAAAAAACTTCGACTTCGATACTTCGCCACCTTAAACCTGCCGAATTGCTATGTTAGCCTATGGGGACCTCCTAAAAAAGAATAGCCAGAATTTGGCTACGTTTTTAGAAGTCTAAGTTTATTTATTTTTTTTAAAAAATCGTTCGATCGATTAAATCGTTCTAATCATTAGATTCTAACTATTTCTACGTTCGATCGAACTATTTGAATTTGATCGTAAACGTCTAAATTCACACAAAAAAACCTTCGACTAACGAATTTCTACAATTCGATGGTCGGATTTTGAAGTTTTACCACTTCGAAATTCGACCCTATGGGGCAGATTTACTAAGTTCGAGTGAAGAATTAGAATGAAAAAAAATTCAAATTTCGAAGTATTTTTTTGGGTACTTCGACCATCGAATTGGTCAAATTCGATCGAATGATCGATCGAAGTAAAAATCGTTCGACTATTCAATAATCGAAGTACTGTCTCTTTAAAAAATACTTTGACTTCATACTTCGCCACTTTAAACCTACCGAGCCGCAATGTTAGCCTATGGGGACCTTCCCCAGCACTTTTTTAAGCTAAAAATCCTTTGAACGATCACTTAAAATTGTTCAAATTGTTTGATTCGAAGGATTTTATCGTTCGATCGAAGTATTTGCGCTAAAACCCTTCGAATTCGAAGGATTTTACTTCGAGGTCGAATTCGAGGGTTTTTTAACCCTTGAAATAGTAAATGTGCCACTAAGTATGATGTACAGAGTGATATTCTGAGACAATTTGCAATTGGTTTTCATTTTTTATTATTTGTGGGGTTTGAGTTATTTAGCTTTTTATTCAGCAGCTCTCCAGTTTGAATTTTGGGTAATCTGGTCGCTAGGGTCCAATTTACTGAATAGAAAGAGGAGTAATAAAAAGTGGCAATAACAATACATTTGTAGCCTTACAGAGCGTTTGTTTTTTTAGATGGGGTCAGTGACCCCTATTTGAAAATTGGAAAGAGTCAGAAGAAGAGGGCAAATACTTAAAAAAAACTATAAAAAATGAAGACCAACTTAAAAGTTGTTTAGAGTTAGCCATTCTATAACGTACTAAAAGTTAACCTAATAGTAAACCCCAAGGCATCTGCAGCCCATATTGATCCCCAGCCAATACTAGTGCAGTTATCAAAAGCCACTAATTAACCAATTAACGTGGCTCATTGACTGGTCACATAATTCAGTAGCCTCTTATACTGATAGTTGTGTGACCTGTAACATTACTCAAGACAAACTGATCAGGGACACTATGCACCCATTTACATTGCGTTGCATCATTACTCATCACTAATGAACCTGTGACACCCCTTAGCACCCAATGATAGCACCCTAGAGCCAGTGACATTACTCAACAAGCATTTGTCACGTATTTGCATTTCTGTCCAAAAACAAGGACATTACTCACAGCGCCCATTCACGGGGCACACTGGTCCTTATCACTGTGTTGTACAATATGAAGTGTATATATACAATTTACACACAATACTGATTTATAGAAGTTGTAATAAGAGCCCTGGGGTTTACAATCTACTTATAATATTCATTAGCACTCTGCAGGTCAGAGGGGCAAATCAGTACTCAGGGTCAGACGGCTGGAGGGACAATGGGAAAAAACCTGGTGGGCCTCAGCCCTCATGGGCCCCACAGACACAGACCCAATCCCCGTCTGCCCTCTGACGTTGCTCCCCAACTGCTCTCCCTCCCCCCCATTGCACCAAAGATAAATTAAGCTGCGCGCAGGGGGAGTGGCTGGTGGGGCCCCAGATGGGGTCCCTTGGGTAGGCTCCCTGGTGGGCCTTGTTCGACCCTGTCAGTACTAGTATAATTGACAGTTAGATCCAATATATCTTATAGGGGGGCTTCCTTTCCTAGCAAATGTATTCTAAAATCACTCTACTAAAATCACCAGACATCATGTCTCTCTACATGCAGAATTTGTGCAAAAGGCAGTTATGTTGGTAGATTTTGTTTGTACTGGAATCCGTTATTTGAGTGAGCTCTAATACATCTGCTAGGAAAGGGAAGCCCCCCTATAAGATATATTGGATCATTTATCTGACACCCAACTGCTGCATGAAGACAGAATGAAGAGAAACAGATGCTGAGAGAGGGAGAATGAAGAGTTGGGGAGTAACACAAGAATGAAAAGGGTGCCTTTGGGGGTGCAAAATAAGGGCTGTGATTGGCTATTTGCTTGTCCTTATGTGGACTGGCAGCCTACAGTAGACTCTGTTTGGCAATACATCTGGTTTTTATACAACCAAAACTTTTTTTTTGTTCCACTGCAACTGTTCTATTTGTTGGCGAAAGATCTGATTCTTTGCACTTTTGGTTATTTCAGGCAATAGTATGAAGTGTAGAGTCTCATTGGCCATTGGACCCTACTGCAGAGTAGAGGACCTTAATGTGATCACCCGTATGAAGGAACAATGAATGCGGGGCAAGGGCACTACACATACTACTCATTTCAGGCATGCAAATGTGTTATGTTTAGGTAAAAGAACGGAGTTGCTCTGCCGTGGAGACACATTTACATTGCGCTATCTATTTTACCTTCTTTAGAGAAGCAGCTCGCAGTTTATCCAGTTCTTTCTGAACACGGGCCCCGTAATCAGGATCGATCGCTGCAAAGTTCTTTACCTGAAACATGTAATAGAACAAAATATAAACCCTAGGGTCATTATTTATTAGCCATGAACACTCGGTTCATATAGCCTAGTGGTCCTGGAGCTGCTCCCCCTAAATGGCATGGATGGGACCAATAAGGGTGGCATTTGGGGATGAAGGGTTATTTATAGGGTAGCATTAAAAATCATGTTTTCATCTATCTTTAACCTTGTGTTAAGGACCATAATCTAAAGGCCATAGGCAGACCAAGTTGGTTAGAGTTGCTCTCCAACAGATTAGACCACGGGCCAAATCTATTATATGAGCATACACGGAGTGGCCACTTTTCACCTCCTCATCTGTAGATGCTCCATGAACTAAATTGTCAAACTACATTTTCAAACCTGGGCTTTAAGCTGGCCATACATGTACTCATCAAATCTGTTTGGTAGAACTTTTGGAACATGTATGCTGGCTGTATGATCTCAACTAGTATCTATATCCCATGGCTATTGGATGATTTGTCCTCAGCTCCTCCTCAATTTCTTCAGTTCCCATCATTTATGTTCTTGATCTGAAGGAACGTCACAATAGCAAGGTGTCCATATACATGGCTTCAGCTACTGCATCTATTCATTTGCCCAATGGCCTGATTGGTTGGATACCTTACAGTATGGCCAACTTTAAACCCAAACAACCTTAATCCCTCAAGACTTTGTAAAGGACGCCCATAGATATTATCAATCATGTTTAATCCACCCAACATCCTACCCTCTTTCTAATAAGCCCAAGATTATACTATACACAGTGCAGAACTGCTGAGAAGTATTCAGTCCAGCCCTGTGTTTGGTTATAGCCATTTCTGTGTGTCTGGGTATGTTTCATATGGTCAAAAAGCCAACCTATAAAATGCAAAGATGGGGTGAAAAGGATATAGAGACATTCAGCCGGTCTGCTGCTATGGAGTCTCATTGGGGTCTCTTTTGCTAATGGAGACAAGCCATGAAGAGTACCCTGGCTTACCACAAGGTCTAGGCTCATGGACATTCCAATGTTCCCTTCCATGTAATGCAATGGATTTGGCTGAAGGGGAGCATGGATGCTTGTTGCAAAGGACACACAACGCTTTGGGGGTTATTTATTAAAATCTGAAAGCCAAAAACTCAAAAATTTTAGGTTTTTTTTAACTATAAATTAGAATTTTTAATGAAATAAAAACGTGAATTTTTCGTTATTTATTATACCCCAAGGATGCAAAAAGTCAGAATCCGAAATCCACCATCTCCGACCTGTTGAGGTTGTATATAAGTCAATGGGAGAGGTCCCTATCCTAATTGGAAGTTTCTGTGGTCTGTACAGGAATTAGCTTGAAAATCTGATCATTTCAGGCTTTTTCTGACAAACATTCGAAATATTCTGACTTTTAATGAAAAAAAACAAACGATTCAGGGAAAACCTCCAAAAAAATCGTTATGATTCGGGTTTTCGCATGCTTTTATAAAGTCTTCCCCTGATCCAATTCAATCATTTTTTAAAATAATAAATAAGGTGAAATCATGGTTTCTAGCTTGCTCTGGCTTTATTTTAAAAAAATCAGACACATTCGAAATATTCTGACTTTTCATGAAAAAGTTAAAAAAAATGGAGCAATTTGGGAAAAAAACCTCAGAAAAAAACGTATGATTCGGGTTTTTAGCATGTTTTTTGTCGTGTTTTCCCCCGATCCGATTCAATCATTATTTTTTAAATTAATAAATAAGGTCAAATCATGGTTTCTAGTTTGGTCTGACTTTTTTATTTTAAAAAATCAAAAAATTCGGATTTTGATAAATGACCCCCTTTGTATAGCGCCAATGCATCCTTCATTTTGCAGCCATTTATTGTTGTTTAAACGAGCCGAGGTTATACAGGTTTGGGGCCTGTTATCCAGAATGCTTGGGACCTACAGTCTTACCGGAATTTGGATGCCCATAAAAATCCCTAAAAATCATTTTGATGTTAATTAAACCCAATAGGCTGGTTTTGCTTCTAATAAGGATTAATTATATCTTAGTTGGGATCAAGTACAAGCTACTGTTTTATTATTACACAGACAAACAAAATTATTTTAAAAAATTTGGCTTATTTGTTTAAAATGTAGTCTAGGGGAGATGGCCGTTCCATAATTCGGAGCAGGTTCCGAAAAACAGATTACATACCTGTATTAAAAGAAATTTTTAGAGCCATTGGCCTTATGCATGGGGGCACAGAGAATGCTTTAACTGGGTCTTGTCCACATTTTTTGGGGTCGGAACTCTCAAATTCGATTTGTGAATTATCCAAACTCGATTTGAGTTTAAATTCGAATTTCAAGATCATACTCTGGCCCTTTAAGAACTTAAATTCGACTATTCGCCACCTAAAACCTGCCGAATTACGGTATAAGTCAATGGGAGACGTCCAGGGATCAATTTGGTGATGTTTGCATCCATCCTGGCATTCAAGTTTTTTTTTTGTAAATTCAAATCGAGTTTTTTCAAATTCTACGCAAATTCAATGCGAGTTTTTGGGTCGATTCAATTAGTCTGAGTTGAGAAAATGTGATTTTATTAATAAATTCGATTGATCGAATTTCAAATTTATGGGAGTTTTAAAAAAGCTCACATGAATTCGAAGTTCGACCCTTGATAAATGTGCCTCCAAATATTGGAACCCAGGGTAAAATTTTGGGAGACATTGCCTCCTGTATGGGACTCGTGCCATTATGTTAGGGCAGTTGACAGTTGGAAGCAGGTACATGACAGCCATGTTGTTACCAAATTGTGCCGACTTTACCATAAATTGGGCGCTCAAAATGAAAGCGGCGTTTCTGCGTCAGAATTAGCCTTGCCCCGCCCCATGAGAGGTCGGCAAACCACCCCGACCCATTAAACAAATAGCTTCTCACAGATCTGTCCTGGATGAACTGCTGTGCTCCTATAAGGCTGCTTGCGATGTTCTCACACAGGTCCTGCCGCTCCTTGTCGTTCAAGGTCTTCTGGTAGAATTCCCGAACCTGCAAGAGTAAAAGCAAGAGTAGAGTGTAAGCTCTTGTGTAGGAGTTATACTCCTCCCATGATTCCCTCCGGCACATCATCTGTTTGTTATACAACTTACAGCAACGCAATCAATTACAGTGAGTCGACTGTTCTGTGAATATTTGTGAATCGGTTACACAATAAACCAACTGTTTGGAATTACACAATTCCCGTTATCTTAAAGGTCAGAGGCTGATCAAGCACGGAAGGGAAAACAATGCTCCAGATTCATGGACAGCACAGCTAAATAACCTTCTGAAATGGGTAAAAAAAAAAAGTGTACGTGATAACGTACCCCCTACTGTCTGTAAATTATAAGGAGTGGTTCTGTGACCATATAAAGGCACAAGTCTGCAGGCTGAGTTATACAGGGAACTCTGAGTATCACTCATGTATTATAAGGGATAATGTACCCCCTACTGTAAATGATAAGGATATTAGAAATCACTGAGGGGTTCTGTGACCATATAAAGGCACAAGGCTGCAGGCTGAGTTATACAGGGAACTCTGAGTATCAATCATGTATTATAAGGGATAATGTACCCCCTACTGTAAATGATAAGGATATTAGAAATCACTGAGGGGTTGTTCTGTGACCATATAAAGGCACAAGGCTACAGGCTGAGTTATACAGGGAACTCTGAGTATCACTCATGTATTATAAGGGATAATGTACCCCCTACTGTAATTGATAAGGATATTAGAAGTCACTGAGGGGTTATGTGACCATATAAAGGCACAAGGCTGCAGGCTGAGTTATACAGGGAACTCTGAGTATCACTTGTGTATTATAATGGATAATGTACCCCCTACTGTCAATGATAAGGATATTAGAAGTCACTGAGGGGTTGTTCTGTGACCATATAAAGGCACAAGGCTGCAGGCTGAGTTATACAGGGAACTCTGAGTTTCACTCATATATTATAAGGGATAATGTACCCCCTACTGTAAATGATAAGGATATTAGAAGTCACTGAGGGGTTGTTCTGTGACCATATAAAGGCACAAGGCTGCAGGCTGAGTTATACAGGGAACTCTGAGTATCACTCATGTATTATAAGGGATAATGTACCCCCTACTGTAAATGATAAGGATATTAGAAGTTACTGAGGAATTCCATGTTTATATAAAGGCATAATGACCTTTTACACAGATTACTAAATCCTGCAGTGACTTCTAAGGTTTTCATAACCTACAGCAGGGGGTGTGTTAAAATTTAAGAAATATTATTAATATTTTATAAATATAACATGTTCATAGATCTTGTGTATATTAATAATGACATATTATAAATAACCTGAAATAATAACCCCCCTAAAAAAAAACAGTAAAATGCATAGAAAATATACACTACCTGGAACGTGTCATCCGCCTCTTTATCGTCGAATTTGTCCACATCCCCACTGACATGATACACCAGCTCTTTATACTCAGCCTTGTCTTTCGGCCCCCCAAAGCTGTTTGGGTAGTAGCTTGGCGCATTCCCTTCATAGAATATAAAATAGTGAGCGTCTTGTCGTGGGTAAATCAAGTTCATCTAAGTAGATACTAATTTGTGGCCATGTTGTTTAATTGTGCACAGGTTGAAGCATACACTACAGCCATTATCTGAAAACCCATTATCCGAATTATGGAATGGCCGTCTCCCATTGTCTCCATTTTAACTAAATAATGCAAATTTTTTAAAAATACCCTTTTTCTGTGTAATAATAAAACAGTAGCTTGTACTTGATCCCAACTAAGATATAATTAATCCTTATTGGAAGCAAAACCAGCCTATTGGGTTTATTTAATGTTTACATGATTTTCTACTAGACTTAAAGGAACAGTTCAGTGTAAAAATAAAAACTGGGTAAATAGATAGGCTGTGCAAAATAAAAAATGTTTCTGATATAGTTAGTTAGCCAAAAATGTAATGTATAAAGGCTGGAGTGATTTGATGTATAACATGTCAGTGAGAACACTACTTCCTGCTTTTCAGCTCTCTTGGTTTACACTGACTGGTTACCAGGCAGTAACCAATCAGAGACTTGAGGGGGGCCACATGGGTCATATCTGTTGCTTTTGAATCTGAGCTGAATGCTGAGGGTCAATTACAAACTCACTGAACAGTTATGTCCCATGTGGCCCCCTTCAAGTCGCTGACTAACTCAGAGTTAGAGAGCTGAAAAGCAGGAAGTAGTGTTCTGGCTATTATGTTACACATCCAGTCACTCCAGCCTTTATACATTACATTTTTGGCTAACTAACTATATCAGAAACATTTTTTATTTTGCACAGCCTATCTATTTACCCAGTTTTTATTTTCACACTGAACTGTTCCTTTAAGGCATAAAGATCCAAATTCGAGAAAGATCCCTTATCTGGAAAACCCCAGGTCCCAAGCATTCTGGATAACAGGTCCCATACCTGTACTGTATATATATATATATAGTGAATAAAGTACCCCCTCTTGTAAAATATAAGGATATTATAAGTTACCGAGGAGTTTCATGACCATAACTGATGACATCAGAACTCACCGTTTATAACTGATGACATCACTACTCACCGTTTATAAGGATATAATTTACAAGATATTCATGGCTTTTGTGTATTATATATATATATATATATATACACACATACACAAAAATTTTGTTTGGTGCACAAGTGATAAGCGCCCAACTGCCTGGGTGCTGGTTATAACTCTGTTATACATATACTTTCCAAAAAACAACCGCACTCGCAGGACTTGAATTGTGGTAAAAAGAAGATTTATTGCTCAAAGTTTCAGCCCATTACTCGGGCCATAACTCCTGAAGACGGGGCCGAGTAATGGGCTGAAACATAGAGCAATAAATCTTCTTTTTACCACTATTCAAGTCCTGCGAGTGCGGTTGTTTTTTGAAAAAAAAAACAAAAAAAAAAAATATATATATATATAAATATATATATATATATAAGACATGCACTTGGTTTCGGTATTCTGTCTTTTTCGGCAGGATTCAGATTTGGCCTAATTTGCAAATGTAAATTAGGATCAGGAAGGGGAATCACTTGATTTTTGTCAGAAATCAAGGAAATAAACAATTATTTTTTTTTCCTCTTCCGTCCCTATTTCGGCTCTATTCCCAAATAGTGGATTTGGCGCATTCCTTATTTTTATATATATATATAAGCAACAAAAAAGACCGCGACAAAAAAGACTGCACTCATAGGTCTTGTATAGGTGAAAAAGAAAATGTGTTTTATTGAACTTTTTCGGCTCTTACTCATGAGCCGTCCTAAAGGCCTTGAGGACGGCTCACGAGTAAGAGCCGAAACGGTGAATCAAACTCATTTTCTTTTTCACTTATGCAAGACCTACGAGTGCAGTCTTTTTTGTTGCTTTGGTACTAATGTTTTTTTGTACCAGCACCTAGGCAGTTACATGGTGTTCTGAGTGCACCAGGCTAGTGTTTCTATATACCTGTATATATATATATATATATATATATATATATATCTATATATATATTCTGGGGAAAACTCTGTATTGTGAGCGTTAAACATGGGAGATCTGTATTTCACACTGCATTACCTTGGTTGTCTATGGCCATGGCTCCATCTCTCTGATAGTTTGCCACCTTTACACCTTGGGGGCGGTTGACAGGGATTTGTGCGTAATTCACTCCAAGGCGATATCTCAAAGCGTCCGAATAGGCGAAAATACGTCCCTGAAATCAAAGTGACATAAGTAGGCTGCAGAAGCGCAAAAGCAATGTCCCTGGGTCTTATCTCTAATTAAATATTGTAACATTCCGTCTAGAGAAACTACACAGGATTAATTTCCCAATCTCATGTTATGCCAGAAGCAGGGTCAATATTCTTAGGGTGGTTCTACGTACTAATACTATTAAAGGGGTCGTTCACCTTTAAATTAACTGTTAGTATGATGTAGAGAGTGATATTCTGAGACAATTTACGTTCGATTTTCATTTTATATTAGTTGTGGTTTTTGAGTTATTTAGCTTTTTATTCAGCAGCTCTCCAGTCTGCAATTTCAGCCATCTAGTTGCTAGGGTTACAACCCTAGCAACCATGCATTGATTTGAATAAGAGACTGGAATATGAATAGGAGAGGGACTGAATAGAAAGATGAGTAATAAAAAGTAGTAACAATACATTTGTAGCCTTACAGAGCATTTTTTTTTTAAATGGGGTCAGTGACCCCAATTTGAAAACGATGGAAAAAGAAAAATGAAGACCAATTGAATAGTGGCTTAGATCTAGCCATTCTATAACATACGATGGTGGCTGCTTATTAAAGCCCAAAAGGAAACTAGAAAACTCACATTTTTAGTGGAAAACCCCCCGAATTTTTTGCTATTTATTACTACTGCAGCAAAAAGCCTGAATCACAAAATCCACCATCTCAAACCTGTATATGGTCCTGTATAAATCGACAGGAGAGGCACCTATCTCAAATTGAAGTTATTGGGGGTCTTCATGGGGTTTTCAGGCAAAAACACGAAAGAAATATGAGCAGTTCGGGAAAAACTCTAAAAAAATTGATCGATTCAGGTTTTCGCTCGTTTTTACGTGAATCTAGTTCATTTATTAATAAATAAGCTGACATCGGGCATGGGAGTTTGGTTGTTGTTTTTTCTAATAAAATATGAGATAAATTTGAGTTTTAGTAAATAACCCCCTAAATGTTGACTTAAAGGTGAACCACCCTTTGTCATCCCACTTGTCTGAGGTAGGGTTGCCTCCTTTACCAGCAAATATTACTGGGGGGGGCAGGACGATGATGTAACAGGGTGATGTGATGACATAATGGAATGAATGAGGTCACTGGGTGGGCATGGGGCAGGTCCTGGGAGCTGGGCAACTTAAATAGACAGGACGAGGGTATAACTGAGGTGTTGCAAAGAAAAGGAATTACAAATTTGCTGCCACAGAGAATGAAAGCTTTGCTTTAATTTATAATATTTTACAGGCATGGGACCTGTTATCCAGAATGCTTGGGAACTGGAGTTTCTGTAATTTAATACCATAAGTCTACAAGAAAATCATATAAACATTTAGGGGCCCATTTACTTAGCTCAAGTGAAGGGATAGAGGAAAAAAACTTCGAATTTCAAATAGTTTTTTTGGCTACTTCGACCATCGAATGGGCTACTTCGACCTTCGACCTTCGATTCGAACTAAAAATCGTTTGACTTTTCGACCATTCAGAGTCGAAGTACTGTCTCTTTAAGAAAAAACTTCGACCCCCTAGTTCGCCAGCTACCGAAGTCCAGCTTTCTAAGTATTTTTTGGTTGAAGAAAAATCGTTAGATCGATGGATTAAAATCCTTCGAATTGAACGATTTGAAGGATTTAATAGTTCGATCTAAAGTTGTTTTCCTTCGAGCGTTCGATCCAAAGTTTTTTCCTTCGCTCGTTCGATCGAACGAATAACGCTAAATCCTTCGACTTTGATATTCGACAGTCTAATATCGAGGGTTAATTAACCCTCGATATTCGACCCTAAGTAAATTTGCCCCTAAATAAACCCAATAGGCTGTTTTTGCCTCCAATAAGGATTAATTATATCTTAGTTGGGATCGAGTACAAGCTACTGTTTTATTATTACACAGAAAAAGTAAAAAATTCTGATTATTTGGATAAAATGGAGTCTAAAATTGGAGCTTTCTGGATAATGGGTTTCTGGATAAGGGATCCCATACCTGTATCATCCCTTTTCTACAGATACAAGAGCATCGCATTCATTTTAGCAACCTACGTGCAGTATTTTGTCAGGACTTGGCTCAATCCCCGGGACAAGGTTTTTGGGTTCAAACGCAATCTGTTCCACTTGAGCAAAATAATTTGTCGGGTTCTTATTTAAAACCAGCTTCCCGACTGGAATCAGAGGGAATTCACTTTGGTACCAGACCTGAAAAGAGCAGAAGAGGAGAAAGTTATATCCAGCAGTTATTGCTATTTCTCAAATCGTTCAAGCAAGCCAAACAAATAATTGTTATTAACAATCCTCCTATTGTAGCACAGTCTTTCTTAAAGGACAAGGAAAGTTAAACTAAAGAAGTAGGTAGAAATGTTGTATATTGTTTTGTGCTTCTGTACCAGCCCAAGGCAACCACAGCCCTTTAGCAGTAAAGATCTGTGTCTCCAAAGATGCCCCAGTAGCTCCCCATCTTCTTTTCTGCTGATTCACTGCACATGCTCTGTGCTGCTGTCACTTACTGAGCTTAGGGACCCACTCACAATATACAGTACACATAGAATAGAAATGTCACAATATAAGCCTGATTAGTAATTAATACACATAATTACTACATGGCAGTACAGAAACCAGTGCAATTAGCATCAGAATTTAATAATCAGCAAACCTGTAGCATCAGCTTATATTACAGGGGAAGCCCATTTTCTGCTGGATAATTAGTGACGAGCCCTAAGCTTAGCTTCTCAACAGCCAATCAGAGCCCACTGAGCATGTGAGTGTCACAGACACTTTCCAAGATGGTGACCCCCTGTGACAAGTTTGAAGTCCTGGATCATTGCTGCTATTGACAAGCTGACACTTTAGCCTCGTGCAATGAGTTCACTATATAAAAAGGAACCTTTCTTACCTTTGTAATGTCGAAAGGGTTAAATGACATTTTTTCAGCCTGCTCAAAAGTCATGACTTGGATGGAGAGCGTCCACGAGGGATAGTCTCCTTTCTTTATAGCCTCAAAGAGATCTCGCAATGAATAGTCCGGGTCTTTGCCGGCTACAACTTTGGCCTCCTCTCTGGTTAGGTTCTTTATGCCCTGGTCGGTCTATAGGGATGGAATAAATATGTATAAATGCATTAAGAAGCCTCTTATATAATACACAAGAGCCATGAGTATCCTGTAAATGATATCCTCGTAAACAGTGCTTAGTGATGTCATCAGTTATAAGCTTAGTGATGTCATTTTTAAAATCCAGGAGCCCGATGTTTAAATAGTACAAAAATGTATTTTACATTATGCTTTATTTTTTTACATCATAGGCTTGAGCCTACAATTAAGTTTCTCTTGACAACACAAAACGCATAAGGCTTTTACTTTTTCTACATAATGTAAAATATTTTTTTGGACCATTTAAAGGGCATGTAAAGGCAAAAAAATAAAATAAAATCCAATATTTACTTTCTTTAATGAAAAAGAACCCTATCTCCAATATACTTTAATTAAAAAATGTGTTTAGTTTTTATAAGAAACCTGACTGTAGGCAGTGAAATTGTCCCTTCATTTACTGCTGTGGATAGGAATTGTCAGACGGTCCCTAACTGCTCTGCAGGGAAACAATCATACTTATGAACAGCAGGGGGAGCCCCCGCCTTACTTCCCAGCCATGCAGAACTCAAGCAGCTTTGTTTGTTTCCCTGTAGAGCAGTCGGCGACTGTGTAGAGATTTGTATTGGATTTTATTTTGTCTTTACATCCCCTTTACTGTTTCCAACTTCAGCTGCAGGGACAAAGATCATGGAGCCAGATTGAAACATATAAACTGGGATTCTATTTGGAGGATTATTTTGCTGCAGCCACTGGTTCTGCAGAGTTGGAGAAAGTTTGTATTAAACAATACAAAAACTATAAAATCCACATTAGATTACATGACAACACAGGACCCAGTGCAGTCTGTATATTCTCATTATTAATCAGTCTTGTTGTATTGGCTTCTGGCAGATATTTGACTTGTGCTGTTTTGATCATTTATGACGATCCCTAAGCAGCCCAGACCACACTGAGCATGTGCACAGTCTTGGTCTTGCAAAGATGTATAACAAAGTTACAAGATGGTGACCCCCTGTGGCCAACTTTGAAAATATAAATCAGTTGTTTGATTAGACTTGCGGTGCAGTAAGTTCATGTTTATGTTTAGTATACAAAATACAGCATTTCTAGCCTTATTCTATTTTAGACTTTACTTCCCCTTTAAACATTGGGCTCCTGGATTCTACTCTGTGGTATTCCGGATTGGTGCCGGCCTACAATTACAATTTTCCATGATTGACTCCCCTTTGCTGAAGGTTTGGGGCACGAGCACCCGGACCCAACGTTGAAAGTGGTAAGCCTAAACATTTGTCCAAGGATTTCAGCTTCATGCGTTTCGGAAATGGGTATAATAAACTGCACTGGTCTGTCATTGGCTCAAGCGCATATTATCCGAAATAAGAAGAAAAGTCAAACCTTGTAGTGGAATTTGCAATAGAGGGGCTTTGCTTGTGCGTTCACCATCTTGAAAACATGGTTCCCAAATCCGTGCATGTGGCGATATCCATCAGGTATCCCCCGGTCGGTGAACAGATGAGTGATCTGCATTGGTTGCAAATAGTTATTGTTTAAATCCATGTAAAAAAAAATAACATTATAATTTCCAAAAGCCTCCTTACAACTTGGTAACATCCTGTAACTTGTCTATTATCAGAAATCATGGAAACCCCTCGACTTTTAAATGTGATGAAAAGAAATAACCGCAGAGTGCCACCATTTGTAAATTTTAATACCCCATCATTTAAAGTAGTTGAAGATTAGGGGTGAACTGGTCTATCAAAGTACAGGTATGGGATCCGTTATCCAGAAAGCTCCGAATTACAAAAAGGCCGTCTCCCATAGACTCCGCTTCATTGAAATAATCCAACTTTTTAAAAATGGTTTCCTTTTTCTCTGTATTAATAAAACAGTAGCTTGTACTTGGTCCCAACAAAGATATAATTAATCCTTATTGGAGTCAATACCAGTCTTTTGGGTTTATTTAATGTTTACATGTTTTTCACTTTCTTTAATGAAAAAGAAACTTATCTCCAATATACTTTAATTAAAAAATGTGTACCATTTTTATAAGAAACCTGACTGTATGCAGTGAAATTCTCCCTTCATTTCCTGCTGTGGATAGGAATTGTCAGACGGTCCCTAACTGCTCTGCAGGGAAACAATCATACTTATGAACAGCAGGGGGAGCCCCCGCCTTACTTCCCAGCCATGCAGAACTCAAGCAGCTTTGTTTGTTTCCCTATAGAGCAGTCGGCGACTGTGTAGAGATTTGTATTGGATTTTATTTTGCCTTTACATCCCCTTTACTGTTTCCAACTCCAGCTGCAGGGACAAAGATCATGGAGCCAGATTTAAACAGATAAACAGGGATTCTATTGGGAGGATTATTTTGCTGCAGCCACTGGTTCTGCAGAGTTGGAGAAAGTTTGTATTAAAAAATACAAAAACTATAATGACAACACAGGACCCAGTCTGTATATTCTGATTATTAATCAGTCTTGCTGTATCGGCTTCTGGCAGATATTATTTGACTTGTGCTGTTTTGCTCATTTATGACGATCCCTAAGCAGCCCGACCACACTGAGCATGTGCACAGTCTTGGTCTTGCAAAGATGTATAACAAAGTTACAAGATGGTGACCCCCTGTGGCCAACTTTGAAAGCATAAATCATTTGTTTGATTAGGCTTGTGGTGCAGTAAGTTCATATTTATGTTTAGTATACAAAATACAGCATTTCTAGCCTTATTCTATTTTAGACTTTACGTCCCCTTTAAAGTATGAAGATCCAAATAACGGAAAGATCCGTTATCCGGAAAACCCCAGGTCCCAAGCATTCTGGATAACAGGTCCTATACCTGAACCAGAGGACCTCCCAGTGGTCTCAGGCCCTAGTTGACCCCAACTCTTCTTATTTCTTCTGTGGCCCTATAAAACCTATTGTTGGCACTATTTAAAAGATTGGTTCGCCTTTAAGTTAACTTTTAGTATGTTTTAGAATAGTTACTTTTCAATTGGTCTTCATTATTTGTTTTTATGGTTTTTTAATTATTTGCCTTTTCTTCAGACCCTTTCCAGCTTTCAAATGGGGTCACTGTTATTGTTACTTTTTATTACTTCTCTTTCTATTCAGGCCTCTCCTATTCATATTCCAGTCTCTTATTCAAATCAATGTAGGTTTAGCAACCAGATTTGCTGAAATTACAAACTGGAGAGCTGCTGAATAAAAATCTAAATAACTCAAAAACCACCAATAATAAAAAATGAAAACCAATTGCAAATTGTCTCAGAATATCCCTCTCTACATCATACTAAAAGTTAATTGAACAACCCCTGTACTGGTTTATCTATAAGAGAAGTTACCTTGTGCAGGGACTGAGGGCACAGGCTGACAAAGTCCCAGAACATGTTGGGATCTTTCAAATGCGTCTGAGGATTCTTCTTCTGAGCATGGGAAAGTGATGGGAACTGCAAGAGACCAAGTGAGGTGTAAAATATTCCAACATCTGCAGTCTTAGTCCTACTTGATATAAATCATTGAGCAACAAATAAATAGCACCCTAAACATAACCACAAGTCGGAGGCGATGCAGAACAGAATAACACTTACCAAGATGGGATCCCTGATGAAGAACACGGGTGTGTGGTTCCCTACCAAGTCCCAATTCCCTTCCTCTGTATAAAATTTAATTGCAAAGCCACGGGGTTCTCTCACAGTGTCATTGCTGCCCAACTCTCCAGCTGCCGAGAAACACAAATACTCCTTGTTACCCCCACGCGGAGACCAGCGACTTGATTCAAAAGTGTTAAAACAAAATTATGGATATGGCCCTTTAAAAGCTTGAAATATCGGGGGACACGATAATTGCTGGGCTATTTATGGGCCCCAGATCTTGTAAATGGTGAGCTGTTTCAATATATAAATATAATACACAAAAGCCATAAATATCTTGTAAATTATATCCTTATAAACGGTGAGTTCTGATGTCATTTCTATCACATGACTCACTAAAACTTGTGTATTATAATAAATAAAGTACCCCTGTTGCAAAATATGAGGATATTAGAAGTTACCTCGGAGTTCCATGACCTGTATAAAAACACTCTGCCTTCAGCCTCGTGTTTTTATACAGGTCATGAAACTCCTCTGTAACTTGTAATATCCTTATATTTTACAAGAGGGGGTACTTTATTCACTATATAATATACAAAAGCCATACATATTTTGTAAAATATATCCTTATAAACTGTGACTAGTGATGTCATCAGTTATAAATGGTGAGTAGTGATGTCATTTTTGTCACATGACTCACTAAAACTATTATAATAAATAAAGTAACCCTTGTTGGAAAATATAAAGATATTAGAAGTCACCTTGGAGTTCAGTGACCTGTATAAAAACACTCAGCCTCATGCTTTTATATGGTCATGGAACTCCTCGGTAACTTCTAATATCCTTATATTTTACAACAGGGGGTAATTTATTCAATATATATATATATAATACACAAAAGCCATGAATATCCTGTAAATGATATCTTTATAAACGGTGAGTTCTGATGTCATCAGTTATAAACGGTGAGTTCTGATGTCATTTCTGTCACATGACTCACTGAAACTTGTGTATTATAATAAATAAAGTACCCCCAGTTGTAAAATATGAGGATATTAGAAGTTACCTCGGAGTTCCATGACCTGTATAAAAGCACTCGGCCTTCGGCCTCGTGTTTTTATATGGTCATGAAACTCCTCGGTAACTTATAATATCCTTATATTTTACAAGAGGGGGTACTTTATTCACTATATATATACCTTGTTCATGTTATATAGTTATGGAACTCCTCGGTGACATGATATCCTTATATTTTATATTTTACAATAGGGGTACTTTATTCACTATATAATTCAGCTCCCTCATTGGCCCTTTTACATTTCTGGTTCCTCCCAGTAGCCACTGGGCCCATGATGCTGCAGAACATCTAAAATGATGTGAATGATATTTAATCCCTTTAAGGTGCTGTGGAATATATCATCACTATATATATATATATATATATATATATATATATATATATATATATATATATATATATATTTATATATATATAGATATATTTATATAGATAGATAGATAGATAGAGATATAGATATATATAGATATAGATAGATATATATAGATATATATATAGATATATATATAGATATATAGATATATAGATATATATAGATATATAGATATATATAGATATATAGATATATATAGATATAGATATATAGATATATAGATATATAGATATATATAGATATATATATATATATCTATCTAAATAAAGAAAAACAATGATGATGATGATAAGTGTTCCTAGTCTAAATCCCTTCAGGTAGTGGATGGACTGGTAACGAATGTAGTCTGACTCTGAACATATATTTTTTTTGCTTAAAATATCAAATAGGAAAGATCACCATCTAGTGGTGACATAAAATATTCCCAAAATGTAGAATACTCAAAAACATCCTTGGCTGGATTTACCAGTTCCCAGAGATTGGTAGTGTGGCTTCTCGGAGGGAAACGGCAGAGCCAAAATCTGGCACAAGGTGCAGAGCACAATACTGTGGGTGCAGGGTCGGACTGGTGGGTGTAGGGCATACTAGAGCTGCTGCTCCAGGGGCCCCCTCAAACCCTAAGGGGCCCCTGTCGCTCCCCCAAACCCCCCTACAGGGGCGGCCGCTGCCTGCCCTCCCCCCAGGTAGATCAGCCAGTTTGACCCTGTGTGGGTGCACTTTACACCTGCCATATGTAGGTAGTAAGTACAGGGCCTTCCTGTGTTCTGCACCCTCTGTCCCTCCCATTGATGTGCAAGTTGTGGTGTGTCTAAAAGGATGCCCATGTACGACCCCCTTTGATGCCACAACACTAAACAGGGTACAATGGCCTCTTATCATTACTTTCCTAAAAAGACAGCTCAATATCCCCTTTACACATCATTATTACTTACATGATTAATATCAACAGGCTTGGATTTGTGGGAAGGCCATAAAAAAGGCCTGGGCCTAGGGAAGGCGAGATTTTAGGGTTGGCATGTCGCAGGTCCCCAGTTTGCAATTTCAGTAGTCTGGGTCTCTATTCCCCTAGCAACCATACATTGATAGGAATAAGAGACTGCAATATGAATAGGAGAGGCCTGAATAGAAAGATGAGCAATAAAAAGTAGTCTTACAGAACATTTGTTTTATTACATGGGGTCGCTGACCCCCATCTGAAAGCTGGAAAGAGTCAGAAAATACTTAAATAAACTATAAAAAAAGGACAAATTAAAACCAATGGAAAAGTTGCTTAGAATTGGCTATTCTATAACATACCAAACGATAACTTAAAGGTGAACCGCCCCTTTAATCTATTATTAGAGTTACATCATGGAGGGACTCTTGGGGGTGTCCATTCATTTATGTTTTTCAGGGGACCATAAAAAAATGGTGTAAAATCCAGGAAAATGTAAAATCAGGGAAATGTATTATGCATAATATATAGGTGGGACCAGAAAACAAATAAGGGAAAAGCTAAAATCAGGGGATGTAAAATGGGGGTTCTATTGTATACCTGTACCTACTCCAATAAGTTCCACCCCCCCCATACACCCAGATACACATACTGGGGCTCATTAATCAACACTGGGCAAATTTGCCCATGGGCAGTTACCTATAGCAACCAATCAGTGATTAGCGTTTTAAAGCCATCTGTAAGTAGAACAATGAATGCAGCAATCTGATTGGTTGCCATGGGTTACTGCCCGTGGGTAAATTTGCCCAGTGTTGATAAATGACCCCCACTGTCTCATTATCCGGGTCACTTACTTGTAGTGGAGAATCGCACAGCGATTGGGGTCCTTTTGCCGACATGAGAGAAGACTTTGGCTTTGCAGTACTGTGTAATGTCATTGGTCACTTCAAAGTAGCCAAAGGCTCCTGTAAGAGACAAAATACCCATTGATTGGAGGAACTGCATAGCTCCCAACATTTGAAAAATCGAAGACGGACAAAACGTGCATTTTTGGTCACGCCCACACCCCCTGATTACCATGTCCATTTTACAAAATTTGGCAGGTTATGAAAGTCTGAACACATTTCTGGGAGTTTTAGTGCCATGTTCTATGAGTTATAACAGTTTTGCTAATGAAAGTGAATTCTCAGCCTCAGTTCTCACAAGAGACCTGCTTATCTTAAATAGTTACAATGGTATATATATATATATTTTTTTTTCTTAAATTGTTACAAAAGTATTTAAGGGCGGCTGCTGACTGTTCTGGGCTTTCTGCCAAAAAAGCCTCTTATTTTAATTGAGTTTCAAGTTTTCCAAAGAGAAAGTCGGGACGTTTCATTAAGAAACCCAGGACTGCCGGCTGAGCTGTCAAAATCGGGACAGTCCCACAGAAAACGTGATAGTTGGGAATTGGCACTGAAATACCCTAAAATGCCCATGATGCATTGTGCTTAGTACAAGGGAATCCCTAAGCAAATACAGCTCTATGGTATCTCTTGAGTATAAGCAAACGAAAGGTCCCGGAGATTCAAGATAAGGACCCAGAGGCTCAATAAATAGTAGGGATTCACCCAATCCACTATTTTGGATTCAGCCAAAAACCCCAAATCCTTTGCGAAAGATTCGGCCGAATACCGAACCAAATCGAACCGAATTGCATATGCAAATTAGGGGTGGGGAGGGGAAAACAGTTTTTACTTCCTTGTGTCATGTGATTTCCCTCCCTGCCCCTAATTTGCATATGCAAATTAGGATTTGGTTCGGCCGGGTAGAAGGATTCGGCCAAATCCGAATCCTGCTGAAAAAGGTCAAATCCTGGACGAATCCCCAACCGAATACTGGATTCAGTGCATCCCTAGTAAATAGTGAGGGGGCTTGATAAATAGCAACTTTGCACTGATTTGAATAAGAGACTGGAATATCAGAGGTCTGGAGAGAAAGATGAGTAATAAAAAGTAACAATAAATGTGTAGCTTTACGGAGCATTTGTTTTTTAGATGGGGTCAGTGACCCCCTTTTAAAAGTGGAAAAGAGTCAAATATTTCAAAATATACAAAAAAATGAAGACCAATTGAAAAGTTGCTTAGAATTGGCCATTCTATAACATACTAAAAATAAATTTATAGGTGAACCACCCCTTTAAAAAAATACACCTTGGGGTAGTTCTGCCTGGAACCCTCCAGCTCTAGCCCTCCATCTTTTGGCTGTTGCCCCTCCATTGTTTGGCTGTGGTTGGTTACCTTATGCTGAGATCCATTTAACTGGTGTTTCTTTCCTTCCAATCAGGGCTCTGCAGTGACCGTCATACCCTGTCCTAAAAAGCTTGCAATCTAAACCCCACGGCATCCTACCTGCACCTCTGGCATGCACAACCCTCTCGGGAATCCGCTCCCTGTTGAAATGGGCAATTTCTTCTGTAAAGACGGAATCCTGAATTAAAAGCGGCCCACGAATTCCCACGGTCAGGGAATTTTTCTTGTCTCCAATAGGAACCCCTGAAGATGTAGTCAGGAGGCTAGGCTGCAGAGAGATAAGGTGTAAGAAAGCAATTTAAATGCAATGTAAATAATGAATATTTAATTGCTTGGGGTACTTTTCTAAGCACGTTTGCAATTTAGATTTTTTTTTTTCCGTTTTAAAAACTGTGTATTAACCGCTAATATAATGAATCTTGTAACAACAGCGCCACCTGCTGTTCAGTTCCTGTTCATACAGGGAGAGGAAAACAGATAATTGTTCTGATGTTGACTCTAGAGAGTTATGGGAACTGACCAGCGGGTGGCGCTGTTGTTACAAAGTTCATTGTATAAAAATTGATACAGCTCTGAAACTTAAAAAAATAAATAAATATTAAAAAAGTGTTTAGAAAATCACTCTGAGTAAATTATTTTTTTTAATAATGCTTACATGTTATATGCCAATGAAAATAACATTCCTTGTGTTTTCTTCTTGCTCAGGGACATAGGGATAAATCCGCCCAATATTTAATCTATCGAAATCTGAACATTTTTGATCATTTTCTGTAAAACAGACCAAATTTTCCCCTTATTTATCAATAAATTTTTCCGAAAATTTCCTGCGCTGGGAAAAAAAAACTAGATAAAATAGTAAAAAAAAAACTAATCATACAAATTTTTCAGATTTGACATCTGAAAACTTTTTTTTGACCGAAAACCACAAAATCTTCGGATTATTGTACACAACCCAGTGCGGATCAGGATATCTTTGGGACTTTTCCCATTGACTTCAACACAAACTCAGAGTTGGAGTGCTTTTTAATTTCGACTTTTAACATCCTCTGGGTTTAATAAATTCTGAAAAATTTTAGTTTTTCATTTAAAATTCGAATTTTATAGTAAACAAAACAAAAATTTTTTATGTTTTTGGCATTCGGATGTTAATAAATAACCCCTCATGTTTGGGTTAAAGTGTCCAAAAGTGCCAGGGCTCATTATATTTATTATATTAATAAATACGATTGTGCAGAATAAACATGAGAGTATATTATACTAAACTGTTTCAAGAATTGTAAAAAAAAGCCTGGCTCCCCGTACCCTTAATTATCATCTCATCTGCCCCACTTACTACTATTCCCTGCTCATTACATGTGTTTTCCTTCAGTCAAAAGAGTTGTTTACCTTTAAATTAACTGTTAGTGAGTGATATTCTGAGACAATTTGCAATTGGTTTTCATTTTTTATTATTTGTGGTTTTTGAGTTATTTAGCTTTTTATTCAGCAGCTCTCCAGTTTGCAATTTCAGCCATCTGGTTGCTAGGGTCCATATTCCCCTAGCAACTACGCGCTGATTTAAATAAGAGACTGGAATATGAATAGGAGAGGCCTGAATACAAAGAGGAGTCTTAAAAAGCAGCAATAACAATAAACGTGTAGCCTTACAGAGCATTTGTGGTGGGGTCAGTGACCCCCATTTGAAAGCAGGAATGAGTCAGAAGAAAAAGGCAAATAATAAAACAACTATAGAAAAGAAAAAATTAAGACCGATTGAAAAGTTTCTTAGAATTAGCCATTCAATGACAAACCAAAAGGAGAACCACCCTTTTAATTATTATTATAATTGTTTTCCTCCTTTACTTATACACAGACTTGTGATCCAGTTTATCTGCTGTAGGTGTGTAGTAATAGGGGTACAGCGTTGCTGCAGGGAGTTGCTTCTAATTAACATTAGACAAGTTATTGGCTGCACCCTTGGCTCACTCATTTGTAGCCTGAGATGAGTCAGAAATATATCTCCTGCTACTGTATAACTATGCTGTTTATTATTCCGCTGGCTAAGCATGCTGGGAGTAGTAGGAAGCCACAGACTGGGCATTTCTACCATATGTGTTTATTTAGATCAACTCATTTTAATAAGGTTATCACATTTAAAGGGATCTCAGTGCTATGGTGGTGTTATTGACCCAGGGCTGGATTAAATGGGCTGTTCACCTTCAAATTAACCTTTAGTATGATGTAGTGACAATTTGAGACAATTTGCCATTGGTCTTCATCTGCATTACTCATGTGCTGGTATTTAATTGTTTAGCGTTTTGTTCAGAGTCTTTGCAGTTCGGAATTTCAGCAGCTGTCTAGTTGCTAGGATCCAAATGATCCTAGCAACCAGGTAATGCTGTGAATGAGAGACTAGAAGAAGAATAGGGAGGGTCTGAATAGAAAGAGAAGCAATAAAATAACAATAACATTTTAGCCTACAGGGCAATAGATTTTTGGCTTTTGAAAGCACGGGGCCTCACCAAGGGAGTGGGAGTCAGAAGAAGAAGGCAAATAATAATTTTAAAAAAACGTGGAGATTCAGGCAGATTAGTTGCCCGGCGACAGATCTCCTCTTCTTCTGGGCGACAAATCACCTCGAACTGCCTTCCCGCCGGCTAGAATGTAAATCAGCGGCAGGATGGCACTCAGAAACTTCGGGCGACTTCGGAAAACAAAGGGCTCCGAGTGCCATCCTGCCGCCGTTTTACATTCTAGCCGGCGGGAAGCAGTTCGGGGAGATTAGTCGCCCCGAAGAAGAGGAGATTTGTCGCCAGGCGACTAATCTCCCCAAATCTGACCCCGTGTCTCTGCCCTTACATGGAGTGATTGAGAGACTAGGAGAAGAATAGGAGAGGGTTCGAATAGAAAGATAACGAATAAAAAGTAAAAATAACATTTTAGCCTACAGGGAAATGGATTATTGGCTTTCGATAGATGTAGCACTAAAAAGTAGCAATAACAATACATTTGTAGCCTTACAGAGCATTTTTTTTTTAGATGAGGTCAGTGACCCCCATTTGAAAGCTGGAAAAAATCAGCAGAAGAAGGAAAATAATCCAAAAACTATATAAAAACAAAACAAATGAAGTTCAGTTGAAAAGTTGCTTAGAATTGACCATTCTATAACAACAAAGGTGAACCACCGAGTAGCATGGCCTTTATTATGTAGGTCAGATAATATATTTGAATGTACAAAGTCACGTATACAACTTGCATTCTGTAGCCTGAGTGCTGTCAACACAGCTAATTATGTTAATGTTTTATTTATTATTATTATAATGTTTTATTATATAATGCTCATTGGGCTGATGGTTATTTCCCATGGTTATTTTCTGAATGAAGACCAGTGAAAGTCTATATGTACCCACGTAGCCCATCTTGAAGCAAATCTCACCCGTGTAAGTGTTTGGCCCCAACATATAGGGGGTTATTTATCAAAGGTTCGAATTTTTTAGAGTATTTTTTATATCTCAAATGAACTCAAATGGTTTCTTACTTAGGATAGGACTACACGGACGTTTTCGGCGCGATCCAACGCAACACGACTGTCGGATGCAGACGCTACATGCTGCGTCTGCATCCGACAATGCAGTCACTTATCTTATTTTTGTCGCATGCGTTTTGTCACAGCGCGTCGGATCATAAGGCTTCTGGACGCAAGCAAACAAGATTTGGCTAGCAGTCGGGGGCTAAAATCAGGCTGATTACTGCACTGGCTGGCCCTAGCCTAAAGGTGGCCATACACGGGCCGATAAAAGCTGCCGACAGACCGTGTCGGCAGCTTATTGGCCCGTGTATGGGGGCCCCCGACGGGCTTCCCCGATCGAGATCTGGCCGAAAGTCGGCCAGATATCGATCGGATGGGATTAAAAATCCCGTCGGATCGCGGCCGCATCTGTTCGTTGATGCGGTCCCGCGATCCGACCGCCCGTTTGGCGAACGCTAGGATCCGATCGTTGGGCCCTAGGGCCCACGATCGGATCAGCCCGATATTGCCCACCTCAAGGTGGGCATATCGGAGGGAGATCCGCTCGTTTGGCGACATCGCCAAACGAGCGGATCTATCCGTGTATGGCCACCTTAAGAGTCAAATAAGAAATGCATATTATAGATATTGGACCTCTTATGCAGAATGCTCAGGACCTGGGGTTTTCTGGAACTTGCTCCTTATGATCTTTAAGGCTAGGGCCAGACGGGGCAGAATTCAGACTGATTTTATCCCCCGACCACTAGCCAAATCTTCTTGTTTGCTCCGCAGGAAACAGACTCAGCAGATTTCAGATTGAAATACAAAGTCTTGAGTTTCTTCAGCGAGTCTGTTCGCTCCAGAGTCAACACAAGGCTTCGCAACGAGAGCAGACAAGAAGATTCGGCTAGCGGTCGGTAGCTGAAATTAGCCTGCGGTTTTCAGCAGGCTGAATTCTGCCCTGTCTGGCCCTAGCCTAACAGTCAAGTAATTAAAAACCAATATTACAGGTAGGGATGCACCAAATCCAGGATTTGGTTCGGGATTCGGCCAGGATCCGGCCTTTTTCAGCAGGATTAGGATTCGGCCAAATCCTTCTGCCCATTTGAACCGAGTCCTAATTTGCATATGCAAATTAGGGGCGGGAGGGAGATTGTGTGACTTTTTGTCAGAAAACAAGGAAGTAAGAAATGTTTTCCCCTTCCCACCCCTAATTTGCAGGGGCGATCCGCCAATGAGGCGAGCTGAGGCGCTCGCCTCAGGCGGCATCGCCAGCTAGGTTTCCAGGGGCGGCAAAAAGCCGCTCCTGGTGCCTTTAAGAGCCGAATTTCCGGTTTTTGAACCGGAAATTCGGCTTTACTAGGGCGAGAGAGCGCAATTGCGCTCTCCGCACTAGCGTTGCTGCCTCCCCCCCGGAAATCGAATCGGGCTGGGGGGGCGGCATTACTGGAGCCGCCTCAGGCGGCAATACATACAGAAACGGCGCTGCTAATTTGCATATGAGTCTATGATGGATGGCCTTCTCATATGTCAAAGCTTTCTAGATAACATTTCCAGATAACAAATCCCATACATGTACATGGAAAAGTGCAGTGCTGCAATTTTATAGGGGCTGTTCACCTTCTTTTTTCAATTCCTTTGTTTTCAGATTGTTCCCCAGAAATAAAGACTTTTTTCAATTACTTTCCATTATTTATTTTTTACTGTTTTTCCAAAATCTAAGTTTAAAGTTGAATATTCGAGTCTCTGGTGTTTGAGTCTGGCAGCTCAGTAATTCAGGTGCAGACTCTGAACTGTTAAAATTTTGCGACATTGAGTTGATAGATTTCTCAGCAGCATCTCTGGAGTATTAGCAGCTATTGTATCAATTCTAACAGCCGCCTGTAATGAAACCCAGGGATTCTGCTCAGCAGGGACAAAGGCAAGAAATGTATCAACTAAATGTTTCCATTTAGAACATTTACAGGGTCGGCGACCCCCCCTCCCAGAGCTGCTTCAGAAGGTGAAAAATGACACTTTACACTTCAGTATTAGAAAAAAACGGTCACACATAGAAAATAGAAAGTCATTGGAAAAAGTCATTATTTGTGGTGATCTACCCGTCAATATCTGGTTGTTTGAAGGTGAACCACCCCTTTAAGTGATAAAACCCTGTGCCAAGAGTAGGGCCAAATAGTATTGGCAGCCAATGCCTAGTATCCTGCCTGCTGGGCTTGTTTGCACTGCACACAGTGTCGGATTGGGACACCAGGGGCCCACCCAAAAACCTTAGACCAGGGGCCACTCTCCTACTATTATTCTTCATCTCCTCAATCAACCTCTGTTATCCTAGTCTGTTTTCTTTACATACTATAATGAAGTATTCCATCTATTTAGCATCTTTGTTTTCATAGAAATAGGGAATGGCCATGAAATAGGCCAAACGTATTGGTAGCATGAGGGCCCACTGACACCTTGGCCCACCGGGAGTTTTCCTGGTATCCCAGTGGGCCAGTCCGACACTGACTGCACACCCCCTATTCACACATCACATAATCCCCCAACCAACAATTGCTCCCTGTTTGCCTTCCCAGCCCTTAGTTCCAAGTCCTGCTGGAATTAGTCTGCCTTCCCCCTTAGGGGACTGTGTACCACACTGGGGCTCATTTATAAACACTGGGCCAATTTGCATCTGGGCAGTAACCTAGGGCAACCAATCAAATGTTTGCTTTTAGCTGGCTGAAAAAAGCAAGAAACTGATTGGTTGCTATGGGTTACTGCCCAGGTGCAAATTTTCCCAGTGTTTATAAATGAGCCCCAGTGTTTCCTATGAAGAACGTTCATATCAAGTGGGACCTTCCATAGACAGCATGGGGAGCTATTTTAGGGTCCCATAGGTTAGGTTTCCCCCTTGCAGATGTTACCTCTGGTTCATAGGTCTTCTTTTGCTGTTGGGTATATCTGCCTGTGTCAGCCATGGTGCCCAGTGAGCAGTGCAATCTGAAAGCAGTGGCAGTTACTAATGCATTTATAGGCTGGTCCCTTGGCACCTCCCAAGAGTTGGCGTGGAATTCAACCTTCCAATACACTTGATATACCAGTATGTCAAGGAACTGATTTAAGTTCTGATGCCTACAATTATTTACATATTTAGACTGTGTACAAGTACATAAGACATTGCTGTGAAGGCAAGCTGGTGGGAGTCAGCCCACAATCAGGGTGGGCACATTACAATATTTGCACGAGAAAAATAACTGACCGATTTCTCATTTTTGATTCATTAAGAAAGCACGAACATCTACCCACGCTTCTTATCTCTATTCACTGTTGCATTTTGCCAGTCACCCTGGAGTGACAAATAGGTTAAAAGGGGATGTAACCTACAAATTTCCAATATTCATTAATTCATCTTTAATGGTTTCATTATTATTTGTAAAGGCAACTGCTACGAAAAGCAGTAATTTCATGTATTGTAAGGTAGTCCTGGAGCGGTACCCTGTGGGATGCAGGTAGAAGTGTCGGGAGTGGGTATAGACGCGGGTCGGCGGTTCTCCGGTCTTCTCAATAACGCGTTTTACTCCCTTTTTCTGATCACGCCTACTTCTAATGATGTCACTTCCGGTTTACAATGACAGCACTTCATGTTTCTTGATGGTCAGCGGGTCGCGGATCGGGTTGCGGATACGGTACTTGCGGGTTGGGTCGGGTTTAACAATAGACTCTATTCAGGGGTGAGGGGATATGTAGGACAGAGCCAGGAATAACGAATCCTAATTTTCATATGCAAATTAGGGGTGAGAAGGGGAAAACATTTTTACTTCCTTGTTTTGTGACAAAAAGTCACACAATTTCCCTCCCCACCCCTAATTTGCATATGCAAATTAGGATTCAGTTTGGCCTGGCAGAAGGATCTTGCTGACAAAGGCAGAATCCTGGCCGAATCCCGAACCGAATCCTGGATTCAGTGCATCCCTACTTATATGGGCAAATAACTGTTACCAAGTTCCACTTGTTTCACCTCCCAGTACAGTCCTGCAGTGTGTCGGGTACCTGCAAAAACCTGCGGGTTGCGGGTAGAAGTTCCGGGTGCGGGTATAGACGCGGGTCGGCGGTTCTCGGGGTCGTGGGTCTTCTCAAAGACTTTGCTATTCGGTTGTGCCCCTCTGCTTGTCTAAAACCCCTCGCCTTGCACCTCTCGTTTTAAGACCTGGCGGCATCTGAGTAGCTGAGGGCTCCTCCCGAAGCTAAAGGCGGTTGCTACAGGCAGGAGCATGAGCCAAGACCAAGGTGCTTGGCATCGGTTCCAGATTTAGGGTGCCAACCGTTACACCCTGTTAGCTGCTCTGAAGTGGGGTAGAGGGGTTGACAAGTAGGAATAGTTTCCAGGTTTTAAATTTTATCCTTGGGTTTGTAGTGATGCTACAAACTGGCACTTGCTGTGAGTGAAGGACGGGAGGATAGGCGACTATCTCCAGTGTTGTTACTGAGCAGCTCATAGGCTCACACCGGACTTAACTAAGTCAATCCAAATGAGAAGGGGAATTCTAGGAAAGAGTATCATGTTCAAGTACAAGTCTTTCTAGTGCACAGCTTTGGGAGGAGAGTGGATGCTCTTACACAGTAATTATGGGTCATGGGGTGTGTGCCATCGCTCTTCCCTTGGCAGGATATTAAATTTACTGCCTCATAAACGGGTGTCATGTTTACTACTGAAAAGCAAAATATTTAGAGAGCGATTAAGTTACAGAAGGAATTCTGATGTTTATGCTTAATGGTGCATCTGGGCACAACGACACAAACTTTTCTACACCCACGCACAACAGTAATGTTCTGCAAGTAGAAAAAACATGTTTAAAAACAACGTAATACTTGCTCATATCCGTCCACTTGCTGCACTGAGCTCCTGAAAGGTTGAACAGGAGAAATAATGCTGGCAGGCTCGCTGCTCAGGAGTCAGAAAACTGATTCATTCCCAATAAAAGAACAGAGGTGCACCATCTACTCACTACCTAACCAGTGGTGGAACTAGAAGTTACAGGAGCAAAACCTTTTTTGTAGGACTTCTCCCCACTTTGGAAATACAATGAAACTTCGATTTTACTGTAAGTCCCCTGATTTTAAGTTTTCCTGCATTTTACAATTTTTATTTGTGGTCCAATTTATAATGCATTTTAATGGTCGCATTCCCCGGATTTTAAGTAAAGTTTTCCCGGATTTCACATTTTGTCCTGATGTACCCAAAAATAGCTTTTTTTCCTCAAAATAAAGAGGTTTGTTATCTCAAATTAAAATGGGCTCCTGTGCTTATATCCATCCTTTCAGTACTTTAAGAAAAAGTTACTTTAACACATTTCCCTGAATTTACATAATTTTTTCCTGGTCCCATGAAAAACATGCACCAAATCCACTATTTTGTTCTACCGTAAGACATTTTTCTAGGGATGCACCAAATCCAGGATTCTGCCTTTTTCGGCTGGATTCAGATTCGGCAGAATCCTTCTGCCCGTCCGAATCCGCATATGCAAATTGGGGGTGGGGGAATCGCGTGACTTTTTGTCACAAAACAAGGAAGTAAAGAATGTTTTCCACTTCCCACCCCCTAATTTGCATATGCAAATTAGGATTCAAATTCAGTTCGGTAATCTTTCGCAGAGGATTCAGGGGTTCATCCGAATCCAAAATAGTGGATTTGGTGCATCCCTACTTTAAACTGTGAAGTCAGTTCCCCCACTGGGACCCCTATACCTCCTGGGACCCCTGCTCGATCTGCTTCTTCTATAGTTTTGCCCCTGTAACTGACCCTTACCCTCTACACACTTATTTGATTTCTTCAGGAAGTATTGTGGAAAGATGTAACTGCCCAAATTGCAGGTGCACAATGGATGTGAATAGGGTTGGCACCTTTGTGGTAGACTGGTAGCCAGTAAATATGGAACACTAGCCCACGGCCTCAGCCAGCCTGGGAGGAGGAAGGTAAAATTGGAAAGTGAAAAAGAGTGCATCATAAAGAGAGGGTCTTTGTTACAATGAAGAAGTGGAGAGATAATATTGTGGCTTTATAAAGGTTTACACTGAATAAAGACACAAAAGAGTGAGCCAATGAGAGAGAGTAAAGGTGGCCATAGACGTAACCATTACAATCTTTTGGAAAGGTCGTTCCTTTTCATTTGACATTTAGGGGCAGATTTATCAAAGGTCTAAGTGAAAATTTGAATTAAAAAAATTTGAATTACAAGCTAATTTTTGTGTACTTTAGCCTATGGGGGACCTCCTAGAACCTATCTGGAGTCAATAAGTAAACTTTGAAAAATCTAAGGTTTTTTTGGGAAAAAAGATTCGAATGCGCTATTACTTCGATTCGTACGATTCAAATTCGATCGAAAACTGACCTATTCAGCCAAAAAAACCTTTCGATTTAATTTCTAATTTTTTCACCAGAAAACCAGACCCACTTTCCAAACTATTATACCTCCTCTCCTCACTCAACCTCTTTATTCTCCTAGTCTCTTTTCTCTACATACTATTCTCTATTGTTCCATTATGAAGCCTCTTTATTCCCATAAAGAAATAGAGAATGACCATGAAATAGGCCAATAGGTTAGAAGCAGGAGGGCCCACTGACACCTTGGCCCACCGGGAGTTTTCCTGGTATCCCAGTGGGTTAGTCCGACACTGCACGCACCAAATATCATATGAAACTTCACTTCGTACAATAATATCTGTGTGTACGGCCACCTTAACCTGACATTGGAGAGACAGAAGGTGAGACAAAGGGTAACGTAAAATTGGAGATGTATCCAAGACAGAAAGTGACATTAGGGACATTTTGTCAGTTGCTGAAAAATGATGGTCAAAAAGCAGTGGCGGAACTGCCGGGGGTGCAGGGGGTGCAAACGGGCCAGGGCCCGCACCCCCTCAGGGGCCCCCGGCAGTTCACGCGCCGCTAATTCCCGGCCAGTTCCGGGTGTACGGAGGGGGGCGGGGGGCCCGGCTGCGCGTCCTGCGCCAGGGCCCGCCCCCTCTAGTTACGTTTCTGTCAAAAAGCCTTTCATAAAGGGCATGTCATGTCAGAGAGGCTCCTCCCGCGAGGTATTACAGCTCCAAATGATTTTTACACCTCTCAAATTTCCAAATAATTATGTATGATTATTATGCAGACTTGCCTCGCCCAGCACGTAACCGCATGGCAGTGTTAATTCCACTACTGGAATCTGGGCCAATAAATTTCCATGAATAAGCCCTAAGGCACACATACTAACAATATGGGGCAATAATTAACAATCTCATGTAAGTCATTAGGATTCAGTTGATCTTATATGGCTAGATGTTTTACACAACAGCATGGAAATGATAATTATGCTTTCTTATCAGCCAATCATTATGAATTATCTTTATAAAGAAGACATTTCTTACAGAGTAAGCTCTACACCACCCTGCCATGTATGTCCCCATCCACTAGCGTTTTTTTTGGGGGGTGCAGGGGTCCTTCCTCTATTTGTGACTTGTGAATAGTACATGTATTGGTATTTGGTAGGCATCACTGATATATGAATAAAAAGGCCTAAACAGAAACATAAGTAAACATAACAATAACTGTGCAAATAATTAAAAATAAAGAGACCAACTGCAAAGTTGCTAGGCAGATACTCTACAAAATGATATAGGTATGGAAATGAAAATAAAATACTGTGACAGCAACATGGTCTTGCCCCTCTGTTTTTATTTTGACCATTAAAAGACACAGGGACAATTGCCTCAATGTGCAAGAGCGCTAAGGGGTGCAAAATTGCGCCAGAGGCAATGGTCTGTGCAGGAGGTGCTTTGCACCTTTTAGGGTGCAGTGTCCATATGGAAAATAAAAAGCTTTTTAAAAAAGAAAACTGACAAGAGCTGCTGACAGATCAGACGCTTGACGCTACTAAACAAGGGCTACAATTACATTATTAATATTTCGTCTCCTCCTGAGAGAGGTGGAATATATATTACTGTTGCGAAACCATACATTCTGCCTGCTGTATTTTAATTATTGTGTCTGTACCATCCGAATTGCTTTTTCGTTCTGTGCTATACACTATGAAAATCGAAGCTTGGTAGGAAAAAACTATTTTATGACAATTATGGGGCGAAGTGACTCCCATTTTCAGGGACTTCGTAGATTAACTAACGGGCGCCGGCGTCACTTCGCTAGCGAAGGAGATAGACGCTAGCGGTGATTCGCACTCTATCGCCAGGCAAATTTGCCCTCTGGCGAATGGACGTTACTCCGCAAATTCACTAAGAAGCGGATTTTACTGAACGTTACCTCTTTCGCCAGACTTGCCTTCGTCAGCTCAGACCAGGCGAAGTGCAATGGAGTGTATAGATCTTCCTCAATCTTTTGTTACTTACATCATATTTTATAGTGGAAAAAGTTTCAAACGTTGCCGTCTTTTCCTTTTATCACAGTGATAAGCTGCAAAAGGCCTTAAAATTGTTTTTGGTTAACCGGGTTCCCCCCTACATTTTCTAACATATGGAACATTAACTATACACTGGGCTCATGTGTAGGGCAATATAACAACTTTATTTTATTTTATTAAGGTTTCCTGGACTTGTGTAATATAATGTATTTGCTGCAACATATACGTCCAATGAACTTTAAATTTCATGCCATATGCAAATTAGCCTGAGCGAAGACCTCTTACCAAGTTGCACTGGGCATAATTGAACGCTAGCTCATCTTCGCTTTGATTTGCTTGCATTGCCGAAGTAACGCTAGTGAAAATACGTCAGTGTTCGGCACCTTGGACGCAACTTTGCATTTTAGTAAATTAGCTTTTTCACCTGGCAAAGCTGCGAAGCCGCTTAGTAGCCGCTTAGTAGATTTACCCCTATGTACAATGTGTCATCAAAAGGAGGAGGAGCCATGGTGGATACTTGCCCTCAATTAATGATCTACTGAAATTTAATTGTATTATCCAGTGGCACATACAGTATTATTAGAAATATATATATTTTTCATGAAAAGGCTGTATTTTCCAGCACAGATGTTATTTCAACAGCGAGCGATGGAAATGCCATTCAGGCGTAGAAAATTTACAGCGACATTGTGGCTGATTCACATCAAGCCACATATGCAACTCCTCAGTGCGGCTGCAATTATATTGGAATTGTCGGGGGGAAGTGTTGCATTGTGAGTAAAGAAACATGGCAAATTGCATCTGAAATTGCACCTTGCACACTGCACTTGCATTCATAAATAACAACTAGAGACCTATCTATTAAACAGGGCCAGACTGGGGGGCCTGGGGCCCACCGGGACTGCAGTCCAGGGCCCCCCTAAAGGCCCACCGTCCCCCTACTGTGCACGTCGGGCGGCGATGTGCGCAATCCCCTTGGCGCGTATGCGCACAAGGCGCCCCCAGCGCATATGTGCAAAAGGCGCCCCATCGGCGCGCATGCGCACAAGGCGCCCCATCGGCACGCATGCGCACACTGCGCATCGCAAAGATCCTTTAAAAAAAAAAAAACGAACAACAGGAGAGGGGGTCTGGCCCGGCGGGGGCCATGTGGGTCGTGGCCCACCGGGTTTTTTCCCAGTGTCCAGTCCGACACTGCTATTAAAGGTCGAATTTTAGTGTTTTTACAAACTACGATCAAACTCGATTCCTCTAAAACCACAAATGCCATGAGAGTTATGAAAAGATCGGAATACTAAAGTACGAACGAAAATTGCTGCCAAAAAATGTGAACCAAAAATTGGTTAATTATGTGAGAGGTTAATTATTTGTTGATTTGATGACTCCTGGGAGTGGTGCATATTCTGGCCATTCCTGTTCTCGCTGTGTGGTTTGGAGATATTGGGATGACTCCATGATAAGAGGATGTTCTTTTCTATTTCGTACCATGTTGTTGTGGGAGAGATTGTATCCATGTGTTGAAAAATGTTGTTGTGTTTTGTTCTTTTCTGGTTGTTGCTTCTAACCAGTCCATGTGAAAATGTGGTGTAGATTTTGTTGCAGCATTGTCTTCCGAGCCGCTGCTGCCAGTCTCCCAATCATATTCTTTTCTGATTTCGTTAATAGGGTGTAAGAAGGTAATACTAAATAATTCCCATTCTAGTTGTGTTTGGAGGGGTTTACCTCTTGCCAAAAGGTTTGTAATGAGGAACATGACCATAGGTTATGTATTAAATCTGCTTTTGGGGTGCAGCATCTAAGTTGTCAGAGGAGAGATTACCCATTTTGGATTTACAGGGGTCCCCAACCTTTTCTAGCCATGAGCCACATTCATGTAAAAAGAGTTGGGGAGCAACACAAGCATGAAAAAGTCCCTTGGGGTGCCAAATATGTGATTGACCAATTGGTAGCCCTATGTGGAGTGCCAGCCTACAATAGTCCCCACGTGGCACTATACTTAGTTTTTATGCAATTAAAACTTGCTTTCAAGCTTGGAATTTGAAAATAAGCACCCGCTTTGATGACCCTGAGAGCAACATCCAAGGGGTTGAAGAGCAACATGTTGCTCATGAACTACTGGTTGGGGATCACTGTGAATTTAGATATGAATTATGGAGATTTTGGAGGGACATCTCCTGGTCTCTGCTTTCTGGGAGTAGCTTAATGATGTTAAAGTGTTGCTTTAGGATTTCTGGTTTCGTTGTGTTTGGGATCTCAGTGAGCCGTGCAAAACTAAAAGTTTCTCTGTTTTCTATCTTGATAAGTGTTCTAATAGTCTGATATATTTGTGAAGTTGTTTGTTTTGTTTCTTTAGGGTAGGGCCAGACGGGCAGATTCGGGGAGATTTAGTCGCCTGGCAACTAATCGCCTCTTCTGCGGGGCGACAATCTCCCTGAACTGCCTTCCGCCTGCTTGAATGAGAAAACCGCAGCGCTATGCACTCGCGGCATTTCGATTTCCGAAATCGCCCGAAGTGCAACTGCCCTTGGCCTTATTTTTCCAGATCTTGTTGTTAAGTGGGTTGTTTTTGTCTTGGTCTGTTAATGGTTTTGTTACGTGAGTTGCAAAGTTAATGATCTGTAAGCTTAAGAATATGTGTGTTGTGAATGAGAATTTTTCTGCCATTTTTTTGTTTGAGATAAGATTGAGTAGTTATCTTCCAATATGTCGTAAAGGTTTTGTAATGTAGAGATGAGTTTAAGACTTTTGTCGCTGCCTTCAGACCTACCAATCGTCACAGGTGAGGAAGAAAAGCTCAAAATTTGCTGTCAAAAAACATCCACATGCTGAGCACACAATAGGCACTAAATATCAATTTGGCAGCCAACAAACACAGCAGGTAGAAATAACCAGGAGGTACATTGATCCTAACCCCATTATAATGATAATCCATTGCTTAAGACACTTAATACTAAATAACCAGCCTCAGTGAAATCACAAGCATGAGTCAACCACATTGCAAAACTTTCTACCGTTTCCCATAACAGTAACGTTGAGGGCAAAAACAGGTGAAGAAAGGACAAGAAGCAACCCAATCTCAATCATTTGCCAGAAATACTTGAAACTGGATCTGTGGGTGGAAGGCAGAAAGTCGTGTCTTTATCATTCTGGATTTATTGGCCTTAGCTCTAGCACTGTTCATCAATTTGTTCTCTTGCATGCCAGCTCATTTCAGTTTCTAGCAGATTTACCAGTAGAGTTTCTGGCACACATTTTATGGTTGAATAATATTGTATAAGTCAAAACACAGGAGGTATTAGTATGGATTAAGTTGGGTATAAGGTTAAATTCCATTAGACATGGCTGGTGCCAAGAAAGTCTCTTCCTCTAGTGGAAAACATTTGATTCCAGTAATAAACATGAACAAAGCTTCTATAATGAGCAAAAAGAACACAATCATATCATTTGATCAGGGGTTGTTGGTATTTCATCATACAACCACTACAATTAATTTTCCATTTCAAGCACAATAAAGTCACAAACTACTGCCAAGTGCCAATTTGTTAGGCACCACCAGCACCCCATCGCCAACCTGGAACCCTATGATTCCAAAAATACATGTACCTGGTGTACCTTCCATTAGAGCACCACCACCGGCTCTGATTATGTAAAGGAATCTTTCAAATTCTCTAAGCCCTAGAATATGCCGTACAGTTTTGGTGTCCATCATTCAAAAAGGACATTATTGTATTAGAGAAGGTCCAGAAAAGGGCAACTAAGCTGGTAAAAGGTATGGAAAATCTTAGCTATGAGGAAAGACTGGCCAAGTTGAGGTTGTTCACGCTGGAGAAGAGGCGATAATGGGGGATATGTATAAATATATAAGGGGATCATATAATAATCTCTCTAATGCTTTATTTACCAGTAGGTCTTTCCAGCTGACACAAGGTCACCCATTCCGATTAGAAGAAAAGAGGTTCCGCCTAAATATTCGGAAGGGATTTTTTACAGTGAGAGCTGTGAAGATGTAGAATTGTGTCCCTGAATCAGTGGTACAGGCTGATACATTAGATAGCTTTAAGAAGGGGTTGGATGGAGTTTAGCAAGTGAAGGAATACAGGGATATGGGAGATAACTCATAGTACAAGTTGATCCAGGGACTGGTCCCATTGCCATTTTGGAGTCAGGAAGGAATTTATTCCCCCTCTGAGTCAAATTGGTAAGGCTTCAGATGTTTTTTCTTTGCCTTCCTCTGACGTCCATTCGCCAGAGCGATATTTCGCCTGGCGTTAGAATTCGAGCAAAGGCTAGCATCCGTCTCCTTCGCTAGCAAAGTGACACCCGTTAAGGAAGTTTCGAAATGACATCATTTTCGCTAGCGTTAGTCACTTCGCGCTCTAGGGAATCTGCCCCTATATATCACTAACCTATCAATCACATTGAAGGTACCATCACTAATTATTAAAGCAGAATGCTAGGAAGTCGTGTCTTTATCACTCTGTATATATTGGCCTTAGCTCTAGCACTCTTCATCAATTTGTTCTCTTGCATGTCAGCTCATTTCAGTTTCTAGCAGATTTACCAGTAGAGTTTCTGGCACACATGTTATAGTTGAGTAATACTGTATAAGTCATTTTATCTGTCACAGGACTATATAATACACAGGAGGTATTAGTATGGATTAAGTTGGGCATAAGGTTAAATTCCATTAGTAGCAGTGTTTTTAAAGACATGGCTGGTGCCAAGAAAGTCTCTTCCTCGAGTGGAAAACATTTGATTCCAGTAATAAACATGAATAAAGCTTCTATAATGAGCAAAAAGAACACAATCATATCATTTGATCATTTGGTTGTTGGCGTTTCATCATACAAACTCTTGAAATTGGTAGAGAGGAGATCTATCTATTGGTGTATATAATACATTGAATAATCTGACTTGCGTCAGTATTTTAGCAGGTAAATAGAAAAGAGAAAAAGAGATATCCCTTCTTTATCAATCAAATCATAGTCACATTCAGAATATAACGTTTTTTTTTATGAAAAACCACGGCTTCTATACAAAAACTGGATGTTTGCACCTCGTGTCAATGTGTAGGATATTGTTGTATTATTTGTCAATAGAGTTCCCTTTTGGGTAAAAATTCTATATTTATATAAAGTGCTAGTGCCATACGCTAATCGAATTCATTTACTTTCTTTGTTAACCCTTAAAGTTGCCTTAGTGCTATTTAAAATTTAAGGTGACTTTTTTAGATCTCCGTTGCGGATAAGGTACTTGCGGGTCGGGTAGCGGGTCCAAGCGGGTAAGAATGCGGGTTGCGGATTGCAGGTTGTGGGTACGGGTCGGGTACGGGTTCCAAAAAATGGACCTGCGCAGGACTCTACCCCCAGCAACTCTTATCGCCAACCTGGAACCCTATGCTTCTAAAAATACATGTACCTGGTGCAGGGTGGGGGACAGGGGGCGTACCGGGCCCGGGCATGAAGGGGGGCCCAGCAGCGCTGCATTTTTTGAAGATCCGGGCCCCCCTTACGAGCGCCCGAGCCGTACGTCTTGCCTCTTGCGTTGCCGAATGCGGAAGTGCCGAAAAGCCGAAGCAGATGCGCCGAAAAGACCCGAAGTCACGGAAAAAGCCGAAGTCACGAAGCGCCGAAAAGACCCGAAGTCACGAAAACAGCCGAAGCCGAAGTCCTGAAGCGGTGAAAAGACCCGAAGTCACAAAAGGAGGCGAAGTTGAAGTACTGAAGCCATGAGTTCAATCCTACTGAACACCAGTTTGTGTTTTTTTTTTTTTTAATCCCCTGGCCACCAATGTATTATTTTAATATTCTATAGGTCCCTGCCACCAATCTTTTTTTTAAAACTTTTTTTTGGGGCCCCAATTTTTTTTTAACTCGTTACGGGCCCCTTGCCACCATTGTTTTTTTTTTGGTGGCCCCAATTTTTTTTAACTTGTAAGGGGGCCCCTGCCACCAGTTTGTTTTTTTTTCAAAAAAAAATTATTTTTTTTTCAAATTTTTTTTTGGGGCCCCAATTTGTTTTTAACTTGTAAGGGGGCCCCTGCCACCAGTTTTTTGGTTTTTTTTCAAAAAAAAGTAATTTTTTTTGGGGCCCAATTTGTTTTTAACTTATAAGGGGGCTCCTGCCACCAATGTTTGTTTATTTTTTAGTTTTTTTTACATTTTTTTTGTTGGGGCCCCAAGTTTTTTTTAACTTATAAGGGGGCCCCTGCCACCAATGTTTTTTTTTAAAAAATTTAAATTTTTTTTTTTGGGGCCCCAATTTTTTATAAGGGGGCCCTGACCATCAATAGCTTTTTACAACTTGTGTGGGGGGGGTTACTTTTTTAGAGCTGATGTCTGTGTGGTCTTTTAACTGCGATGTGGAGTGGGCGGGATATGGGGTGGAGCTTGGTCGTCAGTGTGGGCGGGGCCCAGGGGGCACCAAAAATATTGTTGTACGGGGCCCCGTGATTTCTAATGGCGGCCCTGACCTGGTGTACCTTCCATTAAAGCACCACCAGCCGCTCTGATCTGAATTAAATGCCACTGCTCATTCACTAGACCAGGGCAGGGAAACCCTAGCAAGATCTGGGTAGGACTAGTCTGCCATAGTATCAGGAGATCTCCTGGTGGGCCCAGTTCTAGTAATCTATATCCACCAGTCAGAAGGGACACATAGGGGCCGATTTATCAAGGCTCGAATTTCGAAAATTTGAAATCAAAAAGACCAACCGAAATTTAAAAAAAAAAAAAAAAAATTACGTTTTTTTTGGCCGGAATAGGTCCGTTCTTGATTGAATTTGAATCGTACGAATCGAAGTAATAGCACATTCAATCGAATTAGATTCAAAGTTTTTCCAAAAAAAAAAAAACCTCTGATTTTTCAAAGTCCAACAATTGACTCCAGATAGGTCGTAGGAGGTTCCCCATCGGCTAGAACAGCAATTCGGCAGGTTTTAGAAGGCGAATGGTCGAAGTCGAATTTTTAAAGAGACAGTACATTTCGGAATTCAAATTTTTTTTTCAAATTCGAATTGAATTGGACTATTCCCTAGTTGAAGTACACAAAGGGGCAGATTTATCAAAGGTCGAATTTCGAAGTGAAATATACTTCGAAATTCGACTATCGAATGGCTATACTTCGAATATCGAAGTCAAAGTTCTTTTTACCGAATTTGACCGTTTTGCGAACGATTCGAACGATTTCAGTGATCGATCGAACAATTTTACTTAGACTACAAAACACTTAGAAATATGCTCTAGAAGGTCCCCATAGGCTAAAATAGCACTTTGGCAGGTTTCATTTGGCGAACTATTGAAGTCAAAGTTTTTTTTTAAAGAGACAGTACTTCGATTATCGAATATTTGAATATTCGAACTATTTTACTTCGAATCGAATTCGAAGTAATTCGAAGTCGTAGTATCCTATTCGATGGTCAAAGTATCCGAAAAAATTACTTCGAATTTTTTTACTTCGAAAATTCCCTCGAATTCACTTCGACCCTTGATAAATCTGCCCCTAAAAGTAGCTCAAAATTTGAATTTTTTTCATTCGAATTTTCACTTTGAACTTTGATTAATCTGTCCCATAATGGTATTACACCCTAAGAGCACAAATCCCATGCAAGTGACCATATCTATAATATTGTTGTAATACACTAGAGCCATTAATACCCTGAATATTATATTATAAATGGTGGATAGTGGGCCCGCACCCCCTCAGGGCCCCCCGGCAGCGCCGCAAGCCACTGAAACCCCAGGTAAAATCAGCCGTACGGAGGGGGCGGGGCCCGGCTGTGCGTCACGCACCAGGGCCCGCCCCCTCTAGGAACGCCACTGTCGACTGCCAAAAACGTAGCAAAATGCTCTAGAAGGTCCCCATAGGCTAACATAGCACTTCGGCAGGTTTAATTTGACGAAGTATTGAAGTCGAAGTTTTTTTTAAAGAGACAGTACTTCGATTATCGAATGGTCGAATATTCGAACGATTTTACTTCGAATCGAAGTCGTAGTATCCTATTCGATGGTCGAAGTATCCAAAAAATTACTTTGAATTTTGAATTTTTTTACTTCGAAAATTCCCTCGAATTCACTTCGACCCTTGATAAATCTGCCCCCACGGGACAATATTGGATGTAGGGATGCACCGAATCCAGGATTCAGTCCGAGATTTGGCCAGGATTCTGCCTTTTTCAGCAGGATTTGGATTCTCCCGAATCCTTCTGCCTGGACGAACCGAATCTGAATTTGCATATGCAAATTAGGGGCGGGAAGGGAAATCGCATACGTTTTTGTCACAAAACAAGGAAGTAAAAATGTTTTCCCCCTTCCCACCCCTAATTTGCATATGCAAATTAGGATTCGGTATTCGGCCGAATCTTTCAAGAAGGATTCGGGGGTTCGGCCGAATCCAAAATAGTGGATTCGGTGCATCCCTAATTGGATGGCCAAGATCTACATGCCCTGAGGTGGCACTGCACCAAAAACAGACACCACTCTATAGAGGACATCAAGGCACAGCTTTCCCCTTTCTATTTATGCACAGCCAGTCCTGATTCCTTTATATACAAACACAGTCCTGTTCCCATACCTATATCCACTATCCAGCTGCCAATTCCACTACCATTCCTCTCTCTCTCTCTCTCTCTCTCTCTCTCAGTTTCCCTCACACTGCCTACTACAACTCAGATCTTAGCTCCACCCCAACTATCCACAAACCAATCGACACCTTCTCCCTGCCCACAGTCACGTGATCATGACATCACTGTGGGCAGTCCGTGCAGGGAATCAAGCAATTACCCGCGAATTTCAGGGAAGTACCATAACGAGGGGTGAGTTTTTATGGGGGATCATACCAGTTGACTACTAAGAGTCACACATTCCTCTCACAGAATATTATATATTACACGTATTGTGGCACTGTCAGCGGCTACAGCATTTCCTTCACAGAACATTGTATATTTTAATCATTAAGGGACTGTCAGTGGCTATATCATTCCTCTTACAAAGCATTGTATATTATAAGCATTATGGTACTGTGTCAGTGGCAAAATCATTCCTCTCACAGAACATTATATTATAAGCATTATGGTACTGTGTCAGTGAATATATCATTTCTCTCACAGACATTATATTCTCTCAGGTATCCCTTGCCCATATGAATCGACCAAAATCAATATTTCATGCTTTCACCTTCCCAGGGTGAGATTTTGGCAGGACTGTGTCACGGTCGAGCAGGACAAAGAAGTGGCTGGGAGGCTTTTGTGGCCCTATTTTATACATTGGTAGGGCCCACCCTCTTCTAGAAGGACCGGTGTGCTAATAATCGGGGGCTCATTATAACTGATGGCAGCTATGTATGAAATGCTGGGGAGCCACATGCTGCGTGTCAGAGAATGCTTGAATCCACAATATATAATCATAAAATCATTGGGGCCACAGTTTGTGTGGTAAAGCAGGGTGCATCTGTTGTTTCTTTGCTGCCGGTATTGAATCGTATAAAAAGGGGAGTGTTTTTAATAAATAGGAGTGGTATTTGGGGTGGGGCCACGCTGTGGATGTGGCTTAAAGTCAGTATGCGCCAAATCCAGGATTCTGTTCGGTATTCTGCCTTTTTCAGCAGGATTCTGATTGTATTGCCCATGTCTTACCTTTAAAGGAGAAGGAAAGTCCCGGCCCCGGGTGTTGGGTAAATAAATGCGATCACTTGGGGGTGCCTAACTTTTGGCACCCCCAAGTGATTGCATTTACTTACCCGAAACCCGGCCGGTGCTCCTATCAGCAGAATATTGCACCGGTCTGCGGTTGTTCCAGTGAGCACCATAGAACGATCCCAGTGACATAACTAGAGGGGGATGGGCCCTGGCACGGGACGCGCTGCCGGGCCCCCCGCCCCCTCCGTACACCCGGAAACGGCCGGGAATCGTGGCGCGTGAGCTGCCGGGGGGGCCCTGAGGGGGTGCGGACCCTGGCCCAATCGCACCCCCTGCTCCCCCGGTAGTTACGCCACTGAACGATCCTCTTCTGGCTTCTTCTTTGTTTGCGTGCAAGAAGCCAAACTTTTACTTAAAAGCCGCTGTTTAGTTCTACTGGGCATGCGTCTGCCCCGGAATATTTGAAGAAAGAAGAAGCCGGAAGAGGATCACTCCGTTTTGCTCACTGGAACATCCCCGGGCCTGTGCAGTTTTCTCCTGATAGGAGCACCGTCCCTGGGTGTCAGGTGAGTAAATGCTATCACGTAGGGGTGCCTAACTATTGGCACCCCCAAGTAGAAGGACTTTCCTTTCCTTTAAGCAGCATAGTCGGCAATGGTGCCAACCGGTGACAGTTTTGTGTTTGGTGGCCCCTTACAGGTGACAATGATGGATCCAGAGGTTGTGAGCTTCACAATACCCACTGAAAGCAACAAAATTGTCTTTGTCTGGAACATTTCTGCTGAGAAGCCAGAAGAGGAGATTTATGTAAGACTCTAGCGAGTACAACCATACTCCCCTACTGTATGTATCCCTCTGTGGTGTATCAGCTGACTGATTCTGGGGCAAGCTATTTGTGCAGCCAGTCAGGATCATCTGGGTACCAACATGATTGATTTGGTAATCTGCTACTGTCACTCGCAAGCTGTAACTCCCAGCATCCTAAAGCCTGCTAAACATGTTGAGTTGCAGGGAGTTTAAGATCAGCAATAGCAGTACAGTTAAATATATTAACTATATTATATAATATTAAATAACCATTCTACTGTAGCTAATCATTATATTCTATGTAAGATAATGCTGTGGGTGCTGAGCGAGAAATCTCCGTTGCACATTGAATATTTCAGCTTTCTCTATTGCTCAATCAACAATGCAACTTGACTTCCTAGTCTTTGGGGTTCAAGTCTTCCCTCACCTGAGGATAATTCAAGCAAGGTTACCTTCAAACCTTTTTATTTCTGCCTCTTTGAGATCCAAGGGTTCGGCAGTTTGAGATGGGGATTGACATACAATTCACAGGGCCATTGTTTGTATTGGTACCAGTTATCAAGTTAAAGGACCAGTAAGGACACGTTATAGTGACAGTGGTCCCTGGACTTACTGCTTTAATCGACAAAATGTATATACAGTGAAACGTCATCTTTACATCCCCTGATTTTAAGGCTATGGACACGTGCGGATTCTCGGCGCGTTTTTTTATAAAAGCAGGCAGCTGTGTAAATGCGCTAGCGGTTTCAAGTTTAGGCAATGGCGCATTACACTAGCGTATTTACGCATCGTCTGCTTTTTGAAAACCGCGCCATGGACTGAAGCCAAAATCCTCGTGTGTCCATAGTCTAAGTTTTCCCTCATTTTACATTGTTGTTTTGTGGTCCCACCTATATATTATGCATAATACATTTCCCTCATTTTACATTGTCCTGGATTTTACACCATTTTTTTCTGGTCCCCTGAAAAACGTAAAATGGAGTGTTCTACTGTGTATATTTTTCTCACTGTGTCTGCAGTGCCTCCTACTGGTCATAGACACAAACTGAAACAATTTTAGCTCAGTAGTTTAAAGATGATTCAAACATACGGTAACTAAAGTAGAACATATTGATAGCTACAAGTTATATTTAAATATATATTTTACAAAGAAAAATGATTTACTAATAGTGTTAACATCTCGTTGAATTGGTATTGGACCAGTATTCAAAGTGAACTCAATACTTCTGCTCTCATCACTTCTCTTCCCTTTTTAGTGCTCTCTGCTTAAAGTGTTCTCGCCATTTGGAGCTCTTTATTCCCTCAAGCTACTGCCAAACGCAGGAGTCAGCGACCCTGGTTACTACGCCGTAATTAAATATTACTGCTGCCGTGATGCCAGCAGGTCCCAAGCGGCTTGTGACAGGAAAACACTCTTCCAGGACACTCCACTCAAGGTAAGTGCAGCAGATATGAGCCAATCAAAACATGCAGATGATGCCCATGACAGTAGTTTTTCGGTGAAGAGCAATAAGAAAATCTCTCTCTCTCTCTCTCTCACTCTCTCTCTCACTCTCTCTCACTCTCTCTCTCTCTCTCTCTCTCTCTCTCTCTCTCTCTCTCTCTCTCTCTCTCTCTCCTGCTTCCTCCCAGGTACGAATTTGTACTAAGCAGAAGGGATTTAATTACAAATCTCTGTCGCTCAACAGTACCAAGTGCCAGGATCTGGCTAACCACTACCTTGGCTTTAACGGGTGGTCCAAAAAAATAATTGCGGTAAGTTATGCTGCAAAACTCTGCATAGATAGACAATGTACAATGTGGTTAAGGGGGGCCCCATGCGGTTGTGCTGAAAGTGAATATCCTATGGTGGGTGTTTAGTTCGCCTTTAAAAATCCATTGAACTTTATTTTTAGCTTTTCTCCTAGCAATACAGTGTTATTTATTCTGGTCATTTAATTCTCCGTGCAGCTGCAGAATATCTCTGGTCTGGATGAGGAAGAGGATGAAGGTGAACCTCAAGAGGACACAAAGCTGCGGTACCTGTGTGTGTTGGAGGTGGTACTGCCTGGGCACGGAATCCGCAGCAGAGGAGTAGGGGTTGCAGAGGAGATCTTGATGAAGCAAAAAGGTATCTATAATACATTTCCTGATCGATTCGTTTTCCGAAGACGCCCGATGTTGCCTCACGAGGAAACTTCGGAAAACAAAGCGATCAGACTGCCATCCCGTCGGCGATTTACATTCTAGCTGGCGGGAGGCAGTTTGGGGAGATTAGTCGCCCCGAAGAAGAGGAGATTTGTTGCTGGGCGACTAATCTCCCCGTATCTGAGCATGTGCCCTGACCCTAACAGAGGGACCTCCTTAGCTGGTAAACCCCTGGCTAATCCCACTGCCCGGTCTACCCTAGCATCCCCATAATTCTTTATCTCTAACTGTTAATAACAAATCCATATCCTTTTGTGTTGATTTGTTTGCTTACTAACAGGCTGCTGACTGGTAAAAGCAACTAAATCAGACTTACATGACAACCCCCACAGTCTATAGGGAGACTACTGGGCTGACAGTTTTTCCCATGGGAGTAATTCCCACTAATGGATCCCATGATTTCCTGAGTCAGTCCTGTGACTTAACCACTTTCAATAGATTTTAACTTACTGTAGTATTTAACAGTGCTGCATCTGGCTATTGAAACAATTTATCAAAAGCAGTTGATGAAATAATTATAATATATGTGTTTACTAAATATCCAAAACACAACGGCCCCGATCATACTTAAGACAAAAATTCAATCTGTGTGGTGACAGATGTCACTGACCCCCATCTAAAAACAAATGCTCTGTCAGGCTACACATGTATTGTTATTGCTACTTTTTATTACTCCTCTTTCAGTTTGGGCCTCTCCTATTCATATTCCAGTCTCTTAAGCTGGCCATAGATGTTTAAAAGATCTTTTCGATATCGTAAGACCAAGTTTATCTTGAAACGATTGTTTAAATGTACGATTTGTCTATCAACTAAAAAGACCATTTCAAGTAATATTGTCTAGTTGAAGCCAGGAAAACTGAGGGTAATCGCCTGCTTGGCCCTGCCAATTGGACAATAGATAGATTTCAATGTGACCAATGAAATTTTCTAACCTGGCCCATGTTGGACGATTCCCACTAACCTCACAATTATTTGACGGGTTGGTTGGATTGCACTGAAATCAGTGCTTGGTTGCTAAGGGAATGTGGATCCTAGCAGCTGAATCAAAAACCACAACTCATGAAAGCCAATTGAAAATTATCTCAGAATATCACTTTCATACTAAAAGAACTTGAAGGTGAACAACCCCTTTAGATCCCCCAATTATTTTGTCATTGTTTTTGTGTATTTCAGATCCAGCAGAGCTTCTCATGAAAACTGGCAATCTGCAGAAATATGCCGTTCAGAAGGCTGTGTCCGACGCCTTCCAGAAAATCCTTTTGTTAATCTTTGGTAAGAATTTATACACGTTCCTAGAAAATAAATAAAAGAAATAGCAAAAATGCAGTACTTGGTGTCAGATTGGTTGTTCCCATAGAAAATAGTGGTGCTCATTTGTTTTAGTCAGTGCAGCAATCTGTTTCCTTCCACATTAAATTGTGGTACTGTCTGTAAGGGTCACAAATGAAAATTGCATGTGCCCAGAGCAAGGGCCGCAACTTCTAGTCTTAAACAAGGGTATTTCCTTGTGCTTTATGAAATGGTGTAAAGGATTATAATGTACTAGGCCTTTAATAGCAGATAGGGATGCACCGAATCCAGGATTCGGTTTGGGATTCGGCCAGGATTCAGCAGGATTCGGATTCAGCCAAATCCTTCTGCCCGGCTGAACCGAATCCTAGTTTGCATATGCAAATTAGGGGTGGTGAGGGAAAGCACGAGTTTTTTTCTCTTCCCACCCCTAATTTGCATATGCAAATTTAGATTTGGTTTGGAATTCGGCCGAATCTTTCTCAAAGGATTCGGGGGTTCGGCTGAATCCAAAATAGTGGATTCGGTGCATCCCTAATAGCATTGTATCTGGTGCACAGGTGATGGGTGGAAGCCACTTTAACCAAGTTGCAATGGACAGTAGGGAAAGTCCTGCATTTTTTTTGCTTTGTGTCCACCATTCCTGCAGGCATACCTCCCAACATTTTGGAAATAAAAAGAGGGACAAAAAAATGTATACAAAAAATAAATTTTTTGACCACACCCATTTGTTGTGGCCGCACACCCTAATCACCATGTTTATTTGACAAAATTTCGCAGGTTATAAAATTCCAGTTATTACAGTTTTGCTAATGAAGGTGAATTGCCCTTTAAGCTGTGAGTCAAACTTTTCCCAAGGGACCTCTTATCTTATATTGTTACAATTACTTATTTGCTCATCTAGATTGTTTATCTAGATACATTTGAATTGTTACAAATGTATCTTATCTTCTGTTGTGGCTCTCTGCCAAAAGCCAATTAAGTTAGTAACTTTGTTTCTTTTTCTGGCTGTTTGGTGCAAAGAAAAACAGGACTTTTCAGTACAAATGAGGGACTGCAGGTTAAGCTGTCAAAAGAGGGACTGTCCCTCTAAAAACGGGACAGTTGGGAGGTATGCTGCAGGCCATAAACTGGGAAATGTTGTGGGTCACCGCTTTAAACTTCTCTATCAGTTGCTTCGTTCATCCAGTTTTTCTATAAGAGAGGCAATACGTATTCCTGCAGTCTCTGGCAGCAAAGTGACCTCGTTCTGTTTTCAATTTTTAGAGAACGGTAAAGTAGCAGTAGAGTATGTTTCTCCTAATGACGACGCTGTGGACTGCCTAACCGAAGATGAACTACAGGGTTTGATACAGGTACCGAAGCACAATATAAAGTGTGTATAGAAATATTTCCAATATAAAAGCTGCGCTGATTAGCTATTCAGATTCACATTACAGGTATGGGACCTGTTATCCGGAATGCACAGGACCTCCGGTTTTCTGGATAACGGATCTTTCCGTAATTTGGATCTTCATACCCTAAGTCTGCTAGAAAAGCATTTGAACATTGCATAACCCCAATAGGCTGGTTTTGCTTCCAATAAGGATTAATTATATCTTAGTTGGGATCAAGTACAAGTTACTGTTTTATTATTACAGAGACAAGGGAATCCTTTTTAAAAATTTGGATTGTGTGGATAAAATGGAGTTTATGAGAGACGGCATTCCCATAATTCGGAGCCTAATGGATAATGGATTTCTGGATACTGGTTTGACATACCTGTATTACACAGTGCATGGAAGAAAGTGCTTTCTGCATTAGCCCTTTTATGGCAGATGCAGTTTCTGCTGTTTTCATTTCCAACGACCCCTAAGCTTATTGCCTTAACAGCAGCCCAGAGCACACTGAGCATGTGCAGAGCCACTGACTCACAAAATATGCCATACAAGATCCAAAATGGGGAGCTGCTGGGGACAACTTTATATTAATAGATCATTACTGTTATAGGGTTGCAGAATATAGGGGCTTGTATTCTAATTTACAGCACTATCAGTAGCCCTCTTCTATTTTGATTTTAATTTTCATTTAACTGAGTTGCTCCTACCTAAAATACAGTGGGTGACTGCCCTTATCTCAGTTTTTGTGCTGTGAAGATTTGGCTCGTACCCTCCCAATAACAAAATACAGCAGGTGCTTAGGCTGCGTATACTAATTACTAGTGTTCAACAAAATCCCAGTTGCCTTCTGTTGTTCATTATACAAGTAAACGTGTCCCTACATACTGTTTAGGAATCCAGGATTCGGTTTGGGATTCAGCCTTTTCCAGCAGGATTTGGATTCACCTGAATCTAAGCGGCACATTTACTTAGCTCGAGTGAAGGAATACTTCGAATTTCAAATGTTTTTTTTTGGCTACTTCGACCATCAAATTGGCTACTTCGACCTTCGATTACGAATCGAACGATTCAAACTAAAAATCGTTCGACTATTCGACCATTTGATAGTCGAAGTACTGTCTCTTTAAAAAAAACTTTGACCTAAGGTCCCCATAGGCTTTCTAACAAATTTGCGATCGAAGGAAAATCGTTCAATCGATGGATTCAATCGTTCGATCGAATGATTTCTCCTTCGATCGCAGGAAAAGCGGTAAATTCTTCAACTTTGATATTTGAAGTTGAAGGATTTTACTTCGACGGTCGAATATCGAGGGTTAATTAACCCTCGATATTCGACCATTAGTAAATGTGCCCCTAAGTGCCTGGCCGAACCGAATCCAAAAAATCATGTGACTTTTTGTCACACAAACAAGGAAGTCAAAATTCTTTAAACTGCCCACTGTGTGCGTGGTTCTCTTTCCCCTTATTTCCATATGCAAATTAGGTTTTGGATTCAGTTCGGTACTCGCCCTAAATCTTTCACGAAGGATTCGGCCGAATTCTGAAATAGTGGATCCGATGCATCCCCAATACTGTTATTTTTTTAAAGGTGTTCTTTTTATCTTACACTCTCCATACTTTTGCTTTTGTTTTTAAATCAGGTGAACGATTTTACTTGGACCTCCTTTAACCCCGAGGGAGAGGAGGAGATCTTGACGGAATTAAGTTTCCATGAAGATACCGTGGGATTTTGAAGACTGATGTATGTTTGAAATGTTATTTATTGCTTGCGTGGGATTAGATTCTTAATAAAGTTTGTTGGCTAAAATAAAACCATAAATGATATACTATAAAAAAAAAAACAAATGGTGCACTGTCACCTCTAGTTAAAAGACAGAATAAATGCTGATGTTTGTGAGCGTAATTGTCTGAGAAGGCAAGGCAAGGTTGTCCACTATGTAAAAAAAATATGCCTTTTAATTCAGTGGTTCTTAAAGGGGAACTATGAAAATGTAATATAAGCTTCCTCATACTGAAATAAGAAACTTTCTAAATACAATCAGTTAAATATTTGAGTGTTTCTGAAATAATCAAGTTTATCTTCACTATCCCTCTCTCTGCATCTGTTTCTCCTCATTCTGTCTTCATGCAGCAGTTGGGAGTCAGATATTCACTGACAGTTAGATCCAAAATATCTTAGAGGGGCTTCCTTTCCTAGCAGATGTATTAGAGCTCACTCAAATAATTGATTCCAGTACAAACAAAATCTAACAAAATAACTGCCTTTTGCACAAATTCTGCATGTAGAGAGACATGATGTCTGGTGATTTTAATAAGAGTGAGTTCTAATACATCTTCTAGGCAAAAGGAGCCTCATCTGACGGAGGAATAGTGAGGATAAACTTGATTATTTCAGAAACGGTACAGAATATATAATTGATTGTATTTAGAAAGTTTCTTATTTCAGTATGCTGAAGATTATATTACATTTGCGTGATAGTTGCCCTTTCAGTGGTTGAACTAACCATCCTGGGGGAGCCTGGAGCAGTGGCAGGGGTCTCAGCTTGAACGCTATTTAGGGCAAGAATTCTGGTGAAAGTCTGTTTTTGTAAATACATAAATTCTCTTAGCAATATTACAAAATGGCCATTTGGTCTGAATGATTGAGACATTCCCATCAATACCAATTTCTTTTTCGAACAGATAGTCAGACTAAGCTGTATCTGTAAATGCATTATATAATAAATCCTCATTTGTAAAGATTTCAGCAGCACGTAAAACCAAGAGCCATCTTTTACAGAATCTTAAAGGGCATGTAAAGGCAAAAAAATAAAATCCAATTTTTACTTTCTTTAATGAAAAAGAAACCTATCTCCAATATACTTTAAATAAAATATGTACTGTTTTTATAAGAAACCTGACTATGCAGTGAAATTCTTCCTTCATTTACTGCTGTGGATAGGAATTGTCAGATGGTCCCTAACTGCTCTGCAGGGAAACACAATCATACTGTAGCGCCCGGTGCCAGTCATTGTCTGGGGGTAAAGTCTCCTTTATCTTCCCTCTAAAGGCAAAGTTCACTTTTAGCCTGATGTTTTCAATTGGTCTTCTTTAATTCGTGTAATAATAACTAGGGATGGGCGAATTTATTCTCCAGGCATGGATTTGTGTTGAATTTCCTTGTTTCACCGTCTGCCAAAGTTTTTTGCGAAACTGTGGCAAAAATCCGCTGGCATAACAATTGTCGCATGTCAAGACTGTGCACATGCTCAGTGTGGTCTGGTCCAAATAAAATCCCCATTTATCTGTTTAAATCTGGCTCCATGATCTCTGTCCCTGCAGCTGGAGTTGGAAACAGTAAAGGGGATGTAAAGCCAAAATAAAATCCAATACAAATCTCTACAGTCGCCGACTGCTCTACAGGGAAACAAACAAAGCTGCTTGAGTTCTGCATGGCTGGGAAGTAAGGCGGGGGCTCCCCCTGCTGTTCATAAGTATGATTGTTTCCCTGCAGAGCAGTTAGGGACCGTCTGACAATTCCTATCCACAGCAGTAAATGAAGGGAGAATTTCACTGCATACAGTCAGGTTTCTTATGAAAATGGTACACATTTTTTATTTAAAGTATATTGGAGATAGATTTCTTTGTTCTTTAAATAAAGTAAAAATAGGATTTTATTTTTTTGCCTTTACATCGCTTCCCATAACCCCCTTGATTGATTTAGCCAATCCCAAACATCCTATACAACCTAGTCTAACTGCAGAGTCGCCCATCACTCACCTAATTGCATTCTAGTCCAAAGGCGTTGCTGCCTTTTCGGAGGAGCAGGGAAAATGGACCGAACGTTAGTCGACTCCAGTTAATGTGATGGTTGAGTTTGGCCAGACTAGCTTTGTAAATTGCTTGTGTAAAGTGCAGATGGACCGGCTGAGGATACAGATTAAACAGGGCACCCCCCCCCCATCGACATTTCTTATTGGTTGATTCCAATACCCATGTGAGCATCAGTAACTACAGCCCCAATAGTGTGGCCCAGTCTCAAACCCCACAAATACTCCACAACCAGCTGCAGTTGATGTAACACAACTTTATTGAAACTCAAGCAACGATTTACAAATTCAAGAGTTTTGGGAGGGGGAGTGGTTACCAGGAGAGGGGACAAAAAAAAAATGAAAAATAAAAAAAACCTTTATTAATTTTAGCTTGCTAAATTAAAAAGTTTCTTTAAAAAATAAAATTGTATACTCCCCGAAATGGGCCAAGGCAGCAACAGGTTGTAAAGCTTAAAATGAAAATAGAAAATAAGTTAAATTTTCAAGTTTTCAGGAAAAAAAAAAAAAAAGGGAGGAAATTTTTTTTTTGTTAAGGGGCCAAGTTTGGTTGAATTTTTAACTGCTGCTCAGGTGGGTTATAAAGGGGGGGTCATTTACAAGGTAAAAGCAGAACATTGTTTCACTGAACATCCAGGTGGCAGAGTTACTACCCCAACTAGTGGCTCCGCAGGAAGATTTATAGTGGCCGACGTGATCTAGAATTGGTTCCTTCTAGTCTTCAGGTGTGTCCAATCAGAGTTAGGAGTGCATCACTTGGGAATTACCTCGAGGGGCCACCCGGGGACCTCCCTGCCCAGCTCCGCGCTTAAAGTTTTGTTGGTATCCGTCCTGGAAGAGGAGAAGGAGATGTTAGTGACAAGCCTCTAGTCCACCACCTCCATAGAGGAGTTACTATATGGAATAACAGGTGACTAGAGAATGGCTACATTTTCTCACTGGTAAAAAAAAGAAAAAGCCTAACTGACTGGGGGGTGCCATATTGCCACAAACAGACTAAACCCTACAACAAGTCAACCTATAGCTGCCCATGTGCTCCGACCCTAAAGGAATTTCCATAGTCTAGTTGTGAGCAAGTATCTTTGCTTTTGGCACACAGAAGTTAGTACAACATTTGTAATTTTCCTTTATGTTGTTCTCAATGGCCCACTACCTCCTGCCACCACCTCCAACTCCTCTAACCAGCACCTCCTCCTCCCACCCCTTACTCTCACCAGCACCTCCTCCTCCCACCCCTTACTCTCACCAGCACCTCCTCCTCCCACCCCTTACTCTCACCAGCACCTCCTCCTCCCACCCCTTACTCTCACCAGCACCTCCTCCTCCCACCCCTTACTCTCACCAGCACCTCCTCCTCCCACCCCTTACTCTCACCAGCACCTCCTCCTCCCACCCCTTACTCTCACCAGCACCTCCCACCCCTTACTCTCACCAGCACCTCCCACTCCTCTAACCAGCGCCTCCAACTCCTCTAACCAGCGCCTCCAACTCCTCTAACCAGCGCCTCCAACTCCTCTAACCAGCGCCTCCAACTCCTCTAACCAGCGCCTCCAACTCCTCTAACCAGCGCCTCCAACTCCTCTAACCAGCGCCTCCAACTCCTCTAACCAGCGCCTCCAACTCCTCTAACCAGCGCCTCCAACTCCTCTAACCAGCGCCTCCAACTCCTCTCACCAGCGCCTCCACCTCCTAAGCCATAACTGTTCAATAACAGAAGCAGCTGAAGCCAAGTCGGCCTTGGTTTAGTCTTGTTGGCCGATTGCACCTGAAGTCTCGGGCAGCCATGAAAGTTAAATTCTCACCCGCTGATAGTTGTTGCTGTAGTCACGAGGAGCGTTAAACTGTGCTTGGGGGTAGCCACTGTTTGGAGTGTTGGGGAAAGCAGCGCGGTAGCCATCATATCCTCCTAGGAGAAGAGCAGGGTGTAAGAGAACATGCTAAAAAAGGCATTAACATTTATACACACACTTATCCATTATCCAGGAAGTTCTGAATTACAGAAAGGCCGTCTCTCAGACACCATTATAATGAAATCTAATCTAAATTTTTTTGTTTTTAAACAATATCCTTTTTCTGTGTAATAATAAAACAGCTTGTACTTGATCCCAACTAAGATATCATTAATACTAGGAGGATTCGGTTTGGGATTCAGCAAGATTCGGACTGGCCAAACCAAACCCAAAACCGAATTTGCATATGCAAATTAGGGGCGGGGAGGGAAATCTATTACTTTTTGTCACAAAACCAGTAAAAAATGTTTCCCCTTCCCACCACTTCGGTTTCAGATTCGGTATTCAGTCGAATATTTTGCAAAGGATTCTGGGGTTCAGACGAATCCAAAATAGTGGATTCGGTGCATCCTTAATTAATACTTATTGGAAGCAAAACCAGCCGTTCGGGTTTATTTAATGTTTATATGATTTTCTAGTAGACCTGAAGGATGAAGAGCCAAACTACGGAAAGATCAGTTATCCGGAAAAAACCCCAGGTCCTGAGCATGTGCCTGTGTGTTAAAAGCACATCTGAAGCTCCTGCCCACAATCACCCTTATGTTCTCTAATGCCAAGATGATTAAACTTGGTTACTATGGGTTGCCATCAGCTTGCAGACAAGAATTCCTCTAGCGCACAGCCCCCATAAGAGAAGCCCAGCCTTTAAAGGGGGTCTTCACTTTAAATTAACTGTTAGTATGATGTAGAGAGGGATATTCTGAGACAATTTGCAATTGGTTTTCATTTTTTTTTTTTTTTTAATTTGTGGATTTTGAGTCCAAATTCCCCTAGCAACCATGCACTGATCTGAATAAGAGACTGGAATATGAATTGGAGAGGCCTGAATAGAAAGAGGAGTAATAAAAAGTAGCAATATATTTGCTGCCTTACAGAGCATTTGTTTTTTTAGATGGGGTCAGTGACCCCCATTGAAAGCTGGAAAGAGACAGAAGGAGGTTGCAAATAATTAAAAGAACAATGAAGGAAGACCAATTGAAAAGTTGCTTAGAATTAGCCAGGTGAACCACCCCTTTAAAAAGGACAGTTTCACTTTCAGGCAGTTTTAGTTATGTTACAGAATGTGCTGTTCTTAGCGAGTTCCCAAGGGGCAGATCTATCAAGGGTCACATTGAAAATTATAAAATTTATAGTCAAAAATGTCAAATTCAACTAGGGAGTTATTCGAATTCGAGATTTATCATATTCTGGCCCTTTAAGAACTCTAATTCGACACCTAAAATCTGCTGAATTGCTGTTTAAGTCAACGGGATCATTTTGTTGTTGTTACCAGCCTTCCCGACAGAGTATTTTTGGGGGAAAAAAAAAAAAACTATTCAAATTCAATTAGAGTTTTCCAGTCGATTTAATTCATCAGAGTCTGAAAATTATTATTTTTCTCAATACATTGTAAGGGATGCACCGAATCCACTATTTTGGATTCGGCTTAACCCCAGGATCCTTCACAAGATTATTTGGCCGAATACTGAAACGAATCCTAATTTGCATATGCAAATTAGGGGTGGGAAGGGGAAAACTTACTTCCTTGTTTTGTGACCAAAAACGTCACTTGATTTCCCTCCACGCCCCTAATTTGAATGTGTAAATTAGGATTTGGTTTGGCTGGGCAGAAGGATTCAGCCGAATCCTGCTGAAAAAGGCCGGAACCCAAACAAAATCCTGGATTTGGTGCATCCCTATACATTTTCGATTGGTCAAATTTCAAATTAAAAGGGAGTTTTTAAAAACTCAGATGAATTTGAAATTCAAATACAGGGTACATGGCTAGTCTTTAAACATGCCTGGTCTGGTGTTGCTTGGCTTATCAGCAGATGTGTTAGTATTCGCCTTGTGATTAACAGCAGTAGAACCAGATCATCCCACCAGCAAGGCAATGCCCGACACTTGCACAACAACATATAAAGCTTCACTAGCTCACAGGACCAGTAACAAAAGAAAAAAATAATAAATAAAAAAAAAAAACACCCAAGACTAGTTCAACTTTAAAATCGCACAGCCTTTATTAAGAAATAACTTGGCGAAACTCCTTTTATTCAGAAAAGTCGATCCATCGTGTGGCACTCTATTTCTCCTCCCTGCCTTCATTAATGGAGATAGCCAGGGAGGAGAAATCGAGCGACACACGATGGATTGTCACCCCTTCGTATTTTCTGAAGAGGAGCGCAAGCAGAGTTTCGCTAAGTTATTTCTTCATAAAGGCTCTGCAATTTTAACGTTTAATTTGCCTTGGTGGTTACTGGGCCTTTAATAAACAAAGATTGATATGTTATTGCTCCAACAAGGTGTCAGTTCCTCAAGCATTGGGGCCCAGAAGCGGCCAATAGGCAGTGCTGTAAGCCAGGCTTATTCTCCCCACGTTCATTGTTCACAATGCTTGAACCTTGCTGTGCCAATTACCTCTAAAGCCATTTGATTGGCCTCTGTAGCCGTTCATCATGCCCCGGTTACCTCTCTGACCTCCTCGGGCCATCCCTCGATTGTTGTAGAAGGGCTGACTATTCCGCGGGAATCCAGTGTTTTGCTGAGCGGCCTGCTGGTGCCCCGAGGGTGCTTGGTGGGTCTGCTCCGACGTTGCATGGTAAGTGTTTACAACTGGGGAGGAGGGCAGACATTTACAGGGATTCTGTCATGATTTTTATGAGGTCATTTTTATTTCTAAATTACTCAGCAAATAAGTCACTCTATAATATAAAATGTCATTCCTGAACCAGCAAGTGTATTTAGTTGTAATATTGGTGAGTAGGTGCATCTCAGGTCATTTTGCCTGGTCATGTGCTTTCAGAAAGAGCCAGCACTTTAGGATGGAACTGCTTTCTGGCAGGCCGTTGTTTCTCCTACTCAATGTAACTGAATGTGTCTCGGTGGGACCTGGATTTTACTGTTGAGTGCTGTTCTTAAGCTGACCATAGATGCAAAGATCCGATCATTCGAATCCTCGATCGGACTTCCCCATCTCCCGACCTGCCACTAACTATTCAGATCAAATAAAGTACAAAACAACAGATCAGCCGATGTTCTGCCCCTGACATCAATCGTACGAAAGTTATGTCCGACAAAAGCTGGTGACAGTCTCCCACTGAAGATAGTCAGATCGGCAATACATCCAAGATATTAATCGGCAGCCGACAGAAATTGTCTAACCTGTCTGATCAACCAATCGGCATGGCACGACAGATGTCGGGACACTCCACACATGATCCGAAAATCGTACGAATCGAGGATTCGTATGATCGGATCTTTGCACCTATGGCCAGCTTTAGATCTACCAGGCAGCTGCTATCTGGTTACCTTCCCATTGTTCTGTTTTTAGGCTGCTGGGGGGGGGGTGATATCACTCTAACTTGCAGTATAGACGTAAAGAGACTGAAATGTATGAGAGCAAAGTCACATGACTGGGGGCAGCTGGGAAAATGACTGTCTAGCCCCACGTCAGATATCAAAATTAAATATAAAATAAATCTGTTTGCTCTTTTGAGAAACTGATTTTTACTGCAGAATTCTGCTGGAGCACCACTATTAAAATAAAAAAAAAAAAAGTTCTCCCATGACAGTATCCCTTTAACATTAGCCGTGCAGGTGGATCTGTGGAGAAACAAGACCGGTACCTGTTTGTAGCTGCTCTGGTTGAAGTTCCGTTTGTTCCACTTGATGAGGTTGGCCAGGGAAAGTCTGGTTGTAACTGGCCTGGTACTGGTTCTGTTTCAGTGTTTCTGGCTCATTCACAGAAGGGACAGGTGCATTCAGATTGAAAACCTGAACAGTAACAAACATTTAACTTGTAATCATGTAGCACAAATCACTTTACTTGTAATCATGTAGCACAAGGCATTTGTTAGACCCAAACATATACCCTTACAGACTCCCAATGCCCGTACTATAGCTGGTTGTGATTCTGGTCTACCTTCAATAAACCCAAAGCAATAGGAACCCATGTTATTATATTACTGAGCTGTAGTAAACAATCCCAAGCAAGTTACAGTGCAATACAGGAGGGGAGAGTTGTAGTTCCAGAGGCTTCAAGGCCATAAGTGTGAAAACTTAAGGGGGAGGGGCACTATGGCCCTTATTAAAGGGGTGGTTCACCTTTGAACACTTTTCAGTTCAGTTGATTTCAGATCGTTCACCAGAAATATACTCGATTTTTGAATTTTTTTTTTATTATTGAAGTGTAAAGTTAAATCAGTTCGGGGGGGGGGGGGGGGTAGAGTCCTGTGCAGAACCAATTTCTAAGACCCAGACCGCAACCCGCAGATTTACCCACTTTGATCCGCTACCCGACCTGGACCCACACCTGCCTTATACGCAAATAGAGCCGCAACCAACATCAAACAGGAAGTGATGATGATGCAAACCGGAAGTGACGTCAACAAAAGTAGGCGGGACAGTTTTGTAAAACTTTTAAAAGGAGTAAAATAGAGACAATATTACATAAGATAAGAATAGATGAGACCCACGGATATACCCACACCTGAAAATCCTCCCCTCATTCTGCAGGGTGGCTGCTTTTTTTTGCTACAGACCCGCTGCAGGACTCGGGGGGGGGGGGTCGCTGACCCTCAACTGTTCATTAATTTCTTATTTGTCCCTGCTGAGCAGAATCTCTGAGTTTCATTACAGGCGGCTGTTAGAATTGATACAATAGTTGATAATACTCCAGAGATGCTGCCGAGAAATGTATCAACTAAATGTTGCAGAATTGTAACAGTTGAGTCTGCACCTGAATTACTGAGCTGCCAGACTCAAACACCAGAGACACCAACATTCAACTTTAAAACTTAGATTTTGGGAAAACTGTAAAATAAATGGGGGGGAAAAAAAATTCTATTTCTGGAGAACAATCTGAAAACAACTGAACCAAAAAAATACCCATGTGTCTTAATCTCTTGAACAATCAAGATGGCTCCATCTACTGTTTTATAACTGAATGAGCTTCACTGTTCAGCCGTCATCTTTTGTCAAAGTTTCTGGTTGTTTAACTTGGAAAAACAATAAAAATCATTTTAAACTGAAAAAAAAAAAAAAAAAAAAAAAAAAAAAGTGTTTGGAAGGTGAACAACCCCTTTAAAGGGAGACGATTTATTACAGTCAAGACACGCAAGTCTTAATTTCCCATGTCCCTGTTTTATGTTGATAGTCCCACCTTCACCAAGTAGAGACCAATCAAGGGGTTCCAGCAGAGCATTATCAGACAATTGCCCATCAGTTAAATGCAAGAACCCTTACACTTTCCCCAATATAATCTGCTCCACAACAAGAAGCCGCACACTTACAGTCTGCATTGATTGGAATGGAGCAGCATTAACGTTGATACCGGTGCTGTGCAGAGGTTTGTTGGGCCCGGTCTGGAACACCTGAGGTTGGGAAGCAGCAGGAATAGACGGCGAGCTCTGCGTTGGGTCTGGGTTTAAGGATAGCGACGCCTGTCAATGAGGCCGACGTGAAACAATTAGGCACCGCTTGTTTCTAATGAAGTCAGAAAGAAATCACCACTAATGAAAGCAGGAACCCACCTGGATCTGCTCCATGGCATCATTTCTGGCTTCTGTGGGGTGAGACGGTTGGTAGATTTGCGGGGAACCCGTGTAGCTTTCACTTGTGGACGACACCAGTGCGACCTTCAGAAAATAAAGATTTATTTAGTCCTCTATGAAAGCAGAGACACAAAGATATTGTCAGGAACAGAGAATTCAGCTTTTGTACCTGTGTGGTGTCTGGAACTTGGCTGGGCTGAGACTGCCTTGGCTCAGAGAGCACTGAAAAATAACATTTTCACATTAAAAAAAGAGATTGGGGCTGATTAAAAGCAAAACCCCTACAGCTTAAAGGGAGCTTGTCATTTTTATTTCTAAATTAAACAGTTTACACTGCAAATAATTCACTTTACCATATAAAATTTAATTCCTAAAACAAGAAGTGTATTTTATTTTAGTTGTAATATTGGTGTGTAGGTGCATCTCAGGTCATTTTGCCTGGTCATGTGATTTCAGAAAGAGCCAGCACTTTAGGATGGAACTGCTTTCTGACAGGCTGTTGTTTCTCCTACTCAATGTAACTGAATGTGTCTCAGTGGGACCTGGATTTTACTATTGAGTGTTCTTAGATCTACCAGGCAGTTATCTTGTGTTAGGGAGCTCTTATCTGGTTACCTTCCCATCGTTCTGTTAGGCTGCTGGGGGGGGGGGGGGGATGATATCACTCCAACTTGCAGTAAAGAGAGACTGAAGTTTATCAGAGCACAAGTCACATGACTGGGGCAGCTGGGAAATTGACAATATGTCTAGCCTCATGTCAGATTTCAAAATTGAATATAAAAAAATCTGTTTGCTCTTTTGAGAAATGGATTTCAGTGCAGAATTCTGCTGGAGCAGCTCTATTAACTGATGCATTTTGGGAAAAAACATTTTTCCCCCCCATGACAGTATCCCTTTAAAGGGGTTGTTCACCTTCCAAACACTTTTTTCAATTCAGTTTTCAGCTTGTTCCCCAGAAATAAAACACTTTTTTCAATTACTTTCCATATTTTACAGTTTTCCCAAAATCTAAGTTTAAAGTTGAATGTTTGTGTCTCTGGTGTTTGAGTCTGGCAGCTCAGTAATTCAGGTGCAGACTCTGAACTGTGAATTTTGCAACATTGAGTTGATACATTTCTCAGCAGCATCTCTGGAGTATTAGGAACTATTGTATCAATTCTAACAGCCGCCTGTAATGAAACTCAGGGATTCTGCTCAGCAGGGACAAAGATATTAAGTGTATCAACTAAATGTATCCATTAAGAACAGGTTACAGAGTCAGCGACCCCCCTCCCAGGGCTGCTTCAGAAGGTGAAAAATGACACTTTACACTTCAATATTAGAAAAAACAGTGAGAAGTAAAAAAAAGTCACTTTCTGTTGATCTATTGGAAAACAACTAGTTGTTTGAAGGTGAACCACCCCTTTAACCAAGTAGCCATACTGAAGAACCCAGGGCCGGATCTACATAGCAGGTGCCCCTAGGCCCATTGTCATTCATCACCCCATTCCCTCCTTTTTATTCTCTTAAATTTTCATCATTAGGACCAGAGAAATGGGGATTGGTGCATGGGAAATAAAAAAAAAAATATTTTTTTTATTTTTTTTTTTTGTATTTCCTGCGTATTCCCAGCATGTTTGGAAAAAAAATGTGGGTCTGGTTGGGCAGCATGCCGCCCCCTAAAATCCTGCCGCCCTAGGCCCAGGCCTTGGTGGCCTTTCCACAAATCCGGGCCTGGAAGAACCCCCACTCAAGAGCATCCTGGTGTAAAAAAAAAAAAAAAAAGCTCAACATCCCCCTCCACTAGCCTGTACTAAACAGTGAATATCCAATATATACAAACAGATCTATAGATATAAACCCAGTTGTGCACGAAGCTTACCAGGTGGGCACAACATCTGTGGTAGGTCCATGGTCTGAGATGGGTTCATGGGCTGTGCCGATACGATGGCTGGGTCCATTGCTTGGCTCTCATACTCCAGCATAGAGTCCTACCAAGAACAAAATGTACAAGAAATTAGGGGTGGGAAGGGGTTAAGCATTTTTACTTCGTTTTTTGACAAAAAGTCACGCAATTTCCCTCCCCGCCCCTAATTTGAATATGCAAATTATGATCTGGATTCGGTTTGGCCGGGCAGAAAGATTCAGCCGAATCTGAATCCTGCTGAAAAAAAGGCAGAATTCCAAACCGAATCCTGGATTCAGTGCATCCCTACAAGAAACGAGTTGTTCCGTTTTTAGAAGAGAGATCAGTAAGAGTAGGACTACATGGACGTTTTTGGCATGATACGACGCGCTGCGACAGAAATAGGCAAGAGATAGAAATGTCAGATGAAGTTGCAGCGTTGATTCGACGCGGCTCGACTGTCTGATGCAGACTGCGACTGCATCAGATAGTCATGTGGCATTGGATCAACGCTGCAACTTCAGACATTTCTATCTCTTACGTTATTTGTGTCGCATGCGACTTGTTGCAGTGCGTCGGATCGCGCTGAAAACGTCCATGTAGTCCTACCCTAACTCTGTAGCCTTGTGTGTGACAATCACCTGCATGAAGTTGTACGGACCCTGCATTTGGGCCATCAGGTCTTGGACTTTCTGCCTCCGGACAATGGGGTCGGGTTGGACTTGAGCAATAACGTTTAATGCGAGGGGTTCGGGGACAGGCGGGGTTGCGGCTTGCTGGAGTGAGTTTACAACCTTTAAGAAAGTGGGAGGAAACATTAAGTGTCATTGTACAATGCAGAACACAAGTGTGGTAGTGGAGTGGTAAGAACACACAACAGTTACACACAGGCATTAAACTTACTTCAACGGTTTCTACCGACCACTCATCGACTTGCTCCTTCTCACTGCCGCTGTACTGAGCCTCCGTCATGAACTGCCTGTTAACAAACTGCGCACAATAAAAACGACAATTTAATCGGATATACATGCGAATATGAACATCTGTAGGAGATCACCAAAGCTATAAAAAGAAAAATCAAGTGTCCCAAAAAACACAATATTGCCCAAAGAAAGTAAATTGGAATTATAAACAACTCTCACAACAATCTGTTGGCCTTTCCCACTCATTCCTTTTCGCTTAGATTAAAGAAGCGCAATCCTAACATTAAATCCATTGAATTGCAGTTGACTAAGGGACACATGGAGCAAAGGTTGCACCCTTCTGGAGTTCCAACACTTAAAGGGGTGGTTCAGCTTTAAAGGAGAACTAAACCCTAAAAATGAACATTTCTAAAAATGCCATATTTGATATAACAGGATTTTTTGATACTCACCGTTAAATCCTTTTCTCTGTAGTCGATAGGGGGACACAGGGAACAGCTGGGGTTAAGCTCCACCCTCCGGAGGCAGGACACTTGAATAATTGATTAAAGGGGCGTGACCTAGGGTCTGGCTTAACCCGGTGCTACGCCAACCTAATCAGTTTGTACCAAAGAGACTGCTAACATAAGAAAAACAAAACTGAATGAGCAGAACGGTAACTCAGGGAGTATTCCCTTATGGACCAACATGGTCAACATCTCGCCGCGGGGCGGGAAGCCCTGTGTCCCCCTATCGACTACAGAGAAAAGGATTTAACGGTGAGTATCAAAAAATCCTGTTTTCTCTGTCGTCTCAGGGGGACACAGGGAACAGCTGGGGACTTAACAAAGCAGCCCCGAGAACAGCAGGGTGGGAGCGGAAGAGATTGGTACACATTATTGTACCACAGAATGTAACACCTTATGGCCAAACGAGGCCTCAGAGGAAGAAAAGGTGTCAAGTCTGTAGAACTTTGTAAATGTGTGAACAGAGGACCAGGTGGCCGCTCTGCAGATCCGATCCAGGGAGGCCGAGTTGCGCCATGCCCAGGAAGCTCCCATAGCTCTCGTGGAATGAGCACGCACTCCTTCAGAGGAGATCTTCCTTTAGAGACATAAGCTAGATGGATGAGTTCCTTCAGCCAGCATGCAATAGAAGTCTTAGAGGCTGCCATGCCTCTGCGAGATCCCTCGGGGATCACAAACAACCGTTGGGAACGTCGAAACGTCTTAGATTTCTCTATATACCAGCGGAGCGCTCGGACAACATCGAGACTATGAAGTCGTCTTTCTTTAGTGTTAGTCGGATCCGGGCAAAGGGAAGGTACGATAATTTCCTGGTTGATGTGGAACGAAGACACAACCTTGGGTAGGAATGAAGGCACAGTGCGCAGAACTGCCTTATCCTTGTGGAAAACCAGGTAAGCGGGATCACAGGAGAGAGCACTGAGTTCGGATACTCGGCGTGCTGACGAAATCGCCACTAGGAATACTACCTTCCAGGTAAGCAGCTTGTCAGGGATAGTACCCATGGGTTCGAAGGGAGGATCCAGTAAGGCTGCAAGGACAAGGTTGAGATCCCAACCGGGGATCGGAGGGCGGAACGGTGGTGCCACATGGGCAACACCTTGCAGGACGGTATGAACGGTATCTTCTAGAGCCAGTCGAGAATGGAAGAGGGCTGATAGCGCCGATACTTGTACCTTCAGTGAGTTAAGCTTGAGACCCAGTTGAAAACCTTGTTGTAGAAAAGACAAGATTCTTGGTATGTCGTAATCCAGAAAGGGGAACCCTGCCTCTTGGCACCAACTCCAGTAGCTGCGCCATACCCTATGGTAGGCTTTGGACGAGGTAGGCTTGCGAGATTTTAACATTGTGGCAATGACCTCTTCAGATATGCCTCGTCTCCGCCAATTGTCCGCTTCAATAGCCAGGCCGTCAAAGCGAAGAGGCCCGGATTGTGATGTACTATGGGCCCCTGGTAAAGGAGATCGTCCCTGGCTGGTAGTCGCACTGGTGGAGACACTGACATCTCTTGAAGATCGGAGAACCATGTTCGTCTGGGCCAATAGGGGGCTATTACAATGACCTTGATGTTCGATCGTCGTATCTTTTTGAGGACCCTGGGCAACATGGGCAGAGGAGGGAATACGTAGGCTAGGTCGAAGTGCCAACTTTGAGTCATGGCATCCACTCCTGCTGCTAACGGATCCCGGGCGCGAGCGATGAATGATTGTACTTTGCGGTTGGTTCTAGAGGCCATCAGGTCTATCTGGGGGAGGCCCCACTGACTGACTAGGTGGGAAAACACCTCTGGGTGAAGCTCCCATTCTCCTGGGTCTAGTTGGTTTCGGCTGAGGAAATCCGCTTTCGTGTTGTCCACCCCTGGAATGTGGATGGCCGACAGCCTTACTGAGTTTAGTTCTGCCCAGCTTAGTATCTGTTGGGCCTCCGCTAGAGCTGCCTTGCTGCGGGTCCCTCCTTGTCTGTTTATGTAGGCGACCGTGGTGGAGTTGTCGCTCTGAACTCTCACTGATCTTGCCTGCAATTGCTGCGTCCAGTGCTGGAGAGACAGTCGGACTGCCCGAAGTTCTAGGATATTTATTGGGAGAAGTGTTTCGGGAGCGGACCATAGTCCTTGTACGGATAGGTTGTCCAATGTCGCCCCCCAGCCCAGAAGACTGGCGTCGGTGGTTATCACTGTCCAATCCGGAATTGCCCAGGATTGGCCCGTTGACAGATTGTCCCGTTGTAGCCACCACAGGAGGGAGTCCCTTGTCGACTGTAGAAGAGTGATCTTCTGAGAGAGTTGACCTCCCTTCCAGCGGGACAGTATGTTGGCTTGGAGAGGTCTCAGATGAATCTGGGCGAATGGTACTGCCTCCATGGATGAGACCATCGATCCCAATACTTTCATGGCTAGATGAACTGTGGGAAACTGGAGGGAAGCTAGATGGCTGATTTGATCTCTCAGCTTTCTCTGTTTGTCCAGTGGTAGAGTAACCCGCTGGGAAAGGGTGTTGAACCCCAACCCCAGAAATGTCATCTGGTAGCTGGGAAGGAGATTGGATTTGTCCCCGTTTATGGTCCAGCCGAAGTCTTGTAGTAGTAGGATCGCCCTCTGGAGATCTGATTTGCCCTGCTCCCTTGTCCTGGACTTCAAGAGCAGGTCGTCCAGATAGGGAGTCACTGATATCCCCTGAAGGCGTAAAGAGGCTGCAGTCACTGCCATTAATTTGGTGAAGACCCTGGGGGCGGAGGAGAGGAAAATGGGAGAGCCACAAACTGATAATGGCGATTCTTGAAGGCAAACCTCAGGAAGCGATGATGAGGTGGCCAGATAGGGACGTGGAGGTAGGCGTCCTTGATATCCAGGGACATCATCAGTTGTTCCGGTTCCATTCCTCGGATTACAGACCGTAATGTTTCCATTTTGAAGCGTACAGACCGTATGTGTTTGTTGAGGTACTTTAGATCGAGTACTGGTCTGAAGGAACCGTCTCTTTTGGGAACCAGGAAGAGATTGGAGTAAAACCCGGAGAATTTCTCCTGCGCGGGTACCGGAACAATTACTCCGTTGTGTTCCATCTTGGAAATACAGTCTAGAAAGGCTTGAGCCTTGAGCAGGGCGGTTGGGAGCCTGGACATCAGGAATTTGTTGGGGGGGGGGGGGGAAAGAGAAGTCCAGATGAAACCCCTCCGAAACAATCTCGTTGACCCAATTGTCCGAAGAATGTCTTGTCCACACCTCCCGGAATTGAAGCAACCTGCCCCCAATTGGTTGCCGTGACCCCGGAGGGGGTGACCCGTCAAGCTGAAGTGGACTTGTCTGCTGGAGGCTTGTTATGGAACTTGTTCGGTTTCCATGCTGAACGTCCCTTATCGCCGGTCTTCGTTCGGAAGTTGGAACGGTGTGGTGAATTGCTACGCCTGGTGTAACGACCACTTTGGCCACGCAAATTTTTGCCCCGCCTATAGGAGGAAGGTGTTTTGGATTTAGATTGAGGGAGAAAAGAGCTTTTTCCCCCAGTGGCTTGAGATATGATCTTCTCTAATTCCTCTCCAAAAAGTTTCTGACCCTTGAAAGGCAGTGAAGTAAGTGACTTTTTGGAACTGATATCTGCCGTCCAACTTTTAAGCCAAAGAGTTCTACGGGCTGCTACTGATAGAGCTGAAGTGCGAGCCGTAATCTGGGCAGCATCCAGGGTAGCATCGCACATATATGCAGAGGCTTCAGCGATCGCTTGTGCCGTGGAAAGAAGTTCAGTTCTGGGAACTCCCTCTTGAATGTCCTTGACGAGAGACTCAGCCCAAGTCTGTATGGCCCTGGAAACCCAGGTAGAAGCCAGGACAGGGCGTAGGGTAGATCCGGCAGATGAGTATAGTGATCTCAAGAAACCCTCCAGCCGTCTATCGGTAGGGTCCTTGAATGCCGCCGCATCTGTGACTGGAAGAGCTGTGGTTCTTGAAAGCCTAGAAACTGGTGCGTCAACCATAGGTGGCATGGACCACTTGTCCATCCAGTCCTTGGGGAAGGGATAGGATTTAGAAGCCTGAAACTTCCGTTCGGGAGTATTCCATTCGTCATTAACTATGGCAATGAGTTGATCGTGAGCCGGAAAGACCGTAGAGGATTTTTGTTGCCTCTTGAATAAGCTGGCCTCTTGAGATTGGTGATCAGGTGAAGGAGTAATTTTTAGTACTTCTAGAACACTCCTGATGATGTTGTCAACGTCATGTTGAGGTTCACGGTGTCTGGACGCTTCGTCCTCCTCCTCTTCCCCAGAAGACACGTCAGAAAGAGGAAGTTCACCTTCGGAATGAGATGAATCTGCTCCTGCTGAGGAGCAGTCTGAAGGAGGGAAAAGGGAAGACTCCCCTTTGGAGGGGTCTGCCCTTTTGCGTTTGCCGCTGGATTTCTGGCCTAACTTGGCTAGAGCCTTTCCCAGGTTGTCTGCAATGGCGGGTAAACTTTGAAGTGAGGCCAATGACTGATAGCTGAATAGCCCAAGGAGGAGCCGTTGGATCTGCGGAAGTGCTTGCGCCCCCATCTAAGGTGATGTCTTCTATATTAGAAATATCAGATTGAGGCCCTAAAGGAGAGGTTCCTGGAATGGAAACAGAACCCTGCCCCCTGGAACAGGACTTGCAGAGAGGCTCGCCCTGACCCCCTGAGGTTTTGGCATTACATTTGGTGCACATGAAATAAGTGACCGTAGCTGGCGCTGCCACTGCTGGTGCTCTCCCCCCCGGCCTTGGGAATAACCCCCGACTTACCTTCTGCCATTGCAATGTCTATGGTACCTGCTGAATAGGTTTGGCAAAGGTACTGGGAACATGCAGATAATTGCCACAGCTGTTACTGTTAAGGCAGAATACTGCTCTATATGTGGTAGAGAGTATATCCCAGGACTAAAGGATTTGTCCGCCTGTGCCCCTGCTGTAACCAGCAGCTTGTGAGAGAATGCGCGCTGCTTTCGGCGCGAGTGAATCCAAGATGGCGCCGTGGAACGCATGTGTGCGTTCCAGCTACGGCGCGCAGAGAAAATGGCGTCTATGCACAGGGAGACTCGCTCCGCTGCTGAGAGCAACGAGTCCGTCCAGGGCCAGCGTGCAGGCAGGGCCAGAGTGCTATAAGTAAGCAAACAGTCTCCAAACATGGGGAGTCGCGCCAGTCTGCATGTTCCCCCTGTTGTCAGTCCCACAGTAAAGACCACGGCAGGCATAAGTGGAGGCAGAGGGGACAGGGCTCTCCCCCCCTGGGGGGGGGGGGGGGGATCGAGCAGGCAAGTGAGTGTGGTAAGATATTTCTGGTTACTCACATAAGTCATACCGGCCAGGAGACCCTGTATCCTTAGCAGGAGTGGGTATTAGTGGATGGTCGTTATAGCCCAAGGGCTAGGAAGAGACCCCGGTATGAGTCCAACGAAGGAGGTCCCCTGTTGATACAGGTAGCCCTGCTCTTGGGAGACCCCTTGTCTGATGAATTCTTCTGTAGATATATGTAGAAGATTCTGCATGTCCTACCTCCTAGCAGGACACTTAAAAACTGATTAGGTTGGCATAGCACCGGGTTAAGCCAGACCCTAGGTCACGCCCCTTTAATCAATTATTCAAGTGTCCTGCCTCCGGAGGGTGGAGCTTAACCCCAGCTGTTCCCTGTGTCCCCCTGAGACGACAGAGAAAATGACCTTATTGCACCAGCCTAAAGTGTCCAGGACTTCAAACTTGTCACAGGGGGTCACCATCTTGGAAAGTGTCTGTAACACTCACATGCTCAGTGGGCTCTGATTGGCTGTTGAGAAGCTAAGCTTAGGGCTCGTCACTAATTATCCAGCAGAAAATGAGCTTCCCTGGCTGTAATATAAGCTGATGCTACAGGTTTGCTGATTATTAAATTCTGATGCTAATTGCACTGGTTTCTGTGCTGCCATGTAGTAATTATCTGTATTAATTACTAATCAGCCTTATATTGTGACATTTCTATTCTATGTGTACTGTATATTGTGAGTGGGTCCCTAAGCTCAGTAAGTGACAGCAGCACAGAGCATGTGCAGTGAATCAGCAGAAAAGAAGATGGGGAGCTACTGGGGCATCTTTGGAGACAGGGCTCCAAAGGGCTGTGGTTGCCTTGGGCTGGTACAGAAGCACAAAACATCATGTACAACATTGCTGGCTACTTCTTTAGTTAGGCTTTAGTTCTCCTTTAAGTTAACTTTTTGTATGTTATAGAATGGCAACGAATGCATAGCTATGTCTAAACACCAAACAGAACAGAATTCGGTCTCTCACCTCAGTGGACTCCACTTCACTGGGCTCAGTGTATTCTTCTACGGGTTCTGGTTCTATACAGAAGAACAAAAAATTTAAAACACTTTGCAATTCGCTTACACTGGATTAAAAGACAAGCAATACAGAGGGACTAAAAGCTCAAGATAAGTCAAATTATGGTGGCATAAGAGGTGGCACAAAACCCACGATGAACAAAAACGTCACATACCAAGTTCCGGGGCTTCTTCTTCTGCAGGCGGTGCTGCGAGTGTTGGCTCCTCCTCTTCACACAGCCCATTCTGGTGGTTCTGTGCGCTGTCAAAGTAGCCACTCTGGAGAATTCGATCCAACAGATCCTTCAGGTTTTTGTCTTTGAAAAGAAAATAAATAAATAAATTTTATATGACACCACTCCTACAGGCCCATACAAAAAGCATCTACATGATTCGGCCAATTGAAGACACTTCTTTGATTAAGGTTGGGGCGATGAGATGGTTCACCACCAATAAGGGAGATGGGAAGAAGTTCATGGTGCTGCTGGATGCAGTTATCCTTACTACAGATAGGAGGCAGCGGTAGGGCTTTAGTCACCATTTAAAAGGAATTCGGTCATGATTTTTATGATGTAGTTTTTATTTCTAAATGACACTGTTTATTTACACTGCAAATAATTCACTCTACAATATAAAATGTCATTCCTGAACAAGCAAGTGTATTTTTTTAAGTTGTAATTGGGGATGCACCGAATCCACCATTTGGGATTTGCCCGAATCAAATCCTAATTTGCATATGCAAATTAGGGGCGGGAAAGGAAAAAGTGTGAACATTTTTCTCACTTCCTTGTTTTGTGATGGTCATGTGATTTCCATCCCCCCCCCTAATTTACATATGCAAAATAGGATTTGCTTCAGACAGACAATCTGAATTCTGCTGAAAAACGCAGAATCCCAAACCAAATCCAGGATTTGGTGCATCCCTAGTTGTAATATTGGTGTGTAGGTGCATCTCAGGTCATTTTGCCTGGTCATGTGCTTTCAGAAAGAGCCAGCACTTTAGGATGGAACTGCTTTCTGGCAGGTTGTTGTTTCTCCTACTCAATGTAACTGAATGTGTCTCAGTGGGACCTGGATTTTACCATCGAGTGTTGTTCTTGGATATACCAGGCAGCTGTTATCTTGTGTTAGGGAGCTGCTATCTGGTTACCTTCCCATTGTTCTGTTTTTAGGCTGCTGGCAGGGATGATATCACTCCAACTTGCAGTACAGCAGTAAATAGTGTCTGAAGTTTATGAGAGCACAAGTCACATGACTTGAGGCAGCAGGGAAATTAAATATAAAAAAATATATATTTGCTCCTTTGAGAAATGGATTTCAGTGCAGAAGTCGGCAGGAGTAGCACTATTAACCGATGTGTTTTGTGAAGAAAAAATAAAAAAAATAGATAAAATACGTTTCCCATGACAGTAGCCCTTTAACAGCCAGATGCAAACAGCATTTGATAAGTTACTAGCAAGACCAGGAAGCAAAGCTGGCAGTTGTAACAGAGACCTGGGACTAGGGAGAAATCTAGAATATCAGCAGCAGGATAAAAACAAGTGGAGCTTCAGTCTATTTTGCTTCTGGAAACAGGGCACATCAGCAAATATCTAGGCACTGGCACGGCGCCCGGGTTACTGCTGACCAAGGACAGAGCTGTGAAATAAATTGCATGATATCCGAGCACGGCCAAAAAGCAATTACAAGGGTTACAGCGCTGCCACAAAAAGAGAAGCGGCTCACACACAACATAGGCTTTTCCTCGTCTGGGTTTAAATTCCTCCTGCTATTGGTTCTCATCAGCATCAAGACTCAATCGTAGGGATGCACCAAATACAGGATTCAGTTCGGGATTCGGCCTTTCATCGAAATTCGGATTCGGCCGAACCCTAATTTGCATATTCAAATTAGGGGCAGGAAATGTGACTGTCACAAAACAAGGAAGTAAAAAATATTTTCCCCTTCTCACCCCTAATTTGCATATGCAAGTTAGGATTCGGATCAGTATTTGGATGAATCCAAAATAGTAGATTGGGTGCATCGGTACTCAATAGAAAATGAACATGACAGACACAGAAGATGAATCAAACTTACATGTAGTCCCACACACAGACTTCTCCTTGCTGTCCAGCACATCCCATAAGTGAGTGGAGGCCTGCTCGTACTGGTCACTTAGCCTAGAACAGGAGAGGATTCCATTTGGTTTGAAGCACTTATAAACCCTGCTCCACTTTCTCTTTATATTCTCTCAATCTCCAATGGAGCTCAAGTTTCCACCCAGACATTCACAGGCGGCCTAAACTAAGCATGCAGATGTACAACAATGGGGACCAGCAGCTCCAGAATAAGCGCCAGGAACCCAGATATATTTTACTGCAAAGCAGGATCACTTATTGCCTGAATCTGTAATGGTGCATAGATCGACCAATCAGCAATTAGATTGCTTGTGGGTTGGCCGGCTTCCGGGTTAGTCTTTTATTGATGCTGCGTCTGCTTGCCCTGCCCCTTTCGTGACATAATCGGTGGGGCGGGTCTTTAAAAGCGGAAGTCGGATGCAGGCAGGCATGGACCAAAGGAGGGTGGTTAGGGAAATCCCGAGGCACATTTGCTGGGGGGTTGCCGATACTAGGCTTCCTCCAGTGAATTAAATCACTATCGGAGTTGTGTAATAAAAAGGCACCAAGTTTGCCCAGGAGCAGTAACCCATAGCAACCAGGAAGTAGAATTTAACAGCCTGCTGTTTCAAAGCAAACACTTTATTGGTTACTATATGGCTACTGTTGAAAATTGGTGCCCTATACTATAGATCAGAGGTCCCCAACCTTTTTTACCTGTGAGCGCCACATTCAAATGTAAACACAGTTGGGGAGCAACACAAGCATGAAAAAGGGCTGTGATTGGCCATTTGGTAGCCCCAATGTGGACTGACAGCCTCAAAGAGGCTCTACCTGGCACTATACTGTTTTTTTTATTTTTATGCAAATAAAACTTGCTTTCAAGCCTGGAATCCGAAAATAAGCACCTGCTTTGAAGACCCTGAGAGCAACATCCAAGGGGTTGGAGAGCAACATGTTGCTCACGAGCGACTGGTTGGGGATCACTGCTATAGATGAAGGCTAGCCCTTTAAAAGCTTTATGTTGTACTGTCCTTTTAAAATATACTGGCTATAGGGAAGCAGTTGGTGGTTCACTTTGCATTAGATAGAAATAATTCCATGAGCGAAAGGGAAGTGGAATTAGTAGAAGACTAGAGCAACTCTCAAACAGCTGAGAAGATTCTCCTAGATGCTGAGCAGACTTCGGATTGGGCTTTAGTCTTTCGGGTTAACCAATGCAGATAGAAAGCACTCAAGAAGGGACAAGCGAACCCCCTCATGGCTGTGCAAGGCCTAAACCTTTAAAGCAGGGGTCCCCAACGTTTTTTACCCGTGAGCCACATTCACATGTAAAAGGAGTTGAGGAGAAACACTAGCGTGAGTATACATCCTGGGGGTGTGCCAAATAAAGGATATGATTGGCTATTCAGTTTCCCTATGTGGACTGGCAGCCTACAGGAGACTGTTCGGCTGTAGACCTGGTTTTTATGCAATTAAAACTTGCCTCCAAGTCAGGAATTGAAGAATAAGCACCGGCTTTGAGGTCACGGAGAGCAATATCTAAGGAGTTGGAGAGCAACATGTTACTCACGAGCTACTGGTTGGGGATCACTGCTTTAAAGCAACAGTTCAGTGTAAGAATAAAAACTGGGTAAATAGATAAAATTTCTAATACCGTAGTTAGGCAAAAATGTAATGTATAAAGGCTGGAGTGACTGGATGTGTAACAATAGCCAGAACACTACTTCCTGCTTTTACTGAACAATGCCTTTAAGTGGCAACATTCCAGTTTGCCTCATTTCACAGGGTTTTCCTGTGTATTTTTTTGCTTGGCAGACAGTGGGACTGTTGCTGTACCTTACGGAAGCGTCTCTTTCAGGATTCACCAGCTTGTAGAATTCATCCAGTAGCAGCAGCTCCTCCTCAGACACCAGCGGGACCCCATTGAAGCCTTGCTTTAAGTCGTTCCGCACTTCCTCATCTCCCAGTTTATCCAGAACAAACTGAAACTCCAGCACTGTCTTTAATCGTTTCTGTTCAGCTTCTTCTCGCAAGAGCTGCTCGCGGCGGGCAGCTTTCTTGATGCTTTTCTGGATCTGCAAGAAAATCAAAAAAAAAAAAATTGGGTCATTTTTTTGCTACTTTATGCAGGGACCCCAAAAAAAAAAAAAAAAAAAATTATGTGGTCCACCTTCACATTAACTTTTAGAGGCACATTTATAAAGGGCCAATTTTTGAATTCATGCGAGTTTATTAGAACTACCATAAATTCGACCAATCAAAAATGTATTCATAAAAACGAATTCTCAGCTTGGACAAATTGAATCAACCAGACAACTCGAATCAATTTCGATTTAGAAAAACGTGAATGTCAGGAAGGCTGCAAATATCACCCAATTGTTCCCTTGACCTCTCCCAATGACTTACCGTATATACTCGAGTATAAGCCGTCCTGAGTATAAGCCGAGGTACCTAATTTTACCTCCAAAAACTGTGAAAGCTTATTGACTCGAGTAGAAGCCTAGGGTGAGAAATGCAGCAGCTTCTGGTAAGTTTCAATAAAAAAATTGAGGGTTTCTGCTCCCATTGGAGGTGCCGGCGACCATTCTTGGACGCTGGCGAATATTCTTGGAGACTATTCTTGGACGCCGGCGACTATTCTTGGGCGCATGCGACTATTCTTAGACGCCGGCGACCGTTTTTGCGCTTGACCCGAGTATAAGCCGAGGTAGAGTTTTTCAGCATATTTTGTGGGCTGAAAAACTCGGCTTATACTCGAGTATAACAGCAATTTGGCAGGTTTAAGGCGGCGAATAATTTGAGTTCATAAAGGACCAGAGTATGATAAATCTCAAAAACCGAATTAAAACTAAAAGAGAGTTTGGATAATTCACAATTCGAATTTTACGCATGCTCCGTAAGGCTGCACATTCATTGTTATTGCTTCTTTTTAATACTGATCTTTCTATTCCGGCCGATCCATGTTCTAGTCTCTTATTCAAATCAATGCATGGTTGCCAAGGTCACTTGGACTGTAGCAACCAGATTGCTGGAAATACAGACTGGGGAGCTGCTGCATAAAAAGCTCAATAACCGCAAATAATAAAAAGTGAAAACCAATTGCAAAATGTTTCAGAATATCATTCTCTACATCATACTAAAAGTTAATAACCCCCTTTAAAGAGGAATTCCAACAGCAATACTGCAACAGGGTCAGGAGAGCTTTTCCCATCAGATTCCCGTTCAATGACAGACACAGTAAAATCACTTACGTCTTGACCTAATGCAATGAAATTCCTTTGCAGTTCACGGCCAAATTCCATGTTGGTCACCAACTCTTGATATTTTGTCACCGCATCCTAGGAGGAGAGCATGGAAAACGTAAACTGATCAGTAACCAACGCTGAAAAGAAGCAAATCATGCCGATCACATGACCTCATGGATATTCAGCAAACAGAATGAAACTGGGAGTATAGACTCCACTTAACGGATTCATATTAAGTGACATATTAAAGAATGTTACAAAACTGGAATATATATTTAAGTAAATCTTGCCCTTTTACATCTCTTGCCTTGATCCACCATTTCATGGTCTGTGTGTTGCCTCAGAGATCACCTGACCAGAAATACTGCAGCTCTAACAGGAAGAGACCACCTGACCAGAAATACTACAACTGTAACAGGAAGAATTGTGGAAGCAAAAGAGAACTCTTGTCTGTTAATTGGCTCATGTGACCTAACATGTATGGTTTGTTTGTGTGCACCGTGAATCCTAGGATCCCAAGGGGCGGCCCTTTTTTTTTTTTTTAAATGGCAATTTTCTATTTATGATTACCCAATGGCACATACTACTAGAAAAGTAGATTATGAAAATGGTTTATTTACATGAAGCAGGGTTTTACATACGAGATGTTTTATGCGATATTTTTATAGAGACCTACATTGTTTGGAGAGTATAGTTTTCCAAACCAAATTAAGTGGCATATTAAAGAATCTTACCAAACTGGAATATATATTTAAGTAAATATTGCCCTTTTACATCTCTTGCCTTGAACCCCATTTCGTGATGGTCGTGTGCTGCCTCAGAGATCACCTGACCAGAAGTACAACAACTCTTAAGGGGCAGATTTATCAAGGGTCGAATTCAAAATACGAAGTAAAAAAAATTCGAATTTCAAGCTATTTTTGTGTACTTCAATTAGGGAATAGTCCAAATTCAATTTGAAAAACAAAAAAACAAACATTGAACATCTAACATAGATGACTATTCGCCATCTAAACCTGCCAAATTGCTGTTTTAGCCTATGGGGGACCTCCTAGAGCCTATTTGAAGTCAATTGGTGGACTTTGAAAAATCCAAGTTTTTTTTTTATTATTTTAAAAAACCACTTAGAATCGAATTTAATTGAATTAGATCCTACTTAAGATTCGAACGATTGAATACAGCCTATTCACCTGCGAATAAACAACTTTGTTACAATAAATTCTGCTTGGTCTTTTTTTATTCGAATTTCAAAGTTATGGGAGTTCAAAAAAAAGTCCCATTACTTCGAAATTCGACCCTTGATAAATCTGTCCCTAACTTTAACAGGAAGAAGTGTGGAAGCAAAAGACAGAACTCTGTCTGTTAATTGGCTCATGTGACCCATCATGTATGGTTTGTTTGTGTGCACCGTGAATCCTAGGATCCCAGGGGCGGCCCTTATTTTTTAAAAAGGCAATCATCTATTTAGGATTACCCTACTACTACTAAAAAAAAAAAAAAATAAAAAAAAAAGTATATTATGAAAATGGTTTATTTGCATGACACAAGGTTTTACATATGAGCTGTTTTATGCAATGTATATTTCTATAGAAACCTACATGGTTTGGGGGGAGATAGTTTTCCTGTCTGTTTCAGTCTGGCAGCTCAGTAATTCAGGTGCAGACTCTGAACTGTTACAATTCTGAAACATTGAGTTGATACATTTCTCAGCAGCATCTCTGGAGTATCAGCAACTATTGTATCAATTCTAACAGCTGCCTGTAATGAAACCCAGAGATTCTGCTCAGCAGGGACAAATAAGAAATGTATCAACTAAATGTATCCATTTAGAACAGTTTACAGGGTCGGCGACCCCTCCTCCCTTTCCAGAGCTACTTTAGAAGGTGAAAAATGACACTTTACAGTGCGTCACACATAGAAAATAGAAAGTTACTGGAAAAGGACATTATTTCTGGTGATCTATCTGGAAGCAACTAGGTGTTTGAAGGTGAACAACCCCTTTAAAGAGGGATTTCATAAAGGCAGGGCTTTCATGCTTAAATATATTATATAATCAAGTCATTACGAAAGCATCTCACTGCAGTGACACGTATAAACACTTTGCATGTACAAAGCCATGGAGCCAGCACACTTGTAATATAACCACCCCACATAACGTATATATTATAAAGTGCAATATTAAACAAAGGATTTAAAAAGGTATATATACCATTTGGTCCTGATTTAGTCGTTCTCCCTTGTTGAGTCGATCCTGGTAGTCATCCAGCTTGCCCTAGAGAGGAGGAAGGAATTTGATTTAGGAAGACAGACACCACAAAAACAATAGGAGGCACATTTATCAAGGGTTGAATTTATGCAAGCTTTTCTTTTTATTTTAAACTATGTTTCACCTTTTCCAGGAGGATTCAGATTCGCCCGAACCCGAATTTGCATATGCAAATTAGTGGCGTTTAGGGATGGGAAGGGAATTTGTGTAACTGTCACAAAACAAGAAGTAAAAAAAATGTTTTCCCCCTTCCCACCGGTTCGGTATTCGGCAGAATAGTGGATTTGGTGCATCCGTATTTTTAAACTCCCATAAACGTCGAAATTCGAACAATTGACATTAATTATAAAAACCTAATTTTTAAACTCGGATGTATAGGATCGACCCTGAAAACTTGAATCGATAAAAAGAAAAAAAACTGAATGTCAGGAAGGCTGCAAGCAACGCCAAATAGATCCTTGGATGTCTCCCATTGACTTAAACAGCAAATTCGGCAGGTTTTAGGTGGCAAATAGTTTAATTCAAGATCTTAAAGGGCCAGAGTATGATAAATCTCGAAACTCGAATTGAAAAACTTAAATTTGAAAAGCTGCCTAGTCGAATGACATTTTTGACCATATAAAAAAGAATTTGAATTCTCAATTTTACCCTTGATAAATCTGCCCCTAGATGTGTGACCATTTTGCAAAAGTGCCATAAACTTTGTTATGTCAGCAGTGCAGATTGTGGGTAGAACCCAACATGGTCCAGTCGAGTCCCCCTAGAAGTATCAAGCCACCTGGCAAGGGGCATAATCCAGCTGTGATACAAAGTACATAAGTTAAAGGGCCAATCAGAGCCACTGTATATTCCTATAGAGGAATGTTTTAAACCTTCAAGAATGCAGTACAGGTATGGGAAGTACAAGCTACTGTTTTTTTATTACAGAGAAAAGGGAAATCATTTTTAAAAATTTGGATTCTTTGGATAAAATCAGTCTATGGGAGACGGCCTCTGTAATTTGGAACTTTCAGGTATACGTAGGACCTGGTTTTCCAGAATGCTGGGTTTTACTGTATAACGAATCTTGGTTATTTGGATCACCAACCCTTTAAGTCTACTAGAAAATCGTGTAAACATGAAATAAACCCAATAGGCCGGTTTTGCTTCCAATAAGGATTAATTATATCTTAGTTGGGATCAAGTACAAGCTACTGTTTTATTATTACACAAATTTTCTAAATTTGGAGTATTTGGATACAATGGAGTCTATGCGCAATGCTTTTCTGCAATTCTGAGCTTTAGGGATAACGGGTTTCTGTATAACTGATCCCATACCTGTACAAGGGATAAGGCATTGGACAATGTAGCTGGTGAAACTCCCAGCCTCAGGGTTTAGAGTCTGCCAGCCAATCAGGGCGATATCAAAGTCACAATTTCTTTTAATAAAAAGACCTTGGTACACGTATGGGACCTGTTATCCGGAATGCTCGGAACCTGGGGGTTTCCGGATAATGGATCTTTCCATAAGTTAGATCTACAAGAAAATCATATAACCATTAAATAAACCAAATAGGCTGGTTTTGCCTCCAATAATTATATCTAGTTGGGATCAAGTACAAGCTACAGTTTTATTATTACACAGAAAAATTGAGTCTACGGGAGATGGGCTTTCCATAATTCAGAGCTTTATGGATAACAGGTTTCCGGAGACCGGATCCCATACCTGTATATAAAAGCATTAAGCCCTGTGTAACCTGCTATAGAAATGAGGATTCTATAGCTTATGTTCTGTCAGAAGGATAAGCACTCTCAAATTGGGAAAGCGGTGGATGACAGTTGCGAGCAGACGCATTGCTGAACTCGCGGTGGTGCCCTGCAGTAAAGTAGGCAACGTGACGCAGCAGAGAAACCATGACCTTGGAAGCGTGTGTGTAACTAGGTTAAATGAAAGTGAAAGCATTCAGTAGGAGTTTCTACCAGAGAACCTGGAACTGCAAGCGCTGCCTCTGGGCAGAAGAGGTAACGACACCACCCACAGTATAAACATCCGTCTCCAGCTGCACCATTAAAATGGAACGCCTCGAGGGATGCTGGGCTATCGGTAAACAATTGCGTCTATCCTGGGGAGGCTTCTGCGTATTCTAAACATTCAACTGTATACCATACACTACTAAAATTACATAAAGAGAAGGAAAGACTACAATTAAATAAGCTTTATCAGAAAGGTCTATATAAATACACCAGTAAACCCTCAAGGAATGTTGCTCTGAGTCCTGTCAAAAGAAACATTTCTTTCCTTCTATTGTGTACTCATGGGCTTCTGTATCAGACTTCCTGTTTTCATCTTAAACCACCAGGGCTTGAGCATGCTCAGTTTGCTCCTCTCTCCCCCCCCTCCCTGTTTTAATCTGAACCCAGAGTGAAAGTCTGTGTTGCCTCAGATCACCTGACCAGAAATACTACAACAGGAAGAAGTGTAGAAGCAAAAGACAGAACTCTGTCTGTTAATTGGCTCATGTGACCTAGCATGTATGGTTTGTTTGTGTGCACAGTGAATCATACGATCCCAGGGGACGGCCCTTTTTTTTTTTTAAATGGCAATTTTCTATTTACGCTTACCGAATGGCACATACTACTGGAAAATTATATTATGAAATGGTTTATTTACAAGAAGCAGGGTTTTACATATGAGCCGTTTTATGCCATATCTTTTTAGAGACCTACATTGTTCAGGGGTATAGTTTTCCTTTAATGAAGTGGGGTTGTGTATACACACACAAGGGATGCACCGAATCCAGGATTCAACATTTGACTCAACCAAATCCAAAAAAATCAGACTGTCACAAAAACAAGGAAATTAAACCTGCTTTACCCTGTTGGCTTTCCTTGCCCTGACTTACACCAGCAAATTAGGGTTCAGATGCAGTTCAGGAATTCTGCAAAACGATTAAAGGGGATCTCTCGCGAAAATGAGAGTGTAATATAAGCTTCATCTTGCTGAAATAAGAAACTTTCTAAATATAATTAGAAATTCTGTGCCATTTCTGAAATAATCAAGTTGCTCTTCACTCTCAACTTGTCTCCATTCTGTCTTATGCAGTAGGTAAAAATCAGCTTTTGATTGACAGTTAGGTCAAATACATCCTTTGGGGGGGGGGGGGGGCAACAAATCTTTTCTTTGGGCAACTAATTTCCCTGAACTGCCTTTCTGCTGGCTAGAGTGTAAATTGACGGCATGATGGCAGTCGGAACTATTCATTTTCCGAAGTCGCCTGAAATTCAATGTTTCAATTCGACCCTTGATAAATCTGGCCCTAACTGTTCTAAATGGATACATTTAGTTGATACATTTCTTATCTTTGTCCCTGCCGAGCAGAATCCCTGGGTTTCATTAAAGGCGGCTGTTAGAATTGATACAATAGTTGCTGATACTCCAGAGAAAAATGTATCAACTAATTGTAGCAAATTGTAACAGTTCATAATGCTCCTGAATCACTGAGCTGCCAAACACCAGAGACAGAACAGAACAGAAAACGTAAAATTATCGGAAACCGGTAAAAAAAATGAGATGAAAAAACGTCTGTTTATGGTGAACAATCTGAAAAAATGTTTGAAAGGTGAACAACCCCCTTTAAAGGTGACCATCCCACTTAAAAAAAAAAAAAACACGACAATGTGAGTGCAATTTACGGATGGGTGCTAAATAGGCATCCACCACCTAGTGAATTTGATCAATAATCATACCATCTATAAGGCTTTAACAAATTATATTCACTGGGGTCACAAAATAAAATTGCCAGGCCCAGTAATTGGAGTGGTTGATTTGCAGCACATGAGTGAAAGGTCTTAAAGGAGAACTAAAGCCTAGCTATAGTAGTAAAACAGAAATGTTGTACATTATGTTTTGTGCTTCTGTACCAGCCCAAGGTAACCACAGCCCTTTAGCAGTAAAGATCTGTGTCTCTAAAGATGCCCCAGTAGCTCCCCATCTTCTTTTCTGCTGATTCACTGCACATGCTCTGTGCTGCTGTCACTTACTGAGCCACTCACAATATACAGTACACATAGAATAGAAATGTCACAGTATAAGGCTGATTAGTAATTAATACAGATAATTACTACATGGCAGCACAGAAACCAGTGCAATTAGCATCAGAATTTAATAATCAGCAAACCTGTAGCATCAGCTTATATTACAGGGGAAGCTCATTTTCTGCTGGATAATTAGTGACGAGCCCTAAGCTTAGCTTCTCAACAGCCAATCAGAGCCCACTGAGCATGCGAGTGTCACAGACACTCCTGACAAAATTCAAGATGGGAACAACCTCGGAGGCCTGAATCATTACTACTATAGAGATGCTGAACCTTGAGGCTGGTTCAGCAAGTTCAGTATATAAAATATGGAATTTCTAGCCACATGTATTTTGAGGGTTTAGCCCTACAGGAAACATGTGATAATGGAGATACTGCAGCACCTTAAGAATTACAATCGCCATGAACCAGTTTTGAACTCCAAATTTTCTCCTGTTGGGGGGGAGGGGGGTTGGGATTCCAGACATGCGATTTTGTAGGAAAAATATGATTTTGCTAATACGAATCGAATATGATTCAAGCCGATTAAATTTGTCTGAACGGAGAAAATTAGATTTTATTGATAAAATTTTTATTTTCGTAGTCATTTGTGAAACCAGATATTCAGAGCGCCTGGTAAAATTCCTTGCGTTTTCATGAACATTGAAAAACTGTGTAACTTGAGTAAACCTTACAACTGGTTGTATAGAGGACATGGGCAGGGCTCCCAGGCAAATCTGCAGAGACTCGACACATCATACTGCTCAACAGAAAAGATTATTTATCTTGGGTCACGAGGAAAAGCAAAGGCCTTTCCTGATAATCTGTTACTGCACTGCAGTAACACAATGTTTGTGTGCCATGTCCAGACCACCATGTTGAGGATTACCTTGATGTGTTATGGTGGCTTAGGTTTTTTAGGTACAAGTTATGATCCTAAAATTGCTCTTTTTGAAGATACTTGCACTTGCATAGATACTTCTTACTTATAAAACAAGGGACCGAGGAATGTATATTGATCAATCCCGACTTGTTTGCAGAAATTTGACCAGATCAGTTGCACTTCCGTTGTATTGATATAATTTTACTAGTGATGCACCAAATCCAGGATTCGGTTCGTGATTTGGCCGAAAACTTCTGCCCGGTCGAACTCTAATTTGCATATGCAAATTAGGGGCAGGGAGGAAAAAAAATCTCATGATTTTTTGTCACAAAAGGACGTAAAAAAGGTTTTCCTCATGCCACCCCTAATTGCATATGCCAATTAGGATTCGGCCAAATCTTCTCGCAAAGGATTCGGGGGCTCAGCCGAATCCAAAAAAAAAAGTTGGTGGTGCATCCCTAAATATCACTGTTTTTTTGGCATGCTCCAACCACACACCCCCTTATTTTTTGAATCCACATCTAAATAGATAGAATATTGTGCTATGGACAAACCTAGTGACTAAAGGTAAGGCCAGACGAGGAGATTCGGGGAGATTGTAGCCTGGCGACTTATCCCCACGTCTTTTGCGCGACTATCTCCCCGAACTGCCTCAGCGTCTTTTCCCCATAGGCTACAGCGCAAAATTGCCTGCGCTAATGCACACGCGGCGATGCGTTTTCAATAGTCGCCCAAAGTTGCCTCAGTGAAAAGACGCAGAGGCAGTGCGGGGAGATAGTCGCACAAAAGACATGGCGATAAGAAAAATCTCCCAAAATCTCCTCGTCTGGCCTTACCCTAAAGCTGTAGCAGCGTTATCTTTTGAAACAAATACACCGTGTGTACATGTACACGGGCATCAATCAGAATGGGGGAGCCACGATTCATATACAATGTGCATTTGTTTTATATAATGTTATTGGTATGGCCAGCTGGGATTGTCCAAGTCACAATATTCTGTCCATTGATAGCCGTGGGCTGTAACAGCATTTCACTACCTGCTGTTCAGATCATTTGTGCACGAACGATTGGAACAAAAGAAAAAGAGGCCAAGTAGCTCTTTGTAAACTGTCAGTTTATCCTGTGGGCCAAGCTGTTTGAGAGGGCAGCCAGTCAGCATATGGCAAAACAGTTCGTACTGCTGACGAAACACGGGTCCTACATTTAATTCCAGCCACAGAATTATCTAAAAGGTCTGTCATCCCCGAGACTGTGTGGGACTCTTCTGTGAAATGAATGGGACAGGGGACTTAAGCTCCACAGGGTACAGTCCTGCATTAGCTCTGGTACCCACAAAGTGGTCAGGTTTCGGGCAAAGAGTCCTTTATTCCTTGGCTGTGCGTGCAGTCCGGCCAGGTACCCAACAAAGGTGCAGGTTTGATCCCTCCCACCCACCATTGTGGTTCTTCCAGTTTTTAAAGGGATTCTGTCATGCTTTTTAGGATTTCATTTTTATTTATAAAATTAAACGGTTTACACTGCAAATAATTCACTCTACAATATAAAATGTAATTGCTGTGCATCTCGGGTCATTTTGCCTGGTCATGTGCTTTCAGAAAGAGCCAGCACTTTAGGATGGAACTGCTTTCTGGCAGGCCGTTGTTTCTCCTACTCAATGTAACTGAATGAGTCTCAGTGGGACCTGGATTTTACTACTGAGTGCTGTTCTTAGATCTACCAGGCAGCTGTTATCTTGTGTTAGGGAGCTGCTATCTGGTTAACTTCCCATTGTTCTGTTAGGCTGCTGGGGGGGAGGGGGTGATATCACTCCAACTTGCAGTACAGTAAAGAGTGACTAAAGTTTATCAGAGTACAAGTCACATAACTGGGGGCAGCTGGGAAACGGACATCATCAAGCAAGAAGAAAAAATACCAGCACTCAGGACACCATGAGAGCGGGACAAGCCCTGCTTGTTTATTGCAAACTGACAGTATGTCTAGCCCCATGTCAAATTTCAAAATTAAACATAAAAAAAAAAATCTGTTTGCTCTTTTGAGAAATAGATTTCAGTGCAGAATTCCCCATGACAGTATCCCTTTAAATTTTTTTGGGTAGATTTGGCACCGTAGTGACGTCACATCCGGGCGAATGTGATGTCACTTCTGGTTTTGCGTGTCCCCCAGGTCGGAAGGTTAAGGTGCCCATACATGGAGAGATCCGCTCGTTTGGCGATCTCCCTCCGATATGCCCACCTTGAGGTGGGCAATATCGGCTGATCCGATCGTGGGCCCTAGGGCCCAACGATCGGATCCTAACTATGCCCAAACGGACGATCGGATCGCATCAACGAATACATGCGGCCGCGATCCGACGGGATTTTCTGTCCCATCCGATCGAGATCTGGCCGACTTTCGGCTAGATCTCGATCGGTGAAGCCCGTCGTGGGCCCCATACACGGGCCAATAAGCTGCCGACACGGTCTGTCGGCAGCTTTTACCGGCCCGTGTATGGCCACCTTTAGTTGGCGAATCACGGCAATGGGTCGCCAAAAAAAAAAAAAAAAAAAAAAAATGGACCTGCGCAGGACTCTACCACATGGGCAGGGACAGTCGAGAATGATGTATAGTCTTTAAGGTGACAAGGAATAAGTTGGCGCTATATAAATAAAAAATAACAGTGTGGAGTTCAGAGCATGAAATGTCCAAGGAAAATATTGATGCAAATGGTTGTGTTTAGAAGGGCTAATTTATATGGTGTGCAATAGGAGTAGAAAGCAAGTAGACAAGGAGGGATATGGCATAAACATGACAAGGGATTAGATTACTTGAGCTGCTGGATGATTAATGTGCCAACAGTCCCACAAGCTTCCAGTGTCAGATCAGAAACAGCTGGTTTCGTTGGTGCCTCTCAAGTTATCCTGAGCCCCAGAGTTCAAACTAACACAACGTTGTACCCAACAATCAGCCTCGTGTCAGACGCTAAAGCAATAAGCGCACAAACCTTTTTCTTATCCAGATTGCGCAGCTTCTTGTCGATGATTCCCAAGATCTGTTTCATGGCTTCGCTCTGGATGTTGCCAATGCCAGGGACTGCATCGCTGGAGCCCGGCACCGCCTTGCTGCTGGTGGCTGAGGGCATCTGAGAAGGGACAAAAAGGAGACCAACGTTATAGATCAACACCAAAACACTGCGCATTTGTTTGAAGGATAAGTAAACGTTAAACACAAGTGAATGTAATATTGATGAGGGGGCTATTCTTAGCACTTTTGCAATGCACTGTCTTTTTTTTTTTATTTAATTCCAAGATATTAAGGGATATATGTGCTGTTAATATGAATGAATTTTGATCCAATATCGCCACCTGCTGGTCAGTTTCCCACCAGTCTGACCACCAAGTAGTCAACGAAGTTGTCAGGAGAAAGAAAGAGGCTGCTCTGATGTTCTTCTGCTTAGGAAAAAAATTCTTTCATAGAAAAGCAGCCTTGTCAATTTTTCATTCACTTGTTGTCAAGGTTTACTTATCCTTTAAGACAGTATCTTCAGTGCCCGAAATAAGGAGAACAGGCTGCAATACACCTCCTCACATTGTGTTCCTTTAGCTATCGGGGCATGCTGGGACTGTGATCAGTAAAAACAGGAGAGCCTAGAGAATGAACCACAAGAGCTCACAAAGGTTCCTCAATAGGAGAGCAGGTCTCTTAATATATTTGTCATTACTTTTCAACACAACAGTGGGGTACTTGGGCCCACAGGGTGTATTTTCAAGCAGCATTTTTCTTAAATACAGCCTGCCCGTCGCTAGTAATGGCAGGCACATCAGCCAGAAAACACATTAAGCAATTCTTGGCTGGATGGCCTAGCACTGCTAGTGAAAGACCGTCCAATTTAACCAGCTGGGGAGTAACTTTTAGCATGTTATAGAATGGCTAAGTCTAAGTAACTTTTCAATTGGTCTTCATTATTTATTTTTGAGAGTTTCTGAATTTGCCTTTTTTTCTTCTGGCTCTTTGCAGCTTTCAAATGGGAGAGGGACCCCATCTAAAAACAAATGCTCTTTAGGGTAGAGGCACACGATGATATTTGGGGGAGATTAGTCAACGAGTGACAAAATTCTTCTGGCGACTCGTCTCCCCGCCGGCTAGAATGTAAAGTCCCCTAGCAGGATGAGCGCTTTGTTTTCTTAAGTTTCTTCGTGAGGCAAACTTAAGGGACTGTGAGGCAACTTCGGAAAACGGAGCGCTCAAGAGTGCCATCCTGCAGGCGACTTTACATTCTAGCCGGCGGGAAGATGAGTCGCCCGAAGAGGCGATTTGTCGCTGAGTGACTAATCTCCCCCAAACACCATTGTGTGTCTCTACCCTTAAGGCTACACATGTATTGTTACTGCTACTTTTTATTACTCCTTCTATTCAGGCCTCTCCAATTCATATTCAAATCAGTGCAATGTTGCTAGGGTCATTTGGACCGTAGCAACCAGAAAGCTACTAAATAAGTCAAAAACCACAGATAATAAAATATGAAAATGAATTGCAAATGGTCTCAGAATATCACATCATACTAAAAGTGAACTCAAAGGCAAAACAACCCCCATTTCAAAGTAAATCCCAACCACGGAATTTCTCCTCCAACTCCTCTGGTGTCTAATAAAAGGGCCCCAAGCAGGAAAGCGGCTCCTTTGCCTGAAGGGTTTGTTCAAGGGAAAGCAATGACAGAAGTGATTTTCCACTTGTTTTTTATTCTAGTGACTGTAGGCCTATGGTGGCCCATGTGTTGTATAGTCGGTCTGCTGGAGCGGCCATACTGCTGCCCTGGCTCGGGGCTAATGTAGGAGGAGGAGCTCCTGGTGGCTGGTTACCAGGCAACATGGCAGATCGCTGACTCTGCTTGGGAAAAAAAAAAAACCAATACAACAGTTTCCACTGAAAGAAAATCTTTCAGATGTGGCTGGTGTCTCTTTAAAGGGGCCGTTCACCTTTAAATTTACTTTCAGTATGATGCAGAGTGATATCCTGACACAATCTGCATTTGGTTTTCATTTTTTATGATTTGTGATTTGAGTTATTCAGCAGTTCTCCATTCCAGCTGGTTGCTAGGTTCCAGATTCCCCTAGCAACCCTGCATTGATTTGAATAAGAGTCTGGAATATGAATAGGAGAGGGACTGAATAGAAAGAGGAGTAATAACTAACAACAACATGTGTAGCTTTACAGGGCATTTGTTTTAAGTGGGGTCTGTGACCCCCGTTTGAAAGCAGCCGCAGAAGAAGAAAATAATTCAAAAACTATCAAAAAGAAAAAAAATGAAGACCAATTATGGAAAAAAAGCTTAGAATAAGCCATTCTAGAACATATTAAAAGTTACATTAAAGGTGAACCACCGCTTTAAGAACCCAATAGGATTTAGATCGAGCGATTTGTTCCTTCCGGTAGTTCTCGGTTAAATCCGCTAAACGTTCCCTCCCACAGCCGCCGGTGATGCTTTAGTCTCCACCCCGGGAGTGAAAGTCTTTCCTACCACCCCCTCCCTCCGGTAACGGGACCTTTCCGTAGCCCCGCCCTCGTCCCATTCCCGCACCTTCCAGAGTCTGCAGGTCACGGGGCTTGAGCGCTGGTCGCTGTATGACGATCTTAAAGAGGAGTCACTACCGCTCCGCCGCACCGAGCTAATGAGGCCGAGACACAGGAAGCGGAGGGATTTTACACTAGCAGGGCCCTGATATCGGGCTGCCCTCCAAAGTGCCTGATATCAGCAACCGCCTTAGTTTCACCGTAGCGCGCTCAATCCTAACACAAACAGCCGTTCTTTCTCTTAGAAACTCAGTGATGCTTCTATAGTCATCTAAATCGGCAAACGCAGCCCAAAGTGCGCGGATTCTTCAGGCGCCGCAAGGGCAGCCAAAACGGACAATGGAGAGAGATCCGGCAAGCGTGCTAAAGGACCCGCCGCGCCCTAAGAGTTAATTGTGGGCTGTCCGTGGCGAATGCCTGCCGAGAATAGCACATGGGAGAGCGATAGTTTCAGCATGGCTTGTTCTCTTGTTACACACGCGGCTCGCTGATAGGCCTGACGTTAAAAAAAATAAACTATAAAGTTGAAAATGTTTATATTATGTGGGCACATGGTTTCTTTATCTTATTAATAATAAAAAACTGAGGAGTCCAAGTTCAGACATTGTCCTTCCATATATTTACTTCAAAAGTCCTCTTTTCTCTCCAGGATTATTTAGGCACAGTTTGCACTAAAAGTTGATCAGGCGTCACCCTTTACCACACAGAACTCCTTTTTATGTTCAGAGAGGGAAGGATTGACCAATTATATTAAAAAAATGCTATTTCTGCCAAGTCTGGTTTAAAGTTATTTATTTGTTTTTATATTTTCCCATATGTGCGTCTGACTTGTCCCTTCCCCTCTTTTCTCTTCCCTGAAGAGCTGCAAAATACATAGGGGCGGATTTACTAAGTTCGAGTGAATAATTAGAATAAAAAAATATTAGAATTTTGAAGTAATTTTTTGGGTACTTCGACCATCGAATTGGTCAAATTTGATCGAATTCGATCGAGTCGAATGATTCGAACGATTCAAAGTAAAAATCGTTCGACCATTCGATAATCGAAGTACTGTCTCTGACCTTCCCCAGCACTTTTCTAAGCTTTTTTTGGTCGAATAAAAATCCTTTGATCGATCGCTTAAAATCGTTTCGATTCATTCGATCAAAGCTTTTGCGGTAAAATCCTTCGAATTAGAAGGATTTTACTTCGAGGGTCAAATTCGAGGGTTTTGTAACCCTCGAAATTCGACCCTTGATAAATCTGCCCCTTATTGTTTATTACATATAGCGTTGCCACCTGGCTGATATTTAGGGCCCCATAGGGTGGCCACTTTTTCTGGAAAATAATACCAGCTTTCATATATATTTATCTTTTTTCCTAATTAATAATATTGGGATCAACCATCATTTTTAAACAAAAACAACATTACCCAACATGCATTGGGAGACGCAAGCCTGGCACATTAGAGCAGCAAAAAACTTTGGTTGGTTACCAAAAAACAAACCAAAAAAGTGGCCCAAATCCGTACCTTGGCTAGTTTGTACTTTTAAATCCCGCCTGGGCTTTAAATTAGCCTAATTTGGCTGAAAACCCGCCAACCTGGCAACCCTGGCGTGGCCGGTAAAAATTATGGTTGATCCCAATGTTATTAATAGGGAAGAAAGATAAAAATATAAAAAGGCTGGTATTTTTTTTCAACCCTGGGGCAGGATGGGAGGGGGTTATGCATTTTGCTGACAGCTCTGCCCTAATTTGATCAGACTGTCAGGAGCACTTCACTTCATATCCAAGATGGTGGCGCCTATGGCCGCAACTTCACACTAGTGCGCTGTGTGTCATCAACACGTCCCACTTTGGAGTGAAAATTCAAAATAAATAACTGCTGAAGACCCAGCGAACATAGATCTTCCTCTGTAAAGGTCCCGAGTGCATTTAAATTACTATTTTGACTTGATTGTCTGGTTCCTGACTTTCTTGTTTTATTCTGACTTTCCCTCACTTATCCCTGGATTTTGACTTTGAGCTTCTTTAACCCTTCAGATACTGCGTATTGGACTATTTCAGTCTGTATATACTGTTGCTTCCTGCTTGTTCCTGACTTCCACCTCTGTAAAGCCATTGGGCCCTGACACAGACCCATGTTAGACTGGCTTTATCTACGCTTGCCATCTGGTAGGTATTTCATGGACCTAGTCAGTAAAACAACAGCTGAGATGGAGGCAAGTATAAAAACACAAAGGAATTATGTCTTTGATGCCTTTGGTCTACCTGACCACATCCTGTTCACCCCAATTGCCACCCCTATCTGCCCCCTTGCACCCCACTAGAATTTTATTTTTAAAAGGTGGCAACATCCTATTTTATCAACCAGTCACTGCCATGATGCCATCAGTGAGTATTAATGCCAAGTTTTCTTGAGAAAATAATAGCCAGTTCATCCAATTAACGAGGACACTAAAAAACACCAGCACATCGTTGCCTTTCCAAAAAAAAATCTAAAGTGGGCCCAGTGGTACCAGTACATGAGGGCAAGTAAATGAAGGATTCCCTTGCCCTATATTTTGTTGAAAGGACTAGTGTTCATAAAGGGCCTTTATCTCTTGCAACAGGAAAAGTTTGATCAGGGTGGACTGGATGCTCATTTTAGCAACTTTGTCCATATCTATATTGTTTATATAACATAGGACTGCCTTACCCGGGCCCCTTGTTTTGCCATCTCAACCTTCTTTACCTACAATCCCACAGACAATACCAAAGTTTATTTTCACCTTAATATTTCTGCTATCCACAGTCACACTCCCTTCCCAGAGACTATTATCCCACTGTTACTATAGGCACCATCTCTCCCTACTATACCTGCTATCCCACAGTCACACTCCCTTCCCAGAGACTATTATCCACTGTTACTATAGACACCATCTCTCCCTACTATACCTGCTATCCCACAGTCACACTCCCTTCCCAGAGACTATTATCCCACTGTTACTATAGACACCATCTCTCCCTACTATACCTGCTATCCCACAGTCACACTCCCTTCCCAGAGACTATTATCCACTGTTACTATAGGCACCATCTCTCCCTACTATACCTGCTATCCCACAGTCACACTCCCTTCCCAGAGACTATTATCCCACTGTTACTATAGACACCATCTCTCCCTACTATACCTGCTATCCCACAGTCACACTCCCTTCCCAGAGACTATTATCCACTGTTACTATAGACACCATCTCTCCCTACTATACCTGCTATCCCACAGTCATACTCCCTTCCCAGAGACTATTATCCACTGTTACTATAGACACCATCTCTCCCTACTATACCTGCTATCCCACAGTCACACTCCCTTCCCAGAGACTATTATCCACTGTTACTATAGGCACCATCTCTCCCTACTATACCTGCTATCCCACAGTCACACTCCCTTCCCAGAGACTATTATCCCACTATTACTATAGACACCATCTCTCCCTACTATACCTGCTATCCCACAGTCACACTCCCTTCCCAGAGACTATTATCCCACTGTTACTATAGGCACCATCTCTCCCTACTATACCTGCTATCCCACTATCATGACATTTCTGACCACCCAACACTGCTTGGTAGATATAGGATTTAAGCTGGTTTGACCTACCTGGATATACAGTAGTAACCTTTAGCTATAGGCCCACAACTGGCCTCAATACTAAATAATACAACAAAATATATCTTTTTTAATTTTAATAGGGGTTAAACAGCAAATGGAACAATGTCTATATGTACACAAAGGGGCATCAGGGGTGATGTCATGTTATAATGGTGTTCTATGCAAGTGAGTGAGAGCTCATGGTTGTTAATCAGTGGCACCATGTGAAACACTTCATAAAATAAACCCCTGGGAAATGTGGGAGTCAGTGAGTGATGTGACTCATCAACATAATGTTCCGTGCATAATTTCTTTTTACTTTCAGTCTCTTGTTATTTGCCTCTTGACATTCTGTTCGCCTTGCCACTTCCTGTTCCCTCTACTCATTCCCTCCTTAATACATATGATAAAAGTCTCTTTTTCTTTCATACAGAGATACACCATATCAATAAAGCATAACAATACATTATTTTTTTTTCCCTTAGCAGTTTTCACCTTTAGTACAGTTTCCCATAAGATTACTGTATCTCTCACTATAGCAATAGACATGGGGCAATTCATGGTGCTGTTTCTGCCATGTTCTTTCTGGCCTAAACAATGCCATTGAAATGCCTGAAATCTCCCCATGGGACCCCCCTCGTTTTGTTTTGCATCTTTTCAAAATGAGAATTTTACTAAGGAACAAGAAAAGGGCTGACATTCAACCTGGACGTGATAGAGAATACAATTGTGTCTATGTTGATTTCCCCGGAAGCCCCCTGACTTGGATGGATTCTGTTCTCAAGCTAGACTTGGTTACTTGTACATTGGCCTTGAGGGCAGAGCCACCTGCTCGGCTCTGAGAGCAGTTCTTTGTTTTTCTGTATTTTTCTATAAATACCCTGTGATCTCTTTGTTTGGGGTTCTGACTCTTTGTGAGTTTAGAACGTTTGGAGCTTGTGGCCAATAAACTTTTTGTTCTATGTTTTAGTTTGAGGCTATTTCCTACCCTGCCCTGCACAATTACAATTTACTAAACCAGGGTCAAACCATCATCATGAACAAAGTGCAGCAGTAGCGCAAGGGGGGCGGGCCCTGGCGCGGGACGTGCAGCCGGGCCCCCGCCCCCCTCCGTATAGCCGCAATTAGTAAAGAACTCAGTGGTGCACGAGCTACCGGGGGGCCCTGAGGGGGTGCGGGCCCTGGCCCAATCGCACCCCCTGCTACCCCGGTAGTTACGCCACTGAAGTGCAGATGCCCACCTGAGCATGTGGCCCATTGTAATAATGGCTGTTGTACAGGTATAGGATCCCTTATCCGGAAATCCGATATCCAGAAAGCTCCGAATTACGGAATGGCTGTCTCCCATAGACTCCATTTTATCCAAATAATCCAAATAATCTTTTTCTCTGTAATAATAAAATAGTAGCTTGTACTTGATCCCAACTAAGATAAAATGAATCCTTATTGGAAGCAAAACCAGCCTATTGGGTTTATTTAATGTTTAAATGAATTTCTAGTAGACTTAAGGCATGAAGACCCAAATTACGGAAAGATCCGTTATCCGGAAAACCCCAGGTCCCGAGCATTCTGGATAACAGGTCCCATACCTGTATCATGCTACATCGTAGCTACAAAAGTCCAACATATCTGAAAGAGCTAACATTTAATTTGTATATTTGGCCATATTATAGCTTCCTTTATAATTTTGTATTGACTGAGGTCTCGCCTAACCCAACGTCACAATGGCGATAATAATCCAGTCCTTGTAACATGAAATACATGAAATATGGTCTCCAAAATACCGGGAGTTCTTATAATAACCCACATGACAACAGCTGCAGCAGACCCAGCAGCTGTTGGGGCCCAGAAGTACATTTTAAAGAGGGTCTTGAATGATATACAGTTTAGACATCTGTGCATGAAACTCATCATCTTCCCCATGGGAAAAAAACATTCATTAAAAACATTAATTTCCTTTCTTTCATTTATTCACCCAATTACTGAAAATGTGATAGTGGGACAGGCTGTAAAGGGTTCAGATACAGTTGCCTTTTCATCCTTATAGTGTTATTTAGAAAGCTCCAGTTGGGGGTAATAAAACAACACTTCTGTCTGTACAAAAGGCCACTCAGCGAATGAGTAATTATACGATGGGCACAGCACTTTCACAGGATGGTAGTAGGGTCGCAACCTGTACTGGCCTTCCTATATTTTTATGTTTTTTCCCTATTAATAACATTGGCATCAGGCATCATTGTCACCGGACAGGTGGCAACCCTAGAGACTGGAGATATTCAGTTAAAGTAGAATTAAACCGTAAAAATGAATGTGGCTAAAAATGCCATATTTTATATAGTGAACTTATTGCACCTAAAGTTTCAGCTTGTCAATAGCAGCAATGATCCAGGACTTCAAACTTGTCACAGGGGGTCACCATCTTGGAAAGTGTCTGTGACACTCACATGCTCAGTGGGCTCTGATTGGCTGTTGAGAAGCTAAGCTTAGGGCTCGTCACTAATTATCCAGCAGAAAATGAGCTTCCCTGGCTGTAATATAAGATGATGCTACAGGTTTGCTGATTATTAAATTCTGATGCTAATTGCACTGGTTTCTGTGCTGCCATGTAGTAATTATGTGTATTAATTACTAATCAGCCTTATATTGTGACATTTCTATTCTATGTGTACTGTATATTGTGAGTGGGTCCCTAAGCTCAGTAAGTGACAGCAGCACAGAGCATGTGCAGTGAATCAGCAGAAAAGAAGATGGGGAGCTACTGGGGCATCTATGGAGACACAGATCTTTACTGCTAAAGGGCTGTGGTTGCCTTGGGCTGGTACAGAAGCACAAAACATAATGTACAACATTTCTACCTACTTCTTTAGTTAGGCTTTAGTTCTCATTAAAATACTCAAAGTAGCCATAGTTAGGACCTGCAAGGAGATGCTTGGGTCTCATTGTACTTGAAAGACCAGAGTGGGCAGAACTGGCATGTTGGTTGTGTAAGGAGCATGTATAGACACAACAGTATAAGCACAAAGTTGTGTAGGTTTTACACTTTGCATTTGCTCTTCCACTTGTAGGTGTATCATTATCTTTCTGATCTATATTTCCAGGCCTGGTCGGCTATTTGCCAAACTACAGTTGAACTGTGCCAGCTCTGTCCTGGGCCTGTCTCCTCAATCTGCTGACCTCGAGTGAGGGTGAGTCTGTCTGTGCTGTTTGTACATCCAAGCAGAGCCGAACTGGCAATCTGTGGATTCCATCAAATGCCAGAGGGGCTGCTGTAAGATGCCATAGACACTCACTATTTATTGGGTCTATGGATGGTTATTTGGGCATCTGTGTAATTGAAATGCCAGGGCCTATGTCTGAGTCCAGGCCTGCATCCAATTCCATTATAATATTATAATACACAAAAGCCATGAATATCCTGTAAATTATATCCTTATAAACGGTGAGTAGTGATGTCATCAGTTATAAACAATGAGTAGTGATGTCATTACTGTCACATGACTCACTAAAATTTGTGTATTATAATAAATAAAGTACCCCCAGTTGTAAAATATGAGGATATTAGAAGTTACCTCGGAGTTCCATGACCTGTATAAAAACACTCGGCCTTCGGCCTCGTGTTTTTATATGGTCATGAAACTCCTCGGTAACTAATAATATCCTTTTATTTTACAAGAGGGGGTACTTTATTCACTATATATTATTTTGTAGGGCATGGCAATTAACCAGCCTTAGGGGAAGTGCTGGCAACACACACTGTGCCAGATGCACCAGTATGGATGCAAGTTTTAAACTGTAAATAAGATAGGTGTTGGGCTGGGGGGTCTGGGGCCCAACTAGGCTGCAACCTTCGGGCCCCCACTCCCGTCATGAACTGCTCCTTTGGACGGCACACCTCCTCCTCCTCCACGCGTCCCCCCCCTTTGGTATGTATGCTGCGTCAGCCATGTAGCAGTCCTTTAACTTGCAGCTGTCTTTCACTTGCAGAAGCATTAGGGGGCTGCAAGCAAAGAGAATTCCTGGGTCGGTGGTGTCCCGCTGGCCCAGTCTGACCCTGAGCAAGTTGCAGCATTTGTCTTTGAATGGTGCCACGTTCACTTGACTGCAATTGTTGCAAACCAGGTTCCCTAGTACTGATAATGGCCTAATATTACTGCCAGGTATAGACACCATGTCACCATTGCATCAATGCAAGAAACTCATCAGAGTTTTATCAGAAAGGAGCAAATTGGCGCTCAATGCAATTTGCAAAGCATATACAGTATATAATTGCAAGTACCTTTCTAAACAGCATCAGGGTGTTCTTAGTTTTAAGTCTATTTTAGCTATTTGCCCTTGTGTTCATAAATGAGCCCCTGCTTGCTCTCTACAGGGCCATGTAAGAGAATTAAACAATAAAAATTAATATGGTTAAAAATGGCATATTTTATATACTGACGGTATTGCACCAGCCTAAAGTTTCAGCTTGTCAATAGCAGCAATGATCCAGGACTTCAAACTTGTCACAGGGGGTCACCATCTTGGAAAGTGTCTGTGACACTCACATGCTCAGTGGGCTCTGAGCAGCTGTTGAGAAGCTAAGCTTAGGGCTCGTCACTAATTATTCAGCAGAAAATGAGGTTGGCCTGTAATATAAGCTGATGCTACAGGTTTGCTGATTATTAAATTCTGATGCTAATTGCACTGGTTTCTGTGCTGCCATGTAGTCATTATCTGTATTAATTACTAATCAGCCTTATATTGTGACATTTCTATTCTATGTGTACTGTATATTGTGAGTGGGTCCCTAAGCTCAGTAAGTGACAGCAGCACAGAGCATGTGCAGTGAATCAGCAGAAAAGAAGATGGGGAGCTACTGGGGCATCTTTGGAGACACAGATCTTTACTGCTAAAGGGCTGTGGTTGCCTTCTGTGCTGCGATGTAGTAATTATCTGTATTAATTACTAATCAGACTTATATTGTGACATTTCTTTATATACAGTACAGATATGGGATCCGTTATCCGGCAACCTTTTAACCAAAAATTCCCCAATTAAGGAATGGATGTCTCTCATAGACTCCATTATAATCAAATATTTAAAATTTTGAAAAACGATTTCCTTTTTCTCTGTAATAATAAAACAGTAGCTTGTACTTGATCTCAACTAAGATATAATTAATCCTTATTGGAAGAAAAACCAGCCTATTGGGTTTATTTAATGTTTACATGATTTTCTAGTAGACGAAGATCCAAATTACAGAATGATCTGTTATCCGGAAAACCCCAGGTCCCGAGGATTGTGGATAACAGGTCCCATACCTGTATATTGTGAGTTGGTCTCTAAGCTCACTGGTTTCTGTGCTGCCATGTAGTAATTATCTGTATTAATTACTAATCAGCCTTATATTGTGACATTTATATTCTATGTGTACTGTATATTGTGAGTGGGTTCCTAAGCTCAGTAAGTGACAGCAGCACAGAGCATGTGCAGTGAATCAGCAGAAAAGAAGATGGGGAGCTACTGGGGCATCTTTGGAGACACAGATCTTTACTGCTAAAGGGCTGTGGTTGCCTTGGGCTGGTACAGAAGCCCAAAACATAATGTACAACATTTCTAGCTACTTCTTTAGTTAGGCTTTAGTTCTCCATTAAGCATGGCAGAATTTAGAAAAGCTGAATTTAATTCTGTGGAGATCTATAGCATTCTCACCACCCCATCAGTCATCTCAGCAGACTTCATACTACATATACCTAACTTTCCTGGGCACTGCTAGAATGATCCAGTGCTATGTCTTTCCTATATGCTGGCTGGACGTGCTCTCTCCTGCATTAATCCTGACTGACGTGACTGCATGATGTCTGCTGCTAAAATAATGCTTGCACTCAGGCCCAGACTGACAATCTGTGGGTCAGAGGGGCTTCAGTATGGTTCAATAGAAATTTACCATATAGTGGGCTGGTAGGGGGGATGTTTGGGTCTCTGTGTACTTGGAATGGCAGGGCCTATTTTGACTCCCAGTACAGGCCTGCTTGCACTACATCTCTAAATAATGGTTAGGGGGATGTACCTCTGATAAGGCTTACAGTGTAATATATACTAGGTGAGGGTTAGATAATGAATTTAATACAGTCTCCTGAATACTGGATATCTGGGGATTCAGGAAGGGACAACTTATTGCTTACATTACTACCTACTGTGTATATGCTGCCCAAGGAATAGGGAGTTGCAGGCCAATAACTACACCCTTTTAATAAGCTGATTTGGGGGGGGGGTTAAATGTATAAATCCTGCCTGTACCATATCATGTTTATATGTGGCCTGTGTGTGTGTCTATTGATAATGTTCAGTTGTGTGTCTGACTAAAAGGTGGCCCGACCTGGGCTTAATTTGGCCACTTACATGCTGGGCCAATTTGGGGCAAATGGACACCTACTAGACCAGGACACCCTCAATGCTCCTCGTCTGATGTGATTTTCAAACCTGTATGTGGTTGATTTTTGGCAAGATATCAGCAGGGCAGGCCCCATACGTAGACAAATAAGGGGCCGCTTAAATCTGCTCAGGTATGGTCACCTTTACCCTGTAATTATAGGAGCCCGGGCCTCCCTACTAAAACAAATTTTGTGGTCCCCCCCATTAAATCGCCGGTCACTCACAACCACTCTGTCTAGTAGGGTAACGCAGCTTCTAAGTAGGTGAGCTTACCCACTAATTATGATGAGATGGATGGCACTCATTTTTCCCTTGGGGGCCTTGAGATCAAGCTCTCTTGTGGGGACCCGGGGCTCCAGTTCTGTTAGGGCCAGGGTCGGACTGGGCTGGTGGGACACGGGGAAAAACCCCAGTGGGCTCAGGCTCACTTGGGCCCTGCTCACTGCCTGAATCCCATCACTGCTCTCTCTGTCCTCCCTCTCCTGCCCTTGTCTTTGCAAGATAGAGGTACGTGTATTCGCGTGGCAGCGGGGGGGGGGGGGAGTTGTGGCAGGGGCGAGGGTGCCTAGAGGGGCATGGGCGGGGGCCAGTGAAACAGCAGTCCTGGTGGGCCCCAGGCCCCCCAGTCTGACACTGTTTAGGGCCTCATCTAGTCTTAATGACTTAATGACTATTCCTTCTTTTTAAAAATTTTCAAGATTGCCCTTGCCCAATCTATATAATATATCCCACATATTACCCCGTACAAAGAATAGGGATGCACCGAATCCAAGATTCAGTTCGGGGTTCAGCCTTTCCAGCAGGATTCAGATTCTGTCAAATCCTTCTGCCTGGCCGAACCGAATCCTAGTTTGCATATGCAAATTAGGAGTGGGGAGAGAAATCACGTGTTTTCCCCTTCCCACCCCTAAATTGCATATGCAAATTAGGATTCAGAATCAGTTTGATATTCGGCCGAATCTTTCTCAAAGGATTTGGCCGAATCCAAAATAGTGGATTCGGTCCATCCCTAAAAATGAACAATTCTGCAAGAAAATCTTGAGGTATAGTGACCCATTAATATAGTTCTAGGGACCTGGTTATGTTGGGGGCAAATGGTAGGTCATTAATTTGATGCAGATAGATAACTTAAAAAGAGTGTTAAATGCCAATCAGAAACCCATGGCTGGTGGAATTCACACACAGTGCTTTAGGGATTTATCTGATAAAGAATACACATCATAAATGTCAACATCTTAGTATCTTCTTTCTGATCAGCTGAAATGCCTTTGGAATTAATTAGTCAAGTTCCTTGGTTGGTGGATCCTTTCCTTTAATGGGTGCATTTAATCAGGTCTCCCACTAGGTGGCACACTGCTACTTGCCATTCAGTGACATGACTCTTGTTAGTCAATTCACCAGTCATGCAACATTCCAAATAGAGCTAGAGAGATACAATTCCCAGCATCCTCAGAAGTCAGATACCGTAATAGGATCCCCCATTCTTCTAGCTGCAACTTGAACCGGGTTCAAGTCAATGAGCAAGTTGCTTTGGGCGAGTTTGGGCACAATTGTTGCCGGCACAATTTCCTGTGGCTGGGATTTTGGTGAAAAGAACACTGCATTGTGGATTTTTTTAAAATGTATAATTTAAATATGCAGATTAGGTTTGTATGGTGTTTGGTCATTGGACAAATATTTTGTGGAGAATTGTGTAATTGGGCAAATCCAAAAAAATTATGTATTTGTTACTTTCCCAATTAAAAAAGACTGCATTTTCCAGAGTTTCATTTCCACCATTCCCGCGCGCGTCTATAAAAAAGGAAGCCGGAAGTTGGAACCAAGGTGGCAAGGCGGGGAGAGCAGGAAGAAGAGCTCAACCAGGACCCACCCACAAATGGGGGTGTGAGGTTGGCCCGAACCTGCCCTACCTGCGGGTAAACCCGCGAGTATCAGGCCGGCCTGCATATAACTATGGCATTGCCCAAGGAATGTATCACTTTTCGTGTGCATACCTCCCTACTGTCCCATTTTTCGTGGGACAGTCCCAATTTTGACAGTTTAGCCCACAGTCCCGGATCGTTACTGAAATGTCACGCGTTTCTCGTTGATCTCCTGCACTGAACAGCCAGAAAAAGATACAAAGTTTCTAAAACTTAATCAAATAAGAGGCTAGAATACTCAGCACCTGCACTTTGATATAATTGTAACTATTTAAGATAAGCAAAGATACAATTGTAACTAATACGATAAAAAGTCTCTTGGGAGAACTAAGACTTACCGCTTACATGACAATTCACCTTCATTAGCAAAACTGTAATAACACATAAAACATGAATCTAAAACCCCCAGAAATGTATTCTCGAAGTTCCCATAAGCTGACACATTTTGTAAAATGTTATTTAGGGGTGTGGTGGTCACAAAAGGGGCACAGTCATAATAGTTACCCCACGCTACACTCGGCAGAATTTTGTTCCACTTCCTGATTTACAACCGCCGGGACATCAGGAAAAACCCAATGGTGTGAAGAAGTGAGTGAGAAGAAGACAAATAATTAGAAAAAAACTATACAAAATAAATAATGAAGACTAATTTAAAAGTTGCTTAGAATGGGTCATTCTATAACATATTAAAAGTTAAGGTACAGATGGACCACCCTTTTAACTGAGCAGGGTATGACAGTGTAGAGCTAAATCAAGAGGTAGGACAAATAAATATTTCAGAAATGTGAACTAAAACAAAGAAAAAACATTTTGAAAATAATAAATAAAAATATTTCCAAATAGCTTTCCTACAACCGACTGTAAACCTTATGGCTCCCCCTGCTGTGACATCACTATCACTAGGCTGGGGTCAGGTGGGAAAATGGACTGCATGCTCTGGGCAAGGGCAAACTGTAAGTGGAGGGTTCAGGGGCAAATGTATTTATTTTATTCAAACCTCTCATAGCGGAGTCTGAAATGAGTGCTGGAATTTTGGCTAAAGCCACTAGAGGGCAGAAGAACACACATGTCTGAAACGTAGATTATTGTCATTTGAAAAAATATATATATTTACAGATATGGGATCCCTTATCCGAAAACCCATTATCCAGAAAGCTCCGAATAACTGGAAGACTGTCTCTCATAGGGGCAAATTCACTAACCTTTCGAAAATTTGCCAGCGACGGCTTCGCTCACAGCGCAACACTTCGCCAAACGTAGATTCGCCAGGACAACGGTAATTCACTAAAATCCGAAGTTGCGTCTAGGGCGCTGAACGCTGGCAAAGTTGCGCTAGCGTTACTGTGCCAAGCGAAGCGATAGCGTTGGCTAATATGCATACGGCGAGAAGTTAAAGTTGAATGGACGTATATGTTACAGCAAATACATAACATTACACAAGCCCAGGAAATGTTAATAAAATAAAGTTGTTATATTGCCCTACACATGAGCCCAGTGTATAGTTTATGTGCCATATGTTAGGAAATGTAGGGGTTACCCCCAAAAAAAATTACGATATTTTTTAGCCTATCACCCTGAAAAAGGAAAAGACGCCAGCGTTTTTTGGGTCTTAGAAAAATTTTCAACTATCTTTTGAGGAAGTCTAATCTACTCTATTGCACTTCGCCTGGTCTGAGGTGGCGAAGGCAAATCTGGCGCAAAGGGTAACGTTCAGTAAAATCCGCATCTTAATGAATTTACGTAGTTACGTCCATTCGCCAGAGCGCAAATTCGGCAGGCGTTAGGGAGCAAATTACCACTAGAGTCTATCTCCTTCGCCAGCGAAGTTAAGCCAGTGACCATAAGTAAATCGGCGAAGTACCGTGATGACATCACGCTGGCGAATTTTCGCCCACGTTAGTCATTTCGCCCATTTGCCCCATAGACTCTATTTTAATCAAATAATTCACATTTTTAAAAATGATTTCCTTTTTCGCTGTAATATTAAAACAGTAGCTTGCACTTGATCCCAACTTAGATATAATTAATCCTTATTGGAAACTAAACCAGCCTATTGGGTTTATTTAATGTTTAAATGATTTTTCAGTAGGCTTAAGGTATGGAGATCCAAATAACGGAAATACCTTTTATCTGTAAAGCCTCAGGTCCCAAGCATTCTAGATAACATGTCCCATACCTGTATATATTATTATCAGCAGTGTTTTACAAAAGATTATACATCGTTCCCATCAGTCCCTGCTCCAGAGCTTACAATCTATGATTCCTATCCCTTTTACACACACTAGGGGCAGTTTTATCAGTAGCCAATTAACCTTCCTATTTGGGGAACCACTCAGACTTTTAGCAGAGAGTGCCCCGCTTGAAACTACATTTAGGACCCAAGTGATGCAAGGCAGCTATGAAATATCTGATGATTTGTATTTCTTTCACTACAGAGCAAACCGTGAAACTGAAAGACTTTCGTTTTGCAACTTCCCTTTTTTTTTTTACATTATGGGAGGAAGTGAAAGTAGTTAATCATATTACCTTTACACCGGGTATATTAAACTCCTCTTTATCTGGAAGCTAGAGATAAAGGCTGCTGCTGGGGGCTTGTTTATACAGAGCTCATTATCTCTTTGATCACAGGGGAAGAAGTAATGTTAAAAACGAAACAATGAACCGTACTTTCTAATAGAACAACATAGGCAGAACATATTTTCAACAATATATTTCTGTTGAAAATATATTGTTTATATAGAATTTCAAATGTTTATTAGTTTTTGTCATAAACATTAGGACTATTATGACAAGTACTAAAAGACAAAGTGAAACATAATAACTGTAAGGTTGACCATGAAAAAAGTCTAAATTAGTTTATCATGCACAAAAGCCATGAATATCTTATACATGATATCCTTATAAATGGTGATTAGTGATGTCATCAGTTATAAACGGTGAGTAGTGATGTCATTTTTGTCACATGACTCACTAAAACTTGTTTATTATAATAAATTAGGTACCCCATGTTGGGAAAAAAAAAAAAAAAAAAAAAATATATATATATATATATATATATATATATATATATATTACAAGTAACCTCGGACCTGTATAAAAACAGGTCAACCTCATGCTTTTATATGGTCATGGAACTCCTCAGTGACTTATAATATCCTTATATTTTACAATAGGGGGTACTTTATTCACTATATATATTAGTGCATACCGAATAAGAGACTGGGATATGAATAGGAGAGGCCTGAATAGAAAGATGAGGAATGAAAAGTAGCAATAACAATACATTTGTAGCCTTATTAAGCACTTGAATTTTAGATGGGGTCAGTGACCCCCATTTGAAAGCTGGAAAGAGTCAGAAGGCAATCATTTAAAAAATATAAAAAAGAAAAAATCAAGACCAAATGAAAAGCTGCTTAGAATTAGCCATTCTATAACATATTAAAAGTTAGCTTCAAGTTGAACCACCCCATTTAAGGGGCAATTCACCTTTAAATAAACTTGTTATAAATTAATCCTTTCTGTGCAAACTGAATGTCTTGTGGTTTTTTAGTTATTATCCTTCCTAATCTGTCTCTTTTTTTAGTTTTTTCTTCTGTCCTGATATTGGAAAATCTATCGGGATGTCAAGGTTGCCGACTGAGAGGCTTTTAATTACATTTTTCTTCTTTTTTTATTGCTTATATTTGTAACCAGGCCCTCTTCCTGTCTTTCTTATATCCTGACTGCTATTTGATTGCTGGGGTAAGTAAGCCATAGAAACCCAATAGAAACCCAATAGATGGGGTCAGTGACCCCTATTTGAAAGCTGGAAAGAGACAGAAAAAGAAGGCAGATAATTAAAAGGTACAACAAAGAAATAATAAAGACCAATTGGAAAGTTGCTTACAATGGGCTATTCTATAACATAATAAAGTTAACTTAAAGGCGAAGTTCCAAGCCTGACATCTGCAGAACCAAAAATGTAAATAACTAAAGAAAATAATATTCAGAAAAATCTGAAAAATGTCTAAAATTCCATTCTCTACATCATACCCAACGTTTGTTTCAAGGCAAAATTCGAAATAGTTACGTTATTTTTCAAATAATAGAATCTGTTCTTAATGACCATCGCTTCAGTGAAATATTTTCCTACACAATGCGCCGTATCAGTATTGCCTTTGGCGCTGTGAGTTATAGTGGGAATCCCAGCTGGACCAATCCTGGCTTATCACAGCCGAGCTCTCTATGCACAGTTTTGTTTGGCAAATACAGGAAGCAGTTTACATGGCTACGAAGTGCTTGGCTTCCGCTGTCTTCCCCAAATGGTATTATTGTAGAGGGATAATACTGATTACAGGTTCTCCCTGAGGATGGTCTCCCCTTTGATGCCTGACTCACTTCCTGAGCCTGTTCAGTTTCAGCCTGATATGACTCCTGAGAGTCAACACACCCAACCCAAGCCCAGGGGGCCCATTCTGCTGGGAGAAAGGCTGGGAATGATACGTGCACCATTTATCTGCAGGAATCCAGGATAACCACATATAGCAGGGATTGGCCTCCATATGTTTTTGAACTACAATATTGTCAGTGTCAGTATTGTCAGTGGGTATATTACTCTCTGGGAAAGGGGATAGCAGGTATAGTAGGGAGAGATGGTGCCTATAGTAACAGTGGGATAATAGTCTCTGGGAAGGGAGTGTGACTGTGGGATAGCAGGTATAGTAGGGAGAGATGGTGTCTATAGTAACAGTGGGATAATAGTCTCTGGGAAGGGAGTGTGACTGTGGGATAGCAGGTATAGTAGGGAGAGATGGTGCCTATAGTAACAGTGGATAATAGTCTCTGGGAAGGGAGTGTGACTGTGGGATAGCAGATATAGTAGGGAGAGATTGTGCCTATAGTAACAGTGGATAATAGTCTCTGTGAAGGGAGTGGGACTGTGGGATAGCAGGTATAGTAGGGAGAGATGGTGTCTATAGTAACAGTGGATAATAGTCTCTGGGAAGGGAGTGTGACTGTGGGATAGCAGGTATAGTAGGGAGAGATGGTGCCTATAGTAACAGTGGATAATAGTCTCTGGGAAGGGAGTGGGACTGTGGGATAGCAGGTATATAAGGGAGAGATGGTGTCTATAGTAACAGTGGATAATAGTCTCTGGGAAGGGAGTGTGACTGTGGGATAGCAGGTATAGTAGGGAGAGATGGTGCCTATAGTAACAGTGGGATAATAGTCTCTGGGAAGGGAGTGGGACTGTGGGATAGCAGGTATAGTAGGGAGAGATGGTGTCTATAGTAACAGTGGATAATAGTCTCTGGGAAGGGAGTGTGACTGTGGGATAGCAGGTATAGTAGGGAGAGATGGTGCCTATAGTAACAGTGGGATAATAGTCTCTGGGAAGAGAGTGGGACTGTGGGATAGCAGGTATAGTAGGGAGAGATGGGGTCTATAGTAACAGTGGATAATAGTCTCTGGGAAGGGAGTGGGACTGTGGGATAGCAGGTATATAAGGGAGAGATGGTGTCTATAGTAACAGTGGATAATAGTCTCTGGGAAGGGAGTGTGACTGTGGGATAGCAGGTATAGTAGGGAGAGATGGTGCCTATAGTAACAGTGGGATAATAGTCTCTGGGAAGGGAGTGGGACTGTGGGATAGCAGGTATAGTAGGGAGAGATGGTGCCTATAGTAACAGTGGATAATAGTCTCTGGGAAGGGAGTGTGACTGTGGGATAGCAGGTATAGTAGGGAGAGATGGTGCCTATAGTAACAGTGGGATAATAGTCTCTGGGAAGGGAGTGTGACTGTGGGATAGCAGGTATAGTAGGGAGAGATGGTGCCTATAGTAACAGTGGATAATAGTCTCTGGGAAGGGAGTGTGACTGTGGGATAGCAGGTATAGTAGGGAGAGATGGTGCCTATAGTAACAGTGGATAATAGTCTCTGGGAAGGAAGTGTGACTGTGGGATAGCAGGTATAGTAGGGAGAGATGGTGCCTATAGTAACAGTGGGATAATAGTCTCTGGGAAGGGAGTGTGACTGTGGGATAGCAGGTATAGTAGGGAGAGATGGTGCCTATAGTAACAGTGGGATAATAGTCTCTGGGAAGGGAGTGTGACTGTGGGATAGCAGGTATAGTAGGGAGAGATGGTGCCTATAGTAACAGTGGATAATAGTCTCTGGGAAGGAAGTGTGACTGTGGGATAGCAGGTATAGTAGGGAGAGATGGTGCCTATAATAACAGTGGATAATAGTCTCTGGGAAGGGAGTGTGACTGTGGGATAGCAGGTATAGTAGGGAGAGATGGTGTCTATAGTAACAGTGGGATAATAGTCTCTGGGAAGGGAGTGTGACTGTGGGATAGCAGGTATAGTAGGGAGAGATGGTGCCTATAGTAACAGTGGATAATAGTCTCTGGGAAGGGAGTGTGACTGTGGGATAGCAGATATAGTAGGGAGAGATTGTGCCTATAGTAACAGTGGATAATAGTCTCTGTGAAGGGAGTGGGACTGTGGGATAGCAGGTATAGTAGGGAGAGATGGTGTCTATAGTAACAGTGGATAATAGTCTCTGGGAAGGGAGTGTGACTGTGGGATAGCAGGTATAGTAGGGAGAGATGGTGCCTATAGTAACAGTGGATAATAGTCTCTGGGAAGGGAGTGGGACTGTGGGATAGCAGGTATATAAGGGAGAGATGGTGTCTATAGTAACAGTGGATAATAGTCTCTGGGAAGGGAGTGTGACTGTGGGATAGCAGGTATAGTAGGGAGAGATGGTGCCTATAGTAACAGTGGGATAATAGTCTCTGGGAAGGGAGTGGGACTGTGGGATAGCAGGTATAGTAGGGAGAGATGGTGTCTATAGTAACAGTGGATAATAGTCTCTGGGAAGGGAGTGTGACTGTGGGATAGCAGGTATAGTAGGGAGAGATGGTGCCTATAGTAACAGTGGATAATAGTCTCTGGGAAGGGAGTGTGACTGTGGGATAGCAGGTATAGTAGAGAGAGATGGTGTCTATAGTAACAGTGGGATAATAGTCTCTGGGAAGGGAGTGTGACTGTGGGATAGCAGGTATAGTAGGGAGAGATGGTGCCTATAGTAACAGTGGATAATAGTCTCTGGGAAGAGATAAAACAGGAATGATTCTCAGGGGTGAGACACGGTTCTAGAAGGTGATCCTAATGGACTCTTGAGCTCTGGCAGTACTGGGTATAGGCAGGAAGCTATAGAGATAATGCAGCTCTAAAAGAAGTGAGTGAATTAACAATAAACATCACATCAAGGACTGTCTTTGCAGGAAGAGGATGCTGGGTAATCTAGAGGGCCCACTAATTGGGTATTTGTCTGATTATTGTGAGATGGCTGGAGCCACTCAGACAAAACATAGAGAGAGATCTTGGTCTATCTTGGCTCAGTATGCCCACTATCCCACAGTTACAGTCTCTTTTTTCTTATTATTATTCTTAGTTATAAAGTACCAACATATTCTGCAGCATTGTACAATAAGAGTGTATACATTAAACACACAAATGACTGACAGCCTATGAGCCAAACAGGTGGGGTCCAGCTGCCTTATTGCGCCTCAATAAACCCCCCGTAACAGGATGGGGTGACCTTTTTCACTTCTTCTTTCTAACTGTAAATAGGGGGGGGTGGGCTGTCAGGCAGATTTCCTTAGAAATAACTGTCAGCTTATTAACCATTCAGGGGCTGTGTCGTACCTATTTGGGAGTCCCAGCGGACGCAGGCTGCCAAGGCGCTCTGTATTTACCATCTTCACTATGTACCTAGTGAGGGTTTACAATACAATTTTTTTTCATGAGACTTTGGAATTTTAGCAGCTATCTGGTTGCTAGGGTACAATTTTTCCTAGCAACCTGGCAGCTGCCAGTGCTTTGATTGAGAGTAGGGTTGCCACCTTTTTTGAAAAAAAAAAATACCGGCCTTCCTATATATTTGTCTTTTTTCCCTATTGATAACATTGGGATCAACCATCATTTTTACCGGCCAGGCCAGAAAAATACCGGACAGGTGGCAACCCTAATTGAGAGACTGTGAAAAGGACAAATAGGTGAGGACAGAGCAAAAACTCCCATCTGAAAACTCTAAATAGCCAGCCGAGGAAGACAAATAAATAAAAGAATTTAGAAAAATAAAGAACGAAGACCAACTGATAAGTTGATAAAAATAGGTTGTTGCTTTTTTTGTGACCCAAAAATTGCACCTCATCTCAAAGGATCAGTAACATCAATTTAAAAAAAAAAAAAAAGTTAGTATAGTATGAAAAAAAACCACAAAGACATATTAAACTTTTAAATCACTTAAGTCTTTATTAAGAAATAACTCACCGAAACGCTGCTTGCGCTCCTCTTCAGAAAAGGCAACAATCTATCATGCGGCACTCGATTTCTCCTCCCTGGCTATATCCTATAAGGAAAGCAGGGAGGAAAAATCGAGCGCCACATGATGGATCGCCAGATGGCCTTTTATGAAGAGGAGTGTAGGTGCATTTTGCCTGGTCATGTGCTTTGAGAAAGAGCCAGCACTTGAGGTGGAACTGCTTTCTGGCAGGCGGTTGTTTCTCCTACTCAATGTAACTGAATGTGTCTCAGTGGGACCTGGATTTTACTATTGAGTGCTGTTCTTAGATCTACCAGGCAGCTGTTATCTTGTGTTAGGGAGCTGTTATCTGGTTACCTTCCCATTGTTCTGTTTTTAGGCTGCTTGGGGGAAAGGGAGGGGGTAATATCTCTCCAACTTGCAGTACAGCAGTAAAGAGTGACTGAAGTTTATCAGAGCACAAGTCACATGACTGGGAAACTGACAATATGTTAACCCCATGTCAGATTTCAAAATTAAATATAAAAAAAACTGTTTGCTCTTTTGAGAAACTGATTTCAGTGCAGAAGTCTGCTGGAGCAGCACTATTAACTGATGTGGGTAAAAAAAAAAAAAACGTTTTCCCATGACAGTATCCCTTTAACTCTCCCCATTTCCAGCAAGGGGCAGGGTTAATGCTTTAGCAGTGGTGACAGATTGACAGTTTTTTCCATGCTCGGAACTCTGGGAACTTTATTTCTCTATCTCCGAGACGTTTGCACTCTCACCTGAAATGTCCCTTTCCTGTATTTCCATTTGGCCCCGATGTGTGAGTTTTGTGAACTTGCCAGGGCTTTTTATTTATTTATTATTAAAGGGCAACTCTGGCTTCCAAACCAAAATTTGACAAAGAGGCCCACATAACACAGAAACCCCTAACTATACCCATCACAGTTACCTGTTTCTTCAAAAAGTATGAATAAATGCCATTTTCTATGCTGAAATCCAGCAGTTTAACATTTCTTTTCTTTCTGCATCATTTGAAATCCTGGCAGGGAAGGAGGGACCAAACACTGATGTTACAAATTGTAACAACTTCTCCACAGCTTACAGACAGCATGCAGGAACTACATAACCCACAATGCATTGCACTGTGATGTTCCTTTCCTTATGGAAATCACATGTGCAGGGAATTGTGGGGTTTGGAGGATGCAGACTGAGGACAGATGGCTGTTGTTACAAATTAACAGTAGTCAGTCAGCTCAGCAAAGTAGTCAGACAGATCAGTAGGAGAGCAGGGGGCTAGGCTTAGGGAACTGTCAGAAACCATTAAAAACCATGAAAAGTCTGCATATTTTTTAATTGATGTATATTGCAAAGTTGCTTGAAATTATGTTTACGTTTGAAAAAGCTAAAGTTATGTTTTTGTGGAGTTCCCCTTTAAATACGATGTTTTAGCCCTCAAAGAGTAAAAACAGGAAATCGGGCATTTATTACCCCGGTGTCAAATCCTCAACAAGGCCACATTTCAACATTGCCTCTGCCGTTTCCTGTCTGTCTCTAACGGGGGAGCAGTTTAAAGGGAAATTGCTATTGGGAAAAGAGAAAGCAATTAGTGCCTCGTGCCAAGTGGGAGGTCAAGATTTCAGCAGAGGAGAGAGTCTGGGTTGGTGGGTTCCACTGAGTTTTTTTTCCCGGTGTCCCACCAGCCCAGTCCGACCCTGTTTAGGTGTAGGGACTTAGCAAGGTAGGAGTTTGGTACAGTACAGCCTTATATTGTGACATTTCTATTCTATGTGTACTGTATATTGTGAGTGGGTCCCTAAGCTCAGTAAGTGACAGCAGCACAGAGCATGTGCAGTGAATCAGCAGAAAAGAAGATGGGGAGCTACTGGGGCATCTTTGGAGACACAGATCTGTACTGCTAAAGGGCTGTGTGTATGTATATATATATATATATATATATATATATATATATTAGTATATATAGTGCCAAATGCTATAGGTTTTTTTTTATAGGCTACAGTTGAAATAAGGGCTGATGGGAATAGTACGGGGAATAGTATGAGGCAACCGCAGCAGCAAATTAGCTAATAGTAACAAGCCCTGAGCCTGACGCATTAAGGCAATGTCACCTCTTTCAGGGAGAGACTACAGGGCCAAGAACCCTCTCTGTGGATCTCAGCTAATCTCAGCTAATTAACTCTTGTTTGATGAGGAAAACATCGTCATTAAACAAAACTGTTCAGAAGCAATAAGTAGATCATTGCTGGCTTTGCACCCAGCCTTCTGATTACGCAGGCAAGTAAACAAGCAGCAAGGGTAATTAGTGGAAGGAGGTGGCATTTAGAGGTCGTTAACCTATCATCTGCTGGAGCTGCTGGGGGAAGTAATGAAAGGGTGATTTACAATGTAGGAGGTGATTCACAAATGTGTTAATATTGATCTCAAATGAAAGGCGAATTTGCAATTTAAATTGTCAGAAATAAATAGTATTGGAGCTAATTAAAGAACAGCAAATTCACCAATTGTACACCAAGTTTGGAGCATCATATTCACCCAGACAAACCTGGAGTCAATATTAATCAATCTCAAACGAAAGCCGAAGGTCAATATTAATCTCAAATGATAGGCGAATTTGCAATTAAAATTTTCAGAAATAAATATTATTGGAGCTAACTAAAGAACAGCAAATTCACCAATTGTACACCAAGTTTGGAGCATCCTATTCATCCAGACAAACCTGGAGTCAAATTTACAGCAGTTCGATGTTGGTGTAAGTTTTTCAGCATAAGGAAATTTTTATGCCGTTAATAACATCAAATTCAGAAAGATGGAGCTGAATTTGTGAAATTGCTTTTCTCCAACTCTTCCTCAAAAACAGTGGTGATCGCACCAGAGGTTCGGAATCCAAAGATTTCTTCCCTGCGTTACTGCTCAAAATTTTATTTTTTTATAAATAATAAGTTTGTAATTTCCTGCTGTAAACAAACAATTTACTCCAATTTAAAGTTGATAGTCGTTGGGTTTTCTGACAGGGTATAAAAGTAGGGGATCCAAAAAACCTAGGCTGTTATTTTTCCACTGGCCCCTAATAGGAGACAGTGGTGTTACTATGCTAAATGTGCAGCCCAACATTTTTACACAAACTTCAGGGGGAATTTCGGAAAAATAAGGTACGGCATATGTTTTCCCACCAGCGATTTATTATTATTTATTGATTACCGGTGGAGAAAAAAATTCTTAGGAGATAAGTTGCCCAGAGAAGAGGTGATTTATCGCTGATGGCTCATTTACATGTCTGCCATTGCCCTAAATTTTATTCCGTTTCATCCTAATTTGTACAGTTAAATAAAGTAGAATTATTTTCCTAATGATATGGGGATAAATTACATCTTTAAATAATGCAGATGTAGCTACCACACCTTCTAGCTTTCCTCTAGCTTTCCACAGTTTTGTTCTGACTACCAAATGGAACAGGTTTTGCATGGGCTCTGTGGAGAGAGGGCATGTTATGAATGGAGTCCCAAACCCAGAACTAGAACCAAGGTCCTGGTCACGGCTTACTCTTCCACCTATAACAACCACTTTTCACTTCGGGAGGAGCCCTCCAGTACTCGGGTGCCGCCAAGTCTTAACGTGAGAGGACCAGGGAGAGAGTTCTGGGCAGGCAAGGAACCGAACTGGAATGGAGAACAAGGAGCGTGGTCAAGGAACAGGCCAGGTCGATACCAATCAGGAGAAGTAGTACGGAATCAAGAGGCGAGAGAAAAGCCGAGGTCACAGGCCGAGTCAAACTCACCAATATTGCAGTGGGATCCGAGAGAGTAGTCAGCACACAGGCAAGGGTCAGGACAGGCAGCGGACTAGACAAGGTCAGGGACAGGCAGGGTCAGGAACACATCAGTAACAGAAAATAGACCATACATTGGACAGCATGTTAGCAAAAGCAAGCCCTTTAAATATTTGAATTTGTCCAATGCGTGATGATGTCATACGGCACTCTGAATAAGGACAAAGATACCCAAGCGCCACACAACCCAGAAGCAGCAAAATCATATGTGGCGCACAGAAGAAGAAGCGGGGGCGTCCTACTGTGGTCTTGGTCTAGACCACTAGAGTTGACTTTCTTTGTCCACCATATTTGCCTGCTTTTAAAAAACCCTCAGTTATGCCCAGCGTCAGACTAATAATCCCCAGTCGTGATTTTAGGTTCTCCAAAGAAGTCCCATATCCCTCCACCGTATGTACCTTGTTATCTTCGTTGCTGCAGTGATCGGGAGGAGCAGTCAGAGGAGAGCAGTTCGGGGTCAGGGGGGCCTAGCAAGTTTTTTCCCTGTGTCCCGCTGGCCCAGTCCAGCACTGATTATGCCCTTTGACACCCAAGTCTATTCCAAACCCCCACCCTTTAGGTCATGGTATGCATTGCAAAAAAACACCTCATACCCATCAAGTAGCTTACCTCTTACACCACTCACTGAACTAATCCAAGGCATGACATTTCTCCCCTCAGGTGCCTCTGTCTTTAATTGTATTTCACAGCATTTTCACTGGGTGACCGGCTCCCTTTAAAAAGTGAGAGGGCTTGTCAATGTCTTCCTGTGTGGGACTTACAGGCGCAGCTGTTCTGTGCAATCTACAGATGTGGCCGAGCCAAGGCCGGGGAGTATATGAGAAAAGTTGGCATTTCTGACAGGCTTGTGGAATACTGTGTGATCTAGGGGTGCTAATGGGAACTATCGCAGGAAGCCATCTGCTATGCTCTGTCCTATCGACATGCTGCGTGCAGCTGTGGACGACAGGAAATTAGCCATACAGGAACTGGAACATTGTATTGCATGGAGCCGGCTGCACTCCAGGCCAGAGGGCCGAGGGGGAGGGGGAATATAGAATCCCAGAGCAGCACATGAACTTGCAAATGCTTCTGTTTCTGTCAGATTTTACATTAATATGGAATTATTGATACCATGGAACAGGGCCGGACTGAGAACTAAAATAGGCCCTGGCATTTCAGCCTATATAGAAGCCCAAACAGGCCCCACCAGCCCACTAAATACTGACTTTCTATGGGACCTTATAGCAGCCCCTCTGGCATTTGCCAGAACCCACAGATTGCCAGTCCAGGCCTGCCATGGAAGTCTGGTGGGTTGCACGAACTGGCAAGCATAGCTCATTGTGTGTGAACTCTTACCTAGTATCCAGCACTACAGCTAGGGCTGCCACCTTTTCTGGAAAAAAGTACCGGCCTTATATATTTATCTTTTTTCCCTATTAATAACATTGGGATCAGCCATCATTTTTTCCGGCCAGGTGGCAACCCTAACTACAGCTGTCGTTTGAGGCTAGGCCCCAGATGGACAATTGCCCTTCAGAACAGCACTATTTCCCTGTTAGTTTTGTGAGGCGATTGTAGCTACGGAATTGCAGCTGTGGGATAGTAGGGAGAGATGGTGCCTATAGTAACAGTGGATAATAGTCTCTGGGAAGGGAGTGTGACTGTGGGATAGCAGGTATAGTAGGGAGAGATGGTGCCTATAGTAACAGTGGGATAATAGTCTCTGGGAAGGGAGTGTGACTGTGGGATAGCAGGTATAGTAGGGAGAGATGGTGCCTATAGTAACAGTGGGATAATAGTCTCAGGGAAGGGACTGTGTCTGTGGGATAGCAGTTATAGTAGGGAGAGATGGTGCCTATAGTAACAGTGGATAATAGTCTCTGGGAAGGGACTGTGGCTGTTGAATAGCAGGTATAGTATCTAGCCCCTAGCTAAGTGTCTAGCCCCTATTGATACAACCAACTGTGAAATCCCAGGAATGGAACCAGGAAATCTAGAATCTATGGCATGTGACAGTTAGGTCTGAAACAGCCAGCAATGTAGATTCTTCACTGTTCACTGTTCATCTTTATCTAAAATTCATATGTAACCAAATTCAACTTTTTCTCAATCCTTGCCAGGCAATTCTTATAGATTCTGATTCTGGGTTCTGTGCTATGCAATGTAGAAGTGACCATGTTGACTGTCAGGCAAAGGGTAAAAGGTTTCTATTTGGTTTCAGACATACAAAATGCAGTCTACTAACCATGTTGGAATGATGAGTAATGAATAAGGAGCAAGCGTGGGTGAAAGAGCTGAGCTGGTGGGGTGAGCTGCCATAGGAAATGGGGGATTACATGTAGACAAACAGGTGATTAATACACAGGAAAGGAAAGTTGCCCATTTCCTGCTTGCCCTTGTTGTGCCAACATTCCCGAACTCTCCAGAGCAGCCGGCTAATGTTACTCCCTTTATCAGCTTACACCCGACCAGGAAATAACTCAGAATTAATGATGTCTATAGGTTTTTAACTGGCCACAGTCATAACCCTTTGCTTTACAAACCGAAGGCCGAGTAAATATAGCTGTATTATAAAATAGTGTAAAGTAAGTTATAAAGTGGAATTAAAAGGAGGATACAACAGAGGATGAAGGTCAGGAGCAGGTCTGGACTGAGAATTAAAATAGGCCCTGACATTTCAAGTACACAGAGGCCCAATCAGCCCACACAGAGGCCCAAACAGCCCCCAGCAGCCCACTAAATAGTGACTTTCTATGGCACCTTATAGAAGCCTCTCTGAAATTAGCCAGAACCCGCAAATTGCCAGTCCCGGCCTGGTCTGGAGGGATGAGGACATGGCAGGGAGCCCAGTTTCACATCCTGCACCCAGGCCTGGCCAATGCTAGTCACGCCACTGAACTAGAATCTTGGATTTGGTGCATCCTACCATATACTGCAATATATTTAAACTAACCAACTGTGTGTGTGCAGCGCCGATCCGCGCCTTTAGGCCGCCCGAGGCGGGCTTCCGTTGCCACCCCGACCCCTCCTCACGGCGCTCACATTTTCTGCGCAGGAGGGGGTCGGGGCGCTGCATGACGCTAGTGCAGAGAGCGCAATTGCGCTCCCTGTACTAGAAGAGACGAATTTCCGGGTTGAAAACCGGAAATTCGGCTCTTAGTTTCCAGGAGCAGCATTTTTGCCGCACTTTTGCCGCCCCTGGCAACCAGGGGGGCGCCGCCACCTGAGGCGAGTGGATCAACTCGCCTCATTGGTGGAGCACCCCTGTGTGTGTGTGTCAAAGTCAATCAGGTAGAGATCCACTTTATTGATGACCTTGCCAAATGGGTGGATCTCACCATGCATGGACAGCTTTACTATACACACAGGGGCGGATTAATGCCTAGGCTATCTTAGGCTATAGCCTAGGGGCCCATAGTGGTTAGGGGCCCATGGGGTTTTTTGCAACTTAAAAAAAAAAATTTCATCGTCCACTGCCTGCACCGTCTGGCTGTAGCTCAGGGGAGCCCAGGACATCGATTGCGGACGTGGTCTACTAGTAGATGCCGGTTATATTCCTGGTAGACCGCAACCTGTCAGAAGTTTAAATGGGCTATATGACATTACCTTTAGACTTTACCTCTAGAACAGTGATCCCCAACCAGTAGCTCATAGGGTTACCACCTTTTCTGGAAAAAAATCCTATATATTTATCTTTTTTCCCTATTAATGACATTGGGATCAACCATCATTTTTACTGGTCAGGCCGGTAAAATACCGGCCAGGTAGCAACCCTAGTAACTTGTGAGCAACCTGTTGCCCCCCAACCCCTTGGATGTTGCACTCAGTGGCCTCAAAGCAGGAGCTTATTTTTTTTTAATTGGAAGCAAGTTTTGGTTCCATTAAAACCAGATGTACTGCCAAACAGAGTGTCCTGTAGGCTGCAAGTCCACATAGGGGCTACCAATAGCCAATCACAGCCCTTATTTGGCACCACCCAGGAACATTTTTCATGCTTGTGTTGCTCCCAAACACTTTTCACATCTGAATGTTGCTCATGGGAGAAAAAGGTTGGGGACCTCTGCCATACAATGTCACATGAATATTTTTAGGAAAATAAAGGGAAATAAAAAATTGCTTAAAATTCTGATTCATTTGCCCTTTAAGTTTAGGCATCACCAAGCATTAGTGCCTCTTTTAGTAGTTATCGGAATCGCTAATTACACTGGAAGACTATTTAAAGTGGGAATTCTTTCCTAATGTTTCCTTTATGTCTGATGAACTTATCACCTCCCCATTGTTATGTTCCAAGATTGCTGGGCAGACCCCGGTGTTGTACTGATGAAGGGACAGAAATGCTATACGACTATGTTTTCATGTCTTGTTAAAGAGAGAGAGTGTTTTTATGACGTTAATCTCACCCGGGATCATCAGAGTAAACAGATTTATAATCTGTAGCCGTCTCTTTTCAGTTTAAATCGAACATTTTTTCCTTTGTCTCTCCCTGATACAAACACAGGGCCGTATTTAGAAATACGGGGGCCCTTGGCATTGCTGGAATCCTAGTGCTCCCCAGTCTAAAACTGGCCATAGATGTAAATCGTTATCGTGAGACCACGATTATCTTAAAATGATCGTTTAAATGTACGATGTGTCGATCAACTAAAAAGACAATTTCAGGCGATATTGACAGCAAAACTGAAGGGTAGCTGCCTGCTTGGCCCTGCAAACATAGATAGATTGCACTGGGACCAATAAAGATTTTTTAACCCAGCCGATCAATTTTTTGACAGATGTTGGACGAAAAATCGTAAAATGTATGATCGTTCGAATCGGACTTCACTGAAATCGGTCGTTCGACAAGAAAAATCTTTGCGTCTATGGGGACCTTTAAGGTGGCCAGGCACCTTCAGACCAGGCCGGTAAAATACCGGCCAGGTGGCAACCCTAGATACTGGCCAGGGCACTCACCTCAGGCAGCATTTACCAGTGACAGAAAAAAAATAATTCCTCTGGTTTACTAGCCAAATGATCTTTTTTAACTAACAATTTCTCAAACCTGCAACCCTCCACTGTTGCAAGGCAATAACTGAGTGCCAGCGGCATTAATTGTGGAAGTCCTGGCATTGGCCCTGGCTTCAAGTTGGATATACTTCATACATGCCCCTGATATATAGCATAATACGAATTTGAGCTTTTATCAACATACTTCTCCCAAAAACCCTCACCCTAAAACCAGCCCGGAACAAAGGTGCAAAGGTATTGTACAGAGGAGCTTTACTGCCTGTACTGTATGTACTAAAGAATCTACTTCAACAGTAATCCATTGAATCTTGCATTTAGGGGGGATAAAAGCAATAAAAAATGTAAAAAATAAACACCAAACCTTTTTTCTTGTTTGTGTCTAATGTATTAAAGGTATGTTATCCAGACAGGGGTGCTTCGCCAATGAGGCGAGTTGAGGCTGTCGCCTCAGACGGCAGCACCCCACTAGGTACCAGGGGCAGCAAAAATGCTGCTCCTGGTACTTTAAGAGCGAATTTCCGGGGGGGGGGCAGCAGCAACTGCTGCTGCCTCAGGCGGCGGAGGGCCCAGGATCGCCCCTGTATCCAGAACCCATTAGAAAGCTACAAATGACAGAAAGGTCGTCTTCCATAGACTTCATTTTATTTAAATAATCCAAACTTTTAAAAAATTATTTCCTAAATAATAAAACAGTCGCTTGTACTTGATCCCAACTAAGATATAATTAATCCTTATTGGAAGCAAAACCAGCCTGTTGGGTTTATTTAATGTTTATACCGGCTGTACTAATATGAGTGGCTAACTAAAAACTGGATATATAACAGTTTTAAAGGATTTGAAGTGGTGTTACCATAGGGATTGTGACTGCTGTCAGGCCTTGTGAACAATTGTAGGACAACAGGCCCAAATAACGAAGAATAGTTAAAATAGTTTTAAATAATAATAGAAACTGTAGAATCCAATCATCATTATCTTAGAACCCAATGACCATAGCTTATTTCTAGTTGCTACATGTGGCGATGGGGAACAAATTTGCTGGTTCTACCCGGGGCCGGATTTAAATTGAGGGCACCCCTAGACCCACTGTCGTTCGTCGCCCCTGTCCCCTCCCTTTTATTCGCTCAAATTGTCATCGGGACTGGAGCAATGGGGATTGGAGCACGGGAGATTTAAAAAACTATTGTATCTCCTGTTAAATCTCTAGTGTCATTCTGTCATGAGAGAAAATGTGGAGGATGCCAGTGGGTGTGGCCTAATTGCCAGCCCGTGGTGAAACATTTGGCGGGAAAACTGGGAAAGTTTTATACCAGAAAAAAACAATTTGTATTCCTTTGTAATAAGCCCAATTTAGTGCTAATGCCCCTTTGCCATAAGTAGAATTGAGAGGGATATTTCATTTAGCATAGTGTACAGAAAATGGACATCCATTCAAATTAGAACAATGTGTACAATAAACATTTATAGTGACACTGAATGTGAAAGGTTGACCAGTTAACACACAAACACAGAGCGGCACTTTATGGCCATTTGGGTAATTATTGCACAAGCAGATTGCCTTCTGGGAAGAGCTCCCAGTCCCACAGGTCTAAATGCAAATGGTCTGTACCCACCAAATTCATGGATATTCAGCCAAATACCTTGGTGGGGATGTTAGTGCAGTTTGGTGACAAATTTTAATGATTCAACAGATCAGCCTTGTGGGCCAGTAAGTGGTTTGCTGGGAGGAAGTGAGGGTCCATTCAGTTTCTGACATACCCATGACCCAAAATCAGTCAGTCCAATTTAGTTGGCCATACGCACATACACAGAATTTCCATTCACTCTTTTGAATTTCCAAACAGAACAATTAACCTTTTCACCAACATAAAGTGTTGGAATGGGGGTCCAGGACCCACCACGGTTGTCATCTCAGGCCCCCCGGCCCAGCCTCAACCTCCAGCCCCATGCCGCATGTACCTTGTTTTTTCTTATTATGGGTGTGATCAGTTCTAGTGGGGGAAGTGAGCAATACCAAGAGTCTCTGGTGTCGAGCGGGTCTGGGTAAGCGGTAGTGATGTGCGGGTTGGGTTTTTCCCGACTCACAACCGATCCTAACCTGAGCTCCCTCAGCCCTCGCCTGCCCGTATCTGACTTCCAGGTTTCTTTTATAGACCCGTGCCGCCCTGCTGATGATGTCACAATAGGGCCGGGGAAGCAGGCACGCGGCTATAAAGCCGGAAGACGGAAGCTGTCATTTGAAGGTGGCGGACAGGGAGAACAGGAGAAGAGCTTTACCTGCACCCGGCCACCATGTCACCATGTCATGCGATGGCCAGAAGGAGGAGAAAAGTTACGTTTCAAGCAGATAGGGGGAGGGCCAAGGGCTTTTGTTAAGGGTATTACAAATTTACCGTCAACTACATTGCCAGTAAATTTGTAATACCGGCCACATGGCAACCCTATACAGCAGCCATCCACAGATTGACAACTCAGGGCCTGCAACAGGGCCCCACCCATCCACACACAAATTTCTTACTTGAGGTGCACACGTGTGAAGAAAGCTTAATTTTTACTTCTCCGCCAGACCCAAGGGGACACGCACCCCCCCAACACCCCTATTAGTTGTGCCACTGACTATGATTATACCTCAGGAGAGTCACTCAGATATATGGTGACTAAAGCCTTTGTGTGACTAACATAACATATGCTCTGGCTGATCAAATTTGGTGCCATCTTACTAGAGCTGGATCTTCCAATTAATAAATGGAATTTCACTAAATTAAATTAATGCAGTGTTACAGAATGCACAGTGCTAGGGGAAGAAAATGTGAACTTCACTTCTGAAAAAGTCATAGTTTTTGGCTTACATGGGGTTACATGAGTTCCCTGAGTAAAGCTGGCTAAATACAAGAAGGTCCACTTGTTTGACGTGGGTGCCAAACAAGCATATTATATGGCTCTCGGATCACATAGAGATCCAATAGTAAGTTGTGCAATTCGCTGCACAGCCCAGTATGGTCCTTGTCCAATAGGGATTATCCAAAATCTGACTGATTCCTATTTAAATATCAGTTGGGGAGGCATAGTATAGCTCCATAAGTGTACCACTAATACGTCAGTTTGGTCAGTCGTGGCCCAGCCTGTGAATTGCAAGCTTAATGTCTTCATAAAACACAGATTAATTATCCTTCAGCTAATGGCCAAAATAACACCCAAAAACTGCTCTGTGTGCACATTCCCTTAAGGTGACCTTCCTAATTAAGCTGACACAATATTCAGTTATTTATAAAGGATGTAATGGACATGAGATCATACCAAGATCCAAGTAAAGGATAAGTCTCTGTGTGGCTGGAGTTATCTGCCAGCAGGCAACATAGACAGACAGGGGTGAGCAGGGAAGGGTGGAATTATCTCTGTGTGATAAACAGAGGTGGTCAACAGGAGCAAGGCATGTAGACCAATGGCAGCAGCCAGACAGACACATACATTCCACGAACTGTCACATATAAGACTTTCTGGTAACTCCAGCAGGTAAATGATCTAAATCTGACAGTCTATGGGATGCTGAAAGTTGTAGTTCTGCATCAAAGGGTGGGTATTCAAAGCTGTCTGAATGCAGTTTCCCCTTAAAGTAAACCTAAAAAAAAACAACAAATATTTTATGTACAGAATGAACTGCACCAGCCTAAAGGTTTAGCATCCCTATAACAGAAATGATCCATATATTCTAACGCAGAATCAGACGAAAATAAGATGAGGGGCTACTGGGGGCATCTTAAACTTCTAAAAGGCTGTGGTTGTGTTAGACAGAAACCCAAAACATACATTACTGAACTTGGGTGAGCATTGCGCAGTGAATGGTGCAGGCCTCTGAGCTCCCAAAAGGTTTCTTTTACACACTGAATCTTGCATCTTAAATGCATAGCCTTTCTAATCTATACTTTCTTAACTTTAGTTCTCCTTTAAGAAATGAAGACAGTGGAAGAAGTTGTTTGGGTGTAGCTTGTTTCAGGGGGGTGTGTTTCTGTAATGGTACAGTTAATGCTCCCGTGGTACCTCCGCCCAAAAAAAGTTATCAGTGACCGTCAGGCACGGGCAGAGTGTTTCTCCCTGCACAGAAATGTTCCTGGGAGGGCAGATAAAGACACTGGGATAGATCGATCATTCTGCGCTTAAGATGAATAATGGATAATACACATGCTGTTACCTGCCAGAGCTGGTCCAAGCAGGCCTAGCTGTGACCTCCAACACTGATGTTGACACTATTTCAAGCTAAACTACTCCCGGCATCCTCAGCCAGTTGGATGGTGGACTCCAGAAACAGATGAAATAGGGTTCGACCAAGCTGGAAGAGAAAAATGATCCACTCCTGTCTGCCCTTGCTTGTGTATGCACTGAAACGCACGGCATCGGCATAACAAAAGTAGCATTTTTGCACCAAAATCTGCCCCTTGTGTACCTGTCAGTGCCTACACATACAAAAGGCAGCAGATTGGCTTTTAAATATGTACATGTCAGCAGGGAAAATAAATAGTGATGGGCGAATTTCTCCCGTCTCACTTCAGCAAAAAATTGTGAATTTCCCGCAAAATTTGTGAAATTCGTGAAACGGCAAAAATTTGCAGGAACATCATGAAATGACATTTTCACGAAAAAATCGTATAATCTGAAATTTTCACGAAAAAATCTTGAAAATCAGAAATTGACGCCCACGTTCAAGCTGACGCTGGCGTTGAAGTCAATGGGCGTCCGTATAGTGTTGATGTGCGCCGATTTTGCGCGAACAACTTTTCAAATGTGCATCCAAAAATTTTGGATGCTGGTGAAATTTCACCAGTGAATTTTCATGGGAGATTTGCGAATTTATTCGCTGGGGGCAAAACGCAAAAATTCACTGCAAATTCGTACCAGCCGTATTCAGTGTTGATGTGCGCCGATTTTGCGTGAACAACTTTTCGGATGCGCATCCAAAAATTTTGGATGCTGGTGAAATTTCACCAGCGAATTTTCATGGGAGGTTCGTGAATTTATTCGCTGGGGGCAAAACGCAAAAATTCACTGCAAATTCGTGCCAGCCGTATTCATTCGCCAATCAATACAAATAAACCATTTGTCATTAACCCAAGTCTCACATTATGCAAGGTATAATATATATATAGTATATATAGTTCTCCCCCAGCATTTTGCAGTCGTGCAGTCTGTCATTTGCATCAAAGATTTGAGCTTCTTTTGTCCAAATTTAATCAAGAGAAATGACAGGCTGCATTATCAGGCCACTACTACCTCAGCGAATAAATGCCGACAGGGTTGGCTGCTTCAGGACCCCCACGGCCCCTGCCCCAGCAGCAAAAACACATTATACACCTCATCCCGTCCCTGCCCCAGCCACAACTGCTCAGAAACTATAAAAAAAGAAGTCCAATTGAAAAGTTGCTTAGCATTAGCCATTCTATAACATAATAAAAGTTAATTTAAAGGTGAACCACCACATTGGCACATGTTGAAAGTAGTCCAGCAACATTTGGGTGTGTCTTAGAGCAATTAATTAGGGAAAGCCATTACTGTATCCTTCCAGTGCAGAAAGTGGCACTTTAAATTGCACAGCTGCTGCATTACATCTTGTGAGCGAGTCAATAGATGCTCCACCAGAAGAGGTTTAAATAAAGACTGACACTTCTGATTCCCGAGAGGATTTGGGAAAAGCTTTTAGCACCACAGAATAAGGGGATTGGTGACCCTCTTCCTAACCCCTCACCCCCCCCCCAAAACCAGGCCCTGCTAACAGAACCAATCAAAGGGGAACAAAAACTGGTCCAACTACCATCCAGTGACAGTGGGGTTGGGAGATGCAGTTTTAGAGCAGCCCGAGGGTGGACATCTCTGATACAGATATTGAAAATATATGAAAACTGTTAGACATGGGTCTCAAATGTTCCCAATTTTCCATTGCCATTGGATGCACTGCAAGTGTTGCATCTGTATCGAAATCAGAATCAAGTGGACGCATAGGCCTGAGTAGTGGCGTAACTCTATACCTCCTGGACCTCCCTGCAGCCGCGGGTCTGCTTCCTCTATAGTTATGGCCCTGGGCCTGGGTACAAGTAGGGGTTGGGTCACTTCAGGTTCTGACACACTGATCTTTACTGGTTCTGACCCACATCCTTCCTTCCTCACATCACCCATGGGTAGGGTTGCACCTTTTCTGGAAAAAAATACCGGCCTTCCTATATACAAGTATTTATCTTTTTTCCCTTTTAATAACATTGGGATCAACCATCATTTTTACTGACCAGGCCGGTAAAATACTGGCCTGGTGGCAACCCTACCTGTGGGCGATCTATGTTATAAGGGACCCCGATATTGATGGAGGTGTCATTATGTAGGTGATTCTGCTATCAGTGTGATTGTGTATCAAGCGTGACGAAGAACACCTGCCCCCTAGTCTGCTGCCCCCTACAGATCTGTATAATTTGCCATACTTTTCTAAACCCTTTAATGGTAGAGAATGAATTCTTTGTGCCATGGGCCCCCTGTAGTCACACTCTGCCCCTTGCATTAAAGTCTAGCTACACTAAATGCTACCAATTTTGTACCTTTTTTAACGCCTATTGCTGTACTTTTATCAACACGGCAATACCCTTTCTTCACGCTTCTACCCCCACCACTTGTTTGCGACCAAAGCCCAAACCCAGAGGCATTGACTGCAGGTCTTTCCAGCAGTGCACGGGTTAACCAGCAAGGCAGCTGTTGTGTCTGGTGCTTCCAACTAATCCTGGCTCTTCAAGCCCATAGCCAGCCACACAGAAGTAAGCAGCTGCCCCTTTAAATGCCATTTCCTTCTATTGTATTTGAATGGTGATCAGGAAAAAGGAAACGAGAGCAGAGTCAGAGGGGCTGAGCTTAAAGGCTGCATGAGGGATACCAATGGGCTATATAAGTGACAGTGACACAGGGCTCCCTCCCAGACCTGCCTGCAGCAGGAGAGCAGCTCTCATACACACATATACACTATACAACTGGCTGGGGAATTACACAAGGAGAGCACCAGGGATGGAGAAGAGACAGCAGGGGGCACTTGCATGTTCCTCAGGTGCAGCCTGTGAGCTTCAGGGCTACAGGGAGCTGAGCTTGTGACTGTCATGTGCAAAGGAGAGGTCCAGTGGAGCTAATTCATTTGGCAGAAGAGTCGGGGGACAAAAGGAGGAGGTGCGCCAGATTCTGAAAATGTCATCAGCTATAGAGAGAAAGAGCCTGGACCCAGCAGAGTAAGCATGCTTGGGAATATGCTTAAGGGGTGCTTTTGGAGGGGAGCTGGGAGGAAAGAAGGGGGCCCTGGCAATGCAGAAAAGCTGGGGCCCTCTTTTTAAGAAATTACATAAAGCAGGGATTCAACCTTTTGTGCATTGTAGCACTGCAACTAATTGTATCCCCCTACGACAGCTGTTGGCTTTAGCGAGGAGTTGCTGTGCTACATTGCATGAAGGCTTGTCCGTTGCACATCCCAACGGAAGCTAAAGTGTTAATGGGACTCGGAACCACATGTGGCTTTGGGACAAGGGATGCCGGGTTGAGGGGTTGGTCACTGTGAAAGGCAAACTATGATTTTACCCATTCTCATGACACTTTGGCTACTGGGATGTTTATTTATAATGTTTATTTATAATATATGAAAATGTAAGTTATGCTTTGAGTGCACACTATTGTGTGTGTGTGTATATATATATATATATAGATGATTTTCAGGAAAACATAGCAGCTCCATTCACCATTACTAATATATGTTGATTATTAATGCATGCACGTATATTAACAGGAATAATGTCACATTATAACTTATAATAAGGGGGACATTCAGGGCTGTCCTCCGGGCAGCTGTAACCGAACTACTCCTACCAACATTCTGTTGCAGTCAGAGGATTCTGGGAGTTGTAGTTGAAGAATAGCAGGAGACTGTCATGCCTGTTATATGTAGTTTTACCTTCTTTCCAGTTTACCTGCACTACCAGGGACCCTCCTATTCTCCAGTGTTACTATATACAGTACACTAACATCATCTTGCCTTACTATACACATACACTTTCCCCCAAAATTGTGGTGGTGGAAGCAGAGAAGGGAAGAAGCCATGGGGCTGAGGAGGAGTTGGGTGTGGATGATTGAGGCTCATGAAGATTCAACATTTGTGGGGTGAGGCACTAACTTTGCTCCACCACCTTGTTCTGCATCCACCTGGGGAAGAATCCAAAGCACATCAGTTGCTCAGTATAGTTCAATATAAAGGGGAAGCTACTGCGGGATATGGGAGAACAGAGAGAGAACTGCATCAAGTGGAATGGGCTTGGGGAGAGCACAACCAACTCATTTTAAGGGGTTGTTCAGCTTTAAATTAACTTTTATTATGATACAGAGAGTGATATTTTGAGACAATTTGCAATTGGATTTCATTTTTTATTATTTGTGCTTTTTGAGTTATTTAGCTTATGATCCAGCAGCTCTACAGTTTGCAATTTCAGCCATTTGGTTGCTAGGGTCCAAATTACAAGCAACCATGCATTGATTTGAATAAGAGTCTGGAATATGAATAGGAGAGGCCTGAATAGAAAGATGAGTAATAAAAAGTATCAATAACAATCACTTTGTAGCCTTGCAGAGCATTTGTTTTTTTAGATAGGGTCAGTGATCCCCATTTGAAAGCTGGAAAGAGTCAGAAGAAAAATGCAAATAACTCAAACTAGAAAAATGAAAAAAAATTAGGGATGTACTGAATCCAGGATTCGGTTCGGGATTCGGCCAGGATTCGGCCTTTTTCAGCAGGATTCGGATTCAGTCGAATCCTTCTGCCCAGCCGAACCCAATCCGAATCCTAATTTGCATATGCAAATTATGGGCGGGGAGGGAAATTACGTGACTTTTTGTCAGAAAACAAGGAGGTAGAAAATGTTTTTCCCTTCCCATCCATAATTTGCATATGCAAATTAGGGTTCGGATTCAGTTCGGTATTCGGCCGAATCTTTCGCAAAGGATTCGGGGGTTCGGCCAAATCCGACGGCGATTTACATTCTAGCCGACGGGAAGGCAGTTTGGGGAGATTAGTCAAAGAAGAGGAGATTTGTCACCGGTGACTTATCTCCCTGAATCTGAGCGTGAGTCTGTGCCCTAAAATATCTTGTCTCTCATTCCATATCCAAACCTGAATCGGGGTGGGGGGTGCAGCTTTGGCCTCATCTCTGACTGGGTGGTATTAGCAAATGCAGAAGACTGATTAACATAAGTAGCTTTTCCTCTTTCTATCTGGGTGACAGAGGAAGCGTTTCATCCTTATCTCTGCTTGTATTGCACTATCAGTTCTGAAAGATGCAAATAGTGCCTGTGGTGCCTGCACTGGCTGCTTCTCCAGCATATTTAGGGGCTTGACAAATTCCTCATAGATCTAAGGGAGCTAGCGCACGGGCAGATTTGGGGAGATTTAGTCGCCTGGCAACTAATCGCCTCTTCTGCGGGGCGACAATCTCCCCGAACTGCCTTCCACCTGCTATAATGAGAAAACGCCAGCGCCAATGCACTCGCGGCAATTCGATTTCCGAAGTTGCATCATGAGGAAACTTCGAGCTACTTTGGAAATCGAAGCGCCGCGAGTGCATTGCCACAGGCAATTTTTTCATTTTAACAGGCGGTAGCAGTTTGGGGAGATTGTTGCCCCGCAGAAGAGGCGATTAGTCGCCAGGCGACTAAATTTCTCTGAATCTGCCCGTGTGCTAAAGCCATAAATGTCGTGCCACTGCTGTGCCATTGCCCATGACTAATCATAAAGAAATAACATGTGTCAGTAAGAGCAGGCCATACTCAGAAGAGTCAGAACTAACCACTTGTTACTCTCTGTTCCCTCTAGTGAGCCAGTGGATGAAGTTCTGCAGATCCCCCCCTCACTGCTGACATGTGGGGGCTGCCAGCAAAGCATCGGGGATCGCTATTTCTTGAAGGCCATTGATCAATACTGGCATGAAGACTGCCTGAGCTGTGACCTGTGTGGGTGCAGGCTGGGCGAGGTTGGGAGGAGACTTTACTACAAGTTGGGGCGCAAACTGTGCCGAAGGGACTACCTCAGGTATGTCCAATCAGATAGACTGTATTAGCCTACAGTTAGCAACAGGGTTGTAATTACAGAGGAAGCAGACCCTGCAGCTGCCGTGGCCCCAGGCGGTATAGGGTCCCAAATTCATATAGAATTTAAATAAATATTGGTAAAATGGGTCAAAAAATCTCTAGGCATTTTGGGGACCTGAAAAATTATTTGCTGGTTACAGAGATGGGCAGCCCCCATACTCTATGGATGTTTATTTGCTTCTCTTCTGTTGTTCATTAATTAGGGCCTTGTGGGGCCCCCTATACCTCTTGGGCTCCCTACAGCCATAGGGTCTGCTGCCTCTGTAGTTACTTCCCTACCCCCTAGCCACCCTCTACCCAACTCCAAAAGAAAATTGCCAGGCTGCAAATTTTACATTCCAGCACGACCCACCCATCCCTGCCATTAAACATTAGCACAGGTTGGGTCGGACTTGAACATTGGGGGCATACCTGGTTCCAAACTCCCGGGGCCCCACACGCATGCGCGAATGCTGGAGTGAGGTGCACATGTGCAAACGCTGGTGTTGCATGTTGTTTTCTTTTGGGGCCCAGCAGATTGGGGGAACGGGTTTGGGCTGGAAGGGGCGGTGTCCTGCCAGCCCAGTCCGACCCTGAGAACAGGCATAAAAAATGAATGTGGCTGTCGAGCTTGGGCCAGAGAGGCCCACCAGGATTTTCCCCGGTATCCCAGTGGGCCAGTCTGACCCTGTGTTTAGGAACCAGATTAAATGATGTTGATAACATGTTAAGAAGTAAGTGAAGCCCTTGTCAGGATATTTGTCATAAAATCTGTTGTATGACCACTTCAAGCCCATGGGCAGTTCACTAAATACAAATACTGATTGCGGTTGATTGTGTGACACACAACCTGGCAAAATGTAACAATTGTTACTAGATAACCTCGATAATATTAGATATACAGTTGGTCTTGGTGCAATTGCTCCTTCATCGTATACAAAGCAATAAATAACCAACAATTTATTGCAAGAATAACACAAAAGCTAGTGGCTCTTTCATGAAATCTTGTTGTGTGGTTCTGGTTTACAGGCTGTTCGGCCAGGACGGACTGTGTGCCTCTTGCGATAAGCGGATCCGAGCCTACGAGATGACCATGAGGGTGAAGGACAAAGTGTACCACCTGGAGTGCTTCAAGTGTGCCGCCTGCCAGAAGCACTTTTGTGTGGGTGACCGCTATCTGCTCATTAACTCGGACATTGTGTGCGAACAGGACATCTACGAATGGACCAAGCTCAATGAGATGATGTAGCAATGTCAGAACTTCATGGAGTGCCCAACAATGGACATCAGCCACACGTTCACTGACCACACTGTAACTGACAACAAAGCAACAACTGACAAACCGCAATCTTTCCACTGGAACAACAGTTTCCCCCTGTAAAAAGACTGCGGTCTGGTCTATTAGCACTATATGGTCTTATGCACTGAATTAACACTCACATGTACAAGGTAAATCCAGAAGGTCGTTCTGGTGATTCGACTGTCATTATTGGTGCTCTTGTCTTTACTGAAGTCACACGTGGATTATTGTGACATAACAGTGGTAAAACTTTAAAAGAGTAAGATCCCGTAACAACCCTTTAAGTGATGAATGTAAAGACAGTGGTTTCGGGGGTTTTCAGTAGAAAGGGACACCTCAATGGTACAGCCTGGACACCACCCAATCCTATGAACATCACTATATAAACTCATTTATAACACTCGTCCTGGAAAATCTATTGCAAAATGTAAAGTTATCAGGGAAGTGTTGTTTTTTTTGAACAGTATATTAAGTAACTGGCAATAAGAGTCAATCTTGCCCTGGTCGACTATTGGACTTGACTTGGCACTGAGTGGGACTATTGGTTTGGGAAAGGGTCAAATGAATAAAGATTATTATTTGTGATTAGTTTGGCTCCCATGAGTCCCAGAAATACATATACCAGTGGTTCCAAAATGTGGGGGTGACATGGGGCAGTGGCAGGGGCTCCTCAGCTTGAAGGCCAATTTGCTCTCCTAGATACACTGAAAGCCCAGATTGAAGGTCAGTTTGGGTGAAATTTGGGGTGAATATGTATTTGTTGCCCTAGATATTCTTGAAATAATGACTGATACGCCAATATGTTCATGTGTTGTATATCTGTAACCATTGCTAGAGCTAAGAGGGACCCTGAGCAAAGGTTGCACCATGGGGAGTAGCTTGGCTAAAGGTTGGATCTTCAAGGTGAGCTTGAATAAAATAAGTTTGACATCTGCTGCTCTATACAAAATGTTGATGCTTGAAAGCGAACCATAGCCATTAGACCAATGGGCAAAACAATGGTATCACTGGTCAGTTAAGCAACTGTTGTGTCTTGCGAAAAAATGCCTATATTTTGCTCTGTTATTTGACCTCTTTAGAGAAAAACATACTGAGATCCAGTGAATCCAAGATTTGCCATGGATATTCTTACTTTTTTTTGCTGGTGGAGTTTCTTTTATATTAAGGAATCCTTTGCATTCTACAGGAAAATGTCTTTCCCCTCTGCACTTCTTCAAGGTGTTTTATCTTCAGATAAATGGCTAACATTTTTGAAACCCTGAGAGCCTGACTGAAGGCCAAGGTATATGGCAAAGAAGCCAACGTGTCATGGGCCTAAAAGTGAATTGCAAGGAACCATTGGGCATTTTTTAAGCAAAACCCCATTGTGGAACAGTACAGCTGCCCAACCACTACAACTTGAAGCTTCCGTTCTCCTTTACAGAGGGATATTTGTATATTAAAAATGAGTGTTCCCGTAACTTTGGTTGGATGTTTACTTTAAGGAGAATGGAAACTTTGGGCACTGTAAGCGCCAAAGCTCCAAAGCAACAATCCATAGACTTGAATGTAAATCGCTTGGGACAGCTCTTGTCAGATGATACCAACCACGTTCCAGGCTACTGACATGAGTTCTTGCTAAGGGATTCACATTCAAGCAACAACTGTTAAGGCAAAGGCAACATTGGATGAAATCATGCAATTTACATAAACCACCTTTCAACCACCCACAGGATAAGTGGAGAGCTTGGATTCTCCATTCTCCATTTGCCATCAGATGCAACTAGGTGACAGGATCCATAGTTTATGTAATGTAGTAAGTGGAGCCAGGGCTGGAACTAGGGGAAGTGAGAAGCAACATGTATCTAGGGTGCACCGGTGCAATCTCTTCTACCTGCCTAGCCCTAGTTCTGGTCTATCTGTAACACATCCATCTGTAGTAACACATCCATCTGTAGCACCACATAGGGTTGCCACCTTTTCTGGAAAAAAAAAACGGCCTTCCTATATATCTTTTTTCCCTATTAATAACATTGGGATCAACCATCATTTTTATCGGCCAGGCAGGTAAAATACCAGCCAAGTGGCAACCCTAGAACCAAAAGGCAGGAGGGGTGGGCTTTATAAAGCTTAGGGCATATCACTGATGCAGAACTGGTGGGGTTTTGGTCCCAACTGTGAAACTTTGGGTGGGGTGGACAGTTAAGGTTCACTTGCCCAGGGGGAGGTTTCCAAGGTGGTCTATGCAAATAAGCCCAGGTTTCATCTCTGCTTATACTGGACTTCAAGTGACTGCCTGGACTCAATATGAACTACCTGTATTTCGTTTTTGTTCCAAAAATCAAACTAGGAGAACTGAAATCCTGTTCAGATTTGAAAGGGGCTCTAAACTCAAAAAAGGAATTGATGGACGGCTAATACCAGGCTTTTGGCTCAACTGAGTCAGCAACTGTCAGTTAACTGAATACAGGAAGTTCATTGAAATATAATAGGCTTGCCACCTTTTGTCTGGGGCAATTCCTTCCAGGAGGGAAAAAGTACTAGGCAATAATACAAGGGAGGGGGTAAAAACAGGAGGGGCAGAGCTGTGGTGAAAAAAGGAGCAGATTTGTGACTTAAAGGCCAGATCAGGCAAATATGCAGTAAGAGTTACAGAGCTGGGAGCAGGGATTTCCGGATAATGGATCTTTCTGTAATTTGGATTTTGTCTTAAGTCTACTAGAAATGCATTTAAACATTAAATAAACCCAACCCTAGTTTTGCATCTAATAATTATTAATTATATCTTAGTTGGGATCAAGTACAACCTACTGTTTTATTATTACACAGAAAAAAGGAAATCTTTTTTAAAAATCTGAATTATTTGGATAACATGGAGTCTATGGGAGACGGCCTTTCCGAAAGTCAAAGCTTTCTGGATACTAGCCTTCAAATCAGTGCCTGGTTGCAAAAGTAATTTGGACCCTAGCAACCAGATGGCAGAAATTGCAAACTGGAGAGATGCTGAATAAAAAAACTCAAAGACCACAAATAATAAAAAAATAAATACCAATTGCAAAACATTGGCACCAAGCATCATTTTTACCGGCCAGGCTGGTAAAATACCGGCCAGGTGGCAACCCTACCTGCCGATTACGTCATAATAGTGGCGAGGTGAGGCGAACAGGCGCACAGCAATAAATCCGGAAGTCGTAAGCTGGCAGTGTAAGGTGGCAGGCGGGGAGAGCAGGAAGAAGAGCTTGACTCAGACCCGCCCACAAATGGGGGTGCGAAGTCGGCCGGAACCCGACTGACTCATCGGGCCAGTCTGCACATCACTACTGTCATATTCACACCTAAATTTATTCTATTGCACAAAACAAAAGAGGCCTAAATCTTCCTGAAATTACCTCATATACAGGGGTATGTCACCTGGCCGGTATTTTATTGGCCTGGCCGCTAAAAATCATGGTTGATCCCAATGTTATTAATAGGGAAAGATGATGAATATATATGAAGGCCGGTATTTTTTTCCGGAAAAGGTGGCAACTAGGGTTGTCACCTGGCCGGTATTTTACCAGCCTGGCCGGTAAAATAGATGGTAGATCCCAATGTTATTAATAGGGAAAAAAGATAAATATATAGGAAGGCCGGTATTTTTTTCCAGAAAAGGAGGCAACCCTAGCCAACATCCGTGAGGGTCTAACAGGGATGTGGCCAAGATGACCCTAGGGTTGCCACATTTTCTCTATTAATAACATTGGAATCAATCGTTATTTTTACCGGCCAGGTGGCAACCAGGCCCGGACTGGCAATCTGTAGGTTCTGGCAAATGCCAGAGGGGCTGCTGTAAGTTGCCACAGACAATTACTATTTATTGGGCTGGTGAGGAACTGTTTGGGCCTCTGTGTGGGCTACTTCTGCCTCTATGTACCTAAAATGCCATGGCCTATTTTGAGTCTCAGTCCAGTCCTGGTGGAAACCATAGTTGCCGCCAGACCGGTATTTTACTGGCCTGGCTGGTATAAATGATGGCTGATCCCAATGTTATTAATAGGGAAAAAAAGATAAATATATAGGAAGGCCAGTATTATTTTCAAGAAAAGGTGGCAACCCTAGATGACCCTAAAAATCAAAATTTGCTCAATAGAGAACCAATTTCAGAGGGATAAGCCTTATGAACAGACTGCCCTTAAGATGATGATTACATACCTCCCAACTGTCCCTTTTTCGGAGGGACAGTCCCTCTTTTGACAGCTCAACCCGCAGTCCCTCATTTGTACTGGAAAGTCCCTCTTTTCTCTGCACTGAACAGCCAGAAAAAGAAACAAAGTTTCTCACTTAATTGGCTTTTAGCAGAGAGCCCAGAACAGCTAACAGGTGCAAATAAGATACTTTGTAACAAATTTGAGACACAAAAACACAGTTTAGATGAGGAGAAATATTTTCAAACTTTCATAACCTGCCAAATTTTGTAAAACAAACATGGTAATTAGGGGGTGTGGCCACATAAAGGGGTGTGACCAAAAATTGCTGCGCTACGTGCGGGAAAAAAAATTTTGTCCCTCTTTTTACTTCCAAAATGTTGGGAGGTATTACTGGGATTCCATAACAGAGTATGTTTAACACAGGGGCATGGCCTACATTTTACATCTTTTTAATATATGGAGGTTGGGACAAATGTGTTATCCTATATTATATATCTACACGAATTATGTAATTATGGCTTATGTAATTATTACAGTATCCCGATAACAAGGGCACAGGCAAAATACGACACAGTGAAACAACTTTTTTGGAATCACTTCACAGTGTATTTAGGCGCAAAACAGTACTGCTTGTATATGCAAAGCGTCATCAGAGAAAACCGCGTCGTAGACGTCACTTACGCTACGTCCCCAAAGAAGGACCTTCCGTATCCATCAGGCGTTTGCAGGGGCAGCCCCTGGATTTTGTGTCAGGCGCTGCAACGGCACCCGGTGGTCCTTTCTCGCCCAGTGTGTGTGTGTCCATGCTGCAAGTTCCATGTGAGTTTCCGCTGCCTATTTTCTGGGGTTTCTGGGGTATGTTTGTGGCTCTGACTGTATCTCTGTGTGGAAGAGCTTTATAAGGGTGATGGCTGCAGGGATATAAGGAAATCCTATCCTGATAACTTTCCTTTCATACTTGTTATTCGTAAAATCTAGTCCTATGAGCAATGTGCGTGTTTCTGCACCTAAAGGGGTGGTTTACCTTTAAGTTAACTTTGAATATGGTATAGAATGGCCAATTCTAGGCAACGTTTCAATTGGTCTTCATTATTTATCTTTTTTAGTTTTTTAATGGTTTGCCTTTTTCTTCTGACTCGTTTCCAGCTTTCAAATGGGGGTCACTGACCCCATCTAAAAAGCAAATGCTCTCCAAAGCTATTCAGGCTTCTCCTATTCATATTCCAGTCTCTTATATAAATCAATGCATGGTTGCTAGGAGAATTTGGATCATAGAAACCAGGTGACTGAAATAGCAAACTGGAGAGGTGCTGAATAAAAAGCTAGAGAGGTGCTGAATAAAAAGCTAAAAACCACAAATAATAAAAAACAATTGCTAATTGTCTCAGAATGTCCCTCTCTACATCCTACTAAAAGTTAACTCAAAGGTGAACATCCTCTTTAAAGGGCGACACCACCAAAAAAAAAAAAATATTTGTATGAGTAGTTGCTGTTGAAAGCAGTATCTGTCTGGATGTTTGTCTGTCTGCCTGCACTGCTGGCTTTGACTCCTGAACAAATGTAGCAGAAGCCGGCTGATTAATGAAAGTTTAGAGAGTCAGAACCAGAGAACAGAAAGAGATAATCAAGTGCTCCTTTATAATCGGGATGCACCGAATCCACTATTTTGGATTCGGCCGAATCCTTTGTGAAAGATTCGACTGAATCCCCAACCGATTCAAAACCTAATTTGCATATGCCAATTGGGGGTGGGAAGGGGAAAACATTTTTACTTCCTTGATTTGTGCCAAAAAGTCGCACAGTTTCCCTCCCCATATACAAATTTGGGTTCGATCGGCCAGAAGGGTTCAGCTGCTGAATCCTGCTGAAAAAGACCGAATCCTGGATTCGGTGCAACCCTAATTTTTAATAGCCATTACATGTGCAGATCATTTTATGGGGGGGTCCCCAGTAAAGCAGCAGATCCCTCTCATGTCACTTTGAAAACTCCAGCTTTGTGGTTGAGTTCCTAGAAAGAACTCTCCACTGGCACTGCATTTTTGGCTCTCTGTCTCTGAGCTGGTTTCTTCTTTTTTATTTGAATGGTACCAAAACACACACACACACTCCAAAAGATCAGGCATAGCTTTCCCAGCATGCTCTATTGTCCCAAATTAGAACTAAAAAGTGAAACATATATAATTTAAGAACATTATAAATTACGATATAAGTTACAATATAGCAGACAAGGTAATAATAATAAATATGTATCAAACATTAAAAATACTCCATTAATGGCTATTTAAGAATGATACAAAAGAACAATATTTATTAAGACCCTTAGGGGAAACAGTATTCAAAGTCTGCATCCAAAAAGTTTCCTTTTGTAGCAACAGTTTTGACCAATCACCTCCAGGTTTGGTTACCATGTCAATACCCAGAAATCGGAAAGTCGATGGACCATGTCCTTTTTCAAGATAATGTTTATACAGCGCAATGTCACTTCTGCCTGTATCAAATGCTGCTCGTAGTGATGAGCGGTGATTACCCATCCGCTCCCTTAAGGTAATGTCACACCTGGAGATTCGGAGAGATTTAGTCGCTCGTCGACTAATCGCCTCTTCTTTGGGGCGACTAATCTCCCCGAACTGCTTCTGCCTGCTGCAATGAAAAAACGCCTGCGGCATGGCACTCGCGGTGCTTTGTTTTCCGAAGTCGCCCAAAGTTGCCTCACGAGGAAACTTTGGGCAACTTCGGAAAACAAAGCCGATTAGTTGCTGGGCGACTAAATCTCCCCGAATCTCCAGGTGTGACATTACCCACTTTTTTGTGCCTTCCCTAGATACATGAGACCACATGGGCGGGCAATTATATATTTTAATATGGGTATTTGAACACGTTATTTGATGCTTGATGGGGATTGTTTTACCTGAGTGTGGATATTTAAGAACTGGATCAGTTTATCATGTTCCGGCATGTAGTGAAGTGTATGACTATGTTCCGAGTGTGTAGATACATGCGACTTTGTAACATTGTACTTTATGCTTTACTTGTCATTTTTGTTACAATTGATTATTTTGATACATCCTTCCTGCACTGACTTGTATCTATATGTTTATTTACCACTATGTCTTTATATCTTTAGTTTTGGTTTGCACATCTTTTTTTATTTTAATTTTATTTTTTGTATACATTTTTTTTATCAGGGATGGGTAGTGACGTCACTTTAGTGCCTTTCCCGCCACTGGTGTTTATTTAAAGGTTGCAGTCATTTGTTTTAACACTTTGAGAAATGCTGGGGAGCTAGCCCGAAACGTCAGTTGTTTTTTGTCAAATAATAAACACATCTTTTTCCATTCATAAGTCCTGTGAGCGCGAGCCTCTGTTGTGCCTGCATACATTTGTTCAAGCTTATGGCACCCAGGCTACCTAAATATCCAATAACCGCACTCCAGGAACTTTGTAAGTGGGAACAATTAAAGTGGTTTATTTCAACATTTCGGCTCCTCTACTAGGGCCGTCTTCATGATGACATCCTGAAGATGGCCCTAGTAGAGGAGCGAAAACATTGAAATAAATCATTTTTAAATACTGACTTTCTATGGCACCTTATAGCAGCCCCTCTGGCATTTGCCAGAACTCACAGATTGCCAGTCCGGCCCTGATGAACTCCATCATTGTTGATCACAGCACAGCATTTCTGTACTGCTTTATGGCTAAGAATCTAGCAATCAGAACTGTGGTCAGAGATGCATTATTACATCTGTGCATCCCCGGATCTGTGGATTCTTTCAAATGCCAGTGGGCTACTGTATTATTATTAACATGTATTTTAGAGTGCCAACATATTTTGCACAGCGCTGCCCTAGACAGTCTTTATTTTAGGTGGCAGTTGTGGGGCTCTTTGGGCCTCTGTGTACTTGAAATACCAGGGCCTATTTTGAATCCCAGTCCAGACCTGCTGCTGTGCCCTCATTTACCAATACTGCCAATGTTCCCGCTGTAACTTCAACTGCAAAACAGTGGTTCGAAAGGGAAATTTAAATGTTTTTGCCTCCCACTTAACCACCTTCTTCCAGTTCTCACTACCACGGGAAACAAAGGAACAAAATCACTCTGAGGGAACAAAGAGACACATAGGTGTCCATTTGGTGTCAACAGTGCTTTCATTCTAATGTAGGAACAGAGCCCTCATACTCTTGGATGCAAACATTGACTTACATTTTTACATTAACTTTTAGTATTATGTAGAGAGGAATATTCTAAGACAATTTGCAAGTGGTTTTCATTTTTTATTATTTGTGGTTTTTGAGTTATTTAGCTTTTTATTCAGCAGCTTGTCATTTTGCAAGTTCTGCAATCTGGTTGCTAGGGTCCACATTGCCCCAGCAACCATGCACTGATTTGAATAAGAGACTGGAATATGAATAGGAGAGGCCGGAATAGAAAGATGAGAAATAAAAAATTAGCAATAACAATACAGTTGTAGTCTTTCAGAGCATTTGTTTTTTAGATGGGGTCAGTGGCCCCCGTTTGAAAGCTGGAAAGAGTCAGAAGAAATAGGCAAATAATTCAAAAACTCAAAAAAAATGAAAAGTTGCTTAGAATTAGTCATTACATACTAAAAGTTAATTTCAAGGTGAACCACCCCTTGGGAACAATCTGTTTTCAGATTGTTCCCAAGAAATAGACATTTTTTCCAATTACTTTCTATTATTTATTCGATTTTAAATTTAGATTTTGGAAAAACAGTAAAATATGTTTCTGTCTCTGGTGTTTGAGTCTGGCAGCTCAGTAATTCAGGTGCAGACTCTAAACTGTTACAATTTTGCAACATTGAGTTGATAGATTTCTCAGCAGCATCTCTGGAGTATTAGCAACTATTGTATCAATTCTAACAGCTGCCTGTAATGAAACCCAGGGATTCTGCTCAGCAGGGACAAAGATAAGAAATGTATCCACTAAATGTATCAATTTAGAACAGTTTACAGGGTCAGCGACCCCCCTCCTCCCAGAGCTGCTTTTGAAGGTGAAAAATTACACTTTACACTTCAATATTAGAAAAAGCGTCACACATAGACAATATACAGTAATTAGAAAAGTCGTTCTTTCTGGTGATCTATCTGAAAACAACTAGTTGTTGAAGGTGAACAACCCCTTTAATGCACATGTGCTCAAAGGCTTTGCATCTTATTGAAATGAGAGGCAACAGATGGCCATGCTCCAGGTCGGACCCTTCCAAGGAACACATAGGTAATAATACCCTTGGAGCTTCAGTAGACCCTGCTTGGGGGTGAACATGCATGACGGGGAATGGGGATGCATTTGTAGTGCATGGAGCCCAATTAACTGATTGCTATACCATTTTCTGTCACATAGCAGGGGATTAACCTATTGGTGCCCACTGCCATTGAAGATACAGGGAAAAAAAGTATATTTATCAGTACCGGCTTGGAATTTGCATCTAATCTGCTTTAGTGTGCATGGTCATGTTGTGGGCCCAGTGGCCAAAACATTTCATACTGATTGGGTCCAGGAGGAAAATCATATGGGGCTGTGAATAGGGTCCTTGTCCATTGGGTTTAAACTGGTCCTGAAACAATCCATCTCCAGCACAAGCCTTTCTGCAAATAAATGGCTACGTGTCTATGGATTATTCGTAAGGGTGCCGTTCCTGTTTCATACTTTTTTCATAAGTCCAATAATTGGAGCTGTGGCAAACACAAACAGTTGAAAGTCATAGTTTTAGCAGCCATTGTTTTATATAGAGTGGAACCTGCAAAAAAGTAAGTTGTGCACCCTGCGTGGCCGATTAGTACCAAGAAATATGGGGCAGTACATTTTATAAGAGAGAAGAGAACATCATGCCATATATTCACAAGTGTCTGCATTGGAAGGGTGTATTCCCCTCATGTGTTTTATTTATGTTGCAAATGATACATATATTGAATGCCTGAGCTTTGTAATATCTGTGTTTCTCCAGAATCAAATAAAGATGCAACGCAAGAAGATCGATAACCGCATCCGTGTCCTGATTGAGAATGGGGTGGCTCAGAAGCACAGGAGCTTTTTTGTGGTTGTGGGGGATCATGGGAAGGATCAGGTAAGAGCATGCATTATATATTCATATATTCTGAAAATAAACTAGGGTTTCTCAGCTCATCCAGTGTAAATGTTAAAATTTTATGAATGTTTTTTTTTTCCCCCTTTAGGTTGTCATTCTTCACCATATGCTATCAAAAGCCACCGTCAGAGCCCGTCCTTCAGTCCTGTGGTGCTATAAGAAAGAGTTAGGCTTTAGCAGGTGGGATTATCTTTTTTAACATAGAATCAATTAATACTAGGGATGCATTGAATCCAGGATTTGTTTTTTTTTTTCAGATGGATTCTACCGAATCCTTTTTCCTGGCCGAGCCGAATCTGAATCCTTAAAATCACGTGACTTTTCATCACAAAACAAGGAAGTAAAAAGATTTTTAGCCGCGCACGCAGTTTTCTTCTTCCCCTCCCACCTCTAATTTACATACACAAATTAGGATTCGGATTTGGTTCTCTATTCAGCCGAATCTTTCACAAAGGATTCGGGGGTTCGGCCGAATACCAAAATAGTGAATTCGGTGCATCCCTAATTAATTCATCCAGAGTAGAATTTGTTGCCTGTTGTTTCTTACTGGCTTTTAATGTGTCTTCCAGTCACCGGAAGAAAAAAATGAGAAAGCTGCAGAAGAGGATAAAAAGCGGCTCCCTAAACATCAAGGAGGATGATCCCTTTGAGCTTTTCGTTGCTGCCACTAACATTCGGTATTGTTACTACAACGAGACCCATAAAATCCTTGGCAACACGTTCGGCATGTGTGTTCTCCAGGTTAGCTCTCTGCACCAATACATTTACTCCTGCGTTCCTCCAGATTTGTTTAAGATGTGGTTGAATTGTTCCATCCCTGAGATCACATTCTACAGATATATTGCTTTATGTTCATTACAATCTGTTGGGCAGTTGCCCATATTATACATGCATTCCCGTTTCTTGCTTTTAGTTTACATTTTTGTCCCATAGTTAAACCAGGGTGCTCTTTCTTTCCCTTCAGGATTTTGAGGCTTTGACTCCCAATTTACTGGCTCGTACTGTAGAGACTGTCGAAGGAGGAGGAATTGTGGTTCTTCTTCTGCGCACCATGAGCTCACTCAAGCAGCTTTACACCATGACCATGGTAAGAATACAGGATGTGAGGCATTGTGAAAAGTAAAATATTCAGTAATTGAGGGTGCATGCTAAGCGGTTTCCATTGTGCACTGCACCAATATGAAACGAACCCCTTCAATCAGAGATTAGCATGGACACCCGGGTCAATATGTTTAGCAGGAATCCCTGTAGCCAAATAGTTAACCCCCAACACGGGAGCAAGCAGCACCAGGGCCAACTCAACCTCCAAATTGTAGAAATGCCTTCCAGATTGCAACTTGTCTCCTGGGCGCGACCAGGGTTTCTGGCCAGGGACTTTGTGGAGCAGGCTGTAAGTATGCCTGCCTGCTATCTCTGCTCTGTGCAGGGTGCACCCCCCAAATATTTTATATACACATTTTCTCTAAGCAGTGTCAAATACTTTGTTTTATGTAGATCTTAGTCTTTTGCATAATTGTGTTTTGTATTGTAGGACGTTCACTCTCGCTACAGGACTGAGGCCCATCAGGATGTAGTTGTGAGATTCAATGAGAGGTAATGAATATTAAGTCTGATTTATAGCTTGTCTCTGTATAGAAATCCTGCCCATTGGGGTGGTGTTCAAAGCAAATTAGGTAATGCTTGTGTGTAATTTTGCTCTTAGGTTCATTCTCTCCTTGGCCTCCTGCAAGACCTGCATGGTGATCGATGATCAGCTAAACATTTTGCCAATCTCCAGCCACATTGCCAACATAAAGCCTATCCCTCCCAAAACTCAGGTATGTGGGTGGTTGTCGTTCTGAATTCACACTGGCATTGCTCGGTTGGAACACAGTCCTAGAGTGGGATAAGCATGTGACCCAGTTCAGTGTTTTCCATTGTATTTGAGAGTAGATGACCCGGTATTGTTCCTATTAACCCTGTGTATCCTCCCTTTCCCAGGACGACAGTTTGTCCCCCGAAGAACAAGAGCTACAGGATGTAAAACTTAGTCTTCAGGACACGCAGCCTGTGGGAGTTCTGGTAGACAACTGTAAAACTCTGGATCAGGTATTAAGCTTCTTCTACAGACTTTGCTATCAAAATATAAATATAATATCATGGGCAGGTTTCCCCTAGCAACCCACAAATATTGTAGTTTTTTATGTGACAATGTCAGGAATGGATATTTTTATATTTATTTTTAGAGCTTTTTGCACCATTCCCTGTACTGAATTTATCAATGGGCTAGAGGGACTTTTTACACTACAGTATGTGTCCGTTCCACATTTAAATCAGGGGTTCCCAAGATGTAGGTCTGGCCCCCATTGGAGTTTCAAATCAGTGGATGTTAGGGCTCAGGGTGAAAGGTGAATTCTTATTTGCTTGACCGACTCTTTCCTGGAAACCCAGCGTGGGTGTGATTGGTTGTAAACACATATGCTAAGCAAGATATTATTGAAACGATAGCAGATATGACAATATTTGATATCTTTAACCTTGTTAATGTGGAAGTGGGGCAATGTGACATCTTCTCCTTGGGACAACCATCTTCATCCTTGTTTTAGGCAAAGGCAGTGTTGAAGTTCATAGAGGCTGTGTCTGAGAAGACCCTTCGGAGCACAGTGACCCTGACAGCAGCTCGTGGTCGAGGAAAGTCTGCTGCTCTAGGTCTGGCAATTGCAGGAGCTGTGGCATTTGGGTAAGGCTGTCAGTCGCCATGCTGCCAGAAAATGACATCATGATTGTGTATAACATTTGACTACCATTGTATCTCGGAAAACTATGTTGTGTATCTGTATATAGGAAATATGGATGTGCAACATAGGGTTGTCTCCAGCTACATGCCAACATAAGATATATCCATATTAAACACAAAGGTGTGCTAGCCCATGTAAGTGAAATTGGCCACCTTGAGTCATTACTAAAATTTGCCAGCAAAACAGTCTAAATGGATGCACATAGGCTGTTTCCTGATCAAATCCTTTTGGTGAAAATGTGTATCCTCTTGATAACAATATAGAATTTCACATTCATATAGATAATCAGCTTGAAAAAAAGTAATCACTGTCTTTACGCTGAATGACATTTTCTAAGGCTCTATTGCAATGTGTAAAGCACCTGCAATAGAAATGCTTCTGTATGAACAGTTCTCTTTTATATGTGGGTTCTGGTGTTACATTTCTTTTCTTTGCCTGATTGGCTGTCCTTGTTGTGATTTGTTACAGATGGTAAATTGCTTCTTCTTTTCTTCCTGTCTAGGTATTCAAATATTTTTATAACTTCTCCAAGCCCTGATAACCTGCACACTCTGTTTGAGTTCATCTTCAAAGGGTTTGATGCACTGCAGTACCAGGTAAGTAAGTAGTTCACTTCATAGGCCTTTGTTTGCCAAATTATCTGACTACACCACCTAGGGGTCCAAAGGGTTGGGTAGCCTGAAGAACAGTTAAGGTGGCATTTGGGGGTGAGGGCATTTTTGCTACCTTGGATACCCCTGGAACTATAACAGGGTGACTGTTACCTCGATATTTCTTTATTTCTGTAATATTTCTGTCAAATTTGCTTGGCACTGCAGAAAATCATCTGGTAGTGAAAGCGTTAAACGGACGGGTTGCCCTTTTGTTCCCTCCTAAATGTAACGTTTTGACATATTGTTAAACTGTTGTAGGAGCACATGGATTATGAGATTATCCAGTCTTTGAACCCAGAATTTGAGAAAGCCGTGGTTCGAGTGAATGTGTTCAAGGAGCACAGGCAGACTATTCAGGTAAGTGGAATGATATTTCTACCCAGCTACATAACAGTACTATCTCAATAAAGGACGTTCTAATGCCAAATTGAAGGGTGCTCACATGAAGAGATTCTTTAAGAAGTAATTACGCTAAATACAGGCGTGGGACCTGTTATCCAGGATGCTCAGGACCTGGGGTCTTCCGTTTAATGGATCTTTCCATTTTGATCTTCATACCTTAAGTCTACTACTTGTTTCGGATAAGGATTAATTTTATCTTAGTTGGGATCAAGTACAAGCTACTGTTTTATTATTACAGAGAAAAGGGAAATCGTTTTAAAAAATGTGGATTATTTGGATAAAATAAGTCTATTGGAGACAGCCTTACCATAATTCGGAGCTTTCTGGATAAAGGCTCTCTGGATAACGGATCTCCATATCTGTACCCAATTATTTCTCCCTCGAAAAATTAAGGACTTTCAACTGTCTAAATGGCTGGTGGTGTTTACTGGCAGTTACTATTCATAGCATTACAGGCATGGCCCCTATAAGATATGCCATTAGAAAGGGGATTTATGGGGACCAGGTGGATATTTAACATGTCTGTTGTTTCCCAAACGCAGTACATACACCCTGCGGATGCAGTTAAACTGGGGCAGGCAGAGCTGGTGGTGATCGACGAGGCGGCCGCTATTCCTCTTCCACTGGTGAAGAAACTCATGGGACCCTACCTGGTGTTCATGGCTTCCACTATCAATGGGTGAGAGAGCAGTGACTGGGAATTAAGGGAGAGGGAAGAGAAACTTACTGGAACAAATGGCATTCTGCCCATGCTCCTGGCAGTATTGGACTGATCTAAACTAGTATGTTTGCTTTTTACTGGAGAACATAAAATATGGCCTTTCATATGTTAATATAGGAGTGTGCAGCCTTCATTTGCTGGGTCTGTAACATTTGGTCAATTTACAGGGGTGGTTCACCTTCAAAAACTAGTTGTTTTCAGATATATCGCCAGAAATAACGACTTTTTCCAATGACTTTCTATTTTCAATGTGTGACCGTTTTTCTAATATTAAAGTCTGAAGTGTCATTTTTCACCTTCTGAAGCAGCTCTGGGAGGGGGGTCGCCGACCCTGTAAACTGTTTTAAATGGATACATTTAGTTCATACATTTCTTATCTTTGTCCCTGCTGAGCAGAATCATCATTACAGACAGCTGTTAGAATTGATACAATCGTTGCTAATACTCCAGAGATGCTGTTGAGAAATGGATCAACTTAATGTTGCAAAATTGTAACAGTCCAGAGTCTGCACCTGAATTACTGAGCTGCCAGACTCAAACACCAGAGACAGGGACATTAAACTTAGATTTTGTAAAGCCTGTAAAATATAAAAGATGAAAAGTAATGGAAAAAAATCTTTATTTCTGGTGAAAAATCTGAAAAAAATCACACAAAGTGTTTGACAGGTGAACAACCCCTTAAAGGGGACCAGTCATGTAAAGAAATAATTCCAAATTATTTTCTGTCATGTTAATTGAGTAAAATAAACTTTACTTACACTATATTTATTGTTTAAATTTTTCCTTCAGTCCTGGAATTACACAATTACAACAAGCAGACAGGAGCCATGTTATGGACACTGTTATTAAGATAAATTGTGTATCACTCCAAAATCTTGTGTATACACCAGAATAGGGAACTTATGTGCAGTGCCCTAGATGATAATAAAACCTGAAGAGGGAAGGGGCAATGTGAGAAGTGCAGTGTCATGTAGGGGCTGCTGCCGCCTGAAAAATTAGTGCTTAAAAATCAGCGTCAGCGCGGGTCAAAAGGGGCAGCAATTGCGCTCTCTGCACTAGCGGAGCTGAATTTCCAGGTTAAAACCTGGAAATTTGACTCTTAAAGTTACAAGAGGCGACTTTTTGCCGCCCTTTGTAACTGGCTGCTCACTGCCGCCTGATGCAAGGTTCTCATCTTGCCCATGGCAGGAGCGGCCCTGCATTAAGGAAGTGCGGAATGTAAAGTGAAAGTAATTGAATGCCCTCATTGTCGGAATGGCCCGGCGGGATACCGGGAAAAAACCCAGTGGGCCCCGACCCACATCGGCCCCCGCCGGGCCAGACCCCCTCTCCTGTTGCTCCTTTTTTTTTTTTTTTTTTTTTTAAGCAAAAGGATCTTCGTGACACACAGCGTAGTGTGCGCATGCGCGCCGTTGGGGCGCCTTGTGCGCATGAGCGCCGCTGGGGCACCTTGTTTGCGTATGCACCGGGGGCGCCGTGTGCGCATGCACACCAAGGAGGTGGCGCACAGCACACAGTAGGGGATGGGGGCCTGTAGGGGGGCCCTGGACTGCAGTCCTGGTGGGCCCCAGTCCGACCCTGAATGCCCTACCAATATGCCTAAGGCATAGAGGTGTGGCAGAAATTTGATTGACAGCTCAGAAATTTAAGCACCCATTATAACAGATATGGATGTTTTGAATGAAAAAAAAATGTTGTTTCATGTTTAATTTGCTATGGACTTTTATATAATACATTATTATGTGTAGGTGACAGGTCCACTTTAAATGCAAAGAGAGGCTAATGTGTGTGACGGTTTTTCTGTTCTAGGTATGAAGGAACTGGTCGTTCCCTGTCTCTGAAACTGATCCAGCAGCTCCGACAGCAAAGTGCTGACAGCCAGGTCACCCTGACAGCTGAGAACAAATCCACAGCTAGTAATAAATTAGTATCAGGTACATATTATATCAGACGCCTGAGCTCTGAGAATAGGTTTGTCTCCGGTCAATACTGCCACTTGCTATTATTTACATAAGTAGTGACAGTTTATTAACATTAGCTGTGTTCATACAGTTAAAATCCTGCAGTAACTTATTACAGGTAGGCAGTACTCGTAAAGGCAGTTGCAATGCTCTTCTCCAACCAACAGATGGTGCTCATGCACAGCCCTTGTGCTTCAATTCTAAGTTTAAAGGGACTGTATCCCCCCCCTTATTCAAAATTAGCGCAATGAATTGGACTTCTCTGAACATACATTTGGCCTCAGGAAATATGTATAGTTTTCCTTTAAAATGGGGCAAAATCTGCAAATTTAAAATATTGGCACATTTTGCTTCCTGTTTTTGTGTGCAGAGTCAAAACAAATCTCCAGTCCACTGAAAACCCTCTGTATAAACAAATTCCTCCCTTCTCCCAGCTACAGACGGTTAGTATTTTAGATATAGAGCAGCTGTATAACAAGATGTATAAGATTTAGGGAGCCATGTTCCTTTACTGTGTAATTCATAGTGACGCCTCCTACTTATTTTTTCTGCTCTCAGCCCGGACATTGCACGAAGTGACCCTCCAGGAATCGATCCGTTATGCACCCGGAGATCACGTAGAGAAATGGCTGAATGACATGCTGTGTTTGGATTGTATGAACATCAGCCGAATCATCTCTGGCTGCCCCCTCCCTGAGACCTGTGAGCTGTATCCTTATGCTGCGCTTATATGCAATATAAAAATCAGGAACTTCATTTCGCCCCCCTTAAAGGAGAACTAAACACCCCCCAATAAGAAAAGCCCCTACCTACTACCCTAGTCCCCCTCCCTGCTGCTTCCCCCCCCCCCATAGTTCATTACCCCTAAAAGTGTCCCGGATACATTGCTCACATATCGGTGCAGAGTAAGCGCAGCGGAGCTAATAGGCTCCATATTTCGAGTCTTCAGTCTTCTATTCAGGACACTTTCAGGGGTAATGGTGTATGTGGGAGGGAAGCAGGGTGGGGGACTATCTAGGGTAAATAGGTAGGAGCTTTTCTTATTGGGAGGGTTTGGTTCTCCCAACCTTTAATCAAAGCCATATTAGGGTACAACAAGATTTGCAGACATAGGGAAACATAAGTACTATAAGCCAATAATATATAAGACGGCAAATAGGTTTTCACCCTAATTAGCCTTCATGTTTGGTGTTGGGGGTTAGAGACCTGTGTGGGTCAATTTTTTTGGAACCAGTACCCAACCCGTACCCACAAACTGCAACCCGCATTCTTACTCGATTGGACCCGCTACCCGACCCGTAAGTACCTTATCTGCAACCCGGACCCGCTGACCATTAAGAATCAGGTAGTGCTGTCATTGTAAACCGTAAGTGACCTCATCGGAAATAGACGTGATCAGAAAAAAAGGGGTAAAACTCGCTATTGAGAAGACCCGCGGCCCGACCCGCAGAACCACCGACCCGCATCTATACCCGCAACTTCTACCCACAACCTGCAGGTTTTTGCGGGTACACAACCCACTCAGGACTCTATCGAGGGTATCTAGGAGAGTAAATAGGCATTCACCCCCTAACCGGCTGAGACAGCCTGCCGCAGCTTGGGGCTTGGTTATCATATGCAATGGGATATTCTTAACACTTGGCTGCAGATATTACATTAACCGGGACACACTATTCTGCTATCACAAGGCTTCCGAATCTTTTCTACAGAGACTCGTGGCTCTGTATGTGGCTTCTCATTATAAGGTGAGTGGCACGTATTTCTGTTTTACGATCAGCCTTGAATTGCTCTGTATGCCTGACCCCCATACTCTGAAAGAGAAAATGGAAAGGATCAAGGATGCCTTTTCTTATTAACGTTTCATTAGTCCTTTGTTTTGTGTTGTCATATCTTTGTTATAATGTTGTTTTTCCTCCCAATGTAACCTTGAAGAATTCACCCAACGACCTCCAGATGATGTCTGATGCTCCGGCACACCATCTCTTCTGCCTCCTTCCCCCGGTTCCACCAACTCAGAATTCTCTGCCAGAGGTCCTGGCCGTGGTCCAGGTACATTGTCTTGATTCGTTTTCCAACAAGCAAAGCAATGTCATAATCAAAACAATGTGGAATCTGAGCTTGTACTACAAGATTTCATCTCTCGGTACAGATGGAGATAAACTGCACATTCTGTGCTCTAGCTTTGATTGAACTATAACTCTCTGGGTGGTTCAGCAGTCCTGTCCTGTAAATCATATTGTTGTGTGCAAAGTATTGTCATTCTTACCTTGCACCCAGGTTATTTATGCACCTTTCCTCCTTGTATCCTAGGTGTGCCTCGAGGGAGAGATTTCCCGCCAGTCCATCCTGAGCAGTCTATCCCGTGGGAAGAAGGCATCAGGGGATCTGATTCCCTGGACTGTTTCTGAGCAGGTGGGTTCCAACTAAAGCCACTTACTAGCTGAGGATTCTTTGAAGGCATTTTGGGTTATTCTGCTCATCAATAACACATTTTCTGTCCACAGTTCCAGGATCCTGACTTTGGCAGTCTGTCCGGGGGAAGAGTAGTGCGGATAGCAGTTCATCCAGACTACCAGGGGGTAATATTGTATTATGGCTCTTTACTGCTCCTTAGGGGCAATAACATATTTCCTACTGCTTTGCAATGGTTTTTGGGTACCTGCCTTATCTTTACCTTTCTGCATGTACCGAATTGTTTTAATTATGTGTCAAATGGAATCCGTAATTCTCTCTGAACTTTTATATGAATATGTCCTTTTCGATCCTTTCTTTCCCCCCCCAGTCTTGTTTCTCACCCAGCATTGCCATTTGCTCACACTGTTGTTCCCTCTCACAGATGGGATATGGAAGTCGTGCCCTGCGGCTGGTGCAGATGTACTATGAAGGCCAGTTCCCCTGCCTGGAGGAGAATGCAGCTAACAAGCCCCAGGAGATCACCTCAATCAGCGGTGAGGTATGGGCGCACATTTTTATTTTTTTACATTTTTCTATTAGGATTTGTATCAGCCTCTGGGAAATGGTTATGAGTTCCTTCCACCCAAAACTCTGTTTGACCTTAGGCTGTGAGTCTCCTGGAGGAGTCGCTTACCCCTCGGAAGAACTTGCCACCTCTGCTATTGAGACTCAGCGAGAGGCCAGCAGAGAAGCTTGATTATCTTGGCGTATCGTATGGGTTAACCCCCAAACTGCTGAAGTGAGTATCTTGTTGGATTTATACTAAGGTTGCCACCTTTTATAAAAAAATTTACCGGCTGCTGGGGCGGGGCCTCAAATGGGCGGGACATGATGTCAAAAGGGGTGGGGCGTGACGTCAAAAGGGGCTGGGCCATGCAACGGAGACCCGCGGACGCTAGAAGAGGCAAAAGAAAAGGTAAGTTGCAGGGGATTGGGGGCAGGCCGAGGGCTCCTTGTGATCGTATTACAAATTTACCGGCAGCTACATTGCCAGTAAATTTGTAATACCGGCCCCAGCCTTGGCAGGTATTTTACCGGCTAGGCCGGTAAAATACCGGCCGGGTGGCAACCCAAATTTATACTGATGTAAATGCTACTTCATTTACAGTAGGGGGTACATTATCCCTTATAATACAGAAGTGATACTCAAAGCTCCCTGTATAACTCAGCCTGCAGCCTTATATGGTCACAGTACAACCCCTCAGTGACTTCTAATATCCTTATCATTTACAGTAGGGGGTACATTATCCCTTATAATACATGAGTGATACTCAGAGTTCCCTGTATAACTCAGCCTGCAGCCTTGTGTCTTTATAGGTCACAGAACAACCCCTCAGTGACTTCTAATTTCCTTATCATTTACAGTAGGGGGTACATTATCCCTTATAATACATGAGTGATACTCAGAGTTCCCTGTATAACTCAGCCTTGTGCCTTTATATGGTCACAGAACCCCTCATTGACTTCTGATATCCGTATGATTTATAGTAGGATATACTTTATTCCATATCGCTTTTTAATAGTATTGTTTAATCAAGTAATTTCTTCAGCGCTGTCTTATACTGGGTGGTTCTTGCCTATTATTCTTACATTACAATATCCCTTTAAAAAATGTCCTCTCTTGACAGGTTTTGGAAGCGTGCTGGGTTTGTACCGGTTTATTTGCGGCAAACTCCGGTAAGTGTTGCTATAGCTTTTGTCTTAGGCCTATGTACCCAGCTTGTCACTCTGTAGACTGGCCCAGGGAGGGGTATGAAGAACCAGGGGGTTGGTTGATTTAAGGCAACATGTGAATGTGCTATCAGTATTGGCAGATAAGACCGCACAGTGAAACAGTAGAAGTGATTTGTGAGCTCTTTGTTATTGTGTTGTAGAACGACCTCACGGGGGAACACTCCTGCGTAATGCTGAAAACTTTACATGAGGATGAGGAATCTGATCAGGAGCCTTGGCTGACAGCATTTTGGAAAGGTAAAAGCTGGTTGGCTGCTGGGACATGCAAGGAATTATGACATGCCCATCATCATCATTTATTTATATAGCGCTGTCAAGATACGCAGTGCTTTACCCATGAGGGTTACTTCAGTATGTTCACATCTGAGAGAGAATATGATTGGAGCAATTTAAGCAGTACTAGTGGCTGTTTATAGAAAGTATAAAAGTTATCATGCTTTGATTGGGGAACCACTGTTGGAAGCCTAATTCACTCTTGGATCTTTTGCAGATTTCCAGAAACGTTTCCTCTCTCTCCTCTCCTATCAGTTCAGTACTTTTACACCAGCGCTGGCCCTGAACATTCTACAGAACAGGAACATTAAGAAGCAGTCTGAAAACTGTGAGTCTTCACCAAATCCTCCCCTAATCCTGAGATATATATGTTTTACTTTTCTCATTTGCTGCCCTCTCACCACGTTCTTCTCTTGGAATTTAGTGATTTCTCGCTCTCAGCTAGAGGGCGCCCTAACACCCTACGACTTGAAGCGATTGGAGATGTACTCTCGTAACATGGTGGATTATCATCTTATTATGGATCTGATCCCTTCTCTGGCTCGGATGTACTTCCTGCAGCAACTGGGAGGCCTCAGCTTGTCCGCGGCTCAGTCTGTTAGTCAATATACTATACCATATTTATATATATATTTGTGATTGTTGCACTGCTGTGATATGGCCCGTATATCTGTTGGCTCCTTTATGTTCTATTACTGACCATCCCTCCTACAAGCCATAAAGAGAGATCTTTTGAATGTATTACCTACCCTTTAATCCCATCCTGTAGTTTTGGTTTCTAAGTCAATACCCACTTTAAACTCTACCCTGAATTGTCAGAATTTCTGCTTTGGCTCTAACAAGCTGCCAAGGGTCTATTTCTATCAGTCAGTACTCTCTATTATCCATGTGGACAGTCATTCAGGGGCCAGCTGTTTATCTGGCCAGTCATGCAGACTACTTGGATATTGTTCAATATGGCTGTACATATTAAATAATATATATGGCCAAATAGTTAAGATCTTTTTCTTTTTTTTGGCCTACTGTCATCTGTTGATGCCCACTCCCTTCACCAAGAAGAGGAGTCAACAGGAGAGGGCAGAGCTAGTAAGATGGGTTAGATGGTATAACAGGACTATCAATGCACTGGGTGTCCCAAGGGCACAAGTTCTTTGTATGGTATTAGATGTTTATAGGAGTGGTCTAACTCCATGTTCTTTCCTCCAACAAGGCTCTGCTCCTGGGCATCGGCTTGCAGCATAAAGGTGTTGATCAGCTGGAGAAAGAGATTGAGCTACCCAGCAGTCAGTTGATGGGACTCTTCAACCGTATCATTCGGAAAGTAGTACAGGTAGGTTCTCTGTCACTGGCGCCTTTTTGCCATCACTTTAACTTTGTAGACATCTCCTGATCTGGCCTCTTTCTTTAGCTGTTTAACAGAATCCAGGAGAGGGCGGTGGAAGAAGAGATGGTGACCACTAAGGAGGTGGTTATGGAGCCAACCCTAAAGTCTCTTCAGGAGGATCTGGTAAGACGAGATACCCGTGAACTGAGTATTTTGATACATTTCTTCATTAAGCGCCTGGTTTTATTTGCTTTTTAATTCATCTTTTGACCAGGAAGAAGCAGGCAAGGAGTTTCAAGAAAAACACAAGCAGGAAGTGGAGAAGCTAAAAGGGATAAATCTCTCAGAGTGAGTAACCCTGCTCAGATATCCAACATGGCCTTAAAAGAAAGGGCAAGTCGCACTCATAGTCTAGTAAAATGATGGTTTTGTCCACGGTTCCTTTACTTATCTAACTGCTCCAGTACAAGCTTACGGACCATACCTTTATGAATGGGTCAAACTTTTCCGATATTTGATTGTTTGTGATTGGTTCCTCATATCCTGATGTGTTTAACCTTCATGTAGTATCAAGTAGATTATGTGGTCAGTCAGGCTGAGGAACAGGCAGAGTTTTAAGAATATTTAGTGAAACGATTGGCTGGAGATATCGGGCCATGCAATAAAGAATATGCCCTCTGTCTGCAGATATGTGATCCGAGGGGATGATGAGGAATGGAATGAAGTCCTGAAAAAAACGGGTCAAAATGCGTCTGTTATCAGCATGAAGAGGTAAGTCATGGCACATGGATCATGATTTTCTTACCTGCAGATGAATATCTGCCCAGTTTTTGGATTGGACAGGAAGATCCCATATGCTAGCCATTAAACTGCCAGCTCAGTGTGTTGGGCACCAGTTGGCAGCTCTTGTAGACCCATGTAACCGAAAAATGCAGTTATAGTGCCCTTCTAGCTTCTTATGCCAGAATGTTTGTCCTGCTCTTTGTATCTGATACAACCCGATGCTCATCTCTCCTCACTTTTCTAGTGACATGAAAAGAAAGTTGGAGAAGCCCGAAAAGGAGGGATTCAAACAGAAGAAGCTCAAAAAGAATAAGGAGAAAAAGCAGAAATTTGCTAAATAGTTCTCTAAGGCATATTGTGATTGTGGGAGGATCTGCTGAGCCCAGTATATTTATATTGTCATGGAAAAGGTGGGAGGAAACTTGCACCAAGGGAGGTTTTCTTCTCTGGCTTCCCACAATTCTTCACTCTTCCCCCTTGTTCTCTGTGTGCCAGACAGAGACTAGCAAGGATTTTCCCAGATATATTTGTGGGGCTCATTTTTGTTTGGTGATCTTTGTATATTTTAAAACTGTACATAAAGCACCGTATGTGTAAATATATACACGTTTCTATATCAATATGTGCCTTCTTTATATGTGTGAGATGCGTTAAGCCAGAGATCCCCAACCAGTAGCTCGTGACCAACATGTTGCTCACCAACCCTTTGGATATTGCTCTCAGTGGTGCTTTTTTTTGAATTCCTGGCTTGAAGGCAAGTTTTATTTGCGTAAAAAACAAGTGTACTGGCAAACAGATCCTTGTGTAGGCTGTCAGTCCACATACCAAACAGCCAATCAGTGCCCTTATTTGGCACCCCTGGGAATTTTTTTCATGATTGTGTTGCTCTCCAATTCTTTTTACATTTGAATGTGGCTCACGGGTATAAAACATTGGGGACCCCTGCGCTAAGCTGTGTATATATCTCAGGCCTTTATCTGTCTTGTGTCTACAAAGCTAGGATGGAGAGCAGTGGCTCTTAAACTGCGGGACTGCCTCCCTCCTTGGAGGGATCAGGGGGTCAATTAGGGTAAGGGGATAATGCATATTTGCTCTGCTAGCTACACCTGAGAGCCCAGTTAAAATATCAGTTTGCATGAGGTTTGGGGGGGGGGTGCTGCTCTGAATATTCTTGGCTTGGCTGCAAGGCTACACCACCAATATTTTCCTTCTTTTGAGGCAAAGGGGGGACCTGAAAAGGGTGGGTGTTAACAGTTTGAGACAACCACTGATGTAGAGACCATTTGACCCATCTTATTTAATGGACACCTTTTTCTACCTGCCTAAAATGTCCTTCTTCTACGCTGCACCCTAAATAACCACCACCTTCTACTCCATACCTAAAATGAAAATGTATCTTCCCTAGATTGGGCGACACAGGCACCATTGGGATGTAGATCGATACTCCGTACCTAACCGTGACCCCCACCTTCGACCTAGCACTTAAAATGGGTGTCTTTTTCTACTCGGTACCTAAAATGAACCCCACCTTCTACCCAGTAATTAAAATGAACCCCTCCTTCTACTTAATACCTAAAGCAGACACCATCTACTCTATACCCAAAAAAAAGCAACCTTCTACTCAGTATTTTAAATGGCCACCGCCTACTCGCTACCTAAAACGCCCATCTTTGTGTCACTACTTGGAGTTCTTGAATTGCAAATCTTGCTCCTTGTGTGTGGGTCAAAATACTTGAACTGCAGATGTGCAATTGTGAAACTAGACATGTTTTCGGCTAATGTTCCGATAGTTTTAGGGCAGCAGTGACAGACGAGTAAGGGCATTTTGACCATTCCCATTGAAGGCACTGCATAGTTCAAAACATGTCATGTACCATGAGCCTTATGGTTTGATAGCTGCTAATGTGACCCACGGCAGAAAAAAACTCAAACTGCCTTCTGATTGGATGATCCTTGAAACACAAAGGAATACCCGTTATATATTTACGTTTACCCCCCACAAGGACATGCAAACAACTGTATTGCCAGCCTTCCTTGGATTGTTATAGGCAAGGTGGGTGGTCCAGTTGAGCCCACTATCACTTCTTCCTTCTTGCCTCCCAGGAAAGAAAAGTCTCCTAGCTGGGTGGGATGGTCTGTGACCTTAGCCTTTAAATAGAACACTGGGTGGGCTCATGGGTGACATCTGCCATATTGCAATCTACTCCTTGCAAAGAGAACAGAAGTATATATTTTTAACAGATGACTATGCCTTAGATATCTCATTCCAAGGTGAAAGATATTGTACCTTATTTGTTTGCTTTAAGCAGGGAATTCACCATTAATCAGTATGTCTTTGCTTTCCATTCAGCATATATCACTCTCCTTTTGACCAAAACCTTCCTTTATTTGTTAATAAAATCCAAATATTAATTCTTTACATCACAAAACAATTACAGAGATTATACATTAATCTGGGTCTGTTTCTGTTCCCCAACTCCTAATTGCCTTCTGATCTCTTGAGCTGGCAGGCCCTCGGCTGTTCTAGTGTGACAATTCATATGATCCCATGCCAACAACCACTAGTTGTAGGCTCAATATCCCAGATTTTATAAGGTGCAAAATGATTTGGCCTCCGCCATCGCTTCAGTGTTGCCATCTAATAAGGCACACACAACATCTAATGCAGGCATTGGGTAACCAGCGACACCCCATTAATTGCATGGGAGGATTCTGGGATATGTGGACCTTCATCCTCTCACTGTACCTTCTACCTCTATAAGGGTACCAAAGGTTTATTCTGATTTGTCTACAAAGAGCTTTTTGTTTTGAGCCTACTTGTATTTTAATACTGTACACATGAGCTCACTCTCCATCTATCTATACAGGTAAATCCATTAATCCAGGAGCCCATTTAAACCAGAACCAGGGTTCTGCCCCTGCTGTGAGGTGTTGACTTGGATAGAACCTGGTCTGCTGTCTTTGGGTTTGATTGAGTGATTTAAGCATTGTTCTCTGCCTGGGAGTGCCTGTTTCCATATACGGCAACCCTAATCATTGGGTCAAACCCGGGACGATATATACACATTCTTTATGCGTCTAGACAGGGTCTCCTGCAAGTCCGTCAGGGTATCCAGCCCCTGTACTTTGCTATTGCGTCCATATATAAGCTGTTTAAAGGAATCCTGTTCCAGGAGAGTCTTCATGTTCTGTAGGAAGAATCCCTCGCAATAGAGAGCCAGTTCAGGTGCATTGTGGATCTGCAGAGCAAAAAAGACCACATTGTTTATTAGTTGGCAATTGGGAAGGGAGGCATCACTTATTTTAGGATGTGCAAGGGCAAATTATACAGTAACTAAAAGGAGTGGTGGGGTTGCATATGGCACCCAAATGTAGAGTTGTTCACTAACTTTCCATGGCCCTCAACCTGAAGTCAAGAAACGTGATCATCAAGCGTGATAACATTGTGCTAAGCAGTGGTTTCCTTACAAGCGAAGGTTGTTATGAAGAATAATAATTACAGATGTATGTTGAAGGCCAACTTTTTGAACTGTATACCAAAACAGTGTGAGGGTTATTCATCTGGTGCTCTCATTAGACGGGTGAAATGTTTATTTGGGGAGGCTACCAATAGACTGCTTTCCGTTGGAGAGCTTGTAATTATATATTGTTATATAGCAGTTGGTCTCTATTTGGGGACACTAGGACTCACAATATAGTCTATTATTATCTGCCTGTGCTGGTGCCTTCCCCAACTTCTTACTGGGTGTTTTCAGCTCTAATCTGTATCTTTTTGGCCAAAAGGCGTAGTTGATGCCACTACTCTAGTTAAGTCCGGAACAATATCTATGGATGTATTCAAAGCAGCCATGGACGATAGAAGAGCTACAACTGTCTGGAGCTCGGTTAGTTCTAGAAGAGCCTCAAACATCCCAATATTACTGGACACCAGGTGCTGATGAGATGGTATGGGGAAGGTTTTGGAGACAGACCCAGCAAGATCTTACCTTTGCGAATTTGTAGATGCTGACTGCATTATCTATGTTGATGCTGTGGGAGCAGATGATCTCGCAGTGCCTCTGCAGGGCATCGAGCTGGAACTGACTGGCCGCTGAAAGGAGCTGTATAAGGAAGCCAGAAGGTATGAATATAGCATGCAGGTCTAGATTTACTATTACCTCTTGCAAGTTTTAAACGTGCAGGCCCAAAATGGATGCTTACATACACCAGGAACTTGTCCAGTAGGCATGGAGAAGTTAGGGTACAACTCTGGGCATCCCAGAAAAAAATTGACTATTCTATCTTGTCAGATGGATACTGGCTTGGGGCACATCAATGCTTTTGGTAGACTGAGGCAAGGATATTGATACTATGTTATAAAGAGATATATGCAATAAATACCAAGGAGAGTGGGGAATGGGACATTGTGTTATGGGAGTAATGGTGAAAAGTTAAGAACTCAAGGTCCCCTAGGAGCAACATGGTCTATTCCTAAACTAGAAGGTTTTTGCTACACCTTTAATCTAAGTATATGAGAGGTAAGTGCAGTGTCCTTCAAGACCACTGGAGGTCTGTAGCACACAAGCTCTGGTCTTTGACACATTTTTAACTAGAAGTAAAAGTCTTGACAACAAAACATGGTGTCTGAAAATGTCGATGTTAATCTGCGTGTTACACCCATTTTCATTGGTTATTGATGGGGGGCAATTTGGGAGCCATTCCACAGAAAGTTGTCCATGGACAACCTGGACTATCTGAAAGTTCTCAGATATTAAACCCATCATCAACACAGAAATTAAAAATATCTATATTTTACTTTTCCACTTACCTCTAAAACAGCAGCCATGGGGACTTTAATTGACTCTGTTCCTCCATAATACAGGTATTGCATGAGCATCTGCAAGGAAGACCATTATTATATTTAGACATGAGACTCCTCCAAGCGCTGGGTGTCAACTGATACAGGTTCCTAAACAATTTACTATCCCACCGGTAAAGGTTGCACAATTATGTCACAACGGTGGGTGGCAGGGTCCATATCGTAAAAACACAGCTGTCTGGACCTTATTGGGCACGCAAGTATTTCATTAGGTAGAACGTAACGGCAAAATGAATGGAAGAGGAAGCATGTGGGTTCCCAAGCCATTTCACAGAATCAAAGTGCCATTCCATAAACCCTATAGAAGCTCATGACTAGTAGTAGTATATTACTGAGGCTTACTGAGAATTCTACATTATACAAATAATGTAGGTAAGACTTTTGAGCTTGTGCATGATAGTATTCTTTCTCGCATCAGGGCACAAAAGGCTTTATATCATGTCAGATAACCGAAACTTAGACTACAGAGACCTAAGGCTTTTGGAAGAGCCTCAGGATGTAGAGGCCACAGGTGTGTGAAGAAGACATTTGAATAATCTCCATTAAGGTCAGGCTCAGCCCAACTCTCTTTCAAGAGGGTCTCTTACAGAAGATCTGTCTCTTTTTGGAGATCTGTACTGGAGGTGCATCAGTTATAGGACAAGTAGTCATTTAGGTCTTCGATGTCTGACTCTTGGAAAGGGCAGAGCTCTCTCAGAGTTGGTCTCCATAGAGATTTTAATGACGTTATAATAAAAAAAATTGAACAATAAAATTTTGAACAATAGCCAAAAATCATGAAACGCCTCCTCCTGCTCCTCTAGTTCAAAGGCTTGTGCCGATGCCAGCAGTACCTCATTTCCAGGGACAGTCCTATTTCGGAATATTTTTTCCACATGTTGCCAAGTGTTGGCCTGGGCTTATTGCAATGCTTTAATCAAAGTGCCCATATGGATGACATCAAGAGAATAAGCCTATTACGGTACCTTCCTCTGTACAGTGTTCCTTCTCTCAGCTCCAGTCATACCTGACCCATCATCTGCTTTCAGACTTTCACAGGGCCTGTTTGGGTCTTAAATCTGGTAGCTTCTATGATACTCTGTGTCAGTTTTTGTACTTTAATACTCAATATCTGACCAGCTTATGGTTAGAAAGAAACAGAACCAACCATCTTTTTAGCTGTTAGATGACTGTGTTTGGTTGGAAAGAGGACAAATCTGACCCGTTTCGCATAGCCAAATATTTGCTGAAATGCATTGAAGTGTATGGGTGGCAATTTTTATTTTGATGTGTGACAAATCTTTGATGTGCAACAATTTTTTTCACCCATTAGAGTCTGTGGGGCATCATTTTTGCAGCGAAACAACGAAAAATTTAGGGATGAATAACTACACTTTTGGTCTAGATGGATAGTCTAGCCAGTGATCCCTAACCAGTAGCTTGTGATCAACATGTTGCTCTCCAACCCCTTGGATGTTGCTCCCAGTGGCCTCAAACCAGGAGCTTATTTTTGAATTCCAGTCTTGGAGGAAAGTTTTGGTTGTATAAAAACCAGGTGTACTGCCAAACAGAGCCTCAATGTAGGTTGACAATCCTACCAAATGGCCAATCACAGTCCTTAGTTGGCACCCAAAGAACATTTTTCATGCTAGTGTTGCTCCCCAACCCCTTTTACTTCTGAATGTTGCTCATGGGTTCAAAAGGTTGGGGATCCCTGGTCTAGACTGTAGCCTTCCCAGCTCCCCTTCAGAAAGATGGCTAGAAAGATTGTATTTTATACACAGAAACTAATGTACCAGCCCAGACGTTTAGCAGCCCTATAATAATGGTCCACGCCTTCAGATTTGTCCATAGGAGCTCCCCATCTTGGATCTTGTTAGGTATCTTTTGTGTGGTAGCATACAAAATAATGTGAAACTGTTGTCACTTTCCACTGTTTAGATGATGCAGCCCTCTGCTTTACTGCCATGAGGAGAAACCGTTTAGAATGTCTTCTCCAGCATGCCTTGTTTTCTAATTGAGTCATTTTGGTATTTGCCTGCTAAGTGCAAATCCAGCCCTGAGAGTTGGAAGGAATGCTCTGTACCGAGGCCATCATACCAGTCATTAGGGGCCTCTTCCCCCTTGGGCTTCCCATCTGGAAAATGAAAGAAGTGGACGGAAGATAAGCTGAACCGGAAAACAGCAGCCCCCAGATCCAAGTTCATCTCTCCGTGCTGATGGGAAAGCCATGTTCCGTGTTTATTACCTTATTCTGCAACATCAGCAATGGCAGGGACCCCGGGATGGCGGCGCACGGGCGGTGTGTGACTACAGACAAATGTATCACCCTGAATTGTTAAGTAGCTGTTGCACATCTGACTTTTTACAGATGCAGAAACTTTTTTATTTTTGGAAACATTTAAAATTTTCACTGAACATTCCTTTAAGGTGGAACAAGACACCAAAATTGCATTTTTTTTCACTAATGAAATAAATGTTTCCGATATACATCCATTACAATTTTTCAGTGGGTTTAATGTTGTTTGCACAAATTAAAAACAGGATCCAACCAGAATCAGAACCACAGAGATGCCAATTTAGATCTGGTTGCATCTTGTCTCTGCCTAACAAACCCCTGCTAAAAAAACTACTGCCCCAGCCCCTGATCGTGCTCCCTCCTTGACTGCTTCGGAGATTTTTGAGTGACGTTTCAATGCATTTCATTGGGGTGGAAAAGTAAGAATTCAGGTGCAGTTTGCTGACAGTGGGTAACGGGTCTGTTATTGACCATGCCCCTCAGCCACATCCTGTTCCACCCTGGCCTGTAGTGATGTGAAAAACTAAAAACTAGTGGTGAGCACAACTTTCCCTTGTTTGTTATAGTTCTACAGGAGCAGTGACCAGCTCCATGTTGTAGCTCCCACCCTTCCCAGCTATAGTCAGGTGATCCCACTGGTGTCTAATAAAAGGGCAGCCAAGTTTGGGAGTTTTACTTTGAAAGCAGCAAGTAAGTTGCAGGTAAAACGTATTCGTCCCTTTTATAAAATGTATAATTAAACCATAGAATTCTTAATGAATCAGATGAAAATTGAGCATAGGACTGGCCAGATATGGGATGACTGTGACGTAGTTGGCCAGCTTAAATATATTGCAATATATGGACAAACAATCCCTGTTTTGTTTAAAGGGTAAGGCATTTTTCAGTAGCAGTATGCACAAAATGTCTCTGTCTTAAATATATTGATAATGGGTTGAGTGCAGAGGACTCTTGTATTTGTCTATATGTATTTTGTGGTCACACCCTCATTGCACCCCCGCCTAATGATTTTAAAAACTAGTGGTGAGCACAACTTTCCCTTGTTTGTTGTAGTGATGTGAGGGCCAGCCTGAAGCCCACGGGACCCGGGTGGGTTTAGGCAACTTCCAGACAAGTTTGCCATGCTTCGGGCTGGTTCGGGGTTGAACGTTTCATTCCACTCTCCCTGCGACCTTACTGTGCCAGCCTCTATTTATAGGCGCGCGACTGCCCGACCCCTTTCATGACATCAGAGCAGGGTTGGACTGGGCCGACGGGACACCGGGAAAAAACCCGGTGGGCCAGCAGCCCTCATGAGTTCCACAGGTCCAGATCCGCTCTCACTCCACACTCCGTAATCTCTACCCGGATAGAGGAGGGTTGAGGGCAGCTGGCATTGGAGGCCCTGAAGTTGTCAGAAGGGGTGTCGGAGCAGGTGTGTGTGGACCCCTGATGTGGTAGCCCTGGTGGGCCTGGACTCCCTGGACTCTGCATCAGAGATGGGCAGGTTGGGCATGGGTCTATAAATAGAGTGGACGTGCCGGCCCTATAGGATTCTGGTTGTGAGGGCTTGGGTTAGGGTTGGCCCGCACATCACTTCTGCCCAGCCCCTGATGGTGCTCCCTCCTTGACTGCTTTGGAGGATTTCGGGTGACTTTTCAATGCATTTCATTGGTAGCAGATAAGTAAGAATTCAGGTGCACATTGCTGACAGCGGGTAATGGGTCTTTTATTGGGGATAGAAAAGCAAAGGGGGCATCCAGGCACTTAAAAATATTTCCATACGGGCCGCCAAAGATAACATTAAAAATACATTATTTATTTTATATTCATTAAAAAATGAATCTCCACTGGCCCTACTCGTTTCCTGCCCCCTAGGGCACTTGGTCAATGGCTATTATTGAGGGTAGACTGGGTGAAAAAAGCTTTTTGGTGGAGTTCCCCTTTTTAATGTATATTTTTCCATTGTGGCAGCTGCCTTTTTGCTTCCCAGAATAAAGCAGCAGAATAGATTGGACCTGACATTAGGAGTTCCCCATAGCTGTTCTTGATAACAATCCTGATTTTTCCAAGGCAGAACCAGTGAAATTTAGTGATTTAGTTGTAGACCGACATTATTAGATTTAGCTACCCACCTGGAATATACTGTACTTGACATCGCAGATTTCAATGGTCTTGTCACATGGGTCCTCCTTAATCATAAGGGATTTAAACCTGAGGAGAAATAGGGGAAGGGGCAGGTAGGTGATCCATCTGTGATTATTGATGAATTATTGTCAGCACAGAACAAGGAAATACAAGTTTTACTTTGGCTTCTCCTCCCTTATTCCGCAGCCTCCCTTGTCTCACCTATTGGAGGCCGTGACCAGCAGGACCTTGTGAGCGTAGAAGAGTTTCCCCTCGACCAGGAAAGTCACATCGGACATCTCCTTGTTGTTCAGAAAGTGGGGGTCTGTAAGGTACAACATGTGAAGGGTCAGACACCACCACAACCGGGTCATTTGCTTTGCCACCCTCATACCCTATATCTTAGTGGCAGGTTCATTGGAAATATTAAGCAGATAAAGTGTTCCTCACCCAGGCGCGCAGGAAGTGCCTTTTGTGCCTCCAGAATGCTGGGTATCGGGCAGTCGCCATAGCAACGAGTAAAGATGGCCGCCGCTTTCTGTACGATGGCATCAGTCTGTGGAAAGAGAGCAAAGTTAGTCTTCAGTAGTGTATTCAACAATCCATAGGTTCTCCAGGGTGTCTAGAAACCCTGGAATAAGTCCATGCATGAACATTAGCAGCTCCCAACACCCAATGAGGTGAATGCTAAGAGTGAGTGATACTGGGACCCCATACTTTCTGCTCTACCTAGGGTCCACCTTCTTCTCCATCTCTATCTATGCCGGTACAAAGACCATGCTTACTTTACTGGCTTTGAAGATATGGAAGAGTAGAGCCAGTCCTTCACTGACAAGTTCCTCGTTGTAGTCCTCCTCTCTTATGGAAGAGAATTCCTGCAGCAGGTTCTCCATGGCCGAGAGGTGCAAGTGGTGGAAAGACGTTTGCAGGGACTCCACCCACACGTGCATCTTCCATGGGACCCCTGGAACACAGGAATGGGCATAAATTCAATGCATTGCACAAGGTGCTACAATATGCTGGACTATGATCTATGAACCCTGCAAGGCTGTGTGTGCGCCTCACCCAGGCTCCGGAGCTCCATGGTTATATCCAGGTATCCATGTTCTGCACTGTAATACATAGCCTCCTGCAGAGCTTTCATCCTGGCCTTGCAGAGCCGGACGGGCCCTCGGTCATTGCTTCCCATGCTGGACGTGTCGCTCTCTACCCCCTCAGCCAGTATCTCCTCCAGTGATAGGACGTCCCCTGGATAGAGCTGAGGCTGCGTAAGCAACTTGCGCAGAACATTCCTGCAATGGTATAGAATAATGAAGATGAGCATCCACATAATGAGGCCATTCCGGAGATCAGTTCCTATATACGAACAGGACTTTTCTGCCTCTGCATAAAGGTGGCCACTAGGTGGTGCTACTTCTTTATGTTATTGTCACATAAGAAAACAAAGATCTCCAAAAAGAGCTGCTTGCCCATATCGGCACTGAAGGAGCACAATACACCTGAGCTCAACAAATAAATAGACCACATATGAACTACAACCAGTTTTAACCTAACTGGGCCATCAGGAGTCTCTGTAGGTGCAGGTAACATTGCTCACCTGTGCCCATGTGCTGCAGCGTGGCTAAAACAATTCATATCCTCGTGCAGGGACGAGGACACACCCCCTGCCTCCAGCATGTTCAGGAGAGGATCAGCCCCTCTGTCCAGGAGCAGACTCACCAGCTCGTAGTTACCTGCAAACATAAAACAACTCCCAGTTTATCATCATTTCAAAGGGGAGAGAAAGAATGGCAGAAAGCAGCAGGCAGTATGTAATTTTGAATTCAAGGTCTGTGTTGGGGTGAGATACCTGCAGCTGATGCCAGTTGTAGGGGTGTCTCAGCATAGTTGTCCTCACTGCTGTTTTCGGCTGAGCCTTCAACGTCGGCACCGGCGTCCAGCAGCAGCTGGGAAAAAAAAAGATCAAAGACTATAGACTCAGGGACGGATTTACATATTTGGCTCCCCTAGGCCCACTGGCATTCATCGCCCCTGTTCCCTTCCCTTTATTCGTCCAAATTTTCATCATCTGGACCGGAGCAATAGGGACTGCGCATGGGAAATTAAAAAAATTATTGTATCTCCAGCGCAACCCCAGTGTTTTTGAACCAATGTGGGTGTGGTTGGGCAGCATGCCGCCCCCCCCCTAAAATCCTGCCACCCTAGGCGGCCTTTCCACAAATCCGGGCCTGTATAGACTTGCTTGAAAGTGTCATAAACACCAGGGAAGCAGGGAAATACTTATCTAAATAGTAAGAAATTCTAATACCTGCACCACCGAGATGTGTCCATGGAGAACTGCAAATGTCAATGCCGTCCAGTGCCGACTGTCAGGATGAACAGAGGGGTATCGGGGTGAACAGTTGGGGACCTGCCAGAATAAAATAACAATCCAGTTATCACTGGCCTTAATGGAGACAATCCCTTTAAAGGAGAACCAGCCCAAGGCAACCACAGCCCTTTAGCAGTAAAGATCTGTGTCTCAGAAGATGCCCCAGTAGCTCCCCATCTTCTTTTCTGCTGATTCACTGCACATGCTCTGTGCTGCTGTCACTTACTGAGCTTAGGGACCCACTCACAATATACAGTACACATAGAATAGAAATGTCACAATATAAGGCTGATTAGTAATTAATACAGATAATTACTACATGGCAGCACAGAAACCAGTGCAATTATCATCAGAATTTAATAATCAGCAAACCTGTAGCATCAGCTTATATTACAGCCAGGGAAGCTCATTTTCTGCTGGATAATTAGTGACGAGCCCTAAGCTTAGCTTCTCAACAGCCAATCAGAGCCCACTGAGCATGTGAGTGTCACAGACACTTTCCAAGATGGTGACCCCCTGTGACAAGTTTGAAGTCCTGGATCATTGCTGCTATTGACAAGCTGAAACTTTAGCCTCGTGCAATAAGTTCAGGATATAAAATATGCCATTTTTAGCCATTTTAATTTTTAGGTTTTAGTTCTCCTTTAATGGAAACACTCCCTTTAAGGCAAGGCTACATGGCATTTCTAGTGGCCCTATGGGGTAAACAGAGCTAAAAGCACAATGGATATATTATATTAAGTAACACTTGCTAGATACTATATATACAGCAGGGATGTGCACCCCTGAATCAGTTATAATTGTATGGGGTCCAATCTTTTCTAAATGTGGCCCTTCACCTCCCTACCCAGTGACAACACAGAAGGCCTCTTACTGCCACATCCAGGTTAGCGCCAGCTTCTATCAGCATCTGGACCATGGCTTCATCTCCGGCAGCGCAGGCGTACATGAGCGGCGTCAAACCCTGTTTAAAAATGAAAAATAAAAACATGAGTCATTAATACCGACATGGAATTAGAAACGGGAAGATCGATTGGGTCATTATATAATAAGGATAGAGATAGTGTGAACTGCAGCTGCAACACACGCAACTGTAAAGGTTGCTTGTCCCTAGGAGAAGGAAAGCTTCCAAAGCAGTTTATTGCCAATAGATACAATAGTACAAGCTATAACACTATATTTATTCTGCAAAATACTTTACCATACCCGAGTAAACAGCTCTAGAAACTCTCTCTGCTTGTTTAGGATAGCAGCTGCCATATTAGCTTGTGACATAACTTCCTGCCTGAGTCTCTCCCTGCTCAGCAAAACAGATTACCTAATTTGGCCCTAGGTCTCTCCTGGTAATAGTTGCCCGGTGCTGGCTGGAGGTCTGATGAAGGGGCTAGCCCCCGAAACGTTACATCACTTGACGAAATAAACGTGTAGGGGAGATACACTAGCCTGTGTTGTTTGGCTAATCTTCTTTGCAGATCTCTCCCTGCTCACTCATAGCTCTGGTCTCAGATTACAGCAGGAAGGGGAGAGAGGAGCAAACTGAGCATGCTCAAGCCCAAGCCCTGGAGGTTTAAGCTGAAAACAGGAAGTCTGATACAGAAGCCCATGAGTACACAATAGAAGGAAAGAAATGTGGTGTTTCTTTTGACAGAGGACTCAGAGCAACATTACTTTGTGGGTTTACTGGTGTATTTATATAGACCTTTCTGATAAAGCTTACTTAGTTTTAGCCTTTCCTTCTCCTTTAAAGATAAACCCTTTAATCATAAAAGTAATATTTCCCCTTTATGTATGTCTGTAAGTGTCTATATCCCACCTGGTCATCCATAGTATTGATCCCGTCGGGCCCCAGAGCCCGCACCGCCTGAGGAATGAGATCGGTCCTGCCACAGTTGAGCATTCGGAAGCCCAGATCCTGCTGGAATCTCTCAGTAGCTGCCCCGGCGTCCAGCCGTCGGAATGAGCTGAAGCAACACTCTGGCCTGAGATTTGGGTGAAGAAAGCAGGAAAACAGTGAGGGGAAGGATAGAGGGAAGGAAGAATAACCAAAAGACAGAGAAACCATGGAGGTGACGTTGTGGTGAACAACATTACTAACCAGAAGAAGACACAACTTTGCTTGTCTAGTTACATGAGCAAAGTTTACCCCGGTTCCCAGCAACCAATCAGTTAGCTTTAAATAAAGGGTAGTTCTCATTTAAAGGATAAGTAAACTTCTAAAATATGTGAATATAAAATTGATGAGGGGGCTATTCTAAGCACTTTTGCAATGTACATTCATTATTTATTTATTTTTAATTCCAAGATACATGTACTGTTAAGATGAATGAATTTTGTTGCAACAGTGCCACCTGCTGGTCATTTTCTGACCAGTCTGACCACCAAGTAGTCAAGGAAATTGTCAGGAGAAAGAAAGAGGCTGCTCTGATGTTCTTCTGCTTAAGAAAAAAATCAGAAACCTTTCTCAAATCTTTCCTAAGCAGAAGAACATCAGAGCAGCCTCTTTCTTTCTCCTGACAACTTCCTTGACTACTTGGTGGTCAGACTGGTCAGGTGGAGCTGTTGTAACAAAATTCATTCATATTAACAGTACATGTATCCCTTAATATCTTGGAATTAAAAATAAATAAATAATGATTGTACATTACACTTGTGCTAAGAATAGCCCCCTCATCAATTTTACATTCACTTATTTTAAAGATTTACTTATCCTTTAAAGAGAAGGAAAGTACTATTCACTTGGGCCCCCCAGTAAATCCCAATACTAAGTGCTCCTGTTACTCACTTAAGTTGCCTTGGTTCACAATCCAGCCCCGGGAGGAGGAGTCTGGCCGTCTGTCTGATGTCATCACTTTCAACTGTCAGACTGCGCCTGTGCTCCGCGTACGTGATGGCGACCCTCATCCACTCCATTAGAGGGGGCAGCAGGATGAATGGCCTGGGTGGGGAGAAGGATAGAATAAAGAACAAGTTAATGGTATTGTAATTCACCCCCATGTACTACTGAGTCATCAGTCAACCTTGGGGTAGCTGGGGGGTGGCCTATAAAGAGTACCTGTGCCAATGTTATATGGCAGTTGGAAGTCATAGACAAAGGTAGGAATGCTTTGAGTACTATGTGTCAATATAAGGGTATGCTGTGTGCTGCTTTAATGTGAATACATAAAAGTAATTGTTTTTAAACAATAAATCGATGTTTTGTAGAACTCCATTCTGAACTCTTCTATGTGTCAATATCGCAATACAAATTGGTCCAGGTTGGGTGAACACTCGCTCAAATGTTGACCCTCTAAATGGTCAGTACTAGTGGAAATCCCGCACCGCACCCGCCTGACACCCTCCCTCCCTTCACCTACTCCCGCCCGAGCCCGACTTCCGGGTTCCTTTTATAGACCCGTGCCGCCCCACCGATGACATAAAAAAGGGGCGGGGCGAGCAGGCTCAGCGTCAGGAAGAACCAGGAAGTCGGAAGCCTGCTTTTGACTGTGGCGGGCAGGGAGAGCAGGAGAAGAGCTCAACCCGCACCCGCCAAGGAGAGTGCAAGGTCAGCCTGAACCCGCCCGACCCGCGGGGATATCGGGCCGGCCCGCACATCACTAGTCAGTACATTTAGGCCTGTATTTTTGTGAGTATCCTAGATTTCTGTCCAGGTCTTGGATAAAAGGGAAGTCTTCTCAAGTGGGCTGGGCATAACAAGGTGTGGCTTGGATGGAACAGGGCCTTGTATACTTTGATATGGACTAGGAGGCCCCAATCCACCTAAATCCTTCCCAAATTCAAACATAGCCCTATCTAGTTCCCACTAAGCCCCTTCTCTCTTGCCACCCACTAATGGTGCAGTTGGAGGGTATTGGAGGAGTTGTTCGATAACCTTGACCAGTGGAGTAACTATAGAGGAAGCAGACCCTCTACATGGAACACCCACCTCCCCAGCCATTATCTTACTTTTTCCTGGGATGTAGGCTGCGCTAGTGCTGGGAGGGGGCAGGGAGTGGGTGGGCATGAGGCGGGAGTGGGCCGTGCAGACGGGTTAGCGGGTTGGGAAGTGCAGTGCGCTGAGCCCTCTGAAGATTTTTTTGCAGGGGGGCCCAGCACACTGTAGTTACACCACTAACCCTGACCTACCAAGCATGACCCGTTAGTGAGCTCACAGTGATGCCATCATAAGCTGTAGCGCTCTCATGTACCTCTCATTGTGTAGCGCCATCTTGGGAGGATCCAGGTTAGGGTTTTCCATGGACTCCATCTGGGAGCAGCGTAGGAAGTAATATAGTGTGTGCAGAGAGTCGGGCGACCAGGTGATGTGATGCTGAGGGTGCCGGGAGTGCCGCGAGGGGCTCATTCCGGGCCGTAGGCTCGTCAGACACTGCAAATGGTGCATGGCACGGGACACCAGGTCACCTGTAGAGACAGCCAGGAGTCAAGATAAAATGCACTGGGGGGTTAGTTCCCCTTAAAATTAACATTATTATTGTCTACACCATACTAAAAGGTAATTGAAAGGTGAACAACCCCATTAAGGTTTACTTCTATTCCAGGAGGAAACTAGCAAGAGACAGACAGAAATCTTAGACTCTATTTCCCCAAATTATCCAAAATACGCTGACTCCATCCCTTCTTCTCCGTCCGGTCGCATCTTTACATCACTGCGTCACATTTGCCCTTTAAAAGGTCGTTGTAGCTACATTGCTGAGCAGTACGGGCTGCGTGTGATACAATATCCGTGGGATGAGAGAGGAATAAAACCGATGAGCGATTCTCTCGAGGAACCGACCCAGAGGTCAGAAACACACGAGGAAATGTGATCATGTTCACTGGGAGGCGATTGCACGGGGCCCCGTAGTAACAACAGCTTTAACTACTGTTCCAGAATCACATTGATCAACACTAACAATATTGTAATGCCATAAACACCCTTCTACATCCCCTTCACTCACACATGCACAGAGAAGAGAACACACAAACACACATATATATATATATGAGTAAATTCCTTTGACTTTCAAATGGGGGTCGCTGACCCCAACTAAAAACAGAAATGCTTTCCAAGGCTACAAATGTATTGTTATTGCTTTTATTAATCCTCTTTCTATTCAGGCCTCTCCTATTCATATTCCAGTCTCTTATTCAAATCAATGCATGGTTGCTAGGGTAATTTGGAACCTAGCAACCAGATGGCTGAAATAAAGCTGCTGAATAAAAAGCTAAATAACTCAAAAACCACAAATAATAAACCAATTGCAAATTGTCTCAGAATATCACTCTCTACATCATACTAGCAGTTAATTTAAAGGTGAACAACCCCTTTAAGTTAGCTTTTAGTATGTAATAGAATGTCCTATTCTTAGTAACTTTTCAATTGGTCTTCATTATTTTTTAATATATATATATATATATATATATATATATATATTTTTTATTTTTTTATTTTTTTTTATTTGCCTGTTTCTTCTGATTCTTTCCAGCTTTCCAGATTCTTGACCCCATCTAAGTAGCTTGTTATTGCTACTTTTAATTATTCGTCGTTCTATTCAGGCCTCTCCTATTGATATTCCAGTCTCTTATTCAAATCAATGTGTGGTTGCTAGGGTACTTTGGACCCTCACAACCAGATTGCCGAAAATGGCAACTGGAGAGCTGCTGAATAAAAAGCGAAATAACTTGAAAACCACAAATAATAAAAAATGAAAACCAATTGCAAATTGTCTCGGAATATCACTCTCTACATCATACTAAAAGTTAATTTAAAGGGGAACAACCCCTTTAAATTAGCTTTTAGTATTTTATCGAATGTACTATTCTTAGCAACTTTTCAATTGGTCTTCATTATTTATTTATTTTTTCCTTATTTGTCTTCTTATCATGATTCTTTCCAGCTTTCAAATGGGGGTCACTGACCCCATCTGTTAATAACTTACTGATAAGTTATAAAAATGCAAAAAAAAATAATTATGGCCACAAAAAACTCCAGAGCCGTGCCACAATCAGAGTCAGAGGGTAACACCCAACAACTGCCGCCCCCAGGTAACAGGTTAGGACATTATTAGGATGGTCCCACCTTCCCAAATCGAATGTTGATGACATATGTGTTACCGCAGAATGTTCTAGATAAATATAAATTGCCGGAACTCGCCCGAATAAACATGTGTTTCAATGTCAGGGATCCCTGCACCCCGAGGCTATTCCATTATTAAACGGAGACACTGCTGCTTCAGAAATGTAAAAACATGTAACAAACCACATCTGAGCCCTCATCCCAGTCTCAAAGCGGAATAAATTAAACCATAAAAATGTTTTTTTATAATGTTTCATGCAGAATACTGTATTATCCAGCCCCTTCAGAACTGTGTCTGAATTATTAAAGGGGAACTAAACCCAAAAAAAACTGTTTGGATGCCCTGGATTCTGTAACGTGGTGGTTGCTGTTTCTGGACCCCTGAATGTTACTTACTCAGCTCAGAGATGCTGCCGACGCAGGTTGCGAGCAGGGACTGTTCCAGCGTCCGCAGTTCCAGATGCGTGTAGGCATTCGCTGTTTCGTCTCCTGCGAGAGCGCCGTCATTATAGGGACTGAAATAGGGAGGGAGGGAGAGGACACCTACAAAGAATAAAAATAGACAGAATGTCAGAATTCATTTTTATTCTATTTTTAGCATAAAAATATAATTCTAAGCAACCAGTGTTGGATTGGCATCCCCCGGAATCCCTGAGTTAAGGGCCCACCACCGTGGCTCTACAACCACTTCCAACAAGGCCAGAGCCCACCAGGCTTATTCCCGGTGTCACGGTGTTCCAGTCCCACCCTGTAAGCAATTTTTTCATATATAAAGTAAATGAAATTGCCATTCAAAGTATTTGTCCCTTTAAAGGGGTGGTTCACATTTGCGTTAACTCTTCCTATGTTATAGAATGGCCGATTCTAAGAGACTTTTCAATTGGTCCTTATTATTTATTTGTTTATAGTTTTTTAATTATTCACCTTCCTCTTTCGACTCTTTCCAGAAGTGATGTGCGGGTTGGGTAAAACCCGACCCGGCCCCCACAACCAGCGCCTGCATCTGACTTCCAGGTTGTTTTATAGACCCGTGCCGACCTGCCCTGCCGATGACGTCACAAAAGGGGCGGATCAAGCAACTATAAAGCCGGAAGTCGGCATTTGAAGGTGGCAGGAGAGCAGGAGAGGAGCTCAACCCCCAGCCACCACCTGCGAAGAGGAGTGTGAGGTCGGCCCGCACATCACTACTTTACAGCTTTCAAATGGGGGTCACTGACCCCATCTAAAAAAAACAAATGCTCTGCAAGGCTACAAATGTATTCTTATTTTGACTTATTTATTACTCCTATTACTATTCAGACCCTCCCTTAATTATATTCCAGTCTCTTATTAGTGCATGGTTGCTAGGGTAATTTTTTATTTGCAGCAGGGCAGTAACCCATAGCAACCAATCAATGATTAGCATTTTTCAATCAGAGGCCAGTAGGGCAACGAAAGCAAAAACTTGACTACTGCCTAGGTGCATATTTGCCCATTGTTGATGAATGAGCCATAATAGGAAAGATACAAGTTAAACCTGCAGTCTCAGCTTTGCTTAAACAGCCATTGTTTCCTTTAATGACTGGTTGTAACCCGCCATATATTCTCCCGTAGGTCTCCTTTGTGTTATAATCTTGTAACAAGACATATATAGGGCCGAACAGGGCCACTCTTTTGTACAAAGAGATACCATGTATATATATATATATATGTTCCAGATATTAAAATTTTTGCAAAATGTTTGAATACATTTCCCCTTTAGGTCAAGAGCTTCAATACCCATCTGCCTCTTCCCTTCTATCTGCACAATCCCCTCTCTTTATTCCATTCCCCCCGAATTCCCCTCTAATGGAGAGCGCAGAAAGGGCTGTTTCCCTGAAGCGCACGAATGCTTTTTATGACATGGACGGTGGTAATAACTTCCCCAGACAAGGAAAATATTTAGGAAAATCAGCATTTCATCTGTACATTTCACGCGACTGCCAAACACTCTCTCTTTTGGGCGCCGGAGTGAGTGCTAATGGCTGGAGCTGGGTGATTCAGGGACAGGTTTCAGCCACCTTACACTTGCCTTTGCCCCATACACTTAGGCTGCTGTCTCTATTGTGACGTCCATAAGGTTGTGCCGTCACACGCTGCTGCCCATTGAAAGACATGAAAAATTAAACGAAAGCCTAAAATCAATTCATCGGTGACTGTTTTGCCTTTAAATATGTAAACAGAGGAAGGAAGCCTGTAATGAACGCTCTGGGAGGCCTGGCCTTCCCAAAAGTGGACAACAGCTATATGTGGATAAGTCATTAAAAAATCATATTAATGGAAAACACAGTTTATTAGCAATTTGCTGAATGGCAAAACTTCCGACGGGCGGATCAATAGGGAGTGGATGATGCAGGAGACTTTTATTTGATCAAATCATTAATGCGGGATTCATGCTGGGGAAAATCCACAGTCTCTCTATAAAAAACGCTACGAGCACGTTAAAGGGGAAATAAACCTTCCGTAGCAATGTGCTCCTGACTACATTTGGATCAACAACTCCAGATTGTCAAGATTTGTTGCGGGACCCAAGAGATAAAGTCATGGAGACGGGACCCTGAGGTTTAATTCAGAATTTGTGGGCATTGCACAGGGGGCTATGAATAACATATAATCGGTTTGTCGTTGCAATGGCCCCTGCACATGATTAGCCGCGTGTATGGGAAGCAGCTGGATATGGGACCCTGGGGAGAGAAGTGGATTTAATGGGGGGCTCAGGGGACAGTGGGATTATAGTTGGGTTTATAAACTGAGTATTGGGCATCTGTGTGTAATAGATAAAAACTCACTACAAAGCAGCAAAGAGATTTATTTGCATTTGGTCTTCATGATGCTCTCCTATGGGATAGGAATGCTCAGCCTGCTCAACGGCAACGGCAAAAGTATAATAAAGTCTGGGATTTTAGATGGCGGAGCTATTGTTCTGTAGCCTCTCTAATTGTACTTTGCAAGTCTTGTGGATTGGAGAATGGAAGAAATATGATATAGGTCTTGTTAGAATTTTGGCCAGGCCAGGGCCATATCTGCATGCTGTTTGTATGGACTCCATGCACTGGGATGAGTTTTATTGAGCAGTATTGCTTTATGGATCCATCTCTGGTGTTGCAGGAATACATGCTTTAACCCTTGATAATATGTTGGGAGTATGCTGGGGTGTAGTTCAGCAATATTAGGGAGAAGCAACACACTTTTTCAAAAAAAAAAAAAGGCTTACAACTAGGGCTTACACCCAGCGAATATATCGCTAGCCTAGTCATAAAAACAGTGGTTTGGTTTATTTAAAATTTACTGTCTGTATAATTTTATTCTGCCCCTTTGCATGTGCTGATTTGCCCTGATACACCCCTGGCCTGCCTAATTAAACCCCGGATCTGCCCAGTAAAACCCCTGGCCTGCCTAATTACACCCCAGATCTACCCAGTAAAACCCCTGGCCTGCCTAATTAAACCCCAGATCTACCCAGTAAAACCCTGACCTGCCTAATTACACCCCAGATCTACCCAGTAAAACCCCTAATCTGCCTAATTACACCCCAGATCTGCCCAGTCGCCTAATTACACCCCAGATCTACCCAGTAAAACCCCTGACCTGCCTAATTACACCCCAGATCTACCCAGTAAAACCCCTGACCTGCCTAATTACACCCCAGATCTGCCCAGTAAAATTCCTGGCCTGCCTAATTACACCCCAGATCTGCCCAGTAAAATTCCTGGCCTGCCTAATTACACCCTGGTTCTCTGCCCAGTAAAACCCCTGACCTGCCTAATTACACCCCAGATCTTCCCAGTAAAATTCCTGGCCTGCCTAATTACACCCTGGTTCTCTGCCCAGTAAAACCCCTGACCTGCCTATTTACACCCCAGATCTACCCAGTAAAAGCCCTGGCCTGCCTAATTACACCCCAGATCTGCCCAGTAAAACCCCTGACCTGCCTAATTACACCCCAGATCTGCCCAGTAAAACCCCTGGCCTGTCTAATTACACCCCAGATCTACCCAGTAAAAGCCCTGGCCTGCCTAATTAGACCGTTGACCCAATGAGGTTCCTGCCTGCTTCCCCTATAAGCCATGCCCATGATCCTTCCCAATCCCTTCCTCTATTGCACCATCGCCTGCCCCCCTAAAACCCTGTCAATGTTTTTTTTAGTGAAAAGGTGGTAACCATATTTAAACCACTTTAAATCTAAAACATTAAACTTAAAAAAAAGTTTGCCTTAAAAATGAAGACTGACATTCTGACATCCGGCTAATTAACTCTGGTTCCTACGAGCAGTTTTGACCAATGGGTGGAGAGGTCCTGTCCGACTACATAACTATTTCATTTACTTGAGAGCTGACGATCTCCTGCCCCCTGCTGGAGAGGTGGAGCTCGGCACAGATCCAGGAAGCAGTAACAGAAGAGAGGTAAGTACAGCAGCCAAAACATTATAAAATATAAACTGGCTCTTTAAATGAAAGCAGTGACAGTTCTGATTGGCTGGTCTATGAAGTGACATTAATGAGGACAATATGTGCAGCATGCAGGGGTGTTACTTCCATCAGCGCTAGACAGATCATTTCTACTGACACAACCCACAACATTTCTCCATAGGATTTCCTGCATTGCCCACATGGCACAGTCTCCGGCCATGAGAATCACTCACCGAGGTGAATAGTAATTACCCTGTATATTAAACAAGATTTAACTGCAGAGATAGCTGGGCAGCCACATTCCATTAAGGGGGCTGGGAGTCCTGTGAAGGTCCATTTTTTGAAACCAGTACCCGATTCATACCCGCAATTTGACCCGCATGTTCCAGCTACCCGCCCCGCAATGGGTCATCTAATCTCCCGATTAGTGATGTGCAGGACCTGCACCCGCCCCATAACCGCCCTTCCTCCACCCGCGCCAGAATTCCGGGATCCTTTTATAGACCCGCGCCAACCTGCCGACGATGACATCACAATTGGGGAGGGGCGAGCAGGCGCGCTGCTATAAAACCGGAAGCCCGAAGTCGGCAGTGCAAGGTGGCAAATGGGGGTGCGAGGTCGGCCCAAACCCGACCGACCCTGCGGGTAAACCCTTGGCTATCGGCCCGGCTTGCACATCACTACTCTCGACCCAGGGGCAGTGTCGGACTGGCCCACCTGGATACCAGGAAAACTCCCGGTGGGCCCAGGTATCAGTGGGCCTCTTGCTTCTAACCATTTAGCCTATTTCATGACCATTCTTTATGGGGAAAAAATACTTAATAATGCAAGAATATAGTAAATAGATATAAAAGACTAAGAGAATAAAGAGGTTGAGTGAGGAAAGGAGGAATAATAGCTTGAAAAGTGGGCCCATGGTCTAGGGTTTTCTGGTGGGCCACTGGCACCCCAGTCCGACACTGCCCAGGGGACACATAAAACCGGAAGTGACGTCACATTTGAATGGAAGCGGCATCACTCCGGCACCGAATCTTCGCAAGCAAATTAAAAAACCATAGGGGAGGGGTGAAGCCCGCACCTTTGTTGGGTACCCAGCCAGGTTACCCACGGACTCCCCGCACAGTCATAGAATTGGAGACTTTATAGCCCGAAACCCGTTCACTTTGCAGGTATTCCACAGGTACCTGACCTGAAGCGGGACTCTAGGCTGTGGTACTAAAACTGCAGTGAGATTGTGGGGGGCAGTGCATCAAATTACGGCCTATCAATTACATATTAGTAATCACATCATGTCTCTAAAGCCCCGTTGACGTTAATGGGTTACACCAGCTCTAAGGTGCTGTAAAATAATCATCATATTTAATACATGGTTTTATAAATATCATAACTACCTCTTAAAGACATTTAACTTGCAGTTCTTAAAATTCCCTCCCCCTAAAGTCCTAGCCCTCCAGCATACAATCGGTTACTCCCTGCAGCTCCCTCTCCTTCCCTGGGTTTGGCTCCAGCCATTGGAGGCATCTGGATACAATTAGAGGGTCCATTGAGCGGCACTTTATACACTGCTCCTCTTGTGCCAGAGCCGTTAGATTGTTATTAATATGGCTGCACAGGGGCACGGGCTCGCCCACGTTAACCCTTTCCCCGCTGCCAGGGCCCCCAATCATCACTCCTTGTCAATTAAGAGTAATTTGGGGGCACGTCGTTCACAGTCAGGAACAATAATCCACAGAAACACACAGAAGCTGATTATACCTTTATACCTGGAGACGTCAAAACAAGGGTCCTCTGTGCAAGTCCCAAACAGTAGTAAATGAATCTAATTAAAATGAATCTAATAGATAGCTTTCATTAGCTTAGCTCTGCTGCCCACAATTCCAATACCAACAGGGAACTGCAAACTACAAACCCTTGTTAACCAAAATGATGTTAATCCGCCGGCTTCTGCTACATTTTCTCAAGAGTCAAAAGCAGCAGTGCAGAGAATATAAATAGTTAAATGTATACGGGAAAGTTGCTCAGAATGACTTTGTCTTTCAAAATGCAAATGTTCGATTTTGGGTCAATGCTTTCCTCCTTTTCTTAGAAAATTTAAACTGTTAGATCTGTTAATATAATGAACCGTCCTAGGGGTGCTGTTAACATGGTATCTAGGGAGCTGCAAAAAAGCAATAGTGTGTGTGACTGTGATGGAGACCTCGAGTTATTTAGCTTTTTATTCAGCAGCTCTCCAGTTTGCAGTTTCAGCCATCTGGTTGCTAGGGTCCAAATTATCCTAACAACCATGCAGTGATTTTAATAAGAGACTGGAATATGAATAGCAGAGGCCTGAATAGAAACATGAGCTAAAAAAAGTAGCAATAACAATACATTTGTAGCCTTACACTTTTTTTTCCAATGGGGTCAGTGACCCCGTGTTTGAAAGCTGGAAAAGAGTCAGAAGAAGAAGGCAAATAAAACTAGAAGTTTGAAACTATTAGGGATGCACTGAATCCAGGATTCAGTTCGGTTTTCAGCCAGGATTCGGCCATTTTCGGATACAGACGAATCCTTGTGCCTGGCCGAACCCAATCCAAATCCTTTAATTTTTTGTCACAAATAGTGATGAGCGAATTTGTCCTGTAAAATTTGAGAAACGCGAATTTTGATGCCGGCAATTTGACACGGGCCTATTTTGTCCAATTGCATTAAAGTCAATGGGCGTAAATTGTCACCGGCATCAACATTGTCGGCAGTTTCGTGGAAATTCACTGCAAATTCACGACTGGTGAATAAATTCGCTCATCATTAGTCACAAAACAAGGAGCTGCTTGCTGCAAGCGTGGCTTCCTTTTTCCCCGCCCCCTACTGATTTGCATATGCGAATTACGGTTCGGATTTCACAAAGGATTCAGGGGTTCGGCCAAATCCTAATTAGTAGATTCGTTGCATCCCTAGAAACTATACAAAATAAATAATGAAGACCAATTGAAAGGTTGCTTAGAATTGGCCGTGCTATAACATTAATTTAAAGGTAACCCACCCCTCTAACCCCATCCAACACAGGGGTAAGGGAGTAGCCCTATTACCCCCCATCTTCCTGGCCGCTTAATTAATGGTATGGCTCGTGCCTTCCTGCAGGACAGATTTCATACATAGGGGCTGCTGTTAAACTGGATGAGAATATACAGAATTCTCTTCTTTCCCTAAAGTTCCAGAGTAGCAGCCGATAGGACAGAGCCGCATTCAGGGCCCGGCAGTAGGAAACTCACAAATAATGGTTTCCTGAAGGGATGAAGGGAGTCGCTGTTCGTATATAAACCGCAAACAACAAGGTAGAAAGTCTGGGAGAAGAGGGGGATTCATCCATTCACTGCAAGGGGAGAATATCTCACGGCAAAAAAAAAACCGTGTCTGTAACACTCGGAGCAATGTGACTGGTACCTGCCGTCAGTGTGAGCCGATTCTGGGGTGATTGACATATAACATTCCACTATTCAAGGGAAGTTAACTTTTATATTGACGTTTAAATACAAAGTTAACTTTTAGTATGTTATAGAATGGCTAATTCTAAGCAACTTTTCAATTGGCCTTTATGTTTCCTTTTTTATAGTTTTATAATGATTTGCCTTCTTCTTCTTCTGACTCTTTCCAGCTTTCAAATGGGGGTCACTGACCCCATCTAAAAAAAAACAAATGCTCTATAAGGCTACACTCCTCTTTCTATTCAGGCCTCTCCTATTCATATTCCAGTCTCTTATTCAAATCAATGCATTATACCTCCCAACATTTTGGAAATAGAAAGAGGGACAAAAAGAGGGAATTTTTCTGGCCACGCCTGTTTTCTGGCCACACCCCCTAATTACCATGCCCATTTTACAAAAATTTGCAAGGTTATGAAAGTTTGAATACATTTCTGGGGGTTTTATGTGTTATTACAGTTTTGCTAATGAAGGCGAATTGCCCTTTAAAGGACCAGTAACATAAAAAAAATGTTTAAAAAAATTCTTTGTACATAACGGAGAAAAAAAACCACCAAGACACATTTGACTTTAAATTTGCAAAGTCTTTATTAAGAAATAACTTACCTATAGTGATAGGCGAATATATTCACCAGGCGCGAATTCACTATGAATTTCCTAGTTTCGCTGGCGAATAAATTAGTTAATTTGTTCCGCCGACAATTCAGACACCGACGACAATTAAACCGACGCCCATTGACTTTAATGCGTGTCAAATGTCATCAGCGTCAAAATTCGCGTTTCACAAATTTTTCACCCATTTTGCGGAATTCGCAGGAAATTCGTGAATTTAGTGGCGAAGTGAAACGGGGCACATTCACCCATCACTACTTACTGATACTGCGTCAGAAAAGGCAACAGGGTGACGATCCATTGTGCGGCTCTCGATTTCTCCTCCCTGGCTATCTCCTATAAGGAAGGCAGGGAGGAGAAATTGAACACCGCACGATGGATTGTCGCCCTGTTGTCTTTTCTGAAGAGAAGCACAATCGGTAAGTTATTTCTTAATAAAGACTTTTTCTAATTTTTTCATTATTTACAAACTAATTTTTTCTTTAATTTTTTTCACAGTTTCCCCAAGACACCTGCTTATCTCAAATGGTTACCATTGTATATCTTAAATTGTTACAAATGTATCTAAGTGCACCTGCCTCCTATTCTGAGCTCTCAGCCAAAAGCCAGTTAAAGGGGAAGGAAACCTCGTTGGCGCTAACCCCCTCCCCCCCTCCCGTGTATTGCCCCCCCTCCCTCCTCCCCCCTGGCCTACCCCTCCTGCTGGGCAAATGCCCCTAACTTGTTACTTACCCTTCTGCGCAGGTCCAGTCCAGGGAGTTCACAGGCGACATCTTCTTCCACGCGATCTTCTTCCTCCTTTGACCGGCGTTTTGGCGCATGCACAGTAGGAGCATTTCGCCGGTACGGATCTACTGCGCATGCGCCAAAAGTCACGCGCATGCGCAGTAGATCGTACCGGCGAAATGATCCTACTGCGCATGCGCCATTCAAAGCAGGAAGAAGATCGCGTGGAAGAAGATGTCGTCTGTGAACTCCCTGGACTGGACCTGCGCAGAAGGGTAAGTAACAAGTTAGGGGCATTTGCCCAGCGGGAGGGGTAGGCCAGGGGGGAGGAGGGAGGGGGGGCAATACACGGGAGGGGGGGTGGGGGGTTAGCGCCGAGGAGGTTTCCTTCCCCTTTAAGTTAGAAACTTTGTATCTGTTTCTGGCTATTTAGTGCGGGAGATCAACGAGAAACATTACAGTAACAATTCCGGACTGCGGGTTGAACTGGCAAAATCGGGACAGTTGGGAGGTATGAATGCATGGTTGCTAGGGTAATTTGAATCCTAGCAACCAGATTGCTGAAATTGCAAACTGGAGAGCCGCCGAATAAAAAGCTCAAAAAGCAGAATCCAGCAGCCTGTTATTCTCTACACGGCTGGTTCTGACTCCTGGATCATTGAGTCATCTGATGATCAGACCTGCAGGAGAACTGACTTCTGCTGCATTGTTTTAATTCAAACCAGAGAACAGTAAGTGACAGAGAAAGCGACTGTTTACTCAATAGAGGGTGAGGTCACCTTGTCAGAACAATCATGGCCGCTCCAGTTGAGATGAATGAACACAAAAATGCACATGCACAGGGCTCTGTGTACAGCACAACGGAGGCCGATACAGCTAACTAGAAACGTAGGAAGAAAATAAATGGCAGTAAACCTTGTTTGGTAAGAGGGTTTATTGTGCCTTTAAGCTCTCTGAAGCATCTGGTGCTGTTTTGCTGCCCCGTCACAGGAAACAGGTTAATCTGCAATGATTATTTTTTTCCTCCTGCCTTTTATAAGAGGCTACAATGTGTGAACGTTACAAGGTGCTCATTGAAATAAAGGGGAAGTTGTATATTTTTTTTTACAAGGGACAAACTCTCAGACCATTTGCCGTTCTAATTGGAAAGTCCGTACGGTAACTCATCCACATAGGGGCACATTTACTAAAACTCACATTAATTACATTTTTTTTTGGAAACAAATCCAAACTCCCTACCTCGAGTTTAACTCATTTATCAATAATCACAATAAAATCGAGCGTCAAACTGAATTATACGATTGATGCTCTGCAGACTCAATTTATCAGGTTTTCGCTGCAAAAACTTGGATTATCAGACGAAAACTCTGCAGATCACGATGTCAAGAAACAACTTCAGGGACATCTGCCATTGACTCGGCACATTTGAGATGGAGTATTTTCGGATCTGACACCTGAGTCAAGTTACTCAACTTGCCTCATGGTAGCAATGCCCCTGTCTATATATATATATATATATAATGCTCCAAGAACACAGGGCAGGATAAATATAGCACCAATGCCATATACAATGCCCCCAAAATACATAGCAGGGTAAATACAGCACCGATTCCATATATAATGCCCCCGGAACACATGGCAGGATAAATACAGTGCCAATTCCATATATAATCCCCAGAACACACAGCAGGATAAATACAGTGCCAATTCCATATAAAATGCCCCTAGAACGCATGAAAGGATAAATACTAGGGATGCAGCAAATCCAGAATTTGGTTTCGGGATTTTTCAGCAGACATGCAAATTAGAGGAGGGGAGGGAAATCGTGTGACTTTTTGTCACATAAAACATGGAAGTAAAAAATGTTTTCCCCTTCCTACCCCTAATTTGCATATGCAAATTCGGATTCAGTATTCGGCCGAATCTTTTGCAAAGGATTCGGGGTTCGGCCGAATCCAAAATAGTGGATTCGGTGCATCCCTAATAAATACAGTGCTAATTTCATATATAATGCCCCCAGAACACATCAGGATAAATACAGTGCCGATTCCATATAAAATGCCTCCAGAATATGTCAGGATAAATACAGTGCCAATTCTATATATAATGCCACAGAACACACAGCAGGAGAATTATAGTGCCAATTTTATATAAAATGCCTCCCAGGACACATGGCAGGATAAATACAGTGCCAACTAATGTATAATACCTTCATCATTTTGTTTGGGGAGGCTTCGCCCCCTTTTTTTTGCATCCAACCCACATTTGGAACCCACCAATAAATCTCTCATCTTTCAAGGTATTTCCATTTGACTGCCCGGACTACCCTTATAGCAAAGACACCCGTCCTATGCTGAGATCTCTCTTCCTCAGGTCTCTATAGATGTCCCTCAACCACATGGAAAACAGTGACGTTGACAAGTGTTTATCCTGATCATGCAAATATTTGTACACATTCATCAGATCCTATTTCAGGCGCCTGTCTCAGAAGAGCAACCAAAGTGCGTCAGGCCTTTCTTTGGATGTTAAATCATCCATGGCATCAAAGAGTTGCCCTTCCCTGAGCTTCTTCAGGTTCTTCTACTTATTGTTAGTAGAAAGGTACCCAAAACTGTACTAAACAGGAAATACAGGTTTCTCAGATGAGAAGTCATAAATAACCTCGTTTGGATGCTGTTCTCTGAGACGAGTCCCTTTAAAGGATAACTTAAATTATGAGTCAAATGGCAAAGAGTCAACTAATAATAGGAGATGTGACACATTTGAGGCCCATAAGGTCAATTTCTCTGCTCTAAGGAGGGGCAAAAAGAAGGGGAAAGGAGCACTCATCTTGAAACCAATTCTGTATAAATTAAACCTGGTTTTGAAATTTCAAAAAATTGCTTTGGATCCCTAGAACTGAAAACATCATCATCATCAATTATGTATATAGCGCCAGCTATTTGAAAAAGAGGCATTAAAGTAATCTAATATACAAGGACAACAGAATAAAAATGGGATCACATGAGCTTACAATCTGTGGCCAATGACAAATGAAGAATGACAATGGTTTCTTTGCTGTGCTCTGAGAAGAACCGCCTTATGGGCAGCAGCCAATCACTGAGCTCTCAGCGTCGGCAAATGAACCCCGAAGTCTTTTTAGCTGATCTCTGTGGCTTTTCTACATTAATAAATCATCCAAATTTCAGATTGAAAGCAGACAGAGGCAGCATTATGATCTTCTCTCCCCAGGTAGCCAGTTACGTAAATGAGCGGGGATAGTGCTGCCTCCCCCGACGTCTCCGTTTGACTGATCAGATTAATTGCCAACGGATTTGTTGCCTGCAGTTTATACATCGTGATCAGTTCAATATGGCTCTTCTTTCATTCCAGCCTCCAGTCCTGCCAAATATCCTCCTCATCACCCAGTCTTCTTATTGAGCTGTACACATACAGTCTTTATGTGGACTCTGTAGGTTAACCCCTTCCTTAATCCTCTAGTAGGGAAAAAATGAGCTATACGCAAAAGGCTATGGCGGTCTTTTGGTTGGTGTAATCCTGGTTGGTGTAACCAATTGTGGAGTCTGATACTTCTGCATAGCCAAACCTCTAATCCCAAACTCCACTCTTATATGGCCAAACCCCACTCCAATGTGTGCCAATTCCAACTCTTTTGTGAGAAACACCTCCTCTAACAGGAGTCTTGCCTGTCCCCCTCTGAGGGTGGCCCCGGCCTTTGTTGGCATCTTACCAGCCAGGTGACAACCCTACTGTCTAACTATCTAAATATGATCAATGACAAACAAGCAGATCTCATACTATAATCTTAATTAGGAGGAGGCCTTCTAATAGGAGGCCCATGCAGCAGGATATGGGACAGTTCTAGAACCTTCAGCTTTACACACTTTCATTGCAAGTTTAGTCTTAGCTAAGATACCAACTTTCAGGTGGTGAATTCTAGGGGTTTTCTGACCATTGCCCAATTACACTATGGCCTGCCAGTGCATCACAATGTCTTCAGACACTTCTAGTAAAGTCAGGGGCCCTACCACGCAGATGTTCATGGCACAATTCTAGAACCCTCAGATTTACTCTCTTGGGTTTGCTCAGTTCATGTGGCTCAGATCTATGGTAGGAGATGGAAACATAAGCCTACAACCCGCTTGCTGCCCTGCTGTGTTAATCGCTCAGTTAATCCACGGCATTAAAACATCATATAAAGCTGGTGAGGCACCCTCTGCTACTGCCACCCATAAATCTGACAGTTTTATTGCAAGATCCCCGGTGAATTTAAGGAGAAGTGTGCTGGAGATACCATTTCTCTGCTTGGTCAGTATTTTTAATTACTTGTTTCTGTATACGACGTCACTGCTGCCCATAGTGATATATGGAAACTGCACTGCTCAAGGCAGATGTGGCTCTGAATTGTTGGGGTGCATTTAATGGCTGCATTTTTCTGCCTGTCTACATCAGTGGCAAAAATGCCCGGCATGCCATAGGTCATGTTTCCAAACATGTCTAGGATGGCAAAATCATTTGCATCCCAAATCTCAGTCTGAATGGCCTTCAGAATTGGCTTTTAGGTGTATCCAGAAGGCCAAATAGGCATTCTCCCCAATCCTGTCCCCCCCCATGTGGATCAACCTCACATTTCGGAAAACACTTAAGGCCATTTGTCCTTCTTCTGCCACCAACCACAGGCTGTGAGATAACCTGAGCTCACTAGATGATCCTGGGAACTGGAATGCCTTGCTGGAAACCAATGTTCATTGCTGGATAAATAAATGTTTTGAAATGTGAAAAAGCGGCTTTTCCTTCTATAAATAAGTTGCATAAACAAAGCCATGATTTCTCCAAAATAAAAACCCTTAATGAATAACAACCATGCCTTATTCGTCTGTTCTCATTACACTCTGCCTGGAGTACAGTGTTAGTGCTTGAGGACACCCTGAGCTTGTATTCCTGGTAGAATAAACTGCTTCAATATATACCACTGGTCTCTCACCCCCCTGGGATGTCCATATGTATTGTGTCAATTACAGGAGGTTAAAGCACATTGGCAACAAAAATGTCAATTCTTCCTATTACAGCCTGATAATCATAGAAAACGGGGTACCCATTACACAAAACGTATATTCTCTTCAGTAGTATTTTGGAATACCATTACCTATCATTTTAGGGCTCTGGAATAAGTCTGTCTTTACAAGCCACCAGCACCAATTTCTGGCATGAAGTAAAAGCCTTAAATTGTATACCACTACCCCTAATTCCTCTGCACCGGTAAAGGTCCTTGGCTCAAGTATAAGGCCTCCATTGTATGTCCTTAGAGACAATGCATTGGTTCAAGTACAAGTCCACCACAGGCATTTCATAGGATTAGGAAATCCTTAATTACATACCACTTTCCACAGTACGTTCTCTGTGTGTCCTCATTCATAATTCATAGACTCAGGTAAAGATCATTCATTAAATGCCACTTGCCACACTTCCAAGTAAAAGTATTTCATGTATGCTCTTGATAATTTATGGGTTCAAGTAAAAGTCCTTTGCATGACACTCCACACAATTCCCAGACCTTAGTGAAACTTCTGTTTCCATGGCATTACTCCCAATTCATAGACTCTAATTGAAGTTATTTACATGGCATTGCCCTCAATTCCTAGACTATACTGAAAGTTTTTCTTTTCATGGCATTACCCCCAATCCCTAGTGGAAGCTCTTCTTTGTGTGCTATTACCCCCAATTTCTAGACTCAAGTAAAAGTTCTTCTTTGCATGGCATTACCCCAATCCGTAGACTCTTGTGGACATTCTTTGTATGGTGTTTAACCCCCAATTTCTAGACTCAAGTAAAAGTCCTTCTTTACATGGCATTACCCCCAATTCCTACACTCTAGTGAAAGTTCTTTGTGTGGCATTACCCCCAATTCCTAGACTCTAGTGAAAGTCCTTTTTTACATGGCTTTACCCCCAATCCCTAGACTCTAGTCAAAGTTCTTCTTTGCATGGCATAACTCCCAATCTTAACCTCTAGTGAAAGTCCTTCTTTAAATGCCATTACCCTCAATTCCTAGACTCAAGTGAAAGTTCTTCTTTACATGGCACTACCCCCAATTCCTATACTCTACACAAAGTCCTTCTTTGCATGGCACTACCTTGAGTTATTAGGCTCAAATTGAAGTTTCTTTAATGCACCCATGCACTCATGCACTATTCCCAATTCATAGGCTCACATGATAGTAATTATTCATGGTTCTACTACTAATTCCTAGCCTCTAGTGAAAGTCCTTCATTCAATGGCTTTGTAAGGAAATCCTATTTTTGCTAACAGGCTATAGGGTGTGTGTAAATCTCACTGGCGCTATAAGAATGTTGTTATTGTACACTGTACAGTGTGGGGCTTGTAATCATTGTAAAGTTGCCCTAAAACTTATTCCTCAGAAGCCAAACTCGTGTCTCGTGCTGATTAGCCGCAGAAAGATTGATGTAGTCTGTCGGTAAAGGTTGGAATGATAGCTCACTGAAAAATGGCAGCTTTATTGTGCCTGCTCCAGGGGAATGGATATGACAGATGGGGCTTTCTGTTCCATTGACAGGCTATGAGCTCACTTAGAAGCTTGTGTTCCCTTATATTTTCTCTCTGCAGGTCAAGGTAGAATATATACTAGCTAGTGTTTTGGGGGTAACTGCAGACCCCAAGCTTTATATGTTGTTTATGTATCAGTAACGTCTATAGAGTTATCATGTCTCTGTCTGTTGATGGCAGCTTCCACTCAAGCATTTTCTGTGATTGGGTTTGAAGCAGTACTCCAAGAGCCAAACAATTGCAAATGAGGTGATGTGCGGGTAATATATTTGGGGATCAGGAATTCCAGGAGAAGCCCAAACAAACTGCATCATAGTCAGCATCAACTTCAAGACCCAAGCAATATTGATACTGACCATGGCGAAGGTTTCCCCTTCCATTCCTCTAATACAGAAAGGTATATTGGGTTTATGATGAAAGCAGGTTACTGGCTTGTGTATGGGGCCTACCCAACTTCCTTCAATACTGATATCCATCCAAAATTGGCAAAATATACTGGACAGATTATAAAATTCCTTCAGATGCATTCATGGGGTTGTCTTCCATTGGGTCTGCATAGGCCTCCACTATGGCCCCCAGATCAGCTCAATTTGGCCCAGCGCGCACATCCAAACTGGGAAAAGATCTGCTTGATTGGTGACCTTCCCAAACAAACTAAACTTGCCATACCTGTCCAGTTTTAGAGTCTCTGGGGCAGGGACTGATAATGTATAATATAAAATGCCTTATTTGTATATTTACAGTCTTTTCCTTTATACCAAATTACCTCCTACCTTGTTAAAAGCCCAGACCAATCAAAACAGCCTGTCAATACCTGTCAGTATCCATCAGGGAGGCTATATATATATATATATAGTGAGAGGGGAGGGGTTATTGTCACCTCGTGGGTGCCAGAATTCACTCTCGCTGATGGGTGAAGTGCAAATGGTACTTCCCTATTAAATGTGTAAGTAAAAAAGGAAGTCAGCTGGGAGGCCCAGGGATCAGAAAATGCCAACAAAGGGCCTTTTATCATTCTTATAGGCATAACTGGCACTTTTGTGGTTGCGTTCTAACACCGTTACACCTGCTATACATTCATAAATAGGAAAGGAGAAGGGTGGGCTGCAGCTGTGGCCAGTTATTCAACCATCTCAAGAATACGAGTTTGCTGCTTAGTTCCCTCCTTCGCTTCCTTTTGTGAAGGGTTAAACGTTTAACTCCTTCCACATCAAACAGTATTTACACCCAATGTTCCATCGAATTCCTTCTCGGCTATTGTGCGCCAAAAAAATTATTTTGTGCGCACATTTTAAACTGTGTGCTCAGGTCAGAATTAATAAGAAAAATTTTTGTTTTCACCACAATTTGCTGTATGCACTGGCCTTGCACAAGCGCACGCCAAAAGCTGGCCACAGATGTAAAGATTTTTAAAAGATCTTTTCGTTATTGTTAGACCAAGCTTATCTTGAAATGATCGTTTAAATGTGCGATTTGTCCATCAACTAAAAAGACCATTTCAAGCGATGTTGTCTAGTTGAAGCCAGGAAAACTGAGGGGAGCTGCCTGTTTGGCCCTGCAAATAATTGGACAATAGATTTCACTGTGACCGATGAAAATTTTATAACCTGGCCCATCAATTTTCTGACCGATGTCGGACGAAAAATCGTTAGATGCACGATTGTTCGATTCCCACTAACCTCGCGATAATTTGACCGATTGGTTGGATTGCACTTTAATCGGTCGTTCATCAAAGAAAAATCTTTGCGTTTATGGGGAACATTGCTTATACCCAGAGATCAAGAAAACAAGTTTTGTGGACCCCCCTTAATTATCCAGAAGGCTCCCAATGAATGCCATTTCCCATTGCACCAAAATTACAGACAAAACCGAAGTACCAAGCCTTCTGTATAACAGATGTTCTTAAAAAAAAAAAAAAAAAAACAAAAACCAACAAATAAAAAGAATGATTGCTTGCTTAAAGGGATACTGTCATGGGAAAACATGTTTTTTTCAAAATGCATCAGTTAATAGTGCTGCTCCAGCAGAATTCTGTGCTGAAATCCATTTTTCAAAAGTGCAAACGGATTAGTTTATATTTAATTTAGAAATTTGACATGAGGCTAGACATATTATCAGTTTCCCAGCTGCCCCCAGTCATGTGACTTGTACTCTGATAAACTTCAATCACTTTTTACTGCTGTACTGCAAGTTGGAGTGATATCACCTCCCCTCCCTTCTGCCCCCCCCTAAAAGGCTTGTGCCAATTGCAACAATCCTATTGCTCTATTCTGGAGTAATACCTGAACCAGAGAATGCCAACGGGGGATAGCCGGGTACTATCAGTTGCACCTTGCCGTGCCATTAGTAAATGAGCTCTTATATCCTCCAATAAACACAAGCTCCAGCAGGGTTAGAATGTTGATTGTTCCCTTAAAAGTCAAAGTACCGTTACCAATTGCTCAGCCCTTCCCCTGTGTTACAGTTCTTCTCTTCTCCTTATGAAATGTTAAATAATGAAACAGAACGGAATGGAAAATAAAATAATAATAAAAATAAAAAGATATGGCTTTTGGTGTTTCTTCCTGAACAAGGAGACACATTGACTGTGTACAAGGAACTCATTCCTGGAACAGTCCCTCACTTGGAAAAATTCTCACTCCCGAAGTGTTTGTTTGGATTAATGACATCATTCTGCAATAACACGGCTCTGTTTCTCCTCTCTCTGGAAGTGGGAGACATAGAACCTTCATGTTATGGTGGGAACGGCTTCCCTGAAGGGCATGGGGTGCAGGTAACACCTATACTCTAATACTATATATATATTGCCGTTACCTAACACTCCCTTAAGGGGATACTAAGAGAGCAATGCAAGTAGAGATACAATACACTTTAGGATAGATATACACTTTAAGATCCACTCATTTGGCACGGTCATTAGATGAGTGGATTTTAACTAGTTTTGGCCACCAACTTGCTGGGCCAAATCAGGATGATCCAGTTGTTTGGCCCCCAGGCCAATAACCTGATCATAATGTCACTGTCAGAAGCACCCTGCTTCATAATCAAGATGGCAGCGCCCATGGCCTCAATCTGGCGTCATCATGCCACCGTTTCGGCTCAAAAATTCAAAATAGAAGAACACCAAGGACCCAGGTTCAATGCCCAAATATAGGTTCTTCTTCCTAAAGAGTTCATGGGTATTGTAAATTACTTTTATGTCTTGTTCTTCAGGATTTTGACCTTCTGTTTTGACTTGGACCTTGTTGCCATCTGCCTGCCCTGATCATTTTGCCTGAATAATGACTACTAGCCTGCTTATTCCTTTGGACACTGCAAATCAGACTTTTCTGCTACCAGCTTCCTCCTTGGATCATACTTCCTCCTTCCTGAGCCCTTGGCCCTGACAGTCAACCTTCAGCAGGGGTCCCAACCTTTTTTTAGCTGTGAGCCACATTCAAATGTAAAAAGAGTTGTGGAGCAACACAAGTATGCAAAAAGTTCCTGGGGGATACCAAATAAGGGCTGTGATTGTGATTGGATATTTGGTAGTGCCTATGTGTGCTGATAACCACCAGGAAGCTCTTTTTGGCAGTACAGCTGGTTTTTATGCAACCAAAACTTCACTCCAAGCAAGAAATGTAAAATTAAGCACCTGCTTTGAGGCAATTGGAAGGAAAATCCAAGGGTTGGTGAGGAACGTGTTGCTACAGAGCCACTGGTTGGGGATAACTGCCCTACAGAGACCCGGAAGGAGAGGACCACGTCAATGCGCCAATGTATCCCTCGTCCAATGGGATTTTCAAGCCTGCATTTTAGTTATCTCAGGACTCAGGCTTGGCAGAAGACGTGTCTGCCTAGGGCACAACTGTGGGTGAATGTGTGTGGGTGCTAGGACCTTGGGCTCATTTCTCTCTCTGGACCAGGATCAGCAAACAGTCAAGTTGTATACAGGGGGAAAGGTTGCAGAGCAAGTGGTGGGGGAAGTGGAGATCAGCAAGCAGGGGGCAGATGGTGTAGAGATGGTGTAGTTGGGATGATGCTCATAGGGGTGACTGACGACCGTGGGCTTGCTTTGGGTGCATCTCTGTTTTTGCATGGCAGTGGCAGATATCGGTCAGGCACACTACCGGAAGGGCCATATACAGTATATATATATATGTGTATATATATATATATATATATATATATATATATATACACAAGCCTATGAGCTGCTGACATGGCCGTTGGCTAATGACTGGAAAATCTAGGTGAAAAATTAAAGCCCATCATCTGCCAACAACCTGCACTGAACCACTTGCTCCTCGGCCGAGGGAACTTTACTCCTAACGTGACTGATACTTTATTAGATCCTGATCTATTAATAGACCCTGTTCACGTACTGATCAGGAAGGTGATCATTGAAGCCCCACACATGGAAACAAAGGGTGACAGCTGATGTATTGCCATCATTGGGCACCTTTAGTTCGAGTGGCACGTTACAATAGGCGGCTCTCGGCCAGCTGCTTTTAGACATTATCTGGGACTACAATAGCCTGAGATAAGGAGCATTATCTGGGCCCTAAAGATCTACAATTAAATTATTACTGGCAGGGGAATAAATAAAACAAAGATGAACACCATGTCATTTAGTGAAATAAATGATATAAAACGTTGTAAATATACGGCAGATATAAAAAAATCAGCTATATTAATAGGGCCAAACCCTGTGACATCAGTTAAGCACATGACCTCTCAAGCTTCCCAACGCAAGTCATTTGCAGAATGAATTTAAATGGCATCATATTCCGTAGGAGCCTCCATGCATGTAGCAATGGTTGGACAATCTGTAGGAACATTCATCAACCATGTATGGTCAGCCTAGGCTTTAGACTAATGTCCCACAAGCATTATGACTTCTAGTGAAGAATAGAGGTGGCTGACATGTTCCTGTCCACCTCTCAAGGGCCACCACCACAAGGGCTACAGGGGTTACTGCAGTCAGGCTCCCGTGACAGAGGTCTGAGATGATAAAGCGTAATTCGCAGGACAAGAAAGGAGTGTTCTTAAGGGGAGTTGGTGGGGTTTGGAAATATCAGAGATAGAGTTTTGACATAATGAATAGTGGCCATACAAGGGGCTTTTTTGTATTGGGGCCTCATTTTACTTGTTGGCAAAGCCCACCACCCATGGAGCCAAGGTGATAAGTGGGATAATATTTGGTCCCCCTAGGAGTAAGGTGGCTTGTAAGGTCTAGTAGTATGGGGCCCCATGATGGTAACTGTGCTATATCTCCAGTAGATAGTAGGGATGCACCAAATCTAGGATTCAGTTAGGGATTTAGCCTTTTTAGCAGGATTTTGATTCGGCAAATCCTTCTGCCGAATCAAACCGAATGAGAATCCTAATTTGCATATGCAAATTAGGGGTGGGGAGGGAAATCACCTGACTTTTGTCACAAAACAAGGAAGTAAAAAATGTTTTCCCCTTCCCACCCCTAATTTGCATATTCAAATTTGGATTTGGTTCGCTATTCAGCCGGATCTTTCATTTAGGATTCGGGGGTTCGACCGCACCCAAAAAACTGGATTCGGTGCATCCCTAGTAGGTAGGGTAGACACCTTTTCATAAAATTTCCACCGGCTGGTGGTGGAGGCGGGAACAAAAGGGGTGGACCGTGACATAAAAGGGGTGGAACCATGGCGTGCAACGGCCAGAAGGAAGAGAAAAGGTACGTTTCGATTGGGGGCAGGTCAAGGCCTTTTGTTAGGAGTATTACAAATTTACTGGCAGCTACATTGCTGGTAAATTTGTAATGCCAACCTCGGCAGGTGTTTTACCGCCTTGGCTGGTAAAAGGGGGTGGAGTAAATGGTGCCATAAAAGGGGGTGGAGCCACAGCGTGCAATGGCCAGAAGGTGGAGAAAAGGTAACTTTTTAGCGGATTGGGGGCAGGCCAAGGCCTTTTGTTAGGAACATTACAAATTTACCGGCAGCCACATTGCCGGCAAATTTATAATACCAGCCGTGGCAGGTGTTTTACCGGCTATGCCGGCAAAACACCAGACGGGTGGCAACCCGACCCATAGGAGAGCTCCCAACCATATAGGTTGGGGCCCATTCTGAAAACTAAAGATTTGGTGGTGCTTATTGGTGGTCCTGGATAGTGACATTACTAGAAATTACTGGGCCCCAAATAAAATCATTGAGGCCCCTTAAACTTTGGGAGTAAGACCTGTATGTTCTTGTGCTTGATCTCGGCACTTTAAAAGCAACGATTGGCCCTGGGGCCCTAATTCAGTGGAACCTCTGCGTCTGAAAAGGACATCAAGGGAATATTGTTTCAAACAAAGTTATACAGTTTAATGGAGAGGAAATCATCTCAGCATTTTATTCCCAGGGGGCACCACAGCATGGGGTCACATTTGGGAACTGGGAAATGTGTGGGTTGGGAGATGTTCATATCTTACTCAGCACTCCTTATCGCTGTGGCAGCCCCCACACATATATACTATTGAGCAGAGTCATGGTCTCAAGGGGGGGGGGAGCTTTTAACCCTTTGTTCTGCAGTGAACATAAACTGCTCAAGGGTTAGCAGGTAAATAGGTACTGGTGGATATAACCGAGTACAATTCTCCCATTCAGAGCTTGCCATCTCCAGGGGGTCTGCGTTCCCCCCCCCCCCCCCGCGCCTCCTCTGTGCATGGGGCTGTATACTGAAAATAAACAGCAGCCTTGTGGGTAATGAGGGGGGAAACGCTATCCCCCTAGCCCAACACAGGAGCTCGCACACCCTTTAGCAGCCAGTGGAAAAAAGCCACAGGGGCCTGGAGAGACAGTCGAGCTACTATGTCTATTCCACGCTGTTACTCCCAGCATTTCGTATCCAGAGCTTGGAATTGTTCCGCTTCGGGGTCTTGTACTTTGGAAAAGGCAACGACAACTATAAACAAACTGGCATGAAAATGCAGCAGGGTACTTGGAATTAAAGGGAAAGTAAAGAGAAATTAATTTTAAAAAATCTAACTAAAATAAAACTGAGCTCATTGACATAACTAGTAGGGAGCAGATCGGAGGGGTCCAAGCATGTGTCAGCTAATCACCTGCCCTGTACCCCTGGATCAATGGCACAAGGACAGCCACTCAATACAATAATCTGACAATATTTAATTTACAAAGCAGCCTCTATGTTATATACACTACCAACATTGATTTATTGTGTCCTTAATTGGGTTTTGCCCATAGACATATGGTGGGAATGGCCAACAGCAAAGTTTAGAGAAACACCCATAGGACAGAAGATACAGGGGCTTGAATTTCACCAACAGCTGGGCAGCCACAAAGCCCCCCAGGCTCTTAAAGGTACGGGACTCAAACTTAATTACAGATGCAAGATGATTGTCCAATGAGAATCCTGCCTGCCAGTGCTATGAGTTCAAATCAGACGTACAGTATAGTGTGTGTATCTTGTTTCTTTATCTTGTACCTTTAACTTTCGCCTCTGGTTCTGGTGTTCCCTGTGAGTATTAATGGGGTGTAAGACAGAAAACCAAGACTGCACTTTAAAGGTGTTGTTTACCTTTAAATCAACTTTGATTAATACATAGAGAGTGATATTCCGAGACAATTTTGAATTGGTTTTCATTTTTTATTATTTGTGGTTTTTTAATTATTTAGCTTTTTAATTAGTGGCTCTCCAGTTTGCAATTTCAGCAGTCTGGTTGCTAGGGTCCAAATCACCCTAGCAACCATGCATTGATGTGAATAAGAGACTGGAATATGAATAGGAGTAGAATAGAAATATGAGTAATAAAAATTAGGAATAACAATAAGGGGCAGATTAATCAAGGGTTGAATTGAAAATGAAAAAAAATACGAATTTCGAGCTATTTTAGTGTACTTCGACTAGGGAATAGTCCAAATTTGAATCGAATTTGAAAAAAATTCGAAAATCTAAATTTATCATGTACTGTCTCTTTAAAACTTCGATTTTGACCATTCGCCTTCTAAAACCTGCTGAATTCCTGTTTTAGCCTATGGGGGACCTCCTAAAACCTATTTCGAGTCAATTTTTTTTAAAAAAATACTTTGAATCGAATTCGATCGAATACGATCTTACTTCGATTCGACCGTTTCGAATTCACCCGCAGAAAAAAACTTTGAATTTTTTTAAAAAATTTCAATTGGTCTTTTTTATTTGAATTTTGAAGTTATGGGAGTTAAAAAAAACTCCCATTACTTTGAAATTCCACCCTTAAATCTGCCCCTAAATGTGTAGCGTTACAGAGCATTTGTTTTTAGATGGGGTTAGTCACTTCAAAGTTGGAAAGAGTCACAAAAAGAAGGCAAATAAGTAAAAAAAAAAATAGAAAAAAATGAAGACCAACTGAAAAGTTGCTCAGAATTAGCCACTCTATTAAACACCCCTTTAATGACATATCGAGAAACGTAGGAGTTCCGTTTTTGGCACATCAGTTCCTACTACAGGTTTACTACGCCCGCATAGGGTTTGTTGGACATATGGCTGCAATGCTCAGAATCCCGGGCTAATAGGGGTAAAAAAAACTCTGTAATAATCAATGAGATGCTGGATCAAGCAGGGGCATCTGTCTGTCTAACATTAGTGGTCCGTGGAACAGTCGGAACCAATTCCATGACCAATGAGTATTTGCTGTATGAAGGTATTCCCATACACCCCCCCCATCATCTAAAGTAAGGTCAAAGGAGAACTAAACCCTAAAAATGAATATGGTTAAAATGCCATATTTTATATAGTGAACTTATTGCACGAGGCTAAAGTTTCAGCTTGTCAATAGCAGCAATGATCCAGGACTTCAAACTTGTCACAGGGGGTCACCATCTTGGAAAATGTCTGTGACACTCACATGCTCAGTGGGCTCTGATTGGCTGTTGAGAAGCTAAGCTTAGGGCTCGTCACTAATTATCCAGCAGAAAATGAGCTTCCCTGGCTGTAATATAAGCTGATGCTACAGGTTTGCTGATTATTAAATTCTGATGCTAATTGCACTGGTTTCTGTGCTGCCATGTAGTAATTATGTGTATTAATTACTAATCAGCCTTATATTGTGACATTTCTATTCTATGTGTACTGTATATTGTGAGTGGGTCCCTAAGCTCAGTAAGTGACAGCAGCACAGAGCATGTGCAGTGAATCAGCAGAAAAGAAGATGGGGAGTTACTGGGGCATCTTTGGAGACACAGATCTTTACTGCTAAAGGACTGTGGTTGCCTTGGGCTGGTACAGAAGCACAAAACGTAATGTACAACATTTGTAGGTACTTCTTTAGTTAGGCTTTAGTTCTCCTTTAATGAATAGAAGCCCATGGGGGGGTACCTCTCTAGTATTACTGGATTTTTTTACTAAGCCCAGGGTGAGGTTAGCTCTCCCCAAGTCTGGACTAGCCCCATCCATTCCCACCATGACTACATTTAACAACATTCTGTTTTTCTGTCAATAGAGCAATTTATTCGGCAAGCCAACATGTTCCTCTCCCACTCAGCCAGAGCTGCAGATACCCAGCCTGGGGGCACTGCACTTATACACCCAGCCCTGGTTACAGTTGTAGTCAAGAAGATAATTCCAGCATGGAATTACACTGGTGAACCCAATTTATATGGGACTCCATTAGGCCTTGTACTGGCCATGCGTATAGCAACGATGCAGGAGTTTTAGACCAAATCAGCTACTGACCAATCAGCTTCCAGTATGACTCCACCAGGTAAGAGGTTACTCTCTCCCTCCAAGCTGGCACACACATATATGCACCGTACAACCCAAATTGGATTCCCAGCACTTGAGCTGGCAGTTGTACAGATGACAGAGAGGGCTTCCTTCGATCACCACCTGTGTTTATGTTGTAAACTGAGGAAGACAGAGGTTGGTTCCCTGCAGGACTTCCCTGGCTTCTTAGTGTCACTGTGACTAATGGTTTTATTGTTCAACATATGGCAAAGGTGCTTAGCTGTCCTTCCCAGCGTATTCATCAGCCTGTCATAGGGAAACTGAAGGCTAACGACTTAAATGGGCTTTGGATTTAGAAGGATATTAGAAGCCTTTATATTTTTATTTATAAGGGATAATGTACCCCCTACTGTAAATGATAAGGATATTAGAAGTCACTGAGGGGTTCTGTGACCATATAAAGGCAGGCTGAGTTATACAGGGAACTCTGAGTATCACTCATGTATTATAAGGGATAATGTACCCCCTACTGTAAATGATAAGGATATTAGAAGTCACTGAGGGGTTGTTCTGTGATCATATAAAGGCACAAGGCTGCAGGCTGAGTTATACAGGGAACTCTGAGTATCACTCATGTATTATAAGGGATAATGTACCCCCTACTGTAAATGATAAGGATATTAGAAGTCACTGAGGGGTTGTTCTGTGACCATATAAAGGCACAAGGCTGCAGACTGAGTTATACAGGGATCTCTGAGTATCACTCATGTATTATAAGGGATAATGTACCCCCTACTGTAAATGATAAGGATATTAGAAGTCACTGAGGGGTTCTGTGACCATATAAAGGCACAAGGCTGCAGGCTGAGTTATACAGGGAACTCTGAGTATCACTCATGTATTATAAGGGATAATGTACCCCCTACTGTAAATGATAAGGATATTAGAAGTCACGAGGGGTTTTGTGACCATATAAAGGCACAAGGCTGCAGACTGAGTTATACAGGGAACTCTGAGTATCACTCATGTATTATAAGGGATAATGTACCCCCTACTGTAAATGATAAGGATATTAGAAGTCACTGAGGAGGTTCTGTGACCATATAAAGACACAAGGCTGCAGGCTGAGTTATACAGGGAACTCTGAGTATCACTCATGTATTATAAGGGATAATGTACCCCCTACAGTAAATGATAAGGATATCAGAAGTCACTGAGGGGTTGTTTTGTGACCATATAAAGACACAAGGCTGCAGGCTGAGTTATACAGGGAACTCTCAGTATCACTCATGTATTATAAGGGATAATGTACCCCCTACAGTAAATGATAAGGATATCAGAAGTCACTGAGGGGTTGTTTTGTGACCATATAAAGGCACAAGGCTGCAGGCTGAGTTATACAGGGAACTCTGAGTATCACTCATGTATTATAAGGGATACTGTACCCCCTACTGTAAATGATAAGGCTGCAGGCTGAAATACAGAGGGAGGTGAACAATAAATGAAATACAGATCCAGTAGGTTATACAGGAGTGAAGCAGAGAGTGTTACATGTGAGACAGAAAAGGGACAAACACTATAACAGATCCAGCCTGGAAAATACAACCATCCCTTCCCCAGTCAGGGCGTTCTCCATCTGTGACCTTCAGATTTCACGGGGCTCTTGACTTTTTTTAAGGTTACATCTGGTTTTTATAAGTTACAAGTACACTGGATGTTTCCTCGCTTGTGCCACTTTATTACAAAAGCCAAATGGCTGACATAAAACTGGCACAGAGCTGTCAGACCTGAGAGTGAGCAGCAGCCTTAGAAGACAGCCTAGAAAGGGCAAAACAGCCTAAATAACAACTATTTACTGTGTGGCCTATCAAATACAGGAGGAGATTTATTCAGCATCACACTACAGTGAACCCTCTACTGCAATGGAAGGGGAAATTAGGGGGAAAAACCAGGGGAAAAAAACAGCATAGGGCCTTATGTAAACAAACAATTAACCTATAGCTATCTAGGTTATCTAGGTTATATAGGTTATCTAGCAGCATCCCCATACAGCCAAATAGCTGTAATTCAGTAAAACAAAAAAGACATATGTTAAAAGTCCCCATGCCTGGTGTCCTACAACATTCCTGTACCAGGCTGAATCTCATGGAAGACCATGTCCCAGGATTCTTGGGGGACTGATAAGATACGTTAACTACACAGGAAGAAATGCATCTGGGTTATATCGTTAGCATGAGAAGTAACTCTCCATATTGTTACTAAAGTCACAATATGCCTTTGTCTAGGTATGAGGATCCTAGTAAGGTCCCACAATTCCCCTACTCCTTCCTTCCTCCCCAGAGTAAGTTTACTATTGACTTCACTACCCTTACTATGCCCATCATTGCTTGTTCTGACTTCTCACACGTCCAAAACATTGTATTAGTAGTCAGGTCTCCTGTGCTGCATTTTCTAAGGTTATATTTAGGCATATGACATCATTACTATAACTGGATAGCCATGCTCTTCGCCATTGCCACACAATGTTGACAGTCAGTTAGTTGCTATGTCACCTGTATGGGGGCCTTATAATAAAATTAAGATGCTATGCAAAGACCAAAGTCAAGGGTTGGGACAAATCTAGTCCACAAGTCTCTAGTTGAACTTCCCCACTCTAGAGTGTTGGACCAGTCTTATATAACTTGAATTTAATTATGGTGCTACACAACGTAGATCTTGCCCAAGTTCTATGTTGGAAGCCCTGCACCGCCTAGATTTTTATCCCTTTGTTTGTTCCCACCAGGTTGCCCAAGGCAAAGTGTACAGGACAATGAGGACCATTCACCAGTCAAAATGTAACTTTAGTCGCCCAGGCTCATTTGGTGTTCATAAGATGTGTCCATTGATTTGTGCAAACTAATCAATCAGGTTAGCAAAGCAGCCGTGACAAGTGACTGTGGGATTTAGTAGCAGGGTCTGGTAGAGTGTGTCATCAGTGACACTAGAGATGGGTGCAATCTGATCCCGGTCATTGAAGAAGATGGATGAGACCATAAATCTGCTGATGTCTAGGTTGGTTTCCTACATAAGTGACCTTACAGTACATGGAGTCCTCAAACTTCTCTACTCTTGTAGTTTCATTGTTCATAGTGAGCTCCACCATATGTTTCTGTCACTGGCATGTGCCTTTCTAAGGCTCTGACTGGCCTACAAGAGTCCCAGAGAGTCTCTCAGTGAGCCTAGGAATATACACATCTACCCATTCTTACTCCCACTGTGGACCTGTATAATAAGCTATACCCTAATATGTACATCTAATTGCTGTGACAATGTTCCCAAGATTTCAGATTCTCTAGTGGGCCCTAAAAGACCCAGTCCGACACTGTCCTTCCCGTATATGTTGGCCAATTAAGTGGCACTGACCTATTACCAATGATACATTCTGAAAGATAGCAGGAGGGACCAGATGAAGAAGTTATGGTAGGCTGAGTAGACCACTGTCTAAACATCATGGTTCAGCCTCTCGAGTGAGTAACTTCCACTCCACTTTCACTCAGTCAATGACTCAACATCATGTTCATGACAGAGAATCCCGACTAGAATGGCACCGTTTTTACAGTTGTTGCCATTTATCTGCGACTCAATGAAGGAGTCATTCATCAAATTAGGGGAAATATACGGGTGAATTCACAAGGTGTGAGTCATTAATATTCATAAAGAATCAAGCTATAAAAGGTCTTCTACAAAGTTCTTCCCATCTCCAGTATCTGTTAACTGAGCTGCAAGAACCATTACAAGGTCCCAGGGTCAATAGCTGTGAATTAAATAAGAACCTCTGGGCCTTTTAGGGCAATGGCACACCAGGAAATTAATCGATGGTTGGAAAACCCATGTGTCGATTCAGTCTACCAGAATCACTTGAAGAAACTCTTGGAAGACTGAATCGACTCATGGGTTTTCCCACCAGCGATTCATATTATTGCCTATTTGAAAGCTTTTACAGGAGATTAGTTGCCTGCAGAAGCAGAGATTTATCGCTGGCTATTAATCTCCTGGTGTGCTATTTCCGTAAGGGTTAAAGGCAGGGTTATCAGTGGAGATTGAGTTAAAAGGCTGCTATGGTCCACTTGACTTTCTCAGTCTCTCAACACTTTGCTGTCCTGACGATGAGACTGACAAGCACAAGAGAAAGCAGTTAATGTCATGTGTTATCAGATGTTGCTTCACCAGGGACAGGAAGGCAGGTTCCAGTCATCACTCGTCTATGAGGAGCAGAAAGAATGATGAATATGGAGGACAACCATTCATGGTGGATGCCTTGCAACTCTGGAGTTCTAGGTTTGATTCCAGGTATCTTCAAGGTTTTTGTATGTTCTTTTAATGTTTCTGGTGGTTTCCTCCAACACTCTAGATGGGTTTATGGGCTCATGATAGTATTGACCATAGTATGAGCATGATAGGGTCCTTAGATTGTAAGCTCCACTCAAATATAAGGACAATAATATCTCCAGTTCTAGAATTCATGCCCCTGTAGAATTCCACATCATTGCCAGATATGTGGGTGAATCAGAGGACAGCAGCTAAAAGACAAACATGTTTTCCACCCCGACAAGTGAAATTCGGTACATGGGACCAGAGTCTGGGCTTGGAACCAGTGTGCCACGGAGAAAGGAGAAAGAGGGAGAGCGGCATCATTATGAGCACAGTACAAGCCATTGGCTTTTACCAACAAGGGAGCCATTCACCCAATCAGGCAGATGTTTATCCTCCCTGGAACATTTCCTACTTTTCAGGCGAACGCACAAAGAGACTTGGCCTGAGCAGACTGAGCTGGGGGGAACTGGGTTTTTATTGTGCGCGTCTGTGAGAAAGAACATCGTTTATTTTCTAAGGCAGAAAAGGTTTTGAGAGTTGAAGCAATGTCCTTGGGCCACAGGCTCTGATTCAGCTCGGCTAATGAGACAGTGATTATTCAGGTGCCTTATTAAAGCAGAGGCAATCCGTACAAGGGACAGACGTCTGTAAAGCTGTAAAAGGGGATATTTACACTTTAAATGGGAGGTGTCAGACTTGATCCCCCCCCCTCTTTCAGCTACTGATGAATATAACCAGTTCATGGTGCTGGGAGTTGCCATATGTTAACAACTGTCTCCCTGTGATTTATTGGTCTTCATTTTGTATTATTTGTAATTTTTGAGTTTTTTAACTCTTCAGTTTGGAATTTAGCACCTATGCGATTGCTAGGGTCTAAATTACCCTAGCAACCAGGCAGTGGTTTCAATGAGAGGCTGGAATATGAATAGGAAAGGGCCCGAACAGAAAGGTAAGTAATAAAAAGTAACAATAACAATAGTTTTTTGGCTGCTGGGGTTAGTGAGCCCCATTTGAAAGTTGGAAAGAGTCAAGAGGAAGAAGGTAAATAATTCAAAACTATTAAGACCAATTGAAAAATGTTAAGAACTCGGGTTCAGCCAAGAACAATGCAAGAGTTCTTTTATGGAAAAGGAGAACTAAAACCCCAGGAAGCAGGTATGACAATTTGCTTCTATGCAAACTACAGCCATGCCCAATGAGTAGCAAATATCACTTATCCGAAACTGAAATGAGAAGCACCATGAATAAACTACTGAACCCAAAAAGTCCAACAGTTAGGGCTATTACAAACGAAATATCAAGTTGAGTAAAGGACACTTAAACCAAAAATTAAATATGAAATCTGTATTAGTAAATGCAATTCTCAGAGCCCCCCAGTCAACCAACCAGCAATCTCAGAGCTACATGTTTCACCTGTCCTGGATCATACCATAATTGCAGGTAGAATATGGAATTTCAGTCTATGGTACTAACTTGACCCTGGCTAGACCAACTGAACAAACCACCCCAGCACCATATCTAATGGCAATGACACAGTGGGCTAACCTACACGGCTCTAAATGATTTTTCAGCCCATGCTTAGAGGCTGCATCCAGAGCTTCAAAGGTTTGGAAATTCCGCATAAGAGCTTGAGATGGGAGGCCAACCATTCCTCAAAGCTTGCGCGGCGAGTTCCCCGCCTCTGATCTAAACGCCAGGTTTTTACGAGACGCCCGGCACTTTAACAAGTCAGTGATTAAATGTGTAAAGCAGATCCGGCAATTTACGAGTCCTGTTAGAAATGTAAAAAGGGGAAGCAAATATGAAAGTCTACAAAAATGGAGATTTATACAAAGCACCAGTGACATCTGTTAAGTTCAGCATCAACCTGAAACAAATTAGGGCCCCTTTGGGTCCTTTAACACATTTTTAAACAGTTTGGGCAGATTATATGTGTAATACCCCAGAACCCATGGCAGGATAAATGTTGTGCCAATTTAATGAATAATAATCTCAGAAGAGTTATGTATGTAGGAGGCCTAAGAGTTGAAGTGACCCAACCACAATGAAGGCAGTCTATGGCCAACATATGGCCACAAAAATTAAAATGAGAAGATTAGACCCTAGGCCTCTGTCACATGGTCCATAATAATTGGAGAAATGACTCTCATCAGAGAATCCCCGGCTCTTAATGTATTATAACTGGACCCAATGACATGGTCTCGGTTGAGGTCACCTTGTATAGGTCATCAAACATCACTGCTCTCCTCCAATTAGTGAGCCCATCAATATTAACAAGAGTCCCAAACCGTTCTGATTGGTTAGTTACCCAGATGACTGAAAGGAAACACACCACAGTTGCTCCTCCATTACTCCATGGTTAGCCTCTTCCAAAATGAAAAATATTTTGCTTAGGAGAAAGCTTACTAGGACTCTGCACAACAATGGGGTCCAACATGGAGACACCTGGGCCAACCAGAAGTGTTCCTGGTATCCCAGTGGGCCAATCCCAAGCTGCCTGGATCCTACTTGTAAGGAGTTTGCATGTTCCTCCAGTATCTGTGTGGGTTTCTTTCAGATTCTCTGCTTTCATCCAACACGCCAAAAACATATAGGCAGGTTAATGGGCTACTTATAAAGTTGAAGTGAGAAATATCTGTGTAAATGTGTCAGCGCTACATAAATAAAGGGTAATAATACAATTCGAGCATTTTGTGCCCCTTTAGGGCAGAGACACACATGAAGATTCGGGGAGATTTAGTTGCCCAGCGACAAATTGCCTCTTCTTCATGCAACTAATCTCCATGAAAAAGCCTTCCCGCCGGCTAGAATCTGAATCTGAGATGGCACTCGGAACACTTTGTTTTCCGTAGTTGCCTCACGAGCAAGCTTCGGGCGACTTTGACAAGCGATCCGAGTGCCATCTTGCCTGCAATTTAGATTCTAGCCGGCAGGAAGGCTTCTTCAGGGAGATTAGTCGCCCGAAGAAGAGGCAATTTGTCGACGGGCGACTAAATCTCCTCACACTTCATGTGTGTCTCTGCCCTTACAGGTCATGGCAAACCTTTATCCCACCAGGTGCTAGCTCCCAGCATCCCTAGGGAACTGAGAACTGGAGGGGCAGAGGTTGTTACATTATGGAATCAGATAGTCTCATTAGGAGCTTCTGATTAAATCCTCATCCAACAAGTTTCTCTCTTTATCAGTTGCAGACGCTGGGGTCTAGTGGGCCAGTGGGAGGCCTCCCTGAAGGCTTCTGTACTTTCTGCATGTTAAATGGACTCATGGAGAAACAGAAACAGCTGCACATGTACCCCCCTCCCTCCCCAAGGGAAGCCCCCCCTGTCGGACCCTTTTGATCCTAATAAAGGTTAATTCCCCTGTATTAACCATGTAGGAAGAGGTTAACTGCAAGGAATTAAGCAAGAGTGAGAGCAGCTGCATGAGCCATGACTTACGTATTTAAAGGGATTAGGGTATTTGTGATTATAATGCGGCTGGCATTACCCTTTATTCTTATGTAAATCTCATTAAAGGGGTCTGACGCCCACACTCCCTGGGAAGCAGAGCTAGCGGGAGCAGCCAATAAGCAGACATGCTCCATAATAAACTGATTCAAATTTTCCCCATTGAATTACTGGCTCCATTTTCCATTGGTCAGGCTTAAAAATGTGGTCTTGATTTTCCAGTGGGCTTTAATATACAGTTATGAGATCTGTTATCCGGAAACCTGTTATTCAGAAAGTTCCAAATTTCAGGAAGGCCGTCTCCCATAGACTGAATTTTATCCAAATAATCCAATTATTTAAAAATGATTTCCTTTTTCTGTGTAATAATAAAACAGTAGCTTGTACTTGATCCCAACTAAGATATAATTAATCCTCATTGGAAGCAAAACCAGCCTATTGGGTTTATTTCATGTTTACATGATTTTTAGTAGACTTAAGGTATGAAGATCAAAATTACAGAAATATCCATTATCCGGGAACACCCCAGGTCCTGAGCATTCTGGATAACAGGTCTCATATGTGTATTATGAAGGGTTAAAGCATACTGGGAGCTGTAGTTCTGCAATATCATGGATAGATGGATTAGCAGTCATCTTTAACCAATGATTCCCAGAATGGGCCTTGCTGCTGTGTAATGCAGAGACACACGCTCAGACTTCGGAAAACAAATCGCTCCGAGTGCCATCCTGCCGGCGATTTACACTCTAATGAATATATAAAAGAGTTGAGGCAGGGGAAGGAAGTTCAGGGGAGATTAGTCGCCCGAAGAAGAGGAGATTTGTCGCAGGGCAACTAATCTCCCCAAATCTGACCGTGTGTCTCTGCCCTTAGAGTGGGTGTTATAATCTGCATTGTAAAAACAGTAGTTAAAGGGGAAGTTAAAGCCTCCCTGAAAGTTTAAGGATTCTAAGAATATCCGGTAAAAATTGTCATTTCTTTTTAAGAAGGTCTACTCGTTTTCTGCCTGCAGCAGTGGATAAAACACCTGTGTACCAGGGGCAACCCTATTTTTAGAATAGGTGTCAGTATTCCCTCATTGGCACCTGCCTGGCACATTGTACTTAGCAAGTGGCCTCAGCTGCTTTAAAGGGGTTGTTTACCTTTAAATTAACTTTTGGTATGACGCAGAGAGTGATATTCTGAGACAATTTGCAATTGGTTTTAATTTTTTATTCTTTATGGTTTTTGACTTATTTAACTTTTTATTCAGCAGCTCTCCAGTTTGCAGTACCGGCAATCTGGTTGCTAGGATCCAAAATTCCCTAGTAACCATGCATTGATTTGAACAAGAGGCCGGAATATGAATAGGAGAGGCCTGAATAGAAAGGTGAGTAATAAAAAGTAACAATAACAATACATTTGTAGCCTTACAGAGCATTTGTTTTTAGATGGGGTCACTGACCCCCTTTTAATGTTAATCCCAGCAGCAAGACTTTCCCTCTGACGGCTGACCAGCAGCACAGGGGTTAATCCTGCGAGTTCAGGAGGCTTCTCTTCCCCAAATAAAATCCTTCCTGCAGGAGCTGCTCACAATGGCAAATTCTAGGATAAATCATAGGGGAGCAAATCATACCTCCCAACATTCCAAACTAGAAAATTAGGACGCTAAATTATCCCTTCCCCTGACATCATCTTGCCTTACTATACACAATGCCCGCGCTTCGTCATCTTCATCATTCCTAAAAATCACCCCCCCCCTCCTTTACACTGCTAAATGCCAATTCCAAGGACACTCGGGCACAGGAAAGTCTTCAGGGGACCAAGGCAATTATCTTTGATTAAAAAGGTCAGACTAAGGAGCCAAATATTATAGTAATTAGAATAATTATATGCAATGATGATCTATTTGTTCTGGGGGGGGGGGGTTTTCCAAAAAAAGAGGAATCCAGTTTATAGGAAGAAAGAAACAAATTGGGCTGTTGTCTCCTGTACCAGTAATGAACATGGAGCTTGGTCCATTGGTCAACTGGGCCCCTCGGTAGAGGGACCTTCCAAAAAGTAGAATTGGGCCCCAATGTTGCTCCTAAGTCATGTCTGGGGGGGGGGTTGCAATTCTCTAAAAAGCAGGATACAAAATGCAGATACCATGGCAAATTGTGCCCTTCATTTGCACTTTGCACCCTGCCCTAATTAAATTACCCCCCTAGAGAGCTGTAGTCCAGCAACATTTGGGAAGTGTAAAACACCTATGTATGGTATATGTCGCCAGTCATTATTCTGTATCTATGCAAAAAGGTTTGGACTGGCTAGAGGTGGATGATGGGAAGTGTAGTTGAGCATAAAGCACAGGCGGGGGTTGACAAAGATTGACTAAACAGACAAATGTATCTTCTGCTTCCTTAAAGGGGAAACATTTTAATTTACAAATGACTGTTTTCTTCTTCACTAAATTGCAGGCGAAACCGGAGAAGTCTTTAAAGCAAGTAATGGAAGAGCCGAAATGGTTTCAAGGTGTGTGTGCGGCAGCCTTGTTATTTGTAACTCTCTAAGTGCCGGTAGAGCAAAGGCCGACCATGAGAATCTATGGCTTTAGGATGACTTACAATACTTACTATTACTAACCCCCAAATCTTAATGCCTAAAACTACTGTTCGGAGGCAACTTGGAGCTGGTCATGGGCTTGGTTGGGCTCATTATGATTTCATTGCCAGTTGGGCTCATTATGATTTCATTGCCAGTTTGGCTCATTATGGTTCCATGCCCAGAAGATGTGGCTGAGCCAGAAAAAAGGACATGGCAGAAATATTTGGCTTGTGCCAGGGAATGGACTTGAGGAAAGTCTTTATAATAGTTAGGACTTGATTTGAAGACTACAAGAGATGGATATAGGGACATCTGTTTCTTGACCCCTTGGAAATATGAGCAGTGTTCCAGGTCCTCCAGCCTATAAAATGGTTACTATATCTACGACAGGGATGTGAAAAATATACCCTCACCCCTATTGTAAACTACAACTCCCGGAATCCTAAAACCAGCCTTTTTGGAGAGCCAAGGCCTGACATCTCTGACAGATGGTCTCAGTTAGAAACAATATTGTGGCTCTTTATCTTTGCTGAACTACTGGCATCTGAGCAATCCATGGGGTTATGGGTGTATCAATAAAACAAGACCTCTGCAGAGCCTTGGCACCAAGAACATGTCTATGAGCTAGACAAGAATGAAGGACCAGAGGAAGAATGAAGGAACAGAGGAAGAATGAAGGACCAGAGGAAGAATGAGGGACCTGAGGAAAAATGAAGGACCAGAGGAAGAATAAAGGATCAGAGGATGAATGAAGGACCAGAGGAAGAATAAAGGACGTGAGGAAGAATGAAGGAACAGAGGAAGAATGAAGGACCAGAGGACGAATAAAGGAACAGAGGAAGAACGAAGGACCAGAAGAAGAATGAAGGACCTGAGGAAGAATGAAGGAACAGAGGAAGAGTGAAGGTCCAGAGGAAGAATGAAGGAACAGAGGAAGAATGAAGGACAAGAGGATGAAGGAAGGACCAGAGGAAGAATGAAGGATCTGAGGATGAATGAAGGACCCGAGGAAGAAGGAAGGACCTTTTCTATGGGATGGTGGGAGATGCAGAATACTAATATCTTCTACAACTATGATCCCTAAATAATGGGGTTGGCCACTCTAGTGAGACCCAGAACTTTGGATGGGGGACCCAGTATCACAGCCAATTAGATTAAGATTTGATGAATATGCCTGTTGCTTCCCATATGGTAAACATGTCTCAGGCCTGGTTTCCGGGTCTTGTTACAGCGTTCAGCTATAGAGTGGAAGTGACTGCCAGTAGAATACTAGAAGAACTGGAGGACAGTACAGACACAAGGGGCATCACTCCCTGCCAAGGGGGAGATAATGGATTCTCTGACATGCACAGTAGGCAGAGGGAAGGCCAGAAGATGTTCCTAACTGAAAGAACCAGACTGATGGTGGGAACTCATGAACAGTACATAGGGAGAAATCCGATTCACAGTGTCAGCTCTGACTGTCACCCCTCCCGTCCCCTTGTGCTTTCATACCAAATGCAGCCAAATCCAGCAAAGTGATTTCATCTTACAACTCGGCGGGGGGCAGCCTGTTACCAATCAGCAGTCCTCCAGGGGGAGATGGGGCTTGCAGCAACAGTAACAATGTCCTACACCATTCCCTGCCTCTATAAAGCTTTAACCCTCTATGTACCGATACGCTAGGTACTGATGTGCTTCTATTAATCCCTGTCCTCATTATGCAAAGGAATGCAGTGCTGACTTTGTAGGAACATCAAGGACGGTCACAAAGGGAAGAGGAACACACAGGGAATCTCTACCCATAAACCTATGTCAGATGGTATGGGCTGAGACAATATAGTGATGCCTTATTCCCCTTTAAACTCATGATCCCCATTGACTGACTATAGGATTGCTTTGGACCCAGACAGCTTTGTTTTGTTCTGGCCAATCCACAGAGCTGTGTAAGTGGGCTGGTAGCTGCCATGTCTGCTCTTGGATTTGAAGCTATGTCCTTGCTACAAGACTGGAAGTCAAGTGGTCAGTCATGGTGGCCTCCACCATTGATGGGTGTCTCTACATTCTCAGCATTGTTAATTTTGCATATACAGTAGTTCTCCTTTAATGAAAGCTTCCCTGTCTGACACACATAGACCTCTATGTAAAAAAGTTCATGTGAGCGTCCCCTATGCTTTCTTGGATGCAATAAATATGATATAACTCTCCCAGTAAGCGTTGTTGAAATCACTCAGCAGCCCCAGACATAGAAACAAGCTCAAGTGCAAACTTTTTTTTTACCTTTACTTGCCCTTTAAAGGAGAACTAAACCCTAAGAATTAAAATGGCTAAAAATGCCATCTTTTATATACCAAACTCATTGCACCAGCCTAAAGTTTCAGCTTGTCAATTGCAGCAATGATCCAGGACTTCAAACTTGTCACAGGGGGTCACCATCTTGGAAAGTGTCTGTGACACTCACATGCTCAGTGGGCTCTGATTGGCTGTTGAGAAGCTAAGCTTAGGGCTCGTCACTAATTATCCAGCAGAAAATGAGCTTCCCTGGCTGTAATATAAGCTGATGCTACAGGTTTGCTGATTATTAAATTCTGATGCTAATTGCACTGGTTTCTGTGCTGCCATGTAGTAATTATCTGTATTAATTACTAATCAGCCTTATATTGTGACATTTCTATTCTATGTGTACTGTATATTGTGAGTGGGTCCCTAAGCTCAGTAAGTGACAGCAGCACAGAGCATGTGCAGTGAATCAGCAGAAAAGAAGATGGAGAGCTACTGGGGCATCTTTGGAGACACAGATCTTTACTGCTAAAGGGCTGTGGTTGCCTTGGGCTGGTACAGAAGCACAAAACATAATGTACAACATTTCTACCTACTTCTTTAGTTAGGCTTTAGTTCTCCTTTCAGCTCAGCATTAAAGGGATAGTGCACCATATCGTTAACTTTTAATATGTTATAGAATGGCCAATTCTAAACGACTTTTTAATCGGACTTCATTATTTATTTTTTATCGTTTTTTAATTATTTCCCTTCTTCTTCAGACTCTTTCCGGCTTTCAAAACATAAGCTCTACAAATGTATTGTTATTGCTACTTTTTATTACTCATCTTTCTATTCAGGCTCCTATTCATATTCTAGTCTCTCATTCAAATCAATGCCTGGTTGCTAGGGGAATTTGGACCCTAGCAACCAGATGGCTGAAATTACAAACTGGAGAGCTGCTGAATAAAAAACGAAATAACTCAAAAACCACAAATACTTAAAAATGAAGACCAATTACATATTGTCTCAGAATATAACTCTCTACTTCATACTAAAAGATAACTCATAGGTGAATAACCCCTTTTAAATGATCACAAGCCCGGGGGTGCTTTATACACATGGAAGGCGTCTCTATAGCCAACAGAGGAGGCAGGAGAAAGGCTTTTTTTTGCACCGCTCTGCAGAGCACGGCTGCCATTGCTCCGTAAACCAACAGCAATAATAAACTGACAGCAATAATAAACATTGATCCCTGACCCCTGCTCTCTGGCATGGCTCTGTGCACTCTGGGGGAATTGCAGATATCCAGGGCAGCACTAAAACCAGTGCAGTCAGCCAATCGTAGCACAATGCAGGCTATATTTATCTCTTATTTATAAAGCATCAGCTCTTCGCTCACAGTTGGAATTTGTCTCTCTGTGCACTCCATGGAAAATGAAGGCTCCTACGCCAGCACTTAATCATAGCAGGGAATGAACCAGGCAACTTTTATGCATTTGTTCTGTATTTACCTACAACTAAAATATATCTACAAATATGTTCTCTAAAACCTGCCCTTCCTATTCTATGTGCTCACTGCTGGTTCTAACTGATGAAACAAAATAGCACAAGTCAGCTCTTCACCAAACAAACCCCCACCATGTCTTTCGTGTGTCAGTTGATCATCAAGTTGGATTCTGCTGTAATTTATTCACAGTCACAACCAGCAGTGCAGAGGATAGCAAGGGAAGGACAGATCCTTTTTTCAATGGCAGTGACTTTTACAAACACAGTTATGGGACCTGTTTTCCAGAATGGACAGGACCTGGGATAACTGATCTTTCTGTAATTTGGATCTTCATACCTGAAGTCTTCTAGAAAATCATATAAGCATTAAATAAACCCAATAGGCTGACATTGCTTCCAATAAGGATTAATTATATCTTAGTTGGGGTTAAGTACAAGTTACTGTTTTATTATTACTGAGAAAATTACAACTTTACAAATCCGTATTATCTGGATAAAATATGGAAGACAGACTTTCCGTAATTCAGAGTTTTCTGAATAACAGGGCTCTGGATAATGGATCCCATACCTGTAACCCTAAATTTATTGCTTAGAGTTGCATTTAGGTAACATTTTATTTCAGGTTTACATCCCCTTTAGGCTTAATGAAGACTTTTAATGTAAGGGTCTCTGTTTTCTTCTGTTGCTTGCACCCCCTCTCTTTTAGGGTACACAGGCAGATTCAGGGAGATTAGTGAGTCGCCCGACGACAAATCTCCCTGAACTGCCTCCCCGCTGGCTAAAATGTAACTTGCCGACTGGATGGCACTAGGAGTGATTCATTTTTAGAAGTCGCCCGAAGTTTCCTCGCGAGGCAACTTCGGAAAATGAATTCCCGCCGAAGATTTAAATTGTAGCCGGCGGGAGGCAGTTCGGGGAAATTAGTCGTCCAAAGAAGAGGAGATTTGTTGCCGGGCGACTATATCTCCCCGAATCTGCCTGTGTGCCCTGACCCTTAACTCTTTCCCTGCTCAGTAAGCCTCCCGTCTCTGGTAAGTCATCAATGCATCGCAGATAAAAGGGCAACAACACTTTACTTTGGACAAAGTCACTAGTTCAAGGCCAGAACAGGATCAGCGTCTGACTGTATTTTTATTTTTGCAGTATATATAGCACATAGGTGGTGCCCTGACCCCAAAGGAAACACACACCAAAGGTATTTGCTTGGTCCCAGGAGACAATAACTGGATTATGGCTTGAAGTACACACACACAGACAGACACACACACACAGACAGACACATACAAACACACACACACACAGACAGACACATACAAACACACACACAGACACACACATACACACACACAGACAGACACACACATACACACACACAGACAGACACACACACACACAGACAGACACATACAAACACACACACAGGCACACACATACACACACACAGACAGACACACACATACACACACACAGACAGACACACACATACACACACACAGACAGACACACACATACACACACACAGACAGACACACACACACAGACACACACATACACACACACACACAGACAGACACATACACACACACACACAGACAGACACACAGACACACACAGACAGACAGACACACACATAGACACACACACAGAAACAGACACACACAGAGGCAGACACACAGACAGACACACACACACACACAGACAGACACACACACACACACACACAGACAGACACACACACAGACAGACACACACACACACACAGACACACACAGACAGACACACACACAGAAACAGACACACACACAGAGACAGACACACACACAGACAGACACACACACACAGAAAGACACACACACAGAAACAGACACACACAGAGACAGACACACACACAGACAGACACACACACACACACAGACAGACACACACACAGACAGACAGACACACACACACAGACACACACAGACAGACACACAGACACACACACACAGAAAGACACACACACAGAAACAGACACACACAGAGACAGACACACACACAGACAGACATACACACACAGATACAACAACTGCTGCTGACACTTATTAATGGGAACACAAGGGCACGGCGGCAGCAATTCAGTGAATCAATGCGATAAACAATTTGAGCCATTCATCAGTGTGGAATCACCTGCCATGCATTCCGATGCACCACTCATTATTTCTGCCTTATTGGTTCCAATAATCTCTTATAATACACAAAAGCCATGAATATCCTGTAAATTATATCCTTATAAACGGTGAGTAGTGATGTCATCAGTTATAAACGGTGAGTTCTGATGTCATCAGTTATAAACGGTGAGTAGTGATGTAATTTCTGTCACATGACTCACTAAAATGTGTGTATTATAATAAATAAAGTACCCCCAGTTGTAAAATATGAGGATATTAGAAGTTACCTTGGAGTTCCATGACCTGTATAAAAACACTCGGCCTTCGGCCTCGTACTTTTATATGGTCATGAAACTCCTCGGTAACTAATAATATCCTTATATTTTACAAGAGGGGGTACTTTATTCACTATATATTACGCCTTTCCCCTTCCTGTAGTCAGTGGAGTATTTATTGAAACTGTATATGAATTAAGGCCTCATGGGGCCCCTATTAAGGTATGAAGATCCCAATTACAGAAAGATCCGTTATCCGGAAACCCCCAGGTCCCAAGCATTCTGGATAAGAGGTTCCATAACTGCGCAAGAACATCTAGGAAGCCACATATTGAAGAGGATCCAGTATATCAAAATACTAATGAACAAATAAAAGCATCAGTTTCTCTCCTCCCAAATTCATTTCATGTGTGAAAGGGGGGGGGGTGCCTGTCAGAGAGGAGGGGGCACAGAGAAGCTCCAGTACAGTCGGCCCATTCTCCAGAGCTGAGGAGAATTTTCCCCCAACTTTATATGGGAAAAGTGTATTTGTTGGACCCCGGCCTGTCCTGCCAAGGCTTCCTGTCTGGGTCTCATTCCTATGGCAACAGCAGAAATCTGGCAGAGGCTTCTTATAAAGAATCGTTGTGCCAGGTCCGAAGGCTATGAAAGTGCTGGTACGAGGGCATCGGAGGGATTTGTGATTCAGAGCTGGACTCACCGACGTCCTTCCTACCAAGCGACACATGGAACATACAAGGAACAAATGTCTGACTATATTTAAAGGGCAAACGAACCCAAACGATCTAGAGGAATATGTTAGACACCCCAAGGGATTCTAATCACCTGGGAACATTACTTTAGAGCACCCCCATTTTTCCAAGGGTCCATGGGTTGGCAATAGGGATGCACTGAATCAGGATTCGTTTGGGATACGGCCAGGATTCTGCCTTTTTCTGCAGGATTCGGATTCTGCCGAATCCTTGTGCCTGGGTCGAACCGAATACAAACCCTAATTTACATATGAAAATTAGAAGTGGCAAGGGAGATCACGTGACTTTTCGTCACAATACAAGGAAGTAAAAAACAGTCTTCCCATTTTTTCCTATCCTGCACCTAATTTGCATATTCAGTTTGGTATTTGGCCAGGATTTGGCTTTTTTTTTTTTAGCAGGATTTGGATTCGGACTTTTTCAGCAAGATTCCGATTCGGGTGAATCCTTACGCCTGGCCGAACCGAATCCAAATCCTAATTTGCATATGTAAATTAGAGGCGGGAAGGGACTTTTCAACAAAATACAAGGAAGTAAAAACAATTTTTTCCTTTCCTGCCCCTAATTTGCATATGCAAATTTACATAAACAAATTAGGATTTGGTTCCCTATTTGGCCAGGATTCGGCCTTTTTAAGCAGGATTTGGATTTGGCCTTTTTCTGCAGGATTTGGATTTGGCCAAATCCTTGTGCCTGGGCAAACCGAATACAAATCCTTATTTGCATATGTAAATTAGAGGTGGGAAGGGAAATCACGTGACTTTTCGTCACAATACAAGGAAGTAAAAAAAAATTTCCCACTTGTTCCTTTCCTGCCCCTAATTTGCATATGCAATTAGGATTCGGGTTGGAATTCAGCCAGGATTCGGCCTTTTTCAGCAGGATTTGGATTCAGCCTTTTTCTGATTTGGATTTGGCCGAATCCTTGTGCCTGTACAAACCGAATCCAAATCCTAATTTGCATATGTAAATTAGAGGTGGGAAGGGAAATCCCGTGACTTTTCGTCACAAAAAATTAGGGCTGCACCAAATCCACTATTTTTGGCCAAACCCCCAAATCCTTTGTGAAAGATTCGGCCGAATACCAAACTTAATCCTAATTTGCATATGCAAACTAGGGGTGGGACGGGGGAAACATTTTTTACTTCCTAGTTCTGTGACAAAAAGTGGCAAGCAGTTTCCCTCCCCGCCCCAAATTTGCATATGCTAATTAGGATTCGGATTCAGTTCGGCTGGGCAGAAGAATTCGCCCGATTCCGAATCCTGAACCGAATCCTGGATTCGGTGCACCCCTACAAAAAATAATTTTCCCACTTTTTCCGTTCCTGACCCTAATTTGCATATGCATAAGCAAAGTAGGATTCAGTTCGGTATTCAGCCGAATCTTTCACGAAGGATTCAGGCGAATCCCAAATAATGGATTCGGTGCATCCCTAGTTGGCACCGTGACCCCAGAAACCAGATACTTTGAGTTTCTCCTAAAAATGACACTTGAAAGAAATCACAAAGAACAATAATGGACATTGAGAGGAGGGGGATTTGTTTCTGGAGAAGGTGGGCATGTCTATAAAGGAATGTGTGGCCTCTGCAGGACTCACCGTGCCCAATTACCCCCCAACTCACGGGGGAACTTTGCTCTGACAAATTGTGACAAATGACTCAGCTGTGCCGAATATTTTCGGAGTATAACGCTGGCACATGAGCCCCAAGTTCTTTCTCAGAAACACCAAGCCAGCAAAGCCCATGGGTCCCGGGAGGAAATTCCCGATGATTTGCGAGCCTTTCCATAAGGTACACGCGGTATTTTCGTAGACACGTTTCAAAATACAGTTTGAACCTTAAAGGGGAAGTTCAGCTTTCAATTGACTTTTAATGTGTTGCAGATGGAACTGAACTGAGCGACGCTGCAGTTTTTTTCCTTTATTTGGTTTCTGATTCCCCCCCCGCCCCGTTCTGTTCTCTTTCCAGAGTGAATGTTAAAATGCCATCTGCGTGCCTGGATCACGTATTCATAATCATTATTTATTGCTTATCTTTCTATTCACACCCTTTCAATTTCAATCTTTAGTCTCATGACTGGTTGCTAGCGTCAGTGAGCCTAGAAACCACATGGCAGTTTAACTCATTAAGTGCCTAGGTGAGAATCTACAAGTATTAGCTTGCTATCCTTTTAGCTGGCATATAGGGTTGCCACCTTTTCTGGAAAAAAATACCGGCCTTCCTATATTTTTATGGTTTTTCCCTATAAATAACATTAGCATCAAGCAACATTTTTACTGGCCAGGCTGGTAAAATACCGGCCAGGTGGCAACCCTACTGGCAGAGCCAATCCCCTCCAGGGGTTCAGTAGGCAGCAGGCTAATAACAAGCCATCTGATGGGAAGGGCCCTGCCAAATAAGTAGTATAGGGCCCATGATTCATATTCTACTTTTTAGAAGGCCACAAGTGAACCTGGGCCACAAGTGTCTGGGTCCACCAGGATTTCTCCCAGTCAGTCAGTCTGATACCCTATACTACAATGGGCTAATAATTGGGGCCATATTGTAGAGAGGGGCCCTACCAAACTTAGTAGTATTGGGTCCCATGGTTACTGATAACGACACTGTACTCTGGAAGCTTTATATCCCCTTTAAATAAGAACTAAAGCCTAACTAAAGAAGTAGGTAGAAATGTTGTACATTATGTTTTGTGCTTCTGTACCAGCCCAAGGCAACCACAGCCCTTTAGCAGTAAAGATCTGTGTCTCCAAAGATGCCCCAGTAGCTCCCCATCTTCTTTTCTGCTGATACACTGCACATGCTCTGTGCTGCTGTCACTTACTGAGCTTAGGGACCCACTCACAATATACAGTACACATAGAATAGAAATGTCACAATATAAGGCTGATTAGTAATTAATACACATAATTACTACATGGCAGCACAGAAACCAGTGCAATTAGCATCAGAATTTAATAATCAGCAAACCTGTAGCATCAGCTTATATTACAGCCAGGGAAGCTCATTTTCTGCTGGATAATTAGTGACGAGCCCTAAGCTTAGCTTCTCAACAGCCAATCAGAGCCCACTGAGCATGTGAGTGTCACAGACACTTTCCAAGATGGTGACCCCCTGTGACAAGTTTGAAGTCCTGGATCATTGCTGCTATTGACAAGCTGAAACTTTAGCCTCGTGCAATAAGTTCACTATATGAAATATGCCATTTTAGCCATATTCATTTTTAGGGATAAGTCCTCCTTTAATTGGAGATCTGCCAGGAAAATAAAAGCACAAGACTGTAGGGGTAAAGGCTGCCCTGCACCATGTATTCTTCATAAGAATAACTCTAGTAGTAACCGAGCGTTGGAAAGGGAATCCACCAGCCTACAATCAGTTGATTCTATAATATCACCGTGAAATCGATGGCCCAGCTACACAAAGTACAGTAAAATAATAAATATATCTAATAAGGAGACTAAAGTCAGTTAAGTGCAACCTTAGCATAACCCTCTCCTTCCCCCAAACCGACAAGGGTAACAGTGATTTTAACCTCACGGGGGGCGGAATTCTTTCCTAGCCCTGAACTGAACTGCATTAATTAGCAGTGATTTTATTGGACAGATTTTACTGGGCCATTCTGATGTGCAAAGCCAAAATGTCTGGCAGGCATGTACAAGTCATACCCTACAAATGGTTTTCCCTTTGCTAGGTGACATTTATTTGTTTTAAAATTAAAATAGGGTCCCCAATGAAAATGCACCCGATCTATACTGGCCACTCCCCAATGATGCAAAAACCCCACCCACATCCAACTGCCAGTTAGCATTCTCAGTAGGAGCTGACACTTGTGCTGATTAGAAATGTATTTACCCATATATCAAACCTAACAGTTCCTCTGCTAGAGGCAGAAAGGGGTCATTCACCATTAAATTAACTTTAAGTATGATGTAGAGAGTGATATTCTGAGACAATTTGCAATTGGTTGTCATTTTTTAAAATTTGTGGTTATTTAATTATTTTGCTTTTAATTCAGCAGCTCTCCAATGTCAGCATACTGGTTGCTTGGCTCCAAATTCCCCTAGCAACCATGCACTGATTTGAAAAAGGAAACTGGAGTATGAATAGGAGAGGGTCTGAATAGAAAGATGAGTAATTAAAAGTAGCAATAACTAGGAATGCACCGAATCCACTTATTTTGGATTCGGTCAAATTCTTTTGAAAAGATTTGGGCGAATACCGAACCAAATCCTAATTTGCATATGCAAATTAGGGGTGGGAAGGGAAAAACTTTTTTTACTTCCTTGTTTTGTGACAAAAAGTCACCAAATTTCCCTCCCCGCCCCTAATTTGCATATGCATATTCGGATTCGGTTCGGCCGGGCAGAAGGATTCGGCAGAATTCCGACCGAATCCTGGATTCGTGGATCCCTAGCAATAACAATACATTTGTAGCCTTATTTGTTTTTAGATGGGGTCAGTGACCCCCATTTGAAAGCTGGAAAGAGTCAGAAGAAGAAGGTAAATAATAATAAGTATAAAAAATAAGTCATGAAGGCTGATTGAAAAGTTGCTTAGAATTAGCCATTCTATAACATACTAAAAGTTAACTTAAAGGTAAACCATCCCGACACCAGAATGGCTGCTTGTCTGACTGTCATGTCATCTGCCTTCTCTCTACAGCAGTGAATGTGACCTGTGAAATTCTTGCAGAGACACAGGGAAAATTTTCTGCCGCCCTCAGTGGGAACCTGTTCTGCAAGCGGCACATGAACGAAACCCAACAGTCAATTTAAAACGGTTGGTGCACCTTTAAATTAACTTTTAGTATGTTATAGGCTGGCCAATTCTAAGCAGCTTTAAAGCTGGTCTTCATGATTTTATTTTTTTTATAGTTTAATTATTCGCCCCACCCTCCATCGTTTAAAAGCTGGAAAATATTATTAAATTATTAAAAAAATAATTAATGAAGACCAATTGAAAAGTTGCTTTGAATTAGCTATTTTTTTCTAACCTATTGAAAGTTAAACCATTAAATATGGGACCATGGTCAGTAGCCTCCAGTCATGCCCTGCTTGCGTTTCAGGATTTCCATATGGGATTGTCCTCCCTAAATGGGTACCAGCAAGTTTGGAAACAGCATTTACATGCCCAATGTTCTCGGAAACCTAGAAAACATGAGAGGTGGGCACGCAGATACCTACACCAGGAACTAGTCAATGCAATTTCCATACAATTACCAGCAGCGTTTCTAGACTCTCGTGCCGTTTATCATTCATTTTAGGAGCCGCACCCCCCTGTTTTATAGAGTCTTATGTCATCTTTGTCTGCCATTTAAACTCCTTTATTTACTGCACCGCTCCCAGGGTCGTTTCCGCTACTCCATGACTTCCATGTGTTGGCAGCTTCCCGCCAGGTTTTTAATTCACCACTTTTATTTTTATTATAGGCCACATTATAATATGAAGCCCGTGTCACGTGATCTAATATGGCTGATCAACTTGACCCCAATTGGACTAATGGGGTCCAACGACCTTAAGAGCAGAGACAGATGACAAGATTCGGGGAGAATTAGTCAACCGGCAAAAAAACGCCCCTTCTTCGGGCTACTAATCTTCCCGAACTGCCTTCCCACCGGATAGAATGTAAATCGCCGGCGTGATGGTACTCGGAGTGGTTCGTTTTCCGAAGTTGCCTCACAAGGAAACCTCAGGCGACTTCGGTAAAAACGAATCGATCCCAGTGCCATCCCGCCAGTGATTTAGATTCTAGCCGGCAGGGAGGCAGTTCGGGGAGGTTAGTCGGCCGAAGAAGAGTTGGTTTGTTGCCGGGCGACTAATCTCCCAGAATCTTCTCCTCTGTCTCTGCCCTAACTGGCATGGAAGGGAGCTTAATAAAGACCTCAACTCTTTTCAAATGCTGCTGGACTACAACTCCCAGCATGCTTTTCAGCCCTGATAATATTTTTGCTCATGATGGGACACAGCAGGGGCAGGTAAGCATCTGATTTATAGCAGTGCAGTATATCAATATCCAAATGCATACCCTGTGCCATGTACCAGAAAGGGTTGTTGACCTTTGAGTAAACTTTTATTATGTAGTAGAGAGTGATATTCTGAGACAATTTGCAATTGGTTTTAATTTTTTATTATTTGCGTTTTTTAAATTATTTTTATTCAGCAGCTCTCCAGTTTGCAGTTTCAGCAATCCGATTGCTAGGGTCGAAATTACCCTAGCAACTAGGGATTCACCGAATCCAGGATTTGGTCTTTTTCAACAGGATTTGGATTTGGGACGAATCCTTCTGCCAGAACCAAATCCGGATCCTAATTTGCATATGCAAATTAGGGGTGGGAGGGAAATTGCATGATTTTTTTTATCACAAAACAAGGAAGTAAAAAATGTTTTCCCCTTCCCACTCCTAATGTGATATGCAAATTCGGATTCGGTTCGGTAGGATTCTCGAAGGATTCAGGGGTAATATATGAATAGAATATGAATATGAATATATGAATAGAATTTGGTTCAGGATTCTGGCTTTTTCAGCAGGATTTGGATTTGGGACGAATCCTTCTGCCAGGCCGAACCGAATCTTAATTTGCATATGCAAATTAGGGGCGGGAGGGAAATCGCGTGACTTTTAACACAAAACAAGGAAGTAAAGATGAATAATAAATAGCAATAACAATAGATTTGTAGCCTTACAGAGTATTCATTTTTTTAGATGGGGTCAGTAACCCCCCAATTTGAAATAATAATAAAAAACTAAAAAAAAACTAATAAAAAAAAAATACATAATAAACACCAACTATATATGGTATAGTCAATAACATATTTAAAGTTAATTTAAAGGTGACCCACCATGGCTTGGATCTGAATCTCCAGGAAACCCGAGTTCCTCGCTATACGGTCCCTCGCTGTGTCCGATTGTTTGTTCTCCCCCCTCTGTTTTTACTGTCACTGCTGGAGAGGCGTCAGGGAAAGAAAAATAGATGCCTCTCTGTAAACATTAAAGCCCCCATAAATATTAACAACGCCACGAGGAAAGTTCATTAAGTTGTCATTGGTCTCATCTTTCCCAAAACCTCATCTTTTATACTAACCCCCCTCCTCTAGATAAATATCATTCTGCTGTAATCCCACAAATAATGTAGTGTTTGTGGGGTTTTTTTAAAGGGGAAGGAATGTTGGAGAAAACAGAGGTTGTTGGATCTGCTGGAGGGATGGAGCAGAAAATGATCAAAGGGAAAATCAAGGCCCTATCAAGTACAAATGTAGGCTTACGTAATATCTGTGGATGGCGTCAAAAGGGAAAAGGATGCTTACGGGGTGCACTTGCCTCCGTAACTATACTGATTAAAAATTGTGGGTGCAAGGAAAGTCTGGGGTTCCTAAGAACCCAGGTCTAAATGATGTGCAAGCGTGGGGGTGTTTCCAAGGAAACAGGGACTTGGGGGAGAGTTTTATTGAGCAGTGTTGCTTTAAGAACCTGGACTATTGTATCATGAACTTTTACCAAGTTTACCCCCTTATTTTGGGGGTCCTGACTAAAAAGCCAGAGCACACCTTCCCCACTCCCTGGCTGATATTTCACAGCTCACTCGGAGCTATAATTGGACATCAAGGACTCGTGAGGTCACCTCCGCCTGACTCAGGCCTTTTCTTGCCTCCGGCCAAAAGCTTCGCTGGGAACCAGATGCACAAAGCGAAGAACAGAAAAGAAAAATCCTTCACTGACGGAATAATCCAGAGGATTTAATCGCTGGAAAGGGAAAGGAGGTCGCAAGCCAGTTCCTCATGGCAAGTGTTCATATGACTGGTGGCCAAACCCAGAAAAGCAGATAAAGTCAAGGGCTCCTCACGTTCAGAGAGGAAACACTGTCATCGTTTGGAAGATATATGAGACCCTCCCGGTATTTTGGAGCTCATTGGATTTGGGCTTAATGTGACTATTAACTTTTTTGTCTTCCTCTGAATTCCCAGCTGTCCTTCTTCAATCTCAACTTCAACCTGAAGTTCATCTCATCCAACTAAACATCACCCACATCAATGGGCATGAAAGAGACTTGGTGTCACCAGATTAAGCTCCAACTACCCTCTTACCAGCGGAATTATCTGTCCTTTGGTGCAGCTCCAAATAACCCAATGACATCATTATTCAATGACATCATTACTCAATGACATCATTATCTGCAAAGTCCTCCCACTGGCATTAGGTCCTGGTGCGGGACACAGGGGATTTAAACTACAGTAGGTGGTCCCCCTGGTCAGAAGATTTACTGGGAAACAGGAGTGGGACCTCACTTACTCCAGGGTGAACTAAACACAAAAGGAAAGGACAGGCACCGTACCCACCGCTGCCAGATAGATGACAGCCGAGATGCTTTGAGGCTGAGCCCAGAAGCTCCACTGTTCCCATAGAACAAATTACTTTTAACAAATAGAGCTTGGGAACACGTTTAGCCAACACCCTTCTGGGCTTTCAACATCTGGACTGAAGATCCAGCTGAGCCAAAGATTTCTGCACAAAGAAACTGATACTGTTACCATGTAAATAAGACGTGATACAAGGACACGTTCCTGGGCCGCGTGGAACTGAATGCAACGACTCAAATAAACTGGCAAATACACGGAGAACGTGAACTAGAGGCTTGAGACAGACACAGACAGAACCCAATGTCCCTGTATCCTCCCTCCCAGCCGAGAGCTCACTCATTTTCCATTACTGATACAGTATTTTGTTTTTAAGAGAAGCACCAAATCTGCACTTGACGATTCCAACCAACTGTAATTCACAATCTCTGTGTCAGTATTGTCTGTCTCCACAGTCACACTCCCTTCCCAGAGACTATTATCCCACTGTTACTATAGGCACCATCTCTCCCTACTATACCTGATATCCCACAGTCACACTCCCTTCCCAGAGACTATTATCCACTGTTACTATAGATACCATCTCTCCCTACTATACCTGCTATCCCACAGTCACACTCCTTTCCCAGATACTATTATCCCACTGTTACTATAGGCACCATCTCTCCCTACTATACCTGCTATCCCACAGTCACACTCCCTTCCCAGAGACTATTATCCACTGTTACTATAGACACCATCTCTCCCTACTATACCTGCTATCCTACAGTCACACTCCCTTCCCAGAGACTATTATCCCACTGTTACTATAGGCACCATCTCTCCCTACTATACCTGCTATCCCACAGTCACACTCCCTTCCCAGAGACTATTATCCACTGTTACTATAGACACCATCTCTCCCTACTATACCTGCTATCCCACAGTCACACTCCCTTCCCAGAGACTATTATCCACTGTTACTATAGGCACCATCTCTCCCTACTATACCTGCTATCCTACAGTCACACTCCCTTCCCAGAGACTATTATCCCACTGTTACTATAGGCACCATCTCTCCCTACTATACCTGCTATCCCACAGTCACACTCCCTTCCCAGAGACTATTATCCACTGTTACTATAGGCACCATCTCTCCCTACTATACCTGCTATCCCACAGTCACACTCCCTTCCCAGAGACTATTATCCACTGTTACTATAGACACCATCTCTCCCTACTATACCTGCTATCCCACAGTCACACTCCCTTCCCAGAGACGATTATCCACTGTTACTATAGGCACCAACTCTCCCTACTATACCTGCTATCCCACAGTCACACTCCCTTCCCAGAGACTATTATCCACTGTTACTATAGGCACCATCTCTCCCTACTATACCTGCTATCCCACAGTCACACTCCCTTCCCAGAGACTATTATCCACTGTTACTATAGACACCATCTCTCCCTACTATACCTGCTATCCCACAGTCACACTCCCTTCCCAGAGACGATTATCCACTGTTACTATAGGCACCAACTCTCCCTACTATACCTGCTATCCCACAGTCACACTCCCTTCCCAGAGACTATTATCCACTGTTACTATAGGCACCATCTCTCCCTACTATACCTGCTATCCCACAGTCACACTCCCTTCCCAGAGACTATTATCCACTGTTACTATAGACACCATCTCTCCCTACTATACCTGCTATCCCACAGTCACACTCCCTTCCCAGAGACTATTATCCACTGTTACTATAGGCCCCATCTCTGCCTACTATACCTGCTATCCCACAGTCACAGTCTCTTTCCAGTTAAGAAAGCCTGGGTTGGTTAGTTTCCCTTTAAGCTCCTTTCTAACTCTTACATATCTGCTTCTGTAATATGCAGACTCAGTGGGTGGCAAGTAGGATCAGCCTGGGAACCATTTAAATTCCTTTGTTGAGTCTTTAGCAACAAGTGCTTCTGCTGAATTCCCTACATGACTCTTGCGATGTCTCAGACTGATAGTGAGGAAGGTTTCAGGATAATAAATGAGACCCGCTGAGTGGAAGGAGACACAGCAGAAGTATCTGAACGAGAACAAAATAATAAATAACAATATAATTATATTAAAATAATAATAATAAAAAATAATGGTGCGTCTAATTATCAACTACTAAACTGGATAGAGACATGGCAGGTGCATAAGTAGAAAAGGTTTGATATTGATTCCCTTAACCAGAAAAACCAGGTCAATGTTTGAGTGTTGATACAACTGAACTACATTTCCCAGCACCCAACTTTAACCCAACTATGGTTAAAGCAATTGTTTATGTGCCGGGTGACAGAGCTGGGGAATTGCTGGGGCAGCAGTTTAGAGGGTTGCCAGTTTGCTTTTAGAAATCATATAGCAATCTCAGTTCCCCTTTAATTAATATCATTTGAAGCTTTACTGCCCCTTTAAAAGTTTCTTGTTTGACAGCAGTTTGGCTTTCAGACAAAGACATCACCTTCAACACATCCCAGGCAACAGCGGTGGTGGGGGCGCTGACTGAATTGCCCCTAAAGAAAATCCCTGGGCTCCTTAATTCAGCTGTGCCCTTAATATATGCAAAGCGCTGGGCACACAAAGGGGCGAGACGCAACCCTGCAGTCACCATATGTTACACAGGCATTGTGCCACCCTGCTTATGAAATAACTGCTAATAACGATTTCCATATATCCATATTCAGCAGCACATAATCAGCGCCACCTTCATTAACAGTTTATTTGGGGCAGCTGCTTCCCACAAAGGTGCCAGGTACTGTCATGTCATGTGAGTGACTGAGCTCTCAGCCAATCCTGTGGCCTCCTGCCGCGTTACAGAGTTTAAGGCTACAGGTATGGGATCTGTTATCTGGAAATCCATTATCCAGAATCACGCGAAGGCCATCTCCCATAGACTCCATTATATAGTGAATATATTACCCCCTATTGTAAAATATAAGAATATTATGAGTCACCGAGGAGTTCCATGACTATATAAAAATACGAGGCCGAAGGTCAAGGTAACTTCTAATATCCTCATATTTTCCAACAAGGGGTACTTTATTTATTATAATACACAAGTTTCAGTGAGTCATGTGACAGAAATGACATCAGAACTCACCGTTTATAACTGATGACATCAGAACTCACCGTTTATAACTGATGACAACAGAACTCACCGTTTATAAGGATATCATTTACAAGATATTCATGGCTTTTGTGTATTATATATAGTGAATAAAGTACCCCCTCTTGTAAAATATAAGGATATTATAAGTCACGAGGAGTTTCATGACCATATAAAAGTACGAGGCCGAAGGGCGAGTGTTTTTATACAGGTCATGGAACTCCGAGGTAACTTCTAATATCCTCATATTTTACAACTGGGGGTACTTTATTTATTATAATACACAAATTTCAGTGAGTCATGTGACAGAAATGACATCAGAACTTACGATTTATAACTGATGACATCAGAACTCACAGTTTATAACTGATGACATCAGAACTCACCGTTTATAAGGATATCATTTACAGGATATTCATGGCTTTGGTGTATTATAAGCAAATAATTCTTATTTTTAAATTTTTTTCTTTGTAATAATAAAACAGTATCTTATACTGGATCCCAGTACAAGGTAATAAATGGTGTGTAATAAATGTAGCATGACTAATCTAATACAGGCATGGGATCCATTTTTGGAAAACCGTTATCCAGAAAGCTCCCAAATACGGAAAGCCTGTCTCCCATAGACTCCATTTTATACAAATAATCCAGATTTTTTTTTAAAAAAATTAATCATTTTTCTCTGTAATAATAAAACTGTAGCTTGCACTGGATCCCAACTAAGACATAATTAATCCTTATTGGAAGCAAAACCAGCCTATTGGGTTTATTTAATGTTTATATAATCTTCTAGTAGACTTAAGGTATGAAGATCCAAATTACAGAAAGATCTGTTATCCAGAAAACCCCAGGTCCCAAGCATTCTCGATAACAGGTCCCATATCTGTAGAAACCCATCAGCGCCGGTGCAGGTCAGGTTGGTTCTGGGCCTGATGCCCCAGGACCAATATTTGGAGGGGTAAATAAGGACTGTAATTCATTATGTCACTACAGCTTCCTGGTGACACGGTCGGACTGGTAAGTCTGGGGCCCACCGGGAGAGCGACTGCCAGGGACCAACATGAAAACTAAAGGGCCTTCCTACCAGCGCTAAACCTCACTTCGCTCCCAGACCCTGCCCCCTGCACATGCGCAATACTGCGTACTTCCCTCTTATCCTGATCTGATCCGGTTGGGGGCAAAGGAGAGGGGATGTCCAATTGGGAGGGCAGGTTTGGGGCCCACCAGGCTTTTCCCCGGTGGCCCAATCCGACACTGAAGCTGGTGATGTAATTTTCTTGGGATCTGGCCTTAAGTTAATCACCCCCCAGGACACGCTACATATGTGTAACAGATACTGGTGTTTTGGAGTCGGAGCCAGTTGGAATAACTGTTTATCCGGAGCCAATAACTGCTGCTGCCTGACAAATCCCACATAAGTGCAGGAGGTTATTCAGATCAGCTGTAAATGGATCCGGGGAGAGGGAAACATAAAGCCCACAGAAATGATTTCTGACCTTTCCTATAATAAGGGAAACTAAAATCTGTCCCCTCTCCAACAATAACAGAATCCTCCCTGCAGGAGCGCTCCGGCTGCTTTACTGGCACAGCTCTGTACGGGGACACCGGCCCTTCCTTGGGACAAACCAATTGCTGCTGATGCCCAGATCCCCCCACGACAATGAAAAACCTCACCCACTGGCACTATGTTGCTATGATACTTCTCTTTCTATTCCAACCCTCTATTATTCATTTTCCAGGACCCTAGTTACTACTAGGTAGACTAGACCATAGCAACCAGATAGCCGCTGAAATTCCACACTGAAGTAAAAGCCAAAACATACAAAAACCTCAAAAAACCAATTGCAATTAGTGTTAGAATACGAATGTCTACATCCAGGGTCTGATTGGCCGGCAGGGCACCAGGAAAATACCCGGTGGGCCCCGGCTCTTGTGGGCCCCACCGGGCCAGACCTGCTCCCTGAATCCTGTAGACGTACACACGGCAAATAAAATAAGCCGTCAACAAAATAAAATAAAAACATCGCTCATGCGTGACGGGGGTCCGGAGAGGGGCCCTGGCACAACAGCACCGGTGGGCCCCGGGCCCCCTTGTCCGACCCTGTCTACATCATACTAAAAGTTAATGAAAAGTAGTGATGCACTGAATTCAGGATTCGGTTAGGATTCGGACTTTTTCAGCAGGATTCGGATTTGGCCGAATCCTTCTGCCCGGCCGAATTGAATCCGATTCCTAATTTGCATATGCAAATTAGGGGCGGGGAGGGAAATTGCGTGACTTTTTGTCACGAAACAAGGAAGTAAAAAATGTTTTTCCCTTCCCACCCATAATTTGCATATGCAAAGTAGGATTCCAATTCAGTTCGGTATTCGGTGCATCCATAATTTAAAGGCGTACCGCTTCTTTTACGGCCATGGTCCCTTGCACAACCTCTGGTTAACAAAAAGAATGTCAGCTCTGCAGCAGAAACTCATTTGCTTCCACAATCGTTACCAGCTAAAAGCCCAGAACAATGGCAGCCTGCCCACTGGGTGCCAAACGCTGTTGCGGGTGCTGCCATACATGAGTGTCGCCCCATGACAAACATATTAAAAGTAACTGCTGAGATTTTGTAGCAAGCGATTTCAATTCACCATACAAAAAGGCTCTTAGCAGGTGTGTAGGTGCAGCAGTCGCTCCTCACTACAATGGAGTCCCACAATACACATGGAGGTCAATCACAAGTAGACTGTAGAAATAACATTCCCCACCCCATCTTTCTGTCTGGGACAATAACAGTGACATTGTTTAAATAACTTTGCCCTTGCTGCCTGCTGCTATCTGTCATTCTATCCGGCATTAAAACTGGACAAATTCCAGCATTTTGGGTATTCTTCCCTGATGTTCCTTCTGTTGCCATAACTGCAGAACCTGCTGTTAGAGTGACAGCTCCTGGGGTCACCTGACAAACTACATATGTCAGAGACAGGGGCTGTCCTCTACTGCACTCCATATAGTTGTATGGGGTACCACCAATGGGTAGAGCATATCATAATGATCAGGGTCTTTCAAAAGTTGCAAATTGAAACCTGGAGCTGAGAGTGGAACCTGGAAGCTCTACTACAGTTCCCAGCATCCTCAGCTACCACCAGAGGCCAGGCAAAACTATAGGCTACTCGCAACTTAGATGCCCCAGCCATAAAGACGCTACATTTCTATTTCGACTCTGTAGCACTCTATATGATCTACGTCACACCTGTACCCATATAAATGTCCTTATTACACCCATAGACAGTGCCAGAGGGAAAGGGAATTGCCCAAAGCAGAACTTACCGTTGGCATTCTTTCCACAGATGAGGTGCTCATAAGGCTGCAGGACTCCCCAAAGCTCTGCGTCATTATTGATGGCCATGTCCAGCACCTCCAGGGAGATCTCAGCCCCGTCGTTGCCCTGACTGGCCAGCAGCACCCTTCTCCTGATCTCCTCCAGCAGGTTCTCCACGCACGCAGTCAGGCAAATAGCCGCATACTCGTGGATCCTCACCGAGATCCTGGTGTCCACCATCCACTTGAAGAACCTGCCCACTGAAAGTGACAGGCCGCAGCGCGCAGATTTGCCCCTCCGCAAGCCGTCCCCTGCGCTCATACTGTACAGCGACATCGCGCGAACCGTGGACAGGGCACAGCTCTGCGACAATGCCCAACTCAGGATGAGTTTCATGGCGCTCTGGATCTCGTAGCGGGTGCACTTGGAGTGGAGGACGCTAAGGCGCTGCGCCTCCCTGGAGATCCTGATGAGGGGTCTTCTCAATAGCACCGCCATCCTCCTCACCGCGTCCTCAGAGAACTCCCGGGCACCCCCGTCCCCTTTCCCCTTCCTCAGTAGATGCCCAATGTCCTCATCCGTCCAAGGGAAGTCCTCCAGCTCTGGCAGCCGGTGGCACCTGGAGAAGAGGTCCACCAAGTCTGGATCCTCGCTCAGAGCGGTGTTCATGGTGTCCCAGCTGCTGTTCCTGCTGTTCATGGACCCTGAGTGGTACCACCAGTTGCCCCTGTGTTGGGATGAAGCCAAGGGCTGGGACGTTGATTTGTTGGAGGAAAGGCTGAGGGACCTACAAGAGTCTTCTGCTCCATAGCCTGAGTCTAGAGTCAGATCCTCCAGGGTCTTCAAGGTAGAGTTGTACATTCCAGCCATGGGAGCTGATCAAGAACCCCGGGGATATTTGGGAAATGTCTGACTTACACTGGGACTTGGCAGCACCCCATGTAGAACCCCATAGCAGGTCTCCTTGTTCTCCAGATGCTGCTGCGGCTGAAGTTGCTACAAAGTAGTTACATGATCCAGTTTAAAGCCTTGTTAATCCAAGAACGCAAATAGTAATAATAACAACAAGGGGATCGAGCGGATTTATACAGAGAAGAGAACGGATTCCTCTTAAATCACCGGCGCGACCCCCTCTCTGCAAACTTCTCTGCACTGTGCAGCCTGACTGTCACTGCAGACTCTGCCTGCAACTGCCGCCCGGGCATTCACCAATCAGCTGCTCCCAGGGGCGGGCTCAGCGCTGCAATACAAAGGCCAGCTAGTGGCAGGCACCGAGTTATCAGGCTGAGTTTGCAGGACGGGTGATGGGATTCTTGAGAATTCTTGCAGCAGCAAAAAAACACTTTTCTATCTCCCCTCTCGGCTTAAACCCCTGATACCCCCATGTCACACTGTCTGTACTGTGGGGAGGAGGTTGCAGGGAGTTCCATCTTATACTTTTTATTTAAAGTTTCATTTTCTATTACATTTTTTAATACATTTTTAATCAAAGGGGTTGGTCACCTTTAAATTAACTGTTAGTAGGATGTAGAGAGTGATATGAGACAATTTGCAATTGGTTTTCATTTTTTATTATTTGTATTTTTTGAGTTATTTAGCTTTTTATTCAGAAGCTCTCCAGTTTGTAATTTCAGCAATCTGGTTGCTAGGGTCCAAATTCCCCTAGCAACTATGCACTGATTTGAATAAGAGACTGGAATATGAATAGGAGAGGTCTGAATAGAAAGAGGAGTAATAGAAAGTAGCAATAACAATACATTTGTAGCCTAAAAGCAGAGACACACGCTCAGATTCGGGGAGATTTAGTCGCCCAACGACAAATCGCCTCTTCTTCGGGCGACTAATCTCCCCGCTGGCTAGAATCTAAATCGTTGGCGAGATGGCACTCGGAAGCACTTCGTTTTCCAAAGTTGCAAGAAGTTTTCTGGTGAGGCAAAGGGCAGAGACACATGTGGAGATTCAGTTGCCTGGCGACAAATCGCTTCTTCTTCGTGCGACCAATCTCCTCAAACTGCCTTCCCGCCAGCTAGTATCTAAATCGATGGCAGGAGGGCTTCGTTTTCTGAAGTCGCCCAAAGTTTCCTCGTGAGGCAACTTCAGGCGACTTCGGAAAACAAAGCGCTCCAAGTACCATCCCGCCAGGGTGATTTACATTCTAGCCGACGGGAAGGCAGTTTGGGGAGATTAGTCGCCCGAAGAAGAAGCGATTCTAGCCGAATCTCCACGTGTGTCTCTGCCCTTACAGAGCATTTGTTTTTAGATGGGGTCAGTGACCCCACCCCACATTTGAAAAGCTGGAAAGAGTCAGAAGGCAAATAATTAAAAAATTATAAAAGAATGAGCAATTCTAATCATTTAATGCTTATCCAGTCTTTAAGTTTTCATTTTAACGGGGTGGTTCACCTTTAAGTTAGTCTGAGAGTCTTAAGACTCTTGCCACTCTGGAAGGCTCTAGGTTTTGATCGGTGCTACCTAAGTGGTTTGATTGAAAACAGTGGCTCCTAAACTTTGTGGCTGGCCCATTAAAGGGATTGTTCATCATTAAATTAACTGGTAGTATGATGTAGAGAGGGATATTCTGAGGCAATTTGCAATTGGTTTTCATTTTTTATTATTTATGTTTTTTCAGTTATTTAGATTTTTATTCAGCAGCTCTCCAGTTTGCAGTTTCAGCAATCTGGTTGCTGGGGTCCAAATTCCCCTAGCAACCATGCATTGATATGAATAAGAGACTGGAATATGAATAGGAGAGGCCTGAATAGAAAGATAAGTAAGAAAAAGTAGCAATGACAATACATTTGTAGCCTTAAATAGTTTTGGTTTTTTAAGATGGGGTCAGTGACCCCCATTTGAAAGCTGGAAAGAGTCAGAAGAAGACGACAAATAATTAAATTAACAATAAAAAAAGAAAGAATTTAGGCCAATTGAAAAGTTGTTTAGAACTGGCCATTCTATAACATACTAAGAGTTAACTTAAAGGTGAACCACCCCTTTAAGGGGTTTTAGAATCTTGGTTGTGGGGGTCCCAGACTAAAGAGCAGATTTTGGGGAGAATGTCTAATTTTGTCCATTTGATACTTCTGGAAGCCCATCTTGAAGGCCAGTTAGAGTTAGATTTGGGGGTGAACCAGTGTTGGATTAATAAAATGTAGGGCCCCTACATCCACAGGCCCCCACTTCTAGGCTACGGTTGTGTCGGGATAATGCAGATCAAATTACTGGAGCACCCAAGCTCCCTATATTGGGTTGGGTTTGGCACCAGTGAAGTTACTGGATCTGCGATCTAGTGATGTGCGGGCCTGCCCAATCATGTGGGTGTGGGTCAGGCGGGAGTTGGTGGTGGTGTGGGTTAGGCAGGTGAGTGTCAGGCGAGTGTGGGTGGTGTGGGTTAGGCAGGTGAGTGTCAGGCGGGTGTGGGTCAGGCAGGTGTGGGTTAGGCGGGTGTGGGTCAGGTGGGGGTTGGTGGTGTGGGTTAGGCGGGTGAGGGTGGTGTGGGTTAGCCGGGTGAGTGTCAGGCGGGTGTGGGTTAGGCAAGTGTGGGTGGTGTGGGTTAGGCGGGTGTGGGTTAGGCGGGTGAGTATCAGGCGGGTGTGGGTTAGGCAGCTGTGGGTGGGGTGGGTTAGGTGGGTGAGGGTCAGGTGGGTGTGGGTCAGGTGGGGGTTGGTGGTGTGGGTTAGGCGGGTGAGGGTCAGGCAGGTGTGGGTTCGGTATAGCAAATGTAACTATATAGCAAATGTAACTGTATAGCAAATGGGTAAAATAGGCATCTATCAGAGCTTATGATACATGGGGAGGCTGCAAACGCCACACATTTAGGAATTCTGGGATGATGCCAAACTATAGAGGAGAAGCAGAGTTACACCTGGGGGTGAGTAGGAGCAGAGTGACTTTGATAAACGACTCCACAACGTCGCTGCAAAGGGAAAGGCACATAATCATTTAACATCACAGGGACCCACGTCACTACACAGAGGGGCCGCCTGTATCACTGTATAATGTGCGTCATTCCCAGCGCACTCATCTACTGTCATATACAGCCAACTGCCTCATAATCCTGGGAATAGTCCCATGGGCCCGCAGCAGCATCCTCGCACTTGTACTCAAACACAATGTGGTTTCTGACCTCCCATGAAATGTATTTCATTCACCTTGTAACTAAGGTTCGGCAGTCCTGTCTTGCTTTATGGCAGGGGCACATTGGAGCAGTGGTTGGTATTGCTGCTTTGCAAAGTTTGGGTCCTTAGTTCTATTCCAGTCCAGGAACTGTCTGCAAAGAATTTCTATTTTCTCATATATGGGTGAGTAAGCTGGTTAAATGGGTAGTTCACCTTTAAATTAACGTTTAGTATATTACGACGGCTAATTCTAAGCAACTTTTCAATGGGTCTTCATTATTTAGTTTTTAACGTTTTTTTTTAATTATTTGCGTTTTTCTTCGGACTTTTTCCAGTTTAGAAAAAGGGGGTCACAGACCCCATCTAAAAACAAATGCTCGTTAAGGCTAAAAATGTCCTGTCATTGCTACATTTTATTATTCATCTTTCTATTCAGGTGCCTCTCCTATTCATATTCCAGTCTCTTATTCAAATCAATGCATGGTTGCTAGGGTAATTTGGACCCTAGCAACCAGACTGCTGAAAGTGCAAACTGGAAAGCTGCCGAATAAAAAGCTAAATAACTCAAAAACCGCAAATAATAAAAAATGAAAACCAATTGCAAATTGTCTCCGCGTCATACTAAAAGTTAACTTTAAAGGATAAGTAAACCTTAGTGCTGCATCTAGATGTTCAGCTTTAAGTCACAGATAGGCAACCTTGCATTGGGCTTACATTAAATATAACTGTAGTTATGTGGCAGTTGCATGATGAAAGGAGGATTGTTGTTTAATAGGAATCTACCCACACAGTATGGCACAATAACATGCCTTAAGGGCAGAAGCTTTGTAACTGCAGTGCCCAAATTATATCATTAGTAACCTTTACTTACATCCCATTAGTCCTTTGCTTATTTGTGGGCTGAACCCTGCCCACCTTTTTTTTTTAATTAGGCAGATAATATCCATCAGTCACTGGCTCCATCTACTGGAGAACAATGAGTATTGCAATCTATTATAAAGACTGCGGGTCACTGGTAGACACTGGTAAGGGCAGAGACACACGTTCAGATTCGGGGAGATTAGTTAACCAGCAACAAATCTCCTCTTCTTCAAGACGACTAATCTCCCCGAACTGCCTTCCAGCTGGCTAGAATGTAAATCACCGGCGGGATGGCACTCTGGGAGATTCGTTTTCCGAAGTTTCCTTTTGAAGCGACTTCGGAAAACTAATCGCTACGAGTGCAATCCCGCCGGTGATTTCGATTCTAGCCTGTGGGAAGGCAGTTCGGCGAGATTAGTCGCTTCGAAGAAGAGATTTGTTGCCGGGCGACTAATCTGCATGAATCTGACCGTGTGTCTCTGCCCTAAAAGGCCAGAGGTTGGAAGCCGAAATCTTGGGGCCCTATAGAATGAAATAATCAATACTTTAAGGGGCAGATTTATCAAAGGTCAAGGTGAATTTTCAAATAAAAATATTTGAAATTTTCTAGCTATTTTTTGTGTACTTCAACTAGGGAATAGTCCAAATTCGATTTGAATTTGAAAAAAAAATTGAATATCGAAATTTATCATGTATGTCTCTTTAAAAATTTGACTTCAACCATTCGCATCTTAAACCTCCCGAATTGCTGTTTTAGCCTATGGGGGACCTCCTAGAACCTATTTGGAGTCAATTGGTCGAATTCGAACGAATGCGCTATTCCTTCGATTCGTACGGTTCGAATTCGATCGTAAACAGACCTATTCGACAAAAAAAAAAAAACGACTTAATTTCAGTTGGACTTTTTGAATTCCGAAGTTTTTTCAATTAGAAATTCGACCCGTGATAAATATGCCCCTATGTGATATTCAGAGACAATCTGCAATTAGCTTTCATATTTGTGGTTTTTGAGTTATTTAGCTTTTTATTCAGCAGCTCTCCAGTTTGCAATTTCAGCCATCTTGTTGCTAGGGTCCAAATTACCCTAACAACCATGCACTGATTTGAACAAGAGACTGGAATATGAATAGGAGAGGGACTGAATAGAAATTATTATTAAAGCGGTGGTTCACCTTTAAGTTAAATTTATTTATGTTATAGAATGGCTGATTCTAAGCAACTTTCCAATTGGTTTTTATTATTTCTTTTTTATAGTTTTATAGTTATTTGCCTTTTTATTCGGAGTCTTTGCAGCTTTCAAATGGGGGTCACTGACTCCCTTCTATAAAACCAAATGCTCTGTAAGGCTACAAATGTATTGTTATTGCTACTTTTTATTACTCATCTTTCTATCCAGTCCTCTCCTATTCATAGTACAGAAAATAAAGTGCTAAATTCCTCAAAAATTCATTGAGGAGGGGGATTTAACAGAGAGAATAAAATATAGTATAGTATTTTTATACTTTATTGGCACCCACCGTGATTATTGACAGTGATAATAGTGTTCTTTTAATTTAACTTAAAAGAAGAGGACCCAAAAAAGTGAAGTTGTGAAATTTGAAAATTTAAAAATAAAAAATAAAATAAAAAAGAGTGAAAAAAATGTGAATTATTCAGTGAATTTATAAGAAGCGAAAAGGACCACGCTAACTTTTTGCAGGAGTACCCGATCCAAAGAGACGTCTGTATCCTCCGAGGGACGCCAAGGAGACACAGTGACTTTCGTGGGACTTTTACCTATCCTTTTGCAGTTTTACCGATCATGTTTGTGAGTGTATTTTTATTCTATTAAACTGTTTTAAAGTGATCCCTACACATGCCCCTCTCTATTTTTATCCCTATTGCAACAACCCGGAGAGTAGAAAAAAAGTGGAAACAGTGCGAACAGGACTTATCAGACGCTCTCCCTTAACTCACATTTGGTGAGTGAGCTGCACAACCGGTTGTACCGGAATTGTGGCAAAGTATTTTACGTTTCCTTTCCTCTAACCTATATAGTGTGGATTTTAAACGAGCAAAATCGAAGGGGAAGTTTAACCCACACTAAATATTCACTAATCACATTAAAGGGATACTGTCATGGGAAAAAAAAAAAATTTCAAAATGAATCAGTTAATAGTGCTGCTCCAGCAGAATTCTGCACTGAAATCCATTTCTCAAAAGTGCAAACAGATTTTTTTATATTCAATTTTGAAATCTGACATGGGGCTAGACATTTTGTCAATTTCCCAGCTGCCCCAAGTCATGTGACTTGTGCTCTGATAAACTTCAATCTCTCTTTACTGCTGTACTGCAAGTTGGAGTGATATCACCCCCTCCCTTCCCCCCCCCCAGCAGCCTAACAAAAGAACAATGGGAAGGTAACCAGATAACAGCTCCCTAACACAAGATAACAGTTGCCTGGTAGATCTAAGAACAACACTCAATAGTAAAAACCCATGTCCCACTGAGACACATTCAGTTACATTGAGAAGGAAAAACAGCAGCCTGCCAGAAAGCATTTCTATCCTGAAGTGTAGGCACACGTCACATGACTTGGGGCAGCTGGGAAATTGACAAAATGTCTAGCCCCATGTCAGATTTTAAAATTAAATATAAAAAAATCTGTTTGCTCTTTTGAGAAATGGATTTCAGTGCAGAATTCTGCTGGAACAGCACTATTAACTGATTCATTTTGAAAAAATGTTTTTTTCCCATGACAGTATCCCTTTAATATTCACTAATTGCACAATGAATGTGTTTAAGAAATGAATGATACTGCATTCACTATCACTTGGAGATAAATAGTTTGCACTTATAAATTCACTGAATAATTCACATTTTTTTCACTCTTTTTTATTTTATTTTTTATTTTTAAATTTTCAAATTTCACAACTTCACTTTTTTGGGTCCTCTTCTTTTAAGTTAAATTAAAAGAACACTATTATCACTGTCAATAATCACGGTGGGTGCCAATAAAGTATAAAAATACTATACTATATTTTATTCTCTCTGTTAAATCCCCCTCCTCAATGAATTTTTGAGGAATTTAGCACTTTATTTTCTGTACTTGGAGATCGTCTCAAACAGGTGGAGGAGGACCTGCAAGTGCTGAACTGTGGGGAAACCAAAGTTTGTCCTTGGATACAACCTGATATATTTGGATTTTGTCCTCTCCTATTCATATTCCAGTCTCTTATTCAAAGCAACGCATAGTTGCTAGGGGAATTTGGACCCTAGTTACCAGATTGCTTAAAATGCAAATTGAAGAGCTGCTGAATAAAAAGCTAAATAACTCAAAAATCACAAATAATAAAAAATGAAAAGCAATTGCAAATTGTTTCAGAATATCCCTCTCTACATCATACTAACAGTTATCTCAAAGGTGAACAACCCTTTTAACAATAAATGTGTAGCCTCAATAGAGCATTTGCTTTTTAGATGGGATCAGTGACCCCCATTTGAAAGCTGGATGAGTCAAAAGAAGACAAATAATTAAAAAAAACAAAAAAAAACTATAAAAATAAATAATGAAGACCAAATTAAAAGTTGCTTAGAATTGGTCATTTGATAACATACTAAAAGTTAAATCAAAGGTGATCCTCCCGTTTATTAGCAGCAGTTACACTATTGCTCTCTACTGCCATCTACTGACAGAACACAACACTTTAAATATTCAGTATTCATTCTTGCCCTCACTGGGAAACTAAAACTGGTGTTTGGGTTGCGATTTGGAAATGTTTATAGGGTCACCACCTCACACCTTTAAAACCCGACACATTCTGAATCCACACTTGGGGGCCGATTCACTAACTTCGAGTGAAGGATTTGAAGGTAAAAAACTTCGAATTTCAAAGTTTTTTTTGGGCTACTTCGACCATCGAATGGGCTAAAAATCGTTCGACTATTCGACCATTCGATAGTCGAAGTACTGTCTCTTTAAAAAAAAACTTTGACCCCCTAGTTCGCCATCTAAAAGCTACCGAAGTCAATGTTAGCCTATGGGGAAGGTCCCCATAGGCTTGGCTAACTTTTTTTGATCGAAGGATATTCCTTCGATCGTTGGATTAAAATCCTTCGAATCGTTTGATTAGAAGGATTTAATCATTCGATCGAAGGAATTATCCTTCGATCGTTCGATCGCACTATCTGCGCTAAATCCTTCGACTTCGATATTCGAAGTCGAAGGATTTTAATTCCTAGTCGAATATCGAGGGTTAATTAACCCTCGATATTCGACCCTTAGTGAATCGGCCCCTTAGTTTGTTTAGGTGCAGACACAGCCACCCACTATGCATCTGAATTAAGTGCCAATTAGATGCACAGATTGTTTATCGTTCTGGCCAATCACATTGGTTGGGACAGTCTCAAATTGTCCAAACAGATTGCCGTATAAGTACAAAATCAGTAAGCGTTTGACTGAATTCCAGATGAAGGCCCACAAAGGCATTGTAAATATTTTCATGGCTTTTTCGGAGGAGCCAGTGCAATATTAAAACAAATTGTACCGGTGGTTTTAATTGAACCCTAAAGGGCATGTAAAGGCAAAAAAATAAAATCCCATTTTTACTTTAGTTTAATGAAAAAGAAACCTATCTCCGATATACTTTAATTAAAAAATGTGTACTGTTTTTATGAGAAACCTGACTGTATGCAGTGAAATTCTTCCTTCATTTACTGCTGTGGATAGGAATTGTCAGACAGTCCCTAACTGCTCTGCAGGGAAACAATCATACTTATGAACAGCAGGGGGAGCCCCCGCCTTACTTCCCAGCCATGCAGAACTCAAGCAGCTTTGTTTGTTTCCCTGTAGAGCAGTCGGCGACTGTGTAGACAGTCTTTGTATTGGATTTTATTTTGCCTTTACATCCCCTTTACTGTTTCCAACTCCAGCTGCAGGGACAAAGATCATGGAGCCAGATTTAAACAGATAAACTGGGATTCTATTTGGAGGATTATTTTGCTGCAGCCACTGGTTCTGCAGAGTTGGAGATGTTTGTATTAAACAATACAAAAACTATAAAATCCACATTAGATTACATGACAACACAGGACCCAGTGCAGTCTGTATATTCTGATTATTAATCAGTCTTGCTGTATCGGCTTCTGGCAGATATTATTTGACTTGTGCTGTTTTGATCATTTAGGACGATCCCTAAGCAGCAGCCCAGACCACACTGAGCATGTGCACAGTCTTGGTCTTGCAAAGATGTTTAACAAAGTTACAAGATGGTGACCCCCTGTGGCCAACTTTGAAAGCATAAATCATTTGTTTGATTAGGCTTGTGGTGCAGTAAGTTCATATTTATGTTTAGTATACAAAATACAGCATTTCTAGCCTTATTTCATTTTAGACGTTACTTTCCCTTTAAAGGAGTGGTTCACCTTTAAGTTAACTTTTAGCAATTCTAAGCAACTTTTCAATTGGTCAGTTATGTTTTTGTTATAGTTTTTAAATGATTTGCCTTCTTCTTCTGACTCTTTCCAGCTTTCAAATGGGGGTCACTGACCCCCCCCCATCTAAAAAACAAATGCTCCATAAGGCTACAAATGTATTGTTATTGCTACTATTTATTACTTATCTTTCTATTTAGGCCTCTCCTATTCATATTCCAGTCTCTTATTCATATCAATGCATGGTTTCTAGGGTAATTTGGACCCCAGCAACCAGATTGCTGAAACTGCAAACTGGAGAGCTGCTGAATAAAAATCTAAATAACTGAAAAAACATAAATAATAAAAAATGAAAACCAATTGCAAATTGTCTAAGAATATCACTCTCTACATCATACTAAAAGTTGATTTAAAGATGAACAACCCCTTTAAGTCGACTGGCTCTTATCCTGGGTCCTGAAAACCCCACAAAAGGGCCACAGTGTAATCATGCTCCTTACTATTCAAAATATCTGCAGTCCTTTATCGTTTACCCTAAGCAGGTTCCAGTCTTTACAAAAAAAGACTAAGTTAACTCAAAGGAGAAATGAAATTGAACTGTATTGTTTTGTTTGGATCTGATACTCCATTAAACGTCTCTGTTATACAGATCCTGGGATGCAGTTAGACCACTGGGAACACAAGGACAATCTGGATTTATTAAATGCAAAAATAACTGCAGTACAGTCTCTCTTTGTCGAATCAAGAAGTCGGTAGTCAAAGCAGGAAGTGATATCAGCAACCCATCCGGTGATTGAAGCACTAATGAAATACATTAGATACAGGTATATACAAGGGGTGGCCGAGAGATGTTGTCTGATTAGAAGTCTATTTGGCCATGTCGATAAGGCTCTGCAGGGATGTGGGCACCCACGTTTTCTCTCCTTGTACAAACACAACACCTCTGTCTATATAGATGACGATGCGGTTGAAGTTGTACAGTTGTTTTCCCTCGTGCCGCTTGCCAATTAAAGGCATGAATACGATGTTGTGCTCCTCTGCCTTGGACTGGATCAGATCCTTGAAGTTCATGGGCACAGCTGCTGCGGCCCCTATTCCCCTCTGAGCAATGCTCTCCGCATCCCGCCTCTCCTGCATAGCCTCATACTGGAAATCCTTCCTTTTCTCCGTCTGTGTAAGGTAAGCGATGCTCTCACGGGCACCCGGCTGCATGTAAGCACCTGCAACAGAAGGGAAAGCTTTGGTAACCCACAGAATCGTTTTCAAAGCATTAACTCACATACTTATAATCATCTAGCCATTTCTTTTCTAGTCTCACTGGCAGTTTAGTCTGTTCATAGTGGTATGGAATTGGTCTTCAATATATATAATGAAACGTTTTATATAGGGATGCACCGAAACCACTATTTTTGATTCGGCTGAACCCCCGAATCCTTCACGAAAGATTTGGCCGTGTACCGAACCGAATCCTAATTTGCATATGCAAATTAGGGTTGGGAAGGGGAAAACTATTTTTACTTCCTTTTTTTGTGACAAAAAGTCACGCGATTTCCCTCCCCGACCCTAATTTGCATATGCAAATTAGGATCCGGATTCTGTTCGCCTGGAAGGATTCGGTGCATCCCTAATTTTAAGTAAAAATATCAGCTTTTCTCCCACTGCCTCATCCTCCTCCTGAAATGTCAGCTGTCAGCTGCATATGCAAATTAGGATTCGGATTCTGTTCGGCCAGGTGGAAGGATTCGCCCGAATCCTGCTGAAAAAGGCCTAATCCTGGCCAAATCCTAGGCATCCCTAGTTTTACAAAATCTCATCCTCTTAAGTCAAAATGTCAGGTTTTCTCCCACTGCCTCATCCTCACAATGAAATAAATTCAGCTCTTCTCCCAGTACCCACCGGTCCCTAATTTGCATATGCAAATTAGGATTCAAATTCTGTGCAGCCGGGCGGAAGGATTCGGCCGAATCCAAATCCTGCTGAAAAAGGCCGACTCCTGTCCGAATCCTGGATTCGTTGCATCCCGTGTTTTACAAAATCTCATCCTCTCAAGTAACTATGTCAGGTTTTCTCCCACTGCCTCATCCTCACAATGAAATAACTTCAGCTTTTCTCCCAGTGCCTCAACCTCAGCTCTTCGATGACTGCCTCGTGCTCTCATTAAAATAATGTTAGATCATCTCCCAAACTACTTTCACTAAAACAGTGCGAGATCCCCCCTCTCTCACTCCCCCATCCCAAGAAGACAAATTCATCTCTGGCGATCACTAAAGTTTAAGGGTAGAACTACACAACCGATTTTTGTGGTGTGTGTCCATCTGCTCCGATGCGACGAAGCGTTATGACCCATGTGCCCCCCCCCCTCAAGTCACTGATTGGTTACTGCCTGGTAACCAATCAGTGGAAACCAAGAGAACTGAAAAGCAGGAAGTAGTGTTCTGGCTATTATGTTACACATCCAGTCACTCCAGCCTTTATACATTACATTTTTGCGTAACTAACTGTATTATTTTGCACAGTCTATCTATTTAACCAGTTTTTATTTTTAACTGAACAATTCCTTCAATATACAAGCAGAAGAGTATGTGCACACTGCAGGGCTGGGTCATTACTGCAAGCATATTTACTTACCAACACTAGAGGAAACGGCTCTATTCATGATGTCTAGAGCCTCATTAAATTTGTCCTTGATGGCAGGGTGAGCCAACACCAAGTCAGAGAACATAGACTTCCAGCCTAGATACCACTTTGTGATCTCTTCATAATTGGGGTTATTGCTGAGCCAGGAACACAACACCTACAAATAATAATCCTGGTTAATAACATAGTACTTGATGTTATATTCTTAACACTCACACTTCCTAGTACTAGAAGCTCCTGCTTCATTACTATGTGCCAACAACAGCCATTTTTTTTTTACATTTGTATTAACATTTGTTATAAAAAATAAAAAAAGTCCCATCCATAATACTAAGAAAGGGATGGGATTCAGCACACAAACATTGCAAAAAAGGCTCCACTCCTTAAGCAACATTATAAAAGTTCATAATGTAATTTTACCTGTAGTACACAAGCTGGATCAGTATCAAGTTAAAGGAGAAGTAAACCCTAAAATTGAATATGGTTAAAAATGCCATATTTCATATACTGAACTTATTGCACCAGCATAAAGTTTCAGCTTGTCAATAGCAGCAATGATCCAGGACTTCAAACTTGTCACAGGGGGTCACCATCGTGGAAAGTGTCTGTGACACTCACATGCTCAGTGGGCTCTGATTGGCTGTTGAGAAGCTAAGCTTAGGGCTCGTCACTAATTATCCAGCAGAAAATGAGCTTCCCTGGCTGTAATATAAGCTGATGCTACAGGTTTGCTGATTATTCAATTCTGATGCTAATTGCACTGGTTTCTGTGCTGCCATGTAGTAATTATCTGTATTAATTACTAATCAGCCTTATATTGTGACATTTCTATTCTATGTGTACTGTATATTGTGAGTGGGTCCCTAAGCTCAGTAAGTGACAGCAGCACAGCAGAAAAGAAGATGGGGAGCTACTGGGGCATCTTTGGAGACACGGATCTTTACTGCTAAAAGGCTGTGGTTGCCTTGGGCTGGTACAGAAGCACAAAACATAATGTACAACATTTCTACCTACTTCTTTAGTAAGGCTTTAGTTCTCCTTTAAAGAATTTACCTGGGGAAACACCAATTGTTCTTACAGAAAATAATTATCAAGACTAAATCCAATGCATAGCCATAATTGCATTTTATAATAAAATACCTGTAACCACTTGGGGAAGAAATGTTTCTCCAGGAGCCCTACGATGCTGGACAAAGCGACCATCCCCTCCCAGTCCGTGACCCAGTGAAAGACCTCCATGTGCTGTTGGTGTGGATTAATAACAAACTCGCTGAGACACATGCCTAGAGTCGGAGAGAGAGAAAGAGAGAGAGGGTCATTGGCACGGAGCATGAGATGAACAACTCTACCAACAGGAGAAGGAATGAGTATTACTGACGTAATTCACAGTGAGAAGATTAAGGGGTAGCTATTTGTATTTGAGCCAGCAGCCCATTGGAACAAGACAACAGCTTTTAGGTGTATAGCGCAGCTGGAATAATGGAAGAAAACATCTGATTGGTTGATAGAGGTTGCCAACTTAACCTGTATTACTATGTAAATACAAAATGTTTAATTTTTTTGGCTCAATTAGAAGTAGCAAAGATCAGTCGGAAACTGTAGAAAGAGCAAGATATAATAATAAATATGACCCGACATTCCTGTTATGAAATGTAACTAACAGCATACGAAAAAAAACAACACTGGAGGCTGCCATTAGCACCAACTCACCTAGCTTGGGCACAATGTTCTTCACCATGAAGGCTTCCCAAGAGCCTGGAGTAAACACCTCCTTCCAGGGCTGCAGAATCAGTTTGGCAGAGGAATCGCTGGGGTGCCATTTCTGAAGGGCATTGGACAGTTTATTCCGAATCGGTGAGAAGAGTGGCTCTAGCCGCGACTGCATCATAGGTAGCCAAGGGTGAATCCACGAGTGGATCGGGACTGTGTCTGTCAGCGGGTTCCAGTTTTCAACCTGAACACAGAAACGAAAATCATATGTGAGAGATGCCAAATTGCCCATAGTAACTGCAGGTAAGTCTTAAAAGGGTTGTTCACCTTCCGACACTTTTTTCGGTTCAGTTGGTTTCAGATTGTTCACCAGAAATAAAGACTTTTTCCAATCATTTTCTATGTGTGATCATTTATCTAATATTGAATTGTAAGTCTAATATTTCCCCTTTCTAAAGCAGCTCTGGATGGGGGGGGGGGGTCACCGACCCTGTAAACTGTTTTAAATTGATGCATTTAATTGATACATTTCATATCTTTGTTCCTGCTGAGTAGATTCACCGAGTTTCATTAAAGGGGAAGTAAAGTCTAAAATAGAATAAGGCTAGAAATGCTGTATTTTGTATATTAAACATAAACATGAACTTACTGCACCACAAGCCTAATCAAACAAATGATTTATGCTTTCAAAGTTGGCCACAGGGGGTCACCATCTTGTAACTTTGTCATACATCTTTGCAAGACCAAGGCTGTGCACATGCTCAGTGTGATCTGGGCTGCTTAGGGATCGTCATAAATGATCAAAACAGCACAAGTCAAATAATATCTGCCAGAAGCCGATACAGCAAGACTAATTAATAATCAGAATATACAGACTGCACTGGGTCCTGTGTTGTCATGTAATCTAATGTGGATTTTATAGTTTTTGTATTGTTTAATACAAACTTTCTCCAACTCTGCAGAACCAGTGGCTGCAGCAAAATAATCCTCCAAATAGAATCCCAGTTTATCTATTTAAATCTGGCTCCATGATCTTTGTCCCTGCAGCTGGAGTTGGAAACAGTAAAGGATGTAAAGGCAAAATAGAATCCAATACAAATCTCTACGCAATCGCCGACTGCTCTACAGGGAAACAAACAAAGCTGCTTGAGTTCTGCATGACTGGGAAGTAAGGCGGGGGCTCCCCCTGCTGTACATAAGTATGATTGTTTCCCTGCAGAGCAGTTAGGGACCGTCTGACAATTCCTATCCACAGCAGTAAATGAAGGGGCAATTTCACTGCATATAGTCAGGTTTCTTATAGAAACTATACACATTTTTTAATTAAAGTATATTGGAGATCGGTTTCTTTTTCATTAAAGAAAGTAAAAATTAGATTTTATTTTTTTGCCTTGACATGCCCTTTAAAGGCAGCGGTTAGAATTGATATAATAGTTGCTGATACTCCAGAGATGCTGCTGAGAAATGTATCAACTCAATGTTGCAAAATTGTAACAGTTCAGAATCTGCACCTGAATTACTGAGCTGCCAGACTCAAACACCAGCGACAGGGACATTCAACTTTAAACTTAGATTTTGGAAAAACTGTAAAAAAATAAAAAGAAATTGAAAAAAGTCTTTATTTCTGGAAAACAAACAACTCAACTGAAAGTTTTGGGAAGGTGAACAACCCCTTTAACTAGTGTACTTTGGTTAATACATATAAGCAAAGAACTACAGAAGGAAAATCAGAATTTGCACACTTACCTCTTTTTGCAATTTGGGGAAAATAAGCTGATCTAGTATATTATCCAGAATCCAGACTGGCAGCAAATGGACCCAGCTGTCTAAAAAGTCAGCCATGGGAGCACAGTTTCTGGGTTGCCACTGGGCAATGATGTTTCGCAAGAAGGGAACCCACATCTCCCAGAGCAACCTGCGTGGGAAAAAAAGACAAATTTACAGAATAAGGAACAGCACCGGCATCATCTGATCTAGTATCTAAGTGCTGTCGAAGAACAAAACGAAAGTCTAAGCAATACATTAAGAGTCGAATTGAAAATTCTAATTTTTTTTGGTCAAAACTATCAAATTCGAATTGTGAATTAACCAAACTCGATTCAAGTTTTAATTTGAATTTCAAGATTTATCATACTCTGGCCCTTTAAGAACTAAAATTGGACTATTTGCCACCTAAAACCTGCCAACTTACTGTATAAGTCAATGGGAGAGGTCCAGGGATCAATTTGGAGATGTTTGTAGCCTTCCTGACATTTAAGGGTTTTTTTTTCAGAAAGTTTTTTTTAATTCAAAAGGAACTCAATTCCAGTTTTCAGATCGGTACAATTCGACCGAGTTTTAACAATTTGATTTTGTTAATAAATATCCCTAAGTTGAATTTACTCGATTTTAAGGAGTTTTAAAAAAACTAACATGGATTGGAAATTTGAGTGTGATCCACAAAAAAAAAAAAAAAAAAAAATTCCACTTTGTCTCCAGGTATGGAGATGGGTTTGGAAAGAATCACAAGCTGATGACCATTTGTGGAAGTTGTTTCATTCATACGTTATTCTACTTCAAACCTTAAAGAATAGAGAAAGTGATACTTATTAGGGATGCACCGAATACACTATTTTGGATTCGGCCGAACACCCGAATCCTTCGTGAAAGATTTGGCCGAATACCGAACCCTAATTTGCATATGCAAATTAGGGGTGGGAAGGGGAAACCATTTTTTACTTCTTTGTTTTCAAGTCACGCAATTTCCCTCCCCACCCCTAATTTGTATATGCAAATTAGGATTTGGTTCGGCTGGGCAGAAGGATTCGGCCGAATCCTGCTGAAAAAGGACGAATCCTGGCCGAAATCCTGAACCAAATCCTGGATTCGGTGCATCCCTAATATTTATAGGGGTGCCAGTTTTCAGCCAATACTTGACTATGGGGTAAGGGGGTAATTAGTACCTGTGATATGGGTCCATAGCTGCATCGTGCGCACTGTGAGATAGGTGACCTTCCTCTAGAAGGTTCTTCCACTTACTCATGACATCAGTCCCATAATTAGGATCCTAGTAAAAAAGAGAAAGACATGAGAAATAAGAAATAGGAAAAGGATACACCCAGGGCACATATGTTAAGAGAATGGAGATCTTGCTCTTAAACATCATTAATCCCCTCCACGAACCCAAAAGTGTCAGCCATCCATCAACACACAGTTTTGTGCTGTGCTATATGTCCCCTTAGCTCAATGCCGTAAGAACATTTTTGCTTCCTTAAAGGGGATGTAATAGAATGGCCAGTTCAACTTTTTTAGGTGGTCTTCATTGTTTATTTTTTTTTATAGTTTTTTTTAACTCTCTTCAGCTTTCAAATGGGGCTCATTGAGCCCATTTAAAGGGCATGTAAAAGCAAAAAATAAATAAATAAAAAATAAAATCCCATTATTACTTTCTTTAACGAAAAAGAAACCTATATCCAATATACTTTAATTAAAAAAAATGTGTACCATTTTTATAAGAAACCTAACTGTATGCAGTGAAATTCTCCCTTCATTTACTGCTGTGGATAGGAATTGTCAGACGGTCCCTAACTGCTCTGCAGGGAAACAATCATACTTATGAACAGCAGGGGGAGCCCCCGCCTTACTTCCCAGCCATGCAGAACTCAAGCAGCTTTGTTTGTTTCCCTGTAGAGCAGTCGGCGAATGTGTAGACAGTCTTTGTATTGGATTTTATTTTGCCTTTACATCCCCTTTACTGTTTCCAACTCCAGCTGCAGGGACAAAGATCATGGAGCCAGATTTAAACAGATAAACTGGGATTCTACTTGTTTTGCTGCAGCCACTGGTTCTGCAGAGTTGGAGAAAGTTTGTATTTTGTATTAAACAATACAAAAACTATAAAATCCACTTGGTGATGGTGACCCCCTGCGGCAAACTTTGAAAGCATAAATTATTTGTTTGATTAGGCTTGTGGTGCAGTAAGTTCATGTTTAGTATACAAAATACAGCATTACTAGCCTTATTCTATTTTAGACGTTACTTCCCCTTTAAACAACAAATGCTCTGAAAGGCTACAAATATATTGTTCCTTTTTTTACTCAACTTTCTATTCAGATCTCACTCATATTCCAGTCTCTCCTTTTAATCAATGCACGGTTGCTAGGATTATTTGTATCCTAGCAACCAGACTTCTGAAATTGCAAATTGGACAGCTGCTGAATAAAAAACTAAATAATATCCACAAGTAATAAAAATTGAAAACCAAATGCAAATTATCTCAGACTATCACTCTCTACATCATACTTAAAGTAATTTAAAGGTGAACAAACCCTTTAAATCGACTAGCTCTTATCCTGGGTCCTGACCTGAAAACCACCCCCTTTAAAGTAGGGATTCACCGAATCCAGGATTCAGTTCGAGATTTGGCGTTTTTCAACAGGATTCTGCCTAATCCATCCACCCGGCCGAACCGAATCCTAATTTGAATATGCAAATTAGGGGCGGGGAGGGAAATTGCGTGACTTTGTCACAAAAAAAGAAGTAAAAAAAGTTTCCCCTTCCCACACCTTATTTGCATATGCAAATTAGGATTCGGTTCGGCATTCGGCCGAATCTTTCGTGAAAGATTCGGGGGTTTGGCCGAATCCAAAATAGTGTATTCGGTGCATCCCTACTTTAAAGGGCAACAGGGTAATCATGTCCCCTATTATCAAAAATATCTGCAGTCACTTACCCTAAGTGGGTTCCAGTCTTTGAAATAATCTTTCATCAGTGGGTAAACAATAGCCACAGAAAGGTCTGCCTTCTCAGACATCTTGTATTCCTCATAGTATTTGTCTTGCAACATCTCAAATATCCGTGCACACTCCTCTAATGTCAGAGGGTTATCACACGTAGGCTGTATCCGACGTTCACACTCCTCTACAGTCTCCAGAACCTTACTCAGGTTCTCTATGGCTTTATCCTCCCGTTCCAGCACCTCAGAAAGCTTCTCCAGCTCGTGGGTGAGGTTCACCACCATGTCCTGCTCATACTGTAGTTGCCGGTCATTCTGAATGATCTCCTGCTCAGTCATATCAATTAGTAGCTGCAAGTTGTGCTCCAGCTCTGGCAGAGCAAAACCCTGAGGCTTCTCTTCCTTGACCCCCTGACCAGGCGCCTCTCCAGGAATGTTGTGCTTCTGGGCAAGTTGACTGTAACTGTAGTAGACCTTCTGCTCCCGACCAGTCATATCAATCACCTAATGTGAGAGAAGGAGAAGCTCATTTTCCTACCATTAATGGGCCACTATAACACTGGATCCCGTGGCGAACTGTAAAGGACACACAGGAATGTCTAAGATGGCATAATTTTATTGTATAGACGTGTAAAGCATTTAAACAAATACAGCTGTAACCATATGAAGTGCTCCCTCTCTTTTTGGCTTTGTGTTTGGAAATATAACACAATAGGAGGATTAAAGGGATACTGTCATGCTAGTGCTGCTCCAGCAGAATTCTGCACTGAAATCTGTTTGTCAAAATAGCAAACAGATTTTTTTTATATTTATGTTGAAACCGGACATGGGCTACACATATTGACAGTTTCCCAGCTGCCCCCAGTCATGTGATTTGTGCTCTGATAAACTTCAATCAGTCTTTACTGCAAAGTTGGATTGATACAACCCCCGCCCCAGCAGCCTTACAATGGAACAATGGGCTCTTCGGCTCAATTTGGAGGTTGCCGTATCCTCTACTACTGAGCACCAGGCTGTTATCTCCAGGAGGTTGCCGTGGGTGTGCGCTTGCTCTACCTTGTTCCAGTACAATGGGAAGGTAACCAGATAGCCGCTCCCTAACACAAGATAACAGCTCCCTTGTAAATCTAAGATCAACACTCAATAGTAAAATCCAGGTCCCACTGAGACACATTCAGTTACATTGAGTAGGAGAAACAACAACCTGCCAGAAAGCAGTTCCATCCTAAAGTGCTGGCTCTTTCTGAAAGCACATGACCAGGCAAAATGACCTGAGATGCACCTACACACCAATATTACAACTAAAAAAAATACACTTGCTGGTTCAGGAATGCAATTTTATATTCATTTATAGCATCAGCTGAAAACTATGGGGTATATTTATCAAAGAGTGAAGTTAGAGGTCTCCACAGTTCTCTAGAGTGAAATTCCCCCACTCATTTCTATAGGATTTTTAAAAGAGTATTTATCAATGAGTGAAAGTTCATCCTTTGATAAATACACCTCTCAAAATCCCATATAAATGAATAAAGAGTGACAGAATTTCATTCTAGCAGACTGCGTTGATCACTAACTTAACTCGTTGATAAACATACCCGTATAATAGATGATTTTGTTTGCAGTCCATTTGACATTACAAGCCTAATCACATTGCGATTTTATACGTGCACTGGGGCTCACCTTTACTTGGGATATCTCCTTTTGGGGTGCCGACAAAGACTTCCCCACTCTGCCTTTGGCTTTCAGCTCCTCCACGGTTTTATAGGAGTATTTAGGTTTTTTCTTCCCTCCGCCAGGCTCCTTACGCCATTGACTCATCTCCTTCTGAAAATCCTGCATAGAACGGCCGCTTATTTAAATGGCGTAATATATCAGGTTTGGGGTTTCAGAGATAAGGAAATTGTGTTCATGTCCTTACTCCCACTTGGGGGCACATTCCACTGGAACCACTTTATTGGCTGCCAGCACAGTGCCATGATCTCCTCAGAAATATATATCTTGGTTTATTCCCTACCAAATGATAACGTACCTTCTCCTCCTCTTCTTCAGAATCCACAACAGGGAAATCCTTAATCGACTGCTTGGTCCTTTCTGAGCCATAAGCCCCTACTGCTCCTTTACCTTTCCTTTGTTTGGCTTCAATGGGGGCAATGATGCCTGTAAACAAGACAATGCCCATTTCAGTCTCTCTTTTCTTGCAGCAAAGTATAATGATGCAGTTTATCTTATGTTTGCATTCCCCCAGGTGCTAAAATATCAGCACCTAGGGGAATATCATGGATATTGTGTATTTGTATTTATTGATATAAGTGGAAGCAAATCTATTGCAATAGGGCTCTAAATAGAGCTTCCAGTATAATGTCACTGGCAGATATACCTTGAGCATTCTTTCCCAAGCCTCTCCCTGGCATGTAACCCATCTTCTGTAGGAGCTTCTGCCCAATTCCTTTCGTATGCCGCTCCCAAGAACCAAAATCTGTGTTTGACTTTATTCCTCCAGCAAACGTCCTCTGTGATGGTTTAAAATTACCACCCTGTAAAACAAAAAAAAAATGATTTAACGTACTTTTATTATGAAATAATTTGGTCTAGGAACTTTTAAAATAAGGGATGGTCAGACTATTATTATTGGAAATACTGACACTTCTCTAAAGCTGGCCATATGTAAGGAGATCCGCTTGTTTGGCCCTGATATGCCACCATGAGGTGAGCGATATCATGCTGATCTGAACATGGGCCCTAGGGCCCAACAATCAGATGATAATGGGCGGTCGGATTGAGGACCTTTGCGGTACTTGAGCCGACGGGATTTTTAAGCCTGGCCATTCGACATCTGCCCAACTTTTCGGCCAGATACCGATCAGGGAAGCCAGTCAGAAGGCCCCATAAACTGGGCAATCCGTCTGCAGCTTATATCTGCCCGTGTATGGGGACTTTTAGACTCATCTTACCGTCCTTAGCTTCTTTGCTTCAAAATCCTTTGGGAAATTTTCCCTTCTTGATTGTGTTTCACTGTCAGAATCACTATCAGATTTTTCTTCTGCAGCTGGCTTACGGATTCCAGCGCTGATAAAATTAACAGGGGCAGAGTAGTCTCGGGATCTATGAAGGAATCACATGAAAGGTGACTTTATTAGCAGCACCAGCATTGGTTCACAAAAGCATAACACTGAATGGAGGTTAACACAGAAGAACTGGATGAGATAGATGAGATAATGTTCCTGTATACCCATGCTTGGCAGAAGCAAAGAGAAAGTCAAGCTAAATTGGGTCATGCCCCTACAATCACAACTCATTTAAGTTACAATTGATTTAATGAGCACATTCCTATGATAAAAAGACTGATAAGTCTCATGCATTGAGGTCTTACCTGAAAAGTTAACCATTAAAAATCTAGCAAAGTTCAATTCAACAGGGTCGCCAATTTGTAAGTTCACTGACTGGGGTGCCTAAAATTGGAACCCCCAAGTAAATGACACTTACTTTTTTTGTCTTTCGGACTTTTACTTGTCCCTCAGAATAATATTTGGCACCCTCAATTAAGTACATCCTAGACTTTTGGAAAACTTGGGTAGGATGGACCAAACAAGTTGATCATTCTATCACTTTAGTGTCCTATGGGCGGAGAATTTATCTTAATTATGCCATCAATCAGTACCCATTGTAAACTATGAAGAATGGGGCAGGGTAATGGGACAGATTATTCTAGGAAGAGACTTACGAGTATATGAATGTATGTTGCTATGCAACGTTGTTATTTTTATTACCATGTATTTTTAGAGCGCCAACATATTGTGCATCATTGTAGAATAAATGTGTTTTTTATACAAGAATTACATACATACAACATACAGAGTTACATACATAAAGACCAGTACAAAAGGTAGTGAAGGCTCTGTGCAAAAGAGCTTACAATCTAAAGGGGAAGGGAATAAGACACAAGGTGTGGGAGTGGGCAAGATTAAAAATAAGCAGGTGAGAGATGTAGCAAATGGTATTGCATTTGGTAGCTAAACAGAGTAATGGGAGGGCTTTTCGAAATAAGTGTTTTTGGATCTTTTGAAGGTAGAAAGGTTGGCAGAAAGTCGGACGGACTGTAGTTGTGCACAGAAAAATTTTTTTTTTTGAAAAAAAGAAATAGGGTGCAACCACATGACTTAATTTAGCATGAGGAGCAATGGAATCCTGCCTTTGTGTGCTCATAGGTGACCGTAATACTACTCCAATATCAGGAGAATAAGCAGCTGCAGAAGTCACCACTGTGCCAGTCTAAAGAGCCACCAACCTTTTCCCCCCAAAGCTTGGCCTCTCATCATCAGAGTCGTGCTCTGCCCACATGCCGTAGGTCGCCTCCTCTTTTGTCTGGAAATGCTTTCTGCGGTTGGGGTTAAACTCGTTCTGCAGGTCCCAGTCTGTGATCTCAAAGTTCTCCATCTCCACTCCATCGCTGTCCTCATCTTTGCCATAAAGGTGTGACATAGACATGGTGCCTGAGAGAGAGGGTAAAGATAATCAGTAAACTGTTGTGCTGAAAATGAATCCACATTTGGGCCCAACTACATCATTATCTCTTCTCTTCCCAGCTCTCTAGATTTCTGTAGTCCCTGCTCCCGAGCCATGGCTGCCCATGGTCTGGTGATCCGGGTTTTACAGTTGCAATAAGAAAAGTTAAAGGAGAAACAAACCCTTAAAGGGGTTGTTCACCTTTCAAACACTTTTTTTCAGTTAATTTGTTTTCAGATTGTTCCCCAGAAATAAAGATTTTTTTTTCCAATTACTTTCCATTATTTTAAATTAAATGTGGTCATGTGACGTGTGCCTACACTTTAGGAGAGAAATGCTTTCTGGCAGGCTGCTTTTTTTCCTTCTCAATGTAACAGAAGGAGTCTCAGTGGGACATGGGTTTTTACTATTGAGTGTTGTTCTTAGATCTACCAGACAGCTGTTATCTTGTGTTAGGGAGCTGCTATCTGGTTACCTTCCCATTGTTCTGTTGTTTGGCTGCTGGGGGGGGTGATATCACTCCAACTTGCAGTACAGCAGTAAAGAGTGATTGAAGTTTATCAGAGCACAAGTCACATGAATTGGGGCAGCTGGGAAATTGACAATATGTCTAGCCCCATGTCAGATTTCAAAATTGAATATAAAAAAATCTAGGTAAGCAGTGGGAGCACTCACCGATCACTGGCTCAGCTTGTGCTGCACATCCGACCGTGGTCCCATCGGTAAAAGTACAACGTCCAATTCATGCATAGATGGAGCACCAAGATGGCCAAAAATCGATTAAAAACTTTGATTTTTATTTCATCATGTTAAAACAATCAACAGACAGCATGCCCTTGCAATCCCCTGGGCCATGTGCTCAGGGGATTGCAAGGGCATGCTGTCTGTTGATTGTTTTAACATGATGAAATAAAAATCAAAGTTTTTAATCGATTTTTGGCCATCTTGGTGCTCCATCTATGCATGAATTGGACAATATAAAAAAATCTGTTTGCTCTTTTGAGAAATGGATTTCAGTGCAGAATCCTCCTGGAGCAGCACTATTAACTGATTCATTTTGAAAAATATATGTTTTTCCCATGACAGTATCCCTTTAAGTTTAAAGTTGAATGTCCCTGTCTCTGGTGTTTGAGTCTGGCAGCTCAGTAATTCAGGCGCAGATTCTAAACGGTTACAATTTTGCAACATTTAGTGGATACATTTCTCAGCAGCATCTCTGTAGTATTAGCAACTATTGTATCAATTCTAACAGCTGCCTGTAATGAAACCCAGAGATTCTGTTCAGCAGGGACAAAGATAAGAAATGTATCAACTAAATGTTTCACTTTAGAACAGTTTACAGGGTCGGCGACCCCAACACCCAGAGCTGCTTTAGAAGGCGAAAAAAGACACTGTTTACACTTCAATATTAGAAAAACGGTGACACATAGAAAATAGATCACCAGAAATTACTTATTTTTCCCATTACCTTCTATCGGAAAACAGCTAGTTGTGTGAAGGTGAACAACCCCTTTAATAAAAAGAAAACCCTACCCCCTACCTTACAAAGACCCCTCCCCAGCCTAGCTGCTACCCCAGGCAAATGCCCCTAACTCTTTACTTACCCCTCAGTGCAGATTCTGTCCAGTGGAGTTCACGGGCGCCATATTCAGTCGCTTCGGTAATCTACGGAATGAGGCCGGTGCTTCGGCAATTTTTGTGAGTTCCTGTGCATGCGCAGTTGTCGCAACACAGAAAATTGCTCCAACTGCGCATGTGCCGCAATGCTGGTCTCATTCCGAAGAGAAGATGATGGCGCCCATGAACTCTGCTGGACAGAATCTGCACGGAGGGGTAAGTAAAGGAGTAGCAGTTAGGCTGGGGGGGAGGGTCTTTGTAAGATAGGGTTTTTATTATTAAGTATTTATTTCTCCTTTAAAGGGGTGGTTCACCTTTAAGTTAACCTTTAGTATTTTATAGAATGGCTAATTCTAAGCAACTTTTCAAAAGGTCTTCTTATTTATAGGGATGCACAGAATCCACTATTTTGGATTCGGTCAAACCCTCAAACTCTTCACGAAAGATTCGGCCGTATACCAAACTGAACCCTAATTTGCATATGCAAATTAGGCATGGGAAGGGTAAAACATTTTTTATTTCCTTGTTTTGTGACAAAAAGTCACACGATTTCCCTCCATGCTCCTAATTTGCATATGAATATTAGGATTTGGTTTGACCAGGCTGAAGGATTCAGCCGAATCCTGCTGAAAAAGGCTGAATTCCGAACCGAATCCTGGATTTGGTGCATCCCTAATTATTTATATTTTATAGATGTATTTGCCTTCTTCTCTTTCCAGCTTTCAAATGGGGGTCACTGACACCCATCTTAAAAACAAATGCTCTGTAAGCTGGCCATAGATGCGAACATCTGATCGTTGGAATCCTGGAACAATCGGACTTCCCCATCTCCAGACCTGCCACTAACCATTCCGATCACATAAAGTAGTAAAAGAACACATCAGCCAATATTCTGCCCCTGACATCAATCTTACGAAAGTTATGTCTGACCAAATCTGGTGGCAGTCTCCCACTGAAAATCGTACGATCAGCAATACACGCAGAGATATTATCGGCAGCCGACAGAAATCTTTTAACCTGTCTGATCGACCGATCTCCGCCGGACCAAAAATGACAGGACTCTCGACACACGGTCTGAAAATCATATGAATCTTAAGATTCGTATAATCGGATCTATGCGTCTATGGTCAGCTATAGGATACACATTTGTTATTGCTACTTTGTATTCCTTATCTTTCTATTCAGGCCTCTTCTATTCATATTCAAGTCTCTTATGCAGATCAATGCATGGTTGCTAGGGGGAATTTGACCAACCAGATGGCTGACATTGCAAACTATTGAATAAAAAACTAAATAACCCAAAAACCACAAATAATAAAAAATGAAACCCAACTGCAAATTGTCTCAGACAGCCTCTTTAAAGCAGACTTGATGGAGCAACAGCAGAGCCAAATTAAGGCCAAATGGGGGCCCAAAAACACATTCCATTGACTTCTTGTGAGATTTAGGGAAGAAAAAGAATGACAGCTGATTGGCGGGACCTGCTTTCCCTCTCCTGATGATCACTGACCTGATGAGCAGCCACAGCCTGGCTTTCTACCCCATTGGCCAACCAAAGATCCACCACTATAAATACTGACTCATACAGGACATAAATAGGGCCATGGATAATTGATTTGTGGGTTTTCTTCCCCTTTAACATCCTTATGACTAATGGGACTTTAGAGCTTTAGTAATACTACAATTCCCAGAATCCTTAGCCAGTAGCCACACACAGGAACCCCAGACAATGGTAGCCCAACAGGCACACATGGCCATTTCCCTATTGCGAGGGAACCACACACACACCTCGTATATACTGAGCAGCCCGGGCACCATTATTGTATAAACACAAGCGGACTTATTCCTAAACTCCCGTGAGTTGTCAAAGTTACCTAATTCCAGTCAAAGCAACCTGCGCCTCCGAGTTCCACAAGCTACAGCGCAGTATACAGTACAGTTCCGGTCACGCCCACGCAGTGACGCTTATTGTGCGCGCCACAGGAAATAGAGTTCTAATGAGAGAATGCTATAAATGACAGTACAATTTGGTTGTGACTTGAGTTAATAAATGAGGTGCCCTGTGCAACTATTCATTGAGTGTTAGATGGGTTGTTCACTTTTAAAGGAGAAACAAACCCCTTATTAAAAAAAACCCTACCCGTCATTAGAAATCACACATTGGTGCCAGGTCCCCATACCTCCCAACATTTTGGAAGTAAAAAGAGGGACAAAAAAATGTTTCCGCACGTAGCGCAGCAATTTTTTTGACCACACCCATTTCTGTGGCCACACCCCTAATTACCATGTTTGTTTTACAAAATTTGGCAGGTTATGAAAGTTTGAGAATATTTCTCCTTATCTAAACTGTGTTTTTGTGTCTCAAAATTGTTACAAAGTATCTTATTTGCACCTGTTAGCTGTTCTAGGCTATCTGCTAAAAGCCAATTAAGTGAGAAACTTTGTTTCTTTTTCTGGCTGTTCAGTGCAGAGAAAAGAGGGACTTTCCAGTACAAATGAGGGACTGCGGGTTGAGCTGTCAAAAGAGGGACTGTCCCTCTGAAAAAGGGACAGTTGGGAGGTATGGGTCCCCATAAAAGTTTTTTTTACAAAAACATTGGTGCCAGGGCTCCAGGGGTGCTTCGCCAATGAGGCGAGTTGAGGCTGTCGCCTCAGGCGGCAGCAGCCCACTAAGTGCCAGGGCATACCTCCCAACTGTCCCTTTTTCGGAGGGACAGTCCCTCTTTTGACAGCTCAACCCGCAGTCCCTCATTTGTACTGGAAAGTCCCTCTTTTCTATGCACTGAACAGCCAGAAAAAGAAACAAAGTTTCTCACTTAATTGGCTTTTAGCAGAGAGCCCAGAACAGCTAACAGGTGCAAATAAGATACTTTGTAACAATTTTGAGACACAAAAACACAGTTTAGATAAGGAGAAATATTTTGAAACTTTCATAACCTGGCAAATTTTGTAAAACAAACATGGTAATTAGGGGGTGTGGTCACAGAAAGGGGTGTGGTCAAAAATTGCTGCGCTACATGCGGGAAAAAAATTTTTGTCCCTCTTTTTACTTCCAAAATGTTGGGAGGTATGCCAGGGGCAGCAAAAATGCTGCTCCTGGTACTTTAAGAGCGAATTTCCGGGGGAGGGGGGGCAGCAGGCGGCGGAGGGGCCAGGATCTCCCCTGCAGGGCTCCCCTTACCAGTTAAAAAATTGGGACCCCAAGAATATTTTAAATAAAACCTTGGCGCCAGGGCCCCCTTAGAAGTTGAAAAAAAATTGGGGCCGCAGAAAATATATTTTTTTAAAAAACCTTTAGGCGCCAGGGCCCCCCTTACAAGTTATAGAGTATTAAAATAAAACATTGGTGGCCAGGGACCAAGTTTCAGGAACTTATATTTGTATACAATAAAACAGTTGCTTTAACCCTTTAAAACTTTCTCCAGGGTCTTCCCCCCACCACCAACAGGGTTTTCTTCCTGCTAGACTTCTGCCGGCCTAGCTTTTAAATCACACTGCGCCTACAGCAATTATTGTTATTAAAGGAGAACTAAACCCTAAAAATGAATATGGCTAAAAATTCCATATTATATATAGTGAACTTATTGCACGAGGCTAAAGTTTCAGCTTGTCAATAGCAGCAATGATCCAGGACTTCAAACTTGTCACAGGGGGTCACCATCTTGGAAAGTGTCTGTGACACTCACATGCTCAGTGGGCTCTGATTGGCTGTTGAGAAGCTAAGCTTAGGGCTCGTCACTAATTATCCAGCAGAAAATGAGCTTCCCCTGTAATATAAGCTGATGCTACAGGTTTGCTGATAATTAAATTCTGATGCTAATTGCACTGGTTTCTGTGCTGCCGTGTAGTAATTATGTGTATTAATTACTAATCAGCCTTATATTGTGACATTTCTATTCTATGTGTACTGTATATTGTGAGTGGCTCCCTAAGCTCAGTAAGTGACAGCAGCACAGAGCATGTGCAGTGAATCAGCAGAAAAGAAGATGGGGAGCTACTGGGGCATCTTGGAGACACAGACCCTAACATTTCTGATGGAACTGTCGTTGCGACTGGGACAAACTAAATATATTACAAGTAGTTGAATCTTCAAAGGTTTCCTGTGTTGCTAAGGGCCCAAGATAAACACTCAGTCTGTCCCACCCTATAAACAGACAAATATTGTGTCACTAATGTCTACTCTAATGAATGTGAATATTATAGTTAATGTCAGGTTGAAATGTAGGTGAGGGGGAAGCACACACAGTTGCCTATAGCAGCCATAATGGAGAGTAAAGAGGTTGCTTATTGGTTGCTATGACACCAGTGAAAGGGATAACTTGCAAATGGACCATATGAATGATGGTTATCATTCCAATTTCCCGCTCTCTTATAAGAGCCTCGATGCTGCTGCCCTTCCTTTCCAGATGTGTTTGTCGGTGGGCGTGGTGTACCAGCATAGGGGCGGGGCGGCACAAGCGCAGTTTGACACTTGCAAGATGGCGCTAGTCCGAGCGCTGAACTTGATGGATCTCCCTTCTGACCCGCTGCTGGTTATTCTGTTCTATCTGGACTTCCGGGACTTGACCAGGTGTGAGAGAGACCGAGTTGCTCTGTGTGTTGCACCTTATTCTAACCCGCGGGATCCTAAGTCATGTCACCTGCGTAACCCTGAGCTTTTACCCTAGGACTCCTTACCCCTCCTCCTAGTAACTGTCCCTCCTGTCACGTGTGCAGCATTTACTCCTCCTAGTAACTGTCCCTCGTGTGTGTGTAGCATTTACTCCTTCTTGTAACTGTCCCTCCTGTGTGCAGCATTTACTCCTCCTAGTAACTGTCCCCTCCTAGTAGCTGTCCCTCCTGTGTGCAGCATTTACTCCTAGTAACTGTCCCCTCCTAGTAACTGTCCCTCCTATGTGCAGCATTTACTCCTCCTAGTAACTGTCCCTCCTGTGTGCAGCATTTACTCCTAGTAACTGTCCCTCCTAGTAACTGTCCCTCCTGTGTGCAGCATTTACTCCTAGTAACTGTCCCTCCTATGTGCAGCATTTACTCCTCCTAGTAACTGTCCCTCCTGTGTGCAGGATTTACTCCTCCTAGTAACTGTCCCTCCTGTGTGCAGCATTTCATACCTCCCAACTGTCCCTTTTTCGGAGCCAAGTTTCTTGGCTTTTAGCAGAGAGCCCAGAACAGCTAACAGGTGCAAATAAGATACTTTGTAACAATTTTGAGACCCAAAAACACAGTTTAGATAAGGAGAAATATTTTGAAACTTTCATAACCTTCCAAATTTTGTAAAACAAACATGGTAATTAGGGGGTGTGGCCACAGAAAGGGGTGTGGTCAAAGAATTGCTGCGCTACGTGCGGGAAAAAAATTTTTGTCCCTCTTTTTACTTCCAAAATGTTGGGAGGTATGGCATTTACTCCTCCTAGTAACTGTCCCTCCTAGTAACTGTACCTCCTGTGTGCAGCATTTACTCCTCCTAGTAACTGTCCCTCCTGTGTGCAGCATTTACTCCTCCTGGTAGCTGTCCCCTCCTAGTAACTATCCCTCCTGTATGCAGTATTTACTCCTCCTAGTAACTGTCCCCTCCTGTGTGCAGCATTTACCCCTCTTAGTAACTGTCCTGTATCCAACATTTACCCCTAGTAACTGTCCCCTGTGTGCAGCATTTACTCCTCCTAGTAACTGTACCCTACCCCCCCCATAGTACTCATGCTCTATGTGGCTTTTACTCCCCATTTCTCTCCTGCTTGTAGAGAAATGGGGAGTAAAAGCCACATAGGAGTAACTCCATCAGTACTGGCAGTGGCAAATAGGGAGTAACTCCATCAGTACTGGCAAATACCCCCGTCTACTTACTACCAGTGTGTTTGAATTACATACACCCTTTCTACTTACTACTGGTGTGCATCATTTACTTCATCAGTGTTGGTACATACCCCCTGTCTACTTACAAGTTACAACTCATGTGTAACATTTACTCTGTCAGTACTGGCACATACCCTCATCTACTTACTACCAGTGTGTATGATTTACTTCATCAGTACAGGCACATACCCTCTGTCTACTTACTACCCATATGTATCACTTACTCCCCTAAGTACTTGCTGCGTGTGCCTTTATCAGCTCCTAATACCCCAGCATGTCCTTATTATTTAACGGCACATACAGTCTTTCGTTACTCATACTCTACAATATGTGCTGCCCCTCTTTCTGTTCATCATCACGTGCCCCTCTGTATTATTTACCCTGACTCTTAGGGGGTTTCTTTTGACTCAGAGCAGCATTACTTTGAGGGTTTACTGGTATATTTATATAGAACTTTCTGATAAAGCTTACTTAATTTTAGCCTTCCCTTCTCCTTTATCAACAGCACATTGGCCTGAATGCTCATATGCACAGATTTATAATATTGGCTCTATGAATGTAATGTATACCCATTCTATTGGGTATTCTTCAACATAATCCCAATTCCCAGAGCACACATTTTGCGGTAATGTGTTAAGTATTGTCATTTCAGTGTTGATTAGCAAGAGTAGGATATGTTACTAAAAGAACCATTTAAATGCTTGTAGGGTATGATTTCATTTTCTTATTTTCAAACCGTACTGGAACTAAGAATAGACACCTCCCCTATATGAAGCTGGCCAGAGATGTTAACCGTAGCCGGTTCATTCATTCGAATGCAGCTAATTTATCTTATTTGTCTTATTCTGCATCATGTTTGGCCAACCTTAAAGGGATCCTGTCATTGGAAAACATGTTTTTTTCAAAATGCATCAGCTGGGGGGGGGGGAGGGAGGGGGGTGATATCACTCCAACTTGCAGCACAGCAGTAAAGAGTGATTGAAGTTTATCAGAGCACAAGTCACATGACTTGGGGCAGCTGGGAAATTGACAATATGTCTAGCCCCATGTCGGATTTCAAAATTGAATATAAAAAAATCTGTTTGCTCTTTTGAGAAATGGATTTCAGTGCAGAATCAGCACTATTAACTGATTCATTTTGAAAAAAAAAAACATTTGCCTCAAAACTGGCCAATGGGTAGTTTGCACAGCACTCACTCTGTGATGTGGCTGCTAGTGGCCTTTTATGGACTATATTTGTCTCCCAGTTTAAATTATTTTTATTTATGTTTATCATGTGCTTAGACAGATTTATTTTTCTCTAAAACTTGCTAATATTACATGTTTGCTTGTCAGATATATATTTATTTACAAGCTTTGCTTGCTCTGTTTTAGTTTGACCTCTGTCTTTTAAATGGCTAATGTAGTAAAATATTGTTTGTTTCTGAAAAGAATGTGCAGTATTAAGTGTTTCTGGTAGACGCAAGGCTTACTTCTTCATTCCTGTGATTGTTCATGTTGCATACATGACATTCTAGTGTTCTTTAAGTTTATTAAGGCATTGATTAATCTCCACGAATCTGCTTGTGTGGCCAGACCCTAAAGGAGACAGTCGCCCCAGCGACAAATCTCCTCTTGTTTGTAGCGACAATCTCCCCCAACTGCCTTCCCCCTGCCCTCCGCGGGCTAAAACGAAAATTGCCTGGGGGATGGCACACGCGTTGCTTCGTTTTCCGAAGTCGTCTGAAGCTGACTCACGAGGAAACTTCAGGCGACTTTGGAAGACAAAGCTGGGGTGACTAATCTTCTTGAATCTGCTAGTGTGGTCAGATGCGGCGCTTAGATTTCCAAAGTTGCCCCAAGTTTTCAAACTTTGGGCGACTTTGGAAATCGAAGTGCTGCGAGTGCATTGACGCAGTGTTTTTTCATTGGGGGGAAGCAGTTCGAGGAGATTAGGCGCGGGCGACTAAATCTTCCCGAATCTCCAGATGTGCCCTTACCTTAAGGGTCAGTCCACACCTGCAGATTCAGGAAGATTAGTCGCCCCATAAAAAAAAACATATGATGTTTTCGGAGCTTTCGGGTGAAAACTCCAAAAAATTTGGTAATTTTTGGGAAAATGTAAAAATAAATAAGCATTAAAGACCTGAGCGGCTTATATAGGAGTTTGTAGCAGCCGATTTTGAGATACATTCGGATCTTGATAAATAACCCCCTTAGTGTGCCTTTACCCCTCCTCCTGTTTGTATCAATTACTCTGTATATCAACCTACTTTATGGGCATGATTAACCCTTATCCCTTTACCCTCCAGGTACCTGTATTTAACCATTTAATGTCTCAATGTGTTCTTGTGTAGCCTTTCAGGGGAAATGGGTGAAGAATTCTGTGTATAGCCCAAAACATGTGACATACATACAGATTTAACTCTTTAATTAGCTCCCACAAGCGGCTGGCAAGCTGTTTGTCCCATTGGAAGTGCAAGAACCCAGTGGTACTTGTGTGTTAGAGAGTTACGGTTCCATTAAGGGAGTCACTGACTTTTAAATTAAAGGGGAAGTTAACTGTTATCTGTAACATAGCGCAAGTTAATTTAAAGGCCACATGCCTTCCTCTCATAGTGTATCTGTATTTATTCCTCTGTGCAGGGAACGTGCTAGTGTAATAACAGGGGATGACGTCCAGCGAGACCTTATTGACAGGGAGAGCACTACAGATGTCTGCTTGCTGATAAAAATGACACCTGATGAGCAAGTGATAGAGTTCAGTGACTCAGCAAAGAGTGTCCCCAACTAGTGGCCTCCTCTTTAACCCTTCACTGCCGAGTACATGTAGATTTACAAACATCGACGCCCACAAACCAGACACTGGAACGCCAGGAGCGTCCCAGGCAATTATTTATGCATTTAAAGGAACACTGACCTTATGTATTCGTAATTAAAGCAGAGGTTGACATTTAAGTTAACTTTTAGTATGTTCTAGAACGGCTCATTCTAAGCAACTTTTCAGTTGGTCTTCATTGTTTGTTTTATAAAGTTTTTGAATTATTTGTCTTTTTCTTCTGACGCTTTCCAGCATTTTCCAATAGGGGGTCAGTCTCTATTCAGGCCTCTCCTATTCATATTCCAGGCTCTTATTCAAGTCCGTGCATGGTTGCTAGGGGAATTTGGACCCTGACAACCAGATGGCTGAAATTGCAAACTGGAGAACTGCTGAATATAAAGCTAAATAACTCAAAAACCACAAATAATAAAAAATGAAAACCAATTACAAATTGTCTCTACGTCATACTAACAGTTAATTTAAACAACCCCTTTAACCCTTCCCCCCCCCTTTTAAGTACCCAAGCAATAAAGAGGGCTTGTGCTGAACATACATTTTTCCCGTGGGTTTAATCACTAAAACTATATGGTTTAAGTTATTACTTGAAACTGAAGCTCCTCCACCACTTCACCCTTTGTTGTGATGGTTTTGTCAGCAGGAGTCTAATATCTGGGGGTGATATCTGTGCACTAAAACCAAATGCTCTACTTTATTTGAAAGAGGCTTCGAGTGAGGAAATGAGAACAAAAACAAAATACTTCCCCCCCCCCACCCTGTCTCCTGTCTGCAGCCGTTTGTTGGCACGGACAGGCCGTAGCACTTTTCTTAATGAATGCAGGTAATTATTCCATCGTATCACAATTACACGGATCAGTAGCGGCAATGTTAAAGGGCAAGTTCACCTTAGTGTGTTGTAGTGATATTTCAAGTTAAATTGCAATTGGTCTTCATTTTATTTTAAATACTTCTTTTGGCAAGACTTTTTACTTGAAGATAAACATCCACCATTCTTTTTTCCTCTCCTCTCTCTCTCTCTCTTTTTTTTTTTTTTTTTAGTTGCAGCCTTGTCAACCGGAGGTTAAACCAGCTTTCCAACCATGACCTTCTGTGGAAGCGGCCGAGCCAGATCTATTGGCTGGTGTCAGAGTGAGTGTCTTCATGGGCTCAAAGGAGAACTAAAGCTTAACTAAAGAAGTAGCTAGAAATGTTGTACATGATGTTTTGTGCTCCTGTACCAGCCCAAAGCAACCACAGCCCTTTAGCAGTAAAGATCTGTGTCTCCAAAGATGCCCCAGTAGCTCTACATCTTCTTTTCTGATGATTCACTGCACACGCTCTGTGCTGCTGTCACTTACTGAGTTTAGGGACCCACTCACAATATACATATAGCATTTTCTGCTGGATAATTAGTGACGAGCCCTAAGCTTAGCTTCTCAACAGCCAATCAGAGCCCACTGAGCATGTGAGTGTCACAGACACTTTCCAAGATGGTGACCCCCTGTGACAAGTTTGAAGTCCTGGATCATTGCTGCTATTGACAAGCTGACACTTTAGACTGGTGCAATAAGTTCACTATATATAATATGGCATTTTTAGCCATATTCATTTTTAGGGTTTAGTTCTCCTTTAAAGGGATACTGTCATGGGAAAACATGTTTTTTTCAAAATGCATCAGTTAATAGTGCTGCTCCAGCAGAATTCTACAGTGAAAACCGTTTCTCAAAAGAACAAACAGATTTTTTTATATTTAATTTTGAAATCTGACATGGGGCTAGACATATTGTCAATTTCCCAGCTGCCCCCAGTCATACCTGTACTTGATCCCAACTAAGATATAATTAATCCTTATTGGAAGCAAAACCAGCCTATTGGGTTATATTAATATATTTATTTGGTTCTTAGGAACAAGATCGCCCAGAAAACTCAGACCTGGAAGGAGACCTTCATAACATATTATAAAGACATGGGCCGATATATTGAGCACTATGCCAAACTGAAGCAAGCCTGGGATTCTCTGAAGCAGTATCTGGCTGAACACTGCCCCAAGATGATCACTTCCATTAAAGGTACTTTCCTCTCTCATCCCTGACGCTGCTGCTTAATAAGAGCCTTCTTAAAGGAATTGTTCACCTTTAAATTACTTTTAGGGGCAGATTTATCAAATGTCGAGGTGAATTTTCGAATAAAAAAAATTAAAATTCCAAGCAATTTTTTGTGTACTTCAACTAGGGAATAGTCCAAATTCGATTTGGATTTGAAAAAAATGTGAATATCGACATTTATCGTGTACTGTCTCTTTAAAAATTCGACTTCTACCATTCACCATCTAAAAGCTGCCGAATTGGTGTTTTAGCCTAGAATTAGGTGTTTTAGCCTATGGGGGACCTCCTAGAACCTATTTGGAGTCAATTGGTGGATCAAAGTTTTTTTGGGAGGAAAAACTTAAAATCGAATGCACTTTTCCTTCGATTTGTACAATTCGAATTCGGCCGAATACGGACCTATTCGACCAAAAACAAACTTCGACTCAATTTCGGTTGGTCTCTTTGAATTAGAATTTCGAAGGTTTTTCAATTCGAAATTCGACCCTTGATAAATATGCCCCTTAGCATGATGTAGAGAGTGATATTCTGAGACAATTTGCAATTGGTTTTCTTTTTTTTATTATTTCACTTTTATTCAGCAGCTCTCCAGTTTGCAATTTCAGCCACCTGGTTGCTAGGATCCGAATCACCCCAGCAACCATGCATTGATTTGAATAAGAGACTGGAATATAATTAGAGGAGGGTCTAGTAATAGGATTAATAAAAAGTCGCAATAAAAATAAATGTAGCCTTACGGAACATTTGTTTTTAACTGGGGTCACCCCCTATTTGAAAGCTTGAAATATATATATATATATATATATATATATATATATATATATATATATATATATATATATATATATATATATATATATATATATATATATATATATATATATTGAAGACCAATTGAAAAGTTGCTTAGAATAGGCCATTCTATAACATACTTAACGTTAAAGCAAAGGTGAACCAACCCGTTTAACCCGCCTGCTCCATTCTCTAACTCACTTGTAAACAAATAAACTCTGAATCACTGGTCATTTCTACAGCTGGGGTCCTCGAGAGAGATCTAAATGGCGTGGAAGAAAAAATAGGCTGCAAACTCCCCGATGATTATCGCTGTTCCCTGAGGATTCACAACGGCCAGAAGCTGGTGGTGCCAGGGTGAGAGATGATACTACCAGGACCAACTCAATAATCATACTTTGCTATTAGTTAAATAGAACTATTTTTATAAACTACCCTCCTCACCTGCAGGACACCCAAGCAATGTTAAAGGGGTGCTTCACCTTAAAGGTGCTTCACCTTGACGTTAACCTTTAATATGTTATAGCATGGACGATTCTTAGCAACTTGTCAATTGGTCATCATTTTTTGTTTCTTATAGTTGTTTAATTATTTGTCTTCTTTTCTGACTCTTTCCAACTGTCAACTTTCTCCGAATGTCAGGAAGGCTGCAAACTAGTGTTTGTGGCCGGGCCGAGACCCGTGGGTTCGGGCCTACCTCGCGCCCCTATTTGTGGGTGGTGGGTCCGGTCGAGCTTTTCTTCCGCCCGCCACCTTACACTGCTGAGTTCCGGCTTCTGGTTTTATAGCCACGTGCCTGCTTGCCCCGCCCGTTTTGTGACGTCATTGGAGGGGTGGGTCTATAAAAGGAACCCGGAAAACGGGTGGAGGGAGGGCGGGTTAACCCAACCCGTACATCACTACTGCAAACAACTCCAAATTGATCCCTGGACTAGTGATGTGTGGGCCGGCCTGATACCCGCAGGTCGGACAGATTCAGGTGAACTTGCACCCCTCTTTCCGGGTCGTGACCTTACAAATGCTGGCTTCCGACTTTCGGGTTGAAATTTTATAGATGCTTGCCCCACCCTTTTGTAACGTCATCGGCGGGTTGGCGCGGGTCTATAAAAGGAACCCAGAAATCTCGACACCCAAATCACTACCCTGGACCTCTCCCATTGAATTAAACTGCCATTCGGCAGGTTTTAGGTGGCGAATATTCAAATACGAGTTCTTAAAGGGCCAGAATATTAAAAATCTCAAAAACCTAATTAGAATTTTAAAAAAAACTCAAATCTAATTTGAATAACTCCCTAGTCGAATTTGACATTTTTAACCGTAAAAACCATTGAATTTTCAATTCGACCCTTGATAAATCTGTCTTTGTCTTGTCTCCTAGGCTGATGGGCAGCATGGCTTTATCCAATCACTATCGCTCCGAGGATTTCCTGGACATAGACACGGCAGCGGGAGGCTTCCAGCGCAGGATGGGTCTGAACCAATGTCTGCCCATCACTTTCTGTATCCACACGGGGCTCAGTCAGTACTTGGCGTTGGCTGACACTGACGGAAGACGCCGCAATGAGATCTTTTATCAATGCCCAGTAAGGAACGATAAACGGAAAAATGTTTCTTATGCACAAGGTCGTGTTACTGTCCTGCAGATCCGATGTTATGATCAGCTGGAAAAGCTTAACTCCGTCTATTTTTCCTAGGGATGTATCGAATCCAGGATTCGGTTCAGGATTCGGCATTTTTAGCAGGATTCGGATTCAGCCAAATCCTTCTGCCCGCCTGAACTGAATCCGAATCCTACTTTGCATATGCAGAGGGAAATTGAGTGACTTTTGTCACAAAACAAGGAAGTTAAAAATGTTTTCCCCTGCCCACCCCTAATTTGCATATGCGGATTCGGTATTCGGCCGAATATTTCACGAAGGATTTGGGGTTTGGCTGAATCCAAAATAGTGGATTCGGTGTATCTCTAATTTTTCCATATAGTTCCTTTCAGTAATGGTTGCTTCAGTTGTGTTCTGACAATCTAACCATACGCAGTCCGATTTCTAGCTCTTGCCTTGACACCCTTTTGCCTTTTGAGTCCGGTCCGGAACCAAACCAACAGCTTTCTCAATCAATCTTTTATGCCGGTTAAAAACTTGCATCACAACAGGGCCATTGGGAGAGGATCACATCAAGAGGCCAGTGGCATCTTTGTTTGACTGATCCGCTTTTTTATGACCGGCAGATTTTGCCCTGTATCGCTACCTTTGCAGTTTCAGCCATCTGGTTGCTAGCGTCCAAATTACCCTAGCAATTAGGGATGCACCGAATCCAGGGTTCGGGATTCAGCCAGGATTCTGTCTTTTTCAGAAGGATTCAGCCGAATCCTTGCGCCTTGCTGAACTGAATCCTAATTTGCATATGTAAGTTAGGGGCAGGTAGGGAAATCACGTGACTTTTTTCGTCACAAACGAAGATTTTTTTTTTTCCCCAATTTTTCCTTTCCTGGCCCTAATTTGCATATGCAAATTCTGATTCGGTTCGGTATTCAGCCGAATCTTTTACCAAGGATTTAGGGATTCGGCCGAATCCCAAATAGTGCATTCGGTCCATCCCTACTAGCAACCATGCACTGATTTGAATAAGAGACTGGAATATGAATAGCAGAGGTTGAATAGAAAGAGGAGTAATAAAAAGTAGCAATAACAATACATTTGTAGCCTTACAGAGCGTTTGTTTTTTTAAGATGGAAAGAGTCAGAAGAAGAAGAAGAAGGAAAATACTTCAAAAACTATAAAAAAATTGTATTGCCTTAAACAATATCATGACAAATTTATTTTTAAAAGATATATATATATATATATATATAGATAGATAGATAGATAGATAGATAGAGATATATATATATATATCTATCTATATATATCTATATATATATCTTTATATATCTATATATATATATATCTATATATATATATATCTCTCTCAACTATAAAAAGAAAAAAATGAAGACCAATTGAAAAGTTGCTTAGAATTGGCCAATCTAAGATACTAAAAGTTAACTTAAAGCCGCACCACTCCTTTAAGGTGGCCGCACGTGGGCAGATCCGCTCATTTGGAGAGGTTGCCAAACGACCGGGTCTTGCCCCAATATGCCCACCTTGCCCTAGGGCCCTATTATTGGATCACAACACACCCAGACCACAGGACCACCTCAATGAACAGACGTGGTCCTCGATCCGACTGGATTTTTACACCTGCCTGATCTGTCTGCTATTGGTCTGGGAGCCCATCGAAGGGCCCGATACACTGGCCAATAAGCTGCCGACCGCTTTTATCAGCCCTTGTATGGCCACCTTAACCCTATAGTTACTTGTTGGGTTCCAAATAGGTATTTGCGCATCCAGATACTAGATATCACTGGGCTCCACAGCAAATCATTTTTCAGGCCCCCAAAATGTTTAGCAGTTGACTTGTTTTACCAGTATTTATTGAAACCGTATATGAATACCTCCTGGGCCCTCCTGCAGCCACAGGGTCTGCTTGCTCTATAGTTACACCCCTGTTTGTAACATAGTAATATATATAACTAGCCTTAGGTGTGCACCCACAACCCCGCTTTTTTTGTATTCATTAAATATAACCTGCCTAACTGAGTTGATCCAGAGGAAGGGGAAAAACCCAATTTAAAGCATCACAAACCAATCACAAACTAATAATTCCTAGTGAATTATGTCCAAATACTGATATGGGATCTCTGTTTTAGGACCAGACTGCACACAACCCTGCTGCCATTGACATGTTCATTACAGGTAGGACATTGAGCTCTTTTCTTGCATAGACAGGTGTATACACAGTATTCTTTTTGTTATATCCAACAGGTAATCATAATGTTTCCTGTCTGTTCTCTTCCTACCAGGTACCTCGTTTTCCCAGTGGTTTACCTCCTACGTACAGCACGTTGTCTCAGGTGACTATCCAATCATCTGGGACCAGATTTTCAGGTAGCGTGGACTCAATGCAAAACCTAACTCCGATACTTTGAAACATAACTTCCCCTTTAGAGGGCAGTTTAGATGACACGGGCAAGCTTGCAACCAGCCCTGTCCTGGAACAATAGGGGCTGGGCCAGTTAAAAGGGTCGTTCACCTTTAAATTAACTATTAGTATGATATAGAGCAGGGGTCCCCAACCCTTTTTAACCTGTGAGCCTCATTCAAAAATAAGAATAGTTGGGGAGCATCACAGGCATGCAAAAACTTCCCGGGGTGCCAAATAAGGGCTGTAATTGGCTATTTGGTGGCCCCTATGTGGACTGGCAGCCTACAGGACACTCTGTTTGGCAGTACATCTTGTTTTTATACAACCAAAACTTGCCTCCAAAACTGGAATTCAAAAATAAGCAGCAGCTTTGAGGTCACTGGGAGCAACATCCAAAGGTTGGAGAGTGACATGTTGCTCACATGCTACAAGCTGGGGATCACTGATGTAGAGAGGGATATTCTGAGACAATTTGCAATTGGTTTTCAATTTTTTATTATTTCTGTTTTTTGCGTTATTTAGCTTTTCATTCAGCAGCTCTCCAGTTTGTAATTTCAGCAGTCTGGTGGCTAGGGTCCAAATGACCCTAGCAACCATGCATTGATTTGAATAAGAGACTGGAATATGAATAGGAGAGGCCTGAATAGAAAGACAAGCAACAGAGTAGCAATAACAATACATTTACAGCTTTATAGAGCATTTGTTTTTAGATGGGTCAGTGATCCCCTTTTTTTGAAAGCTGGAAAGAGTCAGAAGAAGAAGGCAACTCCTTAAGTCATGAAGACCAACTGAAATGTTTTTTAGAATTGGCCATTCTATAACATATTAAGTTAACTTAAAGGTGAACCACCCCTTTTTTGTTGTTTTAATTGTATAATTAATCTTTAGTTGGCAATTGTAGTTATAAGATGAACTGAAAATATAGCAATCATTTCTTCACCGATTTCTTCAAAGAAATTATTGTCAATTTGGCTGATACACCCCCAGTAAAATGACACTGCTGTACACTGATTTTTCATTTACTATAACACCGATGTATAACTGACAATTGCTGTTGCTAGGTATGAACTCGACAAGGCTTGCGTGGCAACTACTGATGATATCGCTGTGTCTGTCTCAACGTCATTCCTGCCAGAGCTGAGCTCCATTCACCCCCCGCATTACTTCTTCACGTACCGGATCAGGTGAGCAGTCGGCAAAGGGGTAGTTCACCTTTAAAGGATAAGTAAAGGGATACATGTACTGTTAATATGAAGGAATTTTGTTACAACAGCGCCACCTGCTGGTCATTTTCCCACCAGTCTGACCACCAAGTAGTCAAGGAAGTTGTCAGGAGAAAGAAAGAGGCTGCTCTGATGTTCTTCTGCTTAGGAAAGATGTGAGAAAGGTTTCTAATTTTATTCCTAAGTAGAAGAACATCAGAGCAGCCTCTTTCTTTCTCCTGACAACTTCCTTGACTACTTGCTGGTCAGACTGGTGGGAAACTGACCATTCATTTTTTTTATTTTTGCCTTGGGTCCATGTTACCCTCCCAACCAGGCAGTTCTTCTCATAGGAGACTGGAAACGAATACTGGTGGTGATAACACTGAGGTCTGGGGTCGGTGACCCCATTTGAAAGCAGGAATACGTAAATAACACTGTAATTAATGGGATTCTATGAAGGTTATTCTGTGGTTTAATCCATTGACATTTTCTTAGACTGGAGATGTCCAAAGATGCCGACCCTGAGAAAGCGTGCCAGCTTGACAGCAGGTACTGGAGAATAACCAATGCCAAGGATCAGGTGGAAGAAGTGCAAGGACCCGGGGTTGTAGGTGAGTGTAGTTTGGGTCTCACACTGATTTATTCACAATCCAGAGGCAGAAACCTCACGTAGCTGCTTCTTTTTCTGCATTGTTAGGAGATTATCCCCAGCTGAGACCAGGCCGGGTATATGAGTATACAAGCTGCACCAGTTTCTCCACGTCCTCTGGTTACATGGAAGGCTACTACACATTCCACCGCATCGACAAAAAACAGGAGACCTTCAATGTGGTCATCCCCAGGTTCCACATGAAGTGTCCAACATTCCGCCTGTCCAACATTTCCAAAGTAAGTAACTCTGGCACCTGATAGGGCAATTTTCCTACTTAAAGGTTATGTAATGGCACAAAAAATAAAATCTCATTTTTACTTTCTTTAATGAAAAAGAAACCTATCTCCTGTGGATAGACTTTTACTTCCCCTTTAAGTTTTTGCATAATAGAAATCGGCTTTAAAGGGGTTGTTCGCGAGGCTCTGTTTGGCAACAGTCAATTTACGGTGACAAATTCCGGGGAAGACAAAATTCGTAGAATTAAAATGTGAAATTTATTGCATCATCTTTAAAAGTCACAAACGCATGCCTCAAAGCATCCTGTGGGCTGCACGCTAGCAACCATGCATTGATTTGAATAAGGGACTGGAATATGAATAGGGGAGGCCTGAATAGAAAAAGGAGCAATAACAATATATTTGTAGCCTTACAGAACCTTTCTTTTTAGATGGGGTCAGTGACCCCCCCCCCCATTTGAAGAAGAAGCTAAATCATTCAAAAACAATATTTAAAAAAAAAACAAATAATGAAGACCAACTGAGAAGTTGTTAAGAACTGGCCATTCGATAACATACTAAGGGCTCTTAACACACGGGCAGTTTTTCCTGCGCTCCCCTGCATTGCACTTTCTTCTGTTCAGGCACCGGGCAGGAGTAGACGCACTTCATTCTTGTCAAGGGGGCTGTACTCGCACAGACGCATGTATGCGACGAACGCAATCGAAATGCAACATGCTGCGTCCCACCTGTGTTTGGAGCATACATGCGTCGGTGCGAGTACAGCCCCCTTGACAATAATTACGTTTGTCTACTCGTGCGCTCCCCTGCAGCTGAACGGAAGAAAGCGCAACGGAAAAAACGCCCGTGTGTAAGAACCCTAAAAGTTAAGTTTAAGGTGAACCACCCCTTTAATCGGTTTCGTTGATACAGGAGGAGAGCTGCAACGACTGTTTCCTACACGACGATGATTCTACTGACACAGATGACTACGAGGAGAGACGTCGGTTCTTGGATATGCCAAACGCACCCGGTCACTGCCCCCGACTTCACCTGAACGATCTGCTCTTACCTGGCAGGCGCTGAACACTAAAGGGTCAAAATTCCACGTGTTTGAGTTTGCACTTTTGTTTTTTTGTTTTATTCTGGACAATCGCAGGGAGTTAGACCCTCAGTCAACCATTGCTCTGACTTTCTTGGACGTTCAGGCAGTATATGGGGGCCCCACCCGCTTGCTTTAACCCCCCAGCTGTGGGGGGGATCAGGGGATGTGGCTGGAAGGGAGTGGTATATCCATAAAGTAGAAACAGCCATAAATCAGGTGTTGTATCCGCTTGCTCAGCAGCTTGTGTAGGGGTGGGGCTAAGCCTCCGATTAATGATTGGTCTATGGGGAAAATCCATTAGAAGTAGGGATGCTCCGACGCAACTATTTTGGATTCGGCCGAATCCTTCGCGAAAGATTTGGTCGAACCGAATCCTAATTTGCATTTGCAAAATATATTTACAAAAAGTCACGCAATTTCCCTCCCTGTCCCTAATTTGCATATGCCGAATCCTGCTGAAAAAGCCAGAATCCTGAACCAAATCCTGGATTCGGTGCATCCATATTAGAAGTGACAAAGTTTTATTATGGTTTAACTGACATTTGTTTTCTCTATGCTTTATATTAGAGGCTTCCCCCCCCCCCAGTGCTGCCCAGCCATTGATGAAATGGAAACCCAAAAATGAATGAGGGGGAAGTTGTTTTTTTCTTTTTCCCCAAGTCATGTTCTAGTTTATTCATCAATTTGCATCTTTTGGACATCGCACCCCAACAGACATCTTATCAACTCCTGTTTGCAGCAGCAGACGTTGGAGGTACAATAACATGCAGGGAAAACAAACTAAAATAAATATGTGGGTCTCCTTTGTGATCTGGAGAATGTGTGTTATGTACAACACTGTCCACTTGTCTATGATGCTTTTGTTTTTTTTTTGTTTTTTTTTTAATCTTTAGGGCACACAGGCAGATTTGGGGAGATTAGTCGCCCTGGCGACAAATCTCCTCTTCTTCGGGATGACTAATCTCCCCAAACTGCCTTCCCGCCGGCTAAAATGTAAATAGCTGGCGGGATGGCACTGGGAGCGATTCGTTTTCCATAGTTGCCTGACGAGGAAACTTCGGAAAAATGAATAGCTCGGAGCGTCATCCCGTCGGCGATTTACATTTTAGCCGGTGGGGAGGCAGTTCCGGGAGATTAGTCGCCCTGAAGAAGAGGAGATTTGTTGCCGGGCTACTAATCTCCCCAAATCTGCCTGTGTGCCCTGACCCTAAAGGAGTAACCACAGGCAAATGCCCCTAACTCTTTACTTACCCCTTGGTGAAGATTCAGGCATCAGAGTTCATGGGCTCCATCTTCAGCCACTTCGGTAATCTTCAGAATGAGACCAGGCCTTCAGCAATTTTCATGAGCTTTGTCGCGTGTGCAGTTGTCGCAAAACAGAAAATTGCTCCAACTGCGCATGGGCCGCCACGCCAATCTCATTCCGAAGAGAAGATGGCGTCCGTGAACTCTGATGCCTCAATCTGCACTGAGGGGTAAGTAAAACGTTAGAGGCATTTGCCTGGGGTAACACTTAAGATGGAGGTAGGGGATCTATGGAGGTTAGGGTTTTTTTTTAACTTTAGCGTTGAATTCTCCTTTAAAGGGTAAGTTTGACTAAGGCCAGGGGGTGTCACTACAGAGTAAGCAGACACTGCAGGGGGGCCCAGGAGGTATAGGGGGCTCCGTCAGGCCCAATTTAGTGAGCAATTTCAGAATATATTGGTAAAACAGGACAATCTCTGGACCGTTAATTTGCTGTTGGGCCCAGTAACATAAAGACTAAGGCCCATGACATGGCAGCATTAGGCTCAATGCAACGATCACCACTCGGGCTGCCCACCTGCAGAGCATAATGCTTGGTATGCCTTGTGTCTAAGGGAATATATTTCACACCACCACTGTCCAGACATAGGATTCTGCTTTTTCTAGACGTAAGGCATGAGATGGTCACTCTGGGAGCCATGACACAGGACATCTTAGTAAGGGAATTAGGTGTGATATGGTGCAGGGGATACTATGCTCTCCAGCTAAAACCTAATTATATTTTGTAGGTGGGTTAAGTTCCCATTTAAAATAATACTAAACAAACACATTCCAGTTTTTTGTAACTGTCCTAGAACCCCAGTACCTTAGTTACTTACCAGTCTGGTTGTGCTGCAGGTTTTAATGTCACATTTGTCGGAGGTGGGTATAGTTAAAGGAAATATCAACCCGAAACATTTTTTTTTTTTGCCTGATAAAAGAAATCATAATTCTAAGTAACTGTGCAATATACATTCATTACACATTTTCTATGGTTTTTAAGTTATGTGTACAGGTATGGCAGAATGCTCTGGACCTAGGGTTTTCCAGATAACGGATCTTTCCGTAATTTGGACCTTAAGTCTACTAGAAAATCATGTAAGCATTAAATAAACCCAATAGGCTGGTTTTTCTTCCTATAAGGATTAATTATATATAGTCGGGATCAAGCAGAAGCTACTGTTTTATTATTACACAGAAAAAGAAAATCATTTTTAAAAGTTTGGATTATATGGGTGATGGCTTTACCGTAATTCAGTGTTTTCTGGATAACAGGTTTCTGGATGACCTGTTTATGGATAGCTATTGAAAGCAATGTTTGTCTGCCCCTTTCTATTCTCTGCACTGGTGGCTCAGACTGTTGAAACAATGTAGGACAAGGCAGCTGATTCACTGACATGTCTTTGCTGGGGAACCAAGACTTTTGCAACATTGATTAAACAGTAACTGCCACCTTTGAGTTAAAGTTTAGTTTGATGTAGGGAGTGATATTCTGAGACAATTTGCAATTGGCTTTCTTTTTTTTTATTACTTGTGTTTTTTTACTTATTTTGCTTTTTATTCAGCAGCTCTCTAGTTTGCAGTGTCAGTAATCTGATTGCTAGGGTCCAAATTACCCTAGCAACCATGCGTTGATTTGAATGAGAATATGGAATATTAATAGGGGAGGGTCAGAACAGAAAGACGAGTGATTAAAAAGTAGCAATAATAATAAATGTGTAGCTTTAGAGAGGATTTGTTGACCCCCTTTTAAATGCTAGAAAGTGTCAGTAGAAGAAGGCAAATAATTCATAAACTATAAAAAAAATAATAATGAAGACCAATTGAAAAGTTGCTTAGAATTGGCCGTTCTATAACATACTAAAAGTACCACCCCTTTAACTTTAAAAGCACTGACATTTTTTTTAATAAATGTATATTGAAAAGTTGCTTAGAATTATGTTTTCGTTTAGTTTGGGGTGACTTTCCCTTTAAGTGATACAGAAAGAAAAGCCATAGAGAGGCTTTTAAAGAAGGGATGCACCGAATCCAGGATTCGGTTTGGGATTCTGCCTTTTTCAGCAGGATTCGGATTCTGCCGAATCCTTGTGTCTGGCCGAACAGAATCCTAATTTGCATATGTAAATTAGGGGCAGGTAGGGAAATCATGTGACTTTTCATCACAAAAGAAGAATTTTTTTCCACTTCTCTATTTACTGCCCCTAATTTCCATATGCAAATTAGGGGCAATAAAGGAAAAAGTGGAAAATATTCGGATTCGGTTTGGTATTCGGCTAAATCTTTCACAAAGGATTCAGGGATTCGGCCGAATCCCAAATAGTGGATTCGGTGCATCCCTATTTTAAAGTCACATTTCTAGTAGTAGAACATTTTCCTAAAACAGTGGACACCAGATGTTTAAGTTTTTCAGTAATGAATTGGCCCAACAAATGCACGGGGTTTTGCTACGGTCACACTTCACTGCTTAGTGTCTAGGTACTGAAACAGGACCAGATTGCAAACAGGACAGGTAGTGACATCAGTGACCATGTCTTCAGGAATCCTTTGCGGTCTAAAGTCTAGACTTTGATTTAAAGGGAAGTGACTGAGAGCAGTGGTTTTATTGGGGCACTTAACAGACACAACCCAAGATTTAAAGGGGCAGCTCACCTTTAAAGTACCTTTTTAGTAAGAAGTAATATTAGGTAATTAGAAAATAATCCCACGACATGAGAGAGGTCAACACAAGAATAGCTGGGACCTGGTCCATTCACCGTGTGCTCTGGGCTGGAGAGGGGATGCAGTGATAGGGAGCAGCTTGCAACTAATGGGCTGTGTGTGTGTGTGTGTGTGTGTGTGTGTGTGTGTGTGTGTGTATATGTATATATATATGTATATATATATATGTATATATATATATATATATATATATATATATATATATATATATATATATATATATATATATATATATATATATGTAAAATAAAAGGCATATTTATTAAGCCGTGTTTTTCTTCTTTATTATAATTACTGGGGCCTACAGCATGCAGCACCACCAGGGGTCTAATTACATGTCTATGTGTTCCTCCCTTCCCCAGCAAAAGAAAGACATTTTGGGACATTTCGATCCTACTTAACCTACAGGTCACCCTCTTACCAGTAGAGATGGGCAAATTTGACCCGTTTCGTTAAAAATTTGCTGCCGACGCGCATCTTTTTATTTTGACGCACAACGCGAAACAAATCTATGGGCGTCATTTTTCGGCGAAACATGGCGAAAAAATTCGCCCATCCCTACTTACCAGGCCAGTTTTCCCCCGGGTCACCTGCAGTTGTGGGGTCTGTCCCCTGGTTGTTATACCATTTTAGACTTTTTTCCTAATGATCCTTTGTGCCACCCTGGGCACTCAGATTGTTTAATTTCTGGTCCTGAGTTTCATATAAGCAATTATAATTGCTGGGGGGGCACCGCCCGTACGCACTGATTTTGGCGTAAATTGTCCTTTAAGGGGTTACTGTAATCAGAGGCTATGATGAGCGAATTTCGTCAGCCATGGATTTGCGGCAAATTTCCACATTTCACTGCAGAACGGGACAAACAAAGTCGCCATAAGAAAAAACACCCATAGACTTTTATGCATTTGGACAAAAAAGTCACCGTAACAAAAAACGCTCATAGACTTGTAGGGTGGCGGGAGATGGACAAGCAACAATCTCCCCAAATGCCTTCCCGCCGGTAGGAATACAAATGGCTGGCGGGATGGCATATGAATCTGTTCGGATTTCCTTAGTTGCCTTACGAGGAAACTTCGGGCGACTTCGGAAATCCGACTCGATTCGTATGCCATCCCGCCAGCGATTCATATTTTTGCCGGCGGGATGGCATTTCGGGGAGATCAGTCGCCTGAAGTACAGAAGATTTGTCGTTGGGCGACTGATCTCCCCGTCTACCACCACCCAAATGCATTTCGACAAAAAAGTCGCCATAAGAAAAAAAAACGCCCGTTGTCTTTAAAGGCGAAGGAAAGGCTTGGTGCACTTTTGGCTTTTCGTTCTACTGCGCATGTACAGCCGCATGAAGACAGAGGAAGACGAAAGAAGATCTCTCCGTGGTTATCACTAGTATAATCCCGGGCCGGTCCAGTTTTCTGCACCAGCCTGGGGTTACAAGTAACTCAATACAATCACTTGGAGCTGCCTAACAAAGCTGCTACTAGTAACTTCTAGCAACCAATTTGCAGGTGCCATGTACTGTTCAGTTGTTTAAAACTGGTTGCTAAGGGTTACTAGACCTGGGCAAATGTGGCGGTTTTACAGTGCGATGTTTCACACAATGTTCTTGTTACGTTTGTGCCTTTATTGCAAGTAATGCTAATGTACATTCCAACAACACCGAGGCGGCACACGCTGATAGGAAGCCTATCGTCTTTATGGCGGCTGAGTTGTGGGTGTGGCGTGATATTGAGCTCATGATGTCAATCACAGAATATGATGCCGAGCGTTATCCTTAATTACTTTGTATTTCTGATACCCAGAGGGAGTGGCTGAAGTTGCTGATACTGTTTGTTGTAGGACTCTGATATCTGAGAGATAATAGAATTATAAGATGAGTAGCTACTCCTTGTAGCTGCCTGCAGATAGATTTCACTCTGCCCTCTGTAAGGGCAGAACTGACTCATTTCCCCCAGAAAAATTTAATTGTGCAGCTACAACGTAAGTCTTCAGCTATTTCAGTTATCCTGGGTGGTCCAAATTAGTTTGACCCAAACCTTGATGCCCCACCACACATTCAGATCATGCAGGGAGCCCGTACATTGCACGTGGCCTCATAAAGTTCTCATCTGGCTCAGGACTAGCGGTAAGCAGAAGAGGCATGTGCCGTACTGGCCCACTGGGATACCAGGAAAACTCTCGCTGGGCCCAACTGTCAGTGGCCCTCCTGCTTCTAACCATTTGGCCTGTTGCATGGTCATTACCAACTTCTGTATGGGAACTAAGAGGCGAAAAAGATAGAATTACAGATTATTGAATAGAAAGAAAAGAGACCGAGAACAAAGGTTGAGCGAGGAAAGGAAGAGTTAGTTTGGAGAGTGGGTCCATGGTCTAAGGTTTTCTGGTGGGTCTGCTGTCCAACACTGCATGCGCCTAGGGTGCAACAATGGTGGTAGGGCACTAGGCTGATATCACTTTTGTCTGCTCCCCTCCATCTTCCCTGTCAGGGCCCTGGATAATAGAAAGAGCCTGGTTCTTGGAGCTGGCACAAGATGGTTATGGACAGGGCGCAAAGTCCATCGCTCACAAACTGCCTCCCCATTCACCTGATGCAGGGTAGCTATGTCCAGGGCACCCTTCTAGCTTGGCCTGGCATTGCAATACCCAATACTATTCAGATGAAAAGCTCTTCTCGCACTCCCTGGCAAGCAGCTTGCACCTGCCCTTTGAGTGCCAGTGATTTCTTACCCAATACCCAATACTATCCCTTTTCCCCACAGTGGTGTTGGCAGCCCCCATGCCGAGCCACTTTATGTTCTTTCCCCAGGTCTCTGGTGGTGATCGATGACCAGGAGCATGTACAGTTGATGTAGGAGCCAGATTTGCTTCAGCTGAGTGTGTACTCCGGAGATCTGGAGAGAGGATTTTAAGCGGCTTGACGTGGCAGTGCCAACCCTGGTGCTCCACTCTGCTTATAGAACATGTAATGGCAAATGGGGCAGCATTGAAGACTGCAGAATACATGGAATACAAGAATACATGGCTTTCCTTGTCCTTTAACCAGAAACAAGTAGTAATCAAACTTCCTATGTGACTTCACCTTTGTGCTCTCATGTCTGTGATTATATCCATGGGTTCAGGTCACAGGTCCATTTTAGCAGTCCCTGAGGATCTGGGTCCTGGGTGCAGCTCTGAGCGTCACAAGGCTTGGCACAGTTCCCTCCCACTAAACTCAAAAGCACAGAGTTACCCAGATGTTGTCATTATTTAGCCAGTGGTGCCGAGTATCACTCACACGCCATGTTGGGACTTATAGCTCCACTGATCTTCTTACTCGTCCTTCCTACGGTGCTCTCTAAAAAACCCAACCAAGGTAAGATCCACTGTGCTCTATTGTGTGCCCTCTGCAGTTGGTTGCACTCCAAATTTGGTTTAGCCCCCTGACTTTGTCATTATGATTGTGTTTATTTTTATTGGTAGATTTGCCAATAAAAATCATCCATGAACATCTTCTATACAGTGATGACTGCAAGTTCTTTTCAGAATTCTGCTGTTTTTTTCCAGTATAGGGCAATGTGGCAAAGATTAAACATACAAGAAAAAAGAACATTTTGGTGTAGGGTGGTAAAAAAAAAACTATAACGGGAGGAACAATTTTTTAATGGAATTGGCACAGTATTTATGCTATTATGTGTTCTGGGGTATTATTCATGGAATTGGCACTGTATTTATCCTGCCATGTGTTCTGGGGTATTATACATGGAATTGGCCCTGTATTTATCCTACAGTGTGTTCTGGGGTATTATATATGGAATTGGCACTGTATTTATCCTGCCATGTGTTCTGGGGTATTATATATGGAATTGGCACTGTATTTATCCTGCCACATGTTCTGGGGTATTATTCATGGAATTGGCACTGTATTTATCCTGCCATGTGTTCTGGGGTATTATATATGGAATTGGCACTGTATTTATTCTGCCATGTGTTCTGGGGTATTGTACTGTATATGGAATTGGCACTGTATTTATCCTACAGTGTGTTCTGGGGCATTATACATGGAATTGGCACTGTATTTATCCTACAGTGTGTTCTGGGGCATTATACATGGAATTGGCACTGTATTTATCCTGCAATGTGTTCTCGGGTATTGTATATGGAATTGTCACTATATTTATCCTGCCGTGTGTTTGGGGTATTATACATGGAAATGGCACTGTATTTATCTTGCCATGTGTTCTGGGGGAATTATATATGGGCTTGAAACTATGTTTATCCTGCCATGTGTTCTGGGGTATTATACATGAAGTTGGCACAGTATTTATCCTGCCGTGTGTTCTGGGGTATTATACATGGAATTGGCACTGTATTTATTCTGCCATGTGTTCTGGGGTATTATATATGGAATTGGCACTGTATTTATCCTGCCATGTGTTTGGGGTATTATATATGGAATTGGCACTGTATTTATCCTGCCGTGTGTTCTGGGGTATTATATATGGAATTGGCACTGTATTTATCCTGCCGTGTGTTCTGGGGTATTATATATGGAATTGGCCCTGTATTTATCCTACAGTGTGTTCTGGGGTATTATACATGGAATTGGCACTGTATTTATCCTGCCACATGTTCTGGGGTATTATTCATGGAATTGGCACTGTATTTATCCTGCCACATGTTCTGGGGTATTATTCATGGAATTGGCACTGTATTTATCCTGCCATGTGTTCTGGGGTATTGTACTGTATATGGAATTGGCACTGTATTTATCCTACAGTGTGTTCTGGGGCATTATACATGGAATTGGCACTGTATTTATCCTGCAATGTGTTCTCGGGTATTGTATATGGAATTGTCACTATATTTATCCTGCCATGTGTTTGGGGTATTATACATGGAAATGGCACTGTATTTATCTTGCCATGTGTTCTGGGGGAATTATATATGGGCTTGAAACTATGTTTATCCTGCCATGTGTTCTGGGGTATTATACATGAAGTTGGCACAGTATTTATCCTGCCGTGTGTTCTGGGGTATTATACATGGAATTGGCACTGTATTTATTCTGCCATGTGTTCTGGGGTATTATATATGGAATTGGCACTGTATTTATCCTGCCGTGTGTTCTGGGGTATTATATATGGAATTGGCACTGTATTTATCCTGCCGTGTGTTCTGGGGTATTATATATGGAATTGGCACTGTATTTATCCTGCCGTGTGTTCTGGGGTATTATATATGGGATTGGGACTGTATTTATCCTGCCATGTGTTCTGGGCCATTATATATGGAATTGGCACTGTATTTATCCTGCCGTGTGTTCTGGGGTATTATATATGGGATTGGGACTGTATTTATCCTGCCATGTGTTCTGGGCCATTATATATGGATAAATAGCTAGAATGATTACGTAAAATATGTTGGAATTAATATGTAGCAATGGCATAATTACAGTATTTCATGAATAAGTGAAATAGGTTAAACTGAAGGAGACTTATGCAAATTTGCTGGACAATTTACTGCCATTAAAAAAAAATATATAACTCCACTAAATTTTAGCTAACACCACTTGTGTGAATGCCTTAGATTGTAAATTCTGGGGGAATGATATATAATCCGTGTAAAATACTGCACAATATGTCATAACAATATAACAAAGCTGAATAATAATAACCTGGACTTTATTTCTTCTAGTCGTCAATGGTGTTTTTATGTTGACCGATGAAAGGCTCAGTTATGAAAGCGCAGAACAAACCTGTAGGGTGGCCCAAAACGCAGCCCTGGCCACGATGGAGCAAGTCACCAATGCCTATAGGGATGGCTATGAGTTCTGCAAGTAAGTACAACAGTTAATGCACAAGACTATGGGAGTGATAGTAGGTGCTTGTCAGGGCCTGAACTAGGGGTAGGCAGAAGAAGCAGCTGCCTAGGGTGCAATAATAGGGGGGCGCACAAGGCAGCTACCTCTAAAACTGTCTTCTGCCTACGGCACTTCTCCAGCCTGGCTCTGCCCTGGTGGTAGTACCCCATGCGTCCCAAAGCTGTCACTGTGAGTACAACTCAAAATGCAGGTTTACCCTCCTTGTCCATATGTTGGAGAATGCTGGGTATAGTCCATCCACATCTGAGAACCCAAGGTTAATGGAGAACTAAACCATAAAAACTGATTGTGGTTAGAAATGCCATATTTTATATACTGAACTTACTGCACCAGCCTAATTGGGTAGTACTGTCTCTTTAGAACTTCGACTTCGACCATTTACCATCTAAAACCTGCCGAATTCCTGTTTTAGCCTATGGGGGACCTCCTAAAACCTATTTGGAGTCATTTTAGGGCAAATCCTTCAATTTGAATTTCGATCGAATGCAGTAAAAGTTTGATTCGAACTATTCAAATACAACCTATTCACCCGAAGTTAAAAACTTCAATTTTTTTATTCGATTTTTTTTTTCGATTTTTTTTATTCGAATTTTGAGTTGATGGCAGTTTAAAAAACTCCCATCACCTCGAAATTCGACCCTTGATAAATCTGCCCCTTAATATATACAGTATGTGTTTTTCAAAATGTAGTTAAGTGCATTTTTGTCAGTTCCAAACGTAACCCTCTATTCTATTGATTATTGAACATGAGTCAAATCCAAGAAAATACAGCATGTTGCGTACAAGCTGGCAGAATATAATGGAATCAATTAGCTAATATGTTTAGGTATGTTAAAAGCTGCATCTCAAACAAGCGCCAAACGCATTTGAAAACTTTTGTGTTAGAGCCCAGGGAGTAAAGGTGGCCATACACGGGCCGATAAAAGCTGCCGACAGACCGAGTCGGCAGCTTATTGGCCCGTGTATGGGGGCCCCCGACGGGCTTCCCCGGTCGAGATCTGGCCGAAAGTCGGCCAGATCTCGATCGGATGGGGTTAAAAATCCTGTCGGATCGCGGCCGCATCTGTTCGTTGATGCAGTCCCGCGATCCGACCACCGGTTTGCGAACGTGAAGGATCCGATCGTTGGGCCCTAGGGCCCACGATCGGATCAGCCCGATATTGCCCACCTCAAGGTGGGCATATCGGAGGGAGATCTGCTCGTTTGGCGACATCGCCAAACGAGCGGATCTATCCGTGTATGGCCACCTTAAAGGAGCTTTTTTGGCCTAGGAACGTTAACAGGCATTACTGAAGAAAGTTGTGGCCAGACAAGTTGGGAGGCTGTATTCTTAGGACTAGTAAGTGGATAGTAGTTGGGGTGTAATCCAACTCCAGGAGTGAGAGATAGAGAGAATAGTCAATAAGGACAGTTTGTTGTCCAAACAATGAGTGATTATTGTAGATAGAGGTAGAGCCCCTGGGTACGCCAGTTAGGGAAGTGGAGCATTCAGGAGTAATGGAACAGAGATAGTAGCACGGATAGTAGGTGAGGTTGCAAAAGATAAATAAATGACCATTATTTCTGCAATAGGTGGGGATGGGTGAAAGAACGTCGGATTCTTATGCCCCGCCTGAGCCCATTTGAGAAATGTGGGGACTTTAACATGGGAATCCTCATGAAAAGGTGCCCAAACTTCGATTCCAAAACTGCACTGTGCATCAGTACTAATGGTAAGGTTGGGTTTGTTGCCTCCTCCAATCACTTTGCTCTATAGTATGTCTCTCTAGTACTTAAGGAGCATAAAGGTAATGACACAGGGTAATAATTACTAATATTCTGTCCCCTTCCTACAGAGCTGAAATCACACGGGGAAAGGGAGCAAGGCAAAGGGGAAGTAAAGTCTAAAATAGAATAAGGCTGTATTATATATACTAAACATAAACATGAACTTACTGCACCACAAGCCTAATCAAACAAATGATTTATGCTTTCAAAGTTGGCCACAGGGGGTCACCATCTTGTAACTTTGTTAAACATCTTTGCAAGACCAAGACTGTGCACATGCTCAGTGTGGTCTGGGCTGCTTAGGGATCATCATAAATGATCAAAACAGCACAAGTCAAATCATATCTGCCAGAAGCCAAAACAGCAAGACTAATAATAATCAGAATATACAGACTGCACTGGGTTCTGTGTTGTCACGTAATCTAATGTGGATTTTATAGTTTTTGTATTGTTTAATACAAACTTTCTCAAACTCAGCAGAACCAGTGGCTGGAGAAAAATAATCCTCCAAATAGAATCCCAGTTTATCTGTTTAAATCTGGCTCCATGATCTTTGTCCCTGCAGCTGGAGTTGGAAACCGTAAAGGGGATGTAAAGCCAAAATGAAATCCAATATAAATCTCTACACAGTCGCCGACTGCTCTACAGGGAAACAAACAAAGCTGCTTGAGTTCTGCATGGCTGGGAAGTAAGGCGTGGGCTCCCCCTGCTGTTCATGAGTATGATTGTTTCCCTGCAGAGAAGTTAGGGACCGTCTGACAATTCCTATCCACAGCAGTAAATGAGGGGAGAATTTCACTGCATACAGTCAGGTTTCTTATAAAAACGGTACATATTTTTTAATTAAAGTATATTGGAGATATTGGTTTCTTTTTCATTAAAGAATGTAAAAATTTGATTTTATTTTTTTTGCCTTTGCATGCCCTTACACCTGTAAGATTTTACATTAATTCATCAGGGCTTTTATTGCTTGAAAGGAAACCATACTTTGCCATGACGTTAATAATAACAGTGTATCATACTGTAGGTACAGTGGGTAATAATTATTCTGTATATACAGGAGCATCAGACTGGATATTTGAAGCTTCCATTGTGTACCAGCCGTCTTATGAAAATGCCAATCTCGCATGCCAAGAACAAGGCGGTAAAATAGCCACAGAGGAAGACATAAAACTGACGTCTAATCGTACCGTAGAACCCAATAAGTACGTACCATATCCAACAATTAAACTACTTCAATTGAGCTAGTTAATCATCTAACCAGCGCACAGATTAAACCCCTGCAAAGTGGGCTTCTGCTTATCTGTAAGACAAAACAGAGGCAACAAAGGGGGTTAGGGGATGGAGCTCATAATCTCTATTTAAAGTAATTGTCTTTATTATTCTGTATATGGCTAATATATTCTGCAGTAATTTACAGATATCATGAATCACATCAGTCCCTGACCCAGTGGAGCTTTTTACGGTCAATATAAAAGTTAAAGGGATACTGTCATGGGAAAAATGTTTTTTTTCAAAATGAATCAGTTAATAGTGCTGTTCCAGCAGAATTCTGCACTGAAATCCATTTCTCAAAAGGACAAACTGATTTTTTTATATTCAATTTTGAAATCTGACATGGGGCTAGACATATTGTCAATTTCCCAGCTGCCCCAAGTCATGTGACTTGTGCTCTGATAAACTTCAATCACTCTTTACTGCTGTACTGCAAGTTAGAGTGATATCACCCCCTCCCTTTTTCCCCCCAGCAGCCAAACAACAGAACAATGGGAAGGTAACCAGATAGCAGCTCCCTAACACAAGATAACAGCTGCCTGGTAGATCTAAGAACAACACTCAATAGTAAAAACCCATGTCTCACTGAAACACATTCAGTTACATTGAGAAGGAAAAACAGCAGCCTGCCAGAAAGCATTTCTCTCCTAAAGTGCAGGCACAAGTCACATGACCAGGGGCAGCTGGGAAATTGACAAAATGTCTAGCCCCATATCAGATTTCAAAATTGAATATAAAAAAATCTGTTTGCTCTTTTGAGAAATGGATTTCAGTGCAGAATTCTGCTGGAGTAGCACTATTAACTGATGCGTTTTGAAAAAAACATGTTTTCCGATGACAGGATTCCTTTAAATAAAAATAAGACGAAATTGCTGTCTATCCTTCTCAATTTTACAGTTTGATATCTAATAAATCTGCCCATACACTGTATATCTTTACTACTGGGTAATCTGGTGGTCTTTGTCTTTTTGTCTCAGCCCTGCTTGGTATGATTTTGGTGTTGGGTTCATCAACACAGATGGCACATTTGACCCTTGTGACAGTGCTTCAGCTTTCTGCTATGACAAAGACAGTAAGTATAAAGCTCTCCGAGAACAAGTGTAAAAATCCCTGGGGCTGGGTGGGGTACATTCTTTGAGAGCGGGCAGGTGATCTTCTCACCTCTTCCCCGGTGCCTATTGGGTCTCTATACATGCGCAGTACAGAAAATACAGAAGAAGAGCACTTGCACCCAAGGTTTGGAACAGGGCAGGCCCGGACTGGCAAACTGTGGGTTCTGGCAAATGCCAGAGGGGCTGCTATAAGGTGCCATAGAAAGTCACTATTTAGTGGGTTGATGGAGGCTGATTGGGCCTCTGTGAAGCTGAAATGCCAGGGCCTATTTTCATTCTCAGTCCAGACCTGGAGCATGGGATGCTTGTCAAGAAGAAGTCAAATTCAAGCTCTGCACAAGTACCCCTGGCTGGAGTTTTTTTAAAGAGGGGCACAGCCATTTTCCTCTCCCCTGTCTTCAATATGTTCAATTTCAATATGTGCCATTCTCTTATTTCTCTGCTCACCACTCCTTTCATACTCTCCTACCCCTCCTAACTGCCATCCTACTTCTGTTCTCTTCTCTCTCTCCTGGTTGCCTGATACCCTCTCCCAGCTCACCTTTTACCTTTTTATAGGCATCCTAATCATTGTTTTATCCTCTTGTTTCCGCACCTCTTGTTATCTATCATTAATAACATAGGCAACAAGTACCAATTCTACTGACTAGGTGCCACAACCCTAGGTCCTACTCTTTAAATCCACTACTGCTGGTTAGATCTACCTTTCTAATTCTTCTGACTGCCTTCACTCTTTCTCCAACAATCTAGAGGAGGAACATCCATACACTTTTTCTGCAACCATTTTGGCACACTTACCTGCCAACATCTATAAATCTTGACTACCTGCAGTCCTTTACCAGCTTTTCTGCCTTCTATCCTCTCATATGCCTTCAACCCAGCAGATACTCCTTTTCATACCACATTCTTCTCCTTTTATCTCTCCTTTTAGTATACATTCCTCTCCCACACTCTCCACATAACAGAAAACATAATTCTGAGCAACTTTGAATTATACATTCATTACAAATGTTCTATGGTTTTTAAGTTATTTGTATGGGTATTGCTATTAAAAGCATTCTTTGTCTGTCCCTTTCTATTCTCTGCCCTGATGGCTCCGACTTTTGAAACAATGTAAGAAGACAAGGCAGCTGATTAACAGATCTGACTTTGATGGGGAACTAAAGGTGGCCATACACATAGAGATATCGCTAAATGAGCAGATCTCTCCCCGATATGCCCACCTTCAAGGTGGGTGATATTGGGCTGATCCAATCATGGGCCATAGGCAGGTCTGGACTGAGAATTAAAATAGGCCCTGGCATTTCAGTTACACAGAGGCCCAAATAGCCCTCACAAGCCTGATAAATAATGACTGTATATGGAAACATACAGCAGCCTCTCTGGCATTTGCCAGAACCCACAGGTTGCAAGTCCGGGCCTGGCCCTAGGAATCATAATGTAAGTAATACGAACAGATGCTGTCCGCGATCCAACGGGATTTTTACTCCTGCCCGATCGACATCTACCCGACTCTAGGCCAGATATCAATCGGTAATCAGAGGGCCCAACACACAGGCCAATAAGTTGCCGACTCGGTCTATCGCAGCTTTTATTGGCCTGTGTATGGCCACCTTAAGACTCTTGCAACATTGTTTAAACAGTAACAACCAGGAGTTAAAGAAATGCTGCTTTCAATAGTAATTGGTTTTACAAATAACTTTAAAAGCACTGAAACATTTTAATGCAAATATATTGGAAATTTGCTTAGAATTATGTTTTTTAAGTAGGAAAAATTTTATTTTGGGGTTGACTTATTCTTTTCCAACTCTCCTACCACCCTTCCTCTTCTGCTATTTCCATTAACTATTATCCCCCCACTCATCTGCTTTTTTCCCTGCCTTCATGCAGTACTCTATGCTACCACCATCCTCCACCTTGTTATCCGTTCCCACTTATTTGGCCATATCTCATTTCCTGCTACCTGCAGCCTTCTCTCAATCCTTGTGTTTCCATCCTCCTTTGCTCCTATGGATTGTGCTCCTATGTCTCCTGGCTGTCTGCAATGCTTTACTGGTTCTCCATGATTTTAGTTATCATGAACAGAATGAATGGGTAAACTGTGGTTATAAGAAAAACTCAATGTAATTTTGTCCTATTTTTCTAGGAGTGGATGTAGTCTTACAAGACAATGCCGAAAGTAAGTTATATGCCAAGGACAAGTAACCATTTCTGTAGTTCTGGAACAGATGAAGCCCGACACTTTGGGGTTTATGCAATAATAGGGGCAACGTCTCTAATTTTCCACAGCAACCAATTAGACGTTAGCCATATAACCTGCTTATTAGTTCTTAGCGTTTACTAGATTTGGAGCAAAAGAAATAGGCACTTCTATCGGCTATTACATTTATCAAGTCATAGTACTGGTGGAATTTGTCCCTTACTGTGTCTTTTCTCTGCAGCCTTGAAAAGACTCATCATCATCTGTATTCTGGGATCTATATTCGTTATCTTGCTGATTGCTGCCTTACTTATGAAAGGGTAAGTGATGAGTCGTCATTTTGCATGTATGCAGATTTCAGCATGCTGAGAGTTGTAGTTCAAAACAACTGGAAGGCCACCCACCTGCTCTTGAAGCCTGAAGTTGAGAGTAGGTACTGCTTTCCAGAAGATGTGCCAAATTGACTGAACTCTGGTTAAAGCTGGCCATAACACTAGTTAAAGCTGGTTATGTTATTGACCCATGTATGATGCCTGTTTATCAGCCTGCCCGACCACTATTTGGCCAGATTTTCCAAACATCAGTTGGCCAAGTAAAGACTGCATCTGATCATTGATGTGGTCTTCTCCAAACAGATCAGGCTAGGCCTCCTTATCATCCAATCATTGGCTCAAGGCCAATCAATCAGATTAGCATGAGTTGGTTTACCATGTGATAGGCCAAATCTGGCCAAGATCTGCTTGTTTGGCAAAACAGTCAATGAGCGGCTTTACTGGTGTATGACCAACGTAACACTGTCTTTCTTTCAATTGCTAAACTACTAGTTCTGGAACCTGGGCGGAATACTTGTTATTCTACTCCAATTATTGACTTTCACAAGTTACACCGCCATACCTCTCAATGGTGCCTCTATTCATTAGGCAGATCCCTTTGCATAACTGGATGTGGTTAGGCCCTAAATTGTCCCTTGTCAAACCATTTTTGGAAGGTGTGATTACTCCACCTACCGAGGCACCAGAGCTGTCCCTGGGCACAGCATTCACTTTGGCCAGACAGGGAATCCCTTTGGTAATACCAGGCTCCTTGGGCTTTACTACCTGTCCACCCCTTAATGAAAATAGAGCAACCCTGAAGAGCAACCTCTTTGGATATTCCAAAATGTATTCAGTGTTGCTCCTTGGGGCCACACGAGTGGTGGGTCCTTGTAACCAATAGTAGCACTGCATTGATCTGTAGGAGGCAGCCAATAGAAAAATGTTTAGCAGAATCAATATTTCACGGTACAAATGCTGTTTTAATTGCTTGTGTTTCAGGAACCAGTTCATCTGTTGCCTAGAAAAGTTACCAGTGGTCACAAGAGATGACGTGGGGTGCATTAAATATCCAGAGACCCAGTGGAACCTGGCACCCAGCTACAAAGTTATTGGTGGGACGGTGACCACAACAAACGCCAACAAACTTTTGAAAGGAACCGAGAGACGCCAGTCGTACTTCCTTCCTCAGATGAGCCAAGGGAGTTCCCCATTTTATACCAATGTGGCATACGACCAAAGTACAGATAACGATAAATATTTATAAAGCATATAAGTAATAAAGGCATTAGAAGGGCAAACCAAGCACTAGAATGTTTGTTGCTATACCAGCCTATTAAATGTAGAGGGGAGGGCAAACAGTGCCATTTTTCTGCTTAATGAGGTTTATTATATCTTGGGTCCCTCTGCATTGTCCCCATCTCCCATCCAGTCGCTGCTACTGCTGCATACAGAAAACACCTGCACCCTTTGAACTCATTTTGTGAGCCTAAAAATTTGCACATGTAGGTGTAAGAATGGAATCTTCAGGGGGCAAGATGAAAATGGAAACAAATCATGCCCTTTGCACCTCTTTTTTGCACTTTGCACCTTACTATCAATGATAGATAAGCCTCCGGGTCTCAAAAATTAGTGTATTATTATCTCCCCAGTGACATGGGGTTAGTTAGGGGCCCAAAATGTCACCTGTGCTTTAACTTCTCTCTGCATTTAATAACTAGAATATAGCTAAGGGCAATGGCACACATAGTAATCGTGGACATTTAAACTTCCTATTTCTAATAATGACAAAGACTAGGGATACCCAAACTGTGGGGCTGGCCCTCCCGGGGAACGGGGTCTAAAGCAGTGCATTTGGGAGCACAGGCTGAAGGCATATTTGGGTGAGATTTGGGGAGAATGCCTGTGTGCTCTTCTAGAAGATATTGAATTAGGATCATGAACACTGATGGGTAGATGCAGTAAATCTTTTCAGGTCTCAAAGTGAAAAATACTCACCAGTATAAGGAAAGGGTCCAGGTGCACCGCCCTGAACCTTCAGCTGAGGGAGCGGATAACCGTACATAGAAATTGAGCAGGCACTTCTAGGAACCAATCTTCCAAGCAGACTTTTCAATTAAAAAAGGATTTATTCATTGAAGAGCGCTAGGACTAAGCCTAACGCGTTTCGTATCAACAGGATACTTAATCATAGGCTGGTGATTAGCCTATGATTAAGTATCCTGTTGATGCGAAACGTGCTAGTGCTCTTCAATAAATAAATCCTTTTTTAATTGAAAAGTCTGCTTGGAAGATTGGTTCCTAGAAGTGCCTGCTCAATTTCTATATACGACTCTTCTAGAAGATACCTTAAAGTCCAGCTTGATGGTCCATTAGGGTGACATCTGGAATGAATATGTATTTGCTGCCCTAGATATTACTTGAGCTATGGCTGATACACCAATATACACAAATATATCCCCAATTTCATGAGCTAAGGGGGCTCTGACTAAAGGTTCAAGTGGGGCGTTAACTGAAAACGTTTGGCAACCACTAACCTAGACCCATATGTTGCACTCATGGGGGGGGGTGTTGTTTAAAAAAAGCAGTGGCCAAGCTTGTTTGCCATTGCCCTAAGGTGAGTGACAATACCTGTGGGGGTTGTTCTAGATATGACCTGGAAATCAGATGCCCCTCCTGCAGTCACAAGCTCAGAGCTGAGGAGCAAAGGTTGACATTCCTTCTTGCCTCACTGAGACCTATAGTTAATAATTCAACTTCCTAATACTTTGTTTATTATTGAGTATGTGACAGCAGCACATAAGTGGAATGCTGTCTTTACATACAATTCTGATTGGCTGGATGATACCAATGAAAAAAGCCTGAGCCCAGCAGTTTCAATTATTTTTCTGTGGGGCCCAGTAAGTTCTAGTTACCCCACTGCTTAATGCAAACAAAAAACTCAGCACTGATGGTGCCCTAGTGGGTAGAGAATCCCAGGACTGAGTGGGATCAAGGCTGCTGTGGTGCTCGGGGCCCAGGACCAATGCAATGCTTTAAATGCTCTACCCTGATGCTGACCCCAATGAAATTAGAGAAAGTCTAACTGAGGAGCACTATGCGAATTATATAATAGTGTAGGGTACATATATACGTATGATGCACTGTAAGTTTATGCATTGTGAGAATAAAATGATTATGGCTCTTTTTGCAATGATCTTGCATTACGAGAGTATATATTTGTGGGTGAAGGCGTGATGCTTGGGGAAAAATGGGGGACAAAGACGACAGTGGCGTTATTAGAATTTCTCTAAAGCTGGCCATACATGAAGAGATCCGCTCGTCTGGAGACATCGCCAAATGAGCGGATCTTTCATGATATGCCCACCAACAGCAGGGCTGTATCAAGGTAATACGAACATTCGGCCCTAGGGATGAACGATTGGATTACAACGAGGAGCAATGGGCTCCGAGGAAATATTAAACCTTCCCGATCGATATCGTGGCCAGATATCGATTGGGAAGACCCATCGGAAGCCCCCATACACAGGCAGATAAATTGCCGAATAAGTCTAAAGGACCGATATCGGCAGCTTTAATCTGCCCATGTATGGCCACCTTTAGGATTTAGTTTCACTTAGTTTTGGCAAAGCAAAACAGGCTAGTTGCAGCAAGACACGGACCCCTCCCCCCCGAGTTTCTTGTATGAAGGCAGAGCTGTGAGATTCTATGCTCATTCTTCTGTTCTTGCCGGAAACTTCCACCACCCATATATAACCCACACCATAAAGAAATTGAGTGTGAGAAGAAAAAGTGTGAGAAACTCGTGTCTCGAGGTCAGGACTGTGGGTTCTATGAGCTGAGAAAAAAATGGTACTGTTCACCAAAAGCCACCACCGCTCAGCAGCCTTACTATTAGGGTTGCCACCTTTTCTGGAAAAAAATACCGGCCTTCCTTTATTTTTACCGTTTTTATATTATTAATAACATTGGCCTCAAGCATTATTTTTACTGGCCAGGCTGGTAAAATACCGGCCAGGTGGCAACCCTACTTTCTATAGACGAGCACTTTACGTTTGTGTCTACATCCATAGGGCTGCCATCTAGGGTTGCCACCTGACCGGTATTTTACTGGCCTGGCCAGTAAAAATGATGGTTGATCCCAATGTTATTAATAGGAAAAAAAGATAAATATATAGGAAGGCCGGTATTTTTTTCCAGAATAGCTGGCAACCCTACCGCCATCGTGGGGGGGGGGGTACTCCTGCACCGAGCCTAAAGGGGGGCCCGGTTGTGTTGCATTTTTTTAAATAGCAGGGCCCCCCTTGGTAGTGCCAAAGCCGTGCCTGCCTCTTCGGAAGTCCTGAACCACCAGAAAGCCAAAGTCACAAAAAGAGCTGAACTGCCGAAGTCCCGAAGCAGGGAAAAGACCCGAAGGAGCCGAACTTCAAGTTCAGAAAGCCGCGAGTTCAATTCTACTGGACACCAATGTGTGTGTTTTTTTTTTGTTTTTTTTAAACCCTGCCACCAATGTATTATTTTAACACTCTACAGGCCCCTGCCACCAATGTTTTTTTTTTTTTAAATATTCTCTGGGGCCCCAATGTTTTTTTTTAACTTGTAAGGGGGGGGCCCTGTACCAACATTTTTTTTAACTTGTGGGGGGCCCTGACCACCAATGATTTTTTTAAATTATATATGGGAGGCCCCTGGCGCCATTGTTATTTTTTTAACTTATAGGGGGGGGGCCTGGTCACCATTTTTTTAATTTGTAGGGGGGCCCTGAACACCAATTTTAAAAAAAACTTTTATGGGGGGCCCTGGCACCACAGTTTTTTTTAAACGTATAGAGGGGCCCTGACCATCAATGGCTTTTTATAACTTGCGTGTGGTGGTGGGGGGGTTTACTGTGAATAGTGCTGATGTCTGTGTGGTCTTTTAACTCGGTTAGGGCTTAAGGACCTGAGTGTACGGGGACCAGGGGCCCCCGAAAATTTAGTTGTATCGGGCCCAGTGATTTCTAATGGCGGCCCTGGCTGCTGTACAAGTTCTTATGAGCAGCTGCCATATGCAATAGAAGCAACTGCCTGATGTCCTGCCTCATCTACATTAATATGCCAGAGGGGCTGCTGTAAGATCATGATGTCATAGCTTGTGGATTGCCCAATACATAATGTTTTTGTGCTGCAACTGAGCACATGAAGGTATTCAGCATCCTATATCCCCTCTGAAAATTACACGCTAGCATTAATGCCCCCGTGTATGTTTTGAAAAATGCCAGGGGGCTGCTGGCATTTGTTTTATGAGCCTTTTTATAATGCTTGATGCCAACATTAATACTAGGGAAAAAAGAAAAATCTGTATTTTTTTAATACTGATAATAAAAACGAGTAAAAGGGGTGGTTCACCTTAAGGGCAGAGACACACGCTCAGATTCGGGGAGATCTAGTCGCCCGACGATAAATCTCCTTTTCTTCGGGCGACTAATCTCCCGAACTAACCCCCTGTCGGCTAGAATGTAAATCGACGGCAAGATGGCACTTGGATCGCTTCATTTTCCGAGGTTTCCTTGTGAGGCAACTTCGGAAAACGAATCGCTCCAAGTGCCATCCCGCTGGCGATTTACATTGTAGCCAGCGGGAGGCAGTTCCGGGAGATTAATCATCCGAATAAGAGGAGATTTGTCGCTGGGCGACTAAATCTCCCCGAATCTGAGCGTGTGTCTCTGCCCTTAAGTTAACTTTTAGTATATTATAGAATGGATAATTCTAAGCA